>NW_028262358.1:15631860-16268110 GCF_047370975.1 Nipponia nippon | reverse complement strand
GTTGCATTTTGGCTTAACTTTGCTTTGTAATAAGAATATTAAAATTATTAGCCTGTATTTATTTTGAAGTGCTATCTCACATATTTGATGCAGAATTATTTGGCTATTGATTTTTTTTTAATTTTTTTTTTTTTGTGGTAGCAGCCAAATCATATGAGAGTCTCTCATAAAAAAAATCCACAAAGCGACTGTTTATCTAATATTCTCTCTATACAGGCCAAAGCAGGCTCCAGCAGTACCTTGCCCCAAACAAAAGAAATCAGAGTTTGTAACAGGAAATCCACAGCTGGCTTTCACAGCCTAAGCCTATTTTGTAAACAAACACTTTAAAAAATTTTTTTTAAGAATCACCTCTCTGAGCACCCTTAAGGATGCTTTTCCCTGGTATCTGTTGATAACACCTCTCAAAACACAAACAAAACCAAACAAAAATCCCCAGTCTCCAGTTTCAGATTAAGCAATGTTCCTCTATTACAACAAGCTGTTGTCTATTGCAATAAGCAGTTGATCGCATACAGACTGCTTCCTGTATTGGCCATTCATCGTACACAATAAACACGCAGTAGGAGCTAGGTATCATCATAACATACTTCATCCTAACCAGACTTCTGTAGGGCTACAATATCTAGACAGCTGGTACCTCCATGAACAAACCCAATCACCTTTTTGAGGAGTAACTCATAAATGGTTAGTCAGGCTTATGAGTACAAGTGGTTGCATGGTGAGAAAAGCTCCAACATAACTGGTGTCTCACCCTCCTAGTTTCAGGACAACTAGAGTCTTGAGATTTTTTTTTTTTTTTTTTACATGAAATTCCATTCTGCAAAGAATTACATTCTTAGAGGTGTTCTGACTAATTCTCACTATAGAGAGAAAAGCAGTTAAAAGTAAATCTGCTATTTTATCACCAGACCACTTCTATCCACCATAAGTTTTTTACACTTAGGACAAATTTTACCCTTTGTTAAACTCGATTGAGATATGAGCTAGATTCCACATGCATGACTGAGGCCAAAAATTATCCTATTTAATTTGTCCAAAAGTCTTTATTTTTTACCTTTGACATTACCAATAGAGAAGCAAGAAAGTACCTGTTTATCCTGCTTATAACTCTTCCTAGCCTATCAGGAACAGCAGGTCAAGAGACACTGCAGCTTGCACTAGGACACACAGGAATTGCTGTACCCATTCTCCAGGTCTTAAACCTTTCAAATCAGTCCTACATGCAGAACAACACTACACTGACAGCCAAGTGTCCTGGACCCTGATGTTTCAGTAGAGGAGGAAAACCTCGGCTAATTCTGCATAAAGAATTTAGAAACAATGCATTTTCTGGCGTTTCAATGCACTAAGCAGCAGACTGTATGAATACCATGCATCTCTTTTAATGAATATTTAATAAAAGCATAAAAAGCTCAACAGCAAATTTATTTGGTATGGATTCTTACTACAGAAGTATACTAAAAGCATGAATAACTGCAATGGACAGATGATACAACTTAAATGCAGCAACTTGGTACATGTAGTTTTTTCCTGTGTATTTAATGACTGTAATAGAAAAAGCTGAAGGACATAAATGAATCAACATGCAAAATATTTATGTATACATATTATGTACTGTAAACTACTTCTGTAAAGCCAGATCATTCACACAAACATAAAAATGCATGGGAGTGTAAATGCATACCAGGCACATATTTTTTGAATTATTCCTAAAGCAGGGCCTGAAGAAGCAAGCAGGAGTATTCATTCAAGCAAAATTATAACCTCAGACTGTAAATAGAGCCACAATCCAAACAGACTTGAAAAAACCTTTAGGGTTGTGTTGGGTTGACCTTGGCCAGCTGCCCACCCAGTTGCTCTCTCGCTCCCCCTCCTCAACAAGAAAGGGGAAGAAAACAAGATTAGAAAGCTCATGGGTCAAGATAGAGACAGGAAAGTCTCTTACCAATTACCATCACAAGCAAAACAGAGTCAACTTGGGGAAACCTAATTTATTGTAATTAAAATAGCTTTGGATGGTGGGAAACCAAATTTAAAACACTTTCCTGCCCCCATCTTTTCCCCAGAATCAACTTCATTCCTGTCACTCTTTCATTTCCAACTGCTCTACCTCTCCCCAGCCTGCCCTGAGCAGCATGGGGGGACGGCAGCTGCAGTCAGTCCTTAACAGCTCTTCCCCTCCTCATGCTTTTCGTCTGCTCCAGTGGGGATCCTTCCCATGGCTGCAGTCCTTCAGGATGAGCCTGGCTCCTGTGTGGGCTCTCCATAGGCCACAGGTCCTTCAGGAAATCTCCACCCTCTCCAGTGTGGGGTCCTCCATGGGTTGCAGCGTAGATACCTGCTCCACCATGGTCTCCTCTCCACAGGCTGCAGGGGAATCTCTGCTCCAGCACCTGCAGCACCCCCTTCCCCTCCTCCTTCTCTCACCTTGGTGTTCACAGGCCTGTTTCTCACACTTTTTTCCTTACTCCTCACTGCTGTGCAGTGTTTTACCCCTTTCTTACACGTGCTTTCCCAGAGGTGCCCCACCCATGGCTGAGGGGCTCAGCTGTACCCTGCAGTGGGTCTGTTGGAGCCAGCCATGTCTGGCGCAGGGCAGCCCCAGCCTCTCCTCACAGAAGCCGCCCCTGCAGCCTCTCCCTGCTCCTAACACCCCACCACAAACACCCAATGTAAAGACTAACATTTCTGTGCCTATCACTCCATAACTGTAAGTATTCAAGGCTAAAGCCTTTTGACTTAATTGCATTTTTTTGAGGGAGAAAAATAAAAAGCTAAATCAGCAGCCTCTTCATTGGAGAAAAAAAACCCAAACCCAACACAAAACTAAACAACAAACAAAAAAGTAGCTTGAGATGTCGTTGGAAAGATGAAGTCAGCATCACTGTGACTGGAAAAATATCTATTCCATATGGATCCCATTGGATGGCCATTTGGGAAAACCACTAACAGCAGACTGAACTCTTCTGCAGCATTTTCTTTAACCAATGCTATGCACCCTGCAACATTTAATTTTTGAACTCTTTCCCATTCCTTTTAGCTTTGATAATAAGGTCTGCGATACTCAGTAATGTCACCAAAGAACTGCCATTAACTGGTATGTTTAATCTTCCTAACAAGTACTAGATATGCTGTAGAGTTCTTCCCTCCACATTACTGTGCCATCACTCTGGCATGTGAGCTGATCAAAATCAACTTGCAGATGAAGCTTCCCTCAATTCACAGTCAGGAGAGACCCCATTTGGGGCATTTCTGGAAAGAATTCATGAATCTGAGGTTTAATTTAATCACTCATTTCAGCAACAAAACTGTACAGAAAGTTTGAATCTGAAGTTTTGAGAGTTGAGTGATTAAGTTATGCTGAAGCATTCAAGTTTTAATCAAATTACTTTATTTGCATCAAACTAGCATTCATTTGTTTAAAAATTGACTTTTTAAAAAAAAGCCAAAACTAAGCATACCATTTTACTTCAGAAAAATACTTTGATTTAAAGACCTGAACACTGTGGAAAAAACCTTTAATTTCATACCTTTCCTGCTAAACTAACTTTTTGGCTCACCTGCCGAACTGAAAGTGTCCATTATTTGCTTTTTTGCATTGTAGAATTGAGTTTCACATAGTCTTCAGAATTAATTGCAATACTATGATACAGACCCTGATTGCAATGCTATTGCATTGCAAACCGATACCAGGACTCCATTAGGGTAGGATACTAATGCATTAAAAGTGCTGACATTTATCAGGTAGGTCACATCCATGCTTCAGATAACTGGGAGAGGTTCCGATCCGACAACAGTACGCCCATAGGTGGCAGAGTCAGGAGATGAACCCTCCCCCCTCTGGGGGATTCAAGACAACGTCACCTTCCAAACTTCCAGTTGTGCAACTCTGGGCACCCTGACTGAATGGCATCATTCCTGATCCAGATTGGCTCCATTTCATCCATTTCCTTTGCCATTTAAAGTTTTAGCAATTATGAGCCTCTAAAAGGCTGCTGGAAGGCCAGCTTACAGAGGAGCACAAGGACAGCCAGGAGCTCAGATGTCATGTCTTGTGATTCTGGCAATCTCAAAATCTCACTTCTGAAGAGAAATCAGACTTTATCAATAACTCCTCGAGGCAAGCTCCAGCTGTAGATACAGCAATTTTTTTCTCAGTAGTTACTATGTTTTCAGTAAAATTCACTGAGATTTCTGATGTAAACAGCTTTTAGAAAGCTAAGGTTGAAAACACCAAAATGATTCAACAACATTTTGATATATTAGAAAATTAACTTCTGGTATCAACAGTTAAAAGAACTTTGATTTTTATTCTGATGAGTTTCACTGCTAGGCAAAAAAAAAAAAAAATGTCTTGACAGGCTAATGGTCACAGGGCTTGACTGAGCAGCTGATGAGACAGTCTGCATATTCAACTAGATAGTCATCTCATTTTCCAGTAGGTGCTGCCTGCTAACAACTAAAATACTTTTCCACAGGCATCTGACAACTGAAAATATACTTCTTGGCATTACAGAAGAATGAATCCTGAAAACTACTGGTTTCAAATGATTGAAGGGAGGTTAAGTGTATAGTATCTTTGCACAGGAAGTATCTCAACAAAACTAAGTATTTCCATATAATTTGAAGAGATATTCACAGCATGAGAATTCAAGTAATAATTTCTACTATGACAATATTCTATTTTGGCCAAACTGCACATAATACAGAAATTATCTGAAGGGAGGGGAGATAGCAATAAACTATCTCCACCTTTCTTCAGTCTTTCGAGTAGTGCATTCTTCACAAAATATTAAAACTCCCTCTCCTGATCACTTGGATGCAGCCTCAGACATCTTTGCCCTCAATATGGCATTGACATTTGGAAAGTAATTAGACACTGCAACTGCAATGCTGCCTTGCCATACCCGGCTATGAAATGGGAAGATAAAAGGTAAAAAAGCCACAGCTCTGCTACTGCATGATTTCAGTGTAGGCTAGCAAAGGTACAGAAAAACCAAGAATAGGAAATCAGGTTACAAAGCTTTATTGCGTTTTGTCACTGAAAAAGAGACATTTCTAGCAGACATATAGCAGGAGCCACATGCAAGTCAAAGTGTTTCAAAGTGTTTCATCGATTAGACACAGGACAGAAAAGCCATAAAGCAATACTGGTGACCATTCCTCTGTCAACTCTCTAATGTCAAGCAGATGTACTATTTTACTCTTGATATGAAAGTATATATTTAGAATGGACAGACTGAAAAAAGTTATATAAAACATTCAAATGTTTTATATAAATAAAGCAGTTATAACCTATTGCTGCATTTTATACCACAACTTTTGTTGGTTTTAAAAGTGAATTAAGAACAGCCTTTATTAATAACCAGTTGTGTATACTGCTTGTTGTTTGTTTATTTTTTCAAATTATCACTTAATGACACTTAGAGAAATCATTAAAAATGCATGGCAGTCATTCTAGCCAGTATAAAGTGTTGCACTTCATTTAATGACTAAAATGTAATTACCTGCATAGAAAAACACAAGATAATATGAACACCAATAACTGAATTTAACATGTTTTTATTCTGAATTTTGAGCACTGTAAATTATTGTGTATTACTGCAGTTACAATCTGGAATAATGGGATATGCATAAATACAGAAAGGCATGATCTATTTGTGTCACAGAAAGGATTCATACAAGAAGCATGCTTTATTAAAGCACCCGCTAGTACAGAAAGGGTATATTTCCTATTTTCTTACTTAGAATTTGCTCTGTTCCCCACTCGAGTCAGCAATAATTTTAATATTCACTTCTTTGGAAGTTCATTTAAGTTCTTAGGGTCTGATCAAATGTCCAGAAGAAATACTTCCACAGGCCTTAGCAGATTTTACAATCTTACATAAGCACTATGTTAAGCTTTACAGCATATCTAGCCTCCTCCTCTGGCAGTATTAAATCACAAAACAGGTCTGGCTGATTCCATAATGATTTGATCATGTGCCCATGCCTGATTTAAATCAAACGCGTATGACTGGTTCCGCTGGTCTTATTAGGTAGTAACAATAATGGGACCATAGACTAGAGAAATAAAATTGTCCAGAGAGGGTAAGTCAAAGCTATTGATAGTTGCAGTGTTTCTTTACAAAAGAAGAAACCCAAAATTCTTAAAATAAGCTTATTAACTAAATTCCAAGGAGCCATATCACGTGACAAACCAATCTATTATTATACAAACAAAATGTAGTAGAGTGGTGTCTATTTATCTGTCTACCTACCAAGAGAATAATTTTCAAAGAGAATATAAGCTGATACCAGCGATTTCTAAGGGCCAGGTTCCTTCTGTACAATCTTCAAAACATTAAATATTGACAGAATAAATTATGCCAAACTACAGTCTAGTATGTTCCCAAATGTACTGTTTTGTGCACCATTTTAGGGCAATTTAAAAGTCAAACACTCATCCATTATGCCATCTTCTTATTTATAAAGTCTTTCAGAAAGTAATGCAACCAGGGAAAACTACACCAAAACAGCACGTAGACAAAATCATTAACAAGGATGACTGAGAGAAATAAAACAAGACAGCCTGAACTGCTACTTCTGTTGTAAACATCAAGAACTAGAAACTCTGCAGTAACAGCAAACTAATGGCTTGCCATTACATACAAGGGGAATTCTCTCTGCATAAGGCACATACCATTGAACCTGGAGTGATCTCAGGATGCATCGTGCACAGTGCTTCTCAGTATACTGCCCCCTTTTAGAAGGCCAGCCTATACCCTTCCATTAATAGATCACTCACTGGATCTTAAGATGAAAAACTATAAAGCTTATAAAGTATTTATCCAAATTTTATACTTGAATTTGACCTTAATTTGTTTCCCAATTATATAAAACAGGCTTACTGGATTGCATACTTAAACAAATCATGCAAGCACTCAAAGAAGAAAACAAATGATTACTGTCTGCTTAACAAATTTAAGACTTAAGTATGAAACCAACAAAAAAAGATGGAATTATGATGAAATCTAAGTAGTTATTAATTCAAATGGAGTACAGATGGTCTACTTTATCAGCTAGCATTGAATTCATACTGTTGTTGCTATATACTATCAGTTTTCTTTTCCTATCTCAATTTTTTTTTTCTAACAGAAGAATCTCCCATTCTTCCCTTTCTCACATTCTTTTGTTCCTTTTAGCAACTGTTCTCCTTCCCCTCTAAACAAGTCCTCACAGAAAATTCCAAGGGAACAATCTGGGGAGAAAATGAGATTCATGATTCCAAATCCACAACTAGGAAATATCCCCCTGCCATGTAAATACAAATCCCTGGCTCCCTTTCGTATTAATATGGTGTATGCTGAAAAGGATACAGCATCCTGGAACAGATTGTCTAGCAGGAACTGAAATTGCTGTTCTTGAGCATCTTATTTGTTAGCATACACAGAAACGCATTGTGCAATCCATTGTAATATTTAAGCAAACTGTGAGTAAGAAACAAAAAAGAAGATAAGTCTTTATTACATGCAAATCAGCAAATAAGGAAAGTCACACTCACAGGCTGTTAAAAGCAAAGAGCTACACTACCAGTGGGAACTTTTAGTCTGAAAAGAGCTGCTATTGTTACAGAAAGATGAAGATGCAGTATCACAAAACCAGCACTTACCAGCTCCAGAAAGCATTCTAAAATAAATTTCGATTTTAGTAGTCACATTACACTACCTTCTTCCTCCTTTATTAGGAAATAAGTCCATTATGAGATAATCGTGGCTAGCCTAATGTGAGAACAAAACATTTAAGACACCATAAGCAACTTATTCTGAAGGAGTCAGGAGTCATTTCTCAAGGGTTTCTTCTTATTATTTTAAATGATCACTTTGCAGAAAAATGCTGTACAAGTGTCTACTCATTCCAAAGATCCAAGGAGCTGGTGAACCATCTGAAGACTTTCTCCAGGAATAAATGCTGCACTAAAAAGATGACAAGGAAAGTAAGACTTTGGTTACTTGTTCTAATGAACTAATTTGGACTACCATAGTCTCTGTTTATAAAGTCCACTCTCAGTACATGGCTTATCTGAAAAAGACACTACACCTGAAATTCTGGGCACCAAAATCTGCACTACTTGTATCCAACATACAAGTAAAACTAGTATCCATTTAAGTAAACTGAAGTGCAAAGTAAAACTCCACCTTACAACAAGAATTTAACAGCATAAGTAATACAAAGACACGTATAACATCATGTTGCAGTAGCAAAGGAGAAACTGGGAAAAGTTTTTCTAGCTCCTGTTTTATTTTACACACAGTCATTAAATTAGTTGACAATTACAAGAAGTATGAAGTTGTGCAATGTGAGCCTCTGATTCCTCCCCATCATCTCAGATTAGAATAAAACGGTGATAGTTGCCACTCATGACAAATGACTAAAAAGGAACACTAGATAAGTGAGAAATTACTCTATTTTGCTAAACAGCAATTTTAATTCATTTCTAAAATGGCTAGACCATGCAATTCCCTCTCTAATTTTCAGTCCCTTTTATTTAATCACATAGAGTATGCACTTCAAAAGCAAATCTGCAACTGGGGAAGGAGAGTAAAGTGAGCAGGAATTTTTAGGAATGATACCATCTTACTGTACATTAAATACTAGACTGCTGGAAGGTGAAAATAAGTGGATCTTTTTCCTACGAACAGTCATATCATTAAAAAGTTGATTAGAAAGTCCTACCATTTATATCAGTGACAATGCCTTTCATATAATTACTCAAAACCCTGAAGTTTGACATCATAATTTGAAAGGCATTCTTATCAAATTAAGAATAAACCGCAAAATACCAAATATACATAACACTTCTACACCCACAGAAAGAGAAACTAGTTTTACTCAACATTACTGTTGCCTTAAAACTCAATGAGGGGTTTTGGTCAGCTGTTGGGAAACCAGCTAGGATTACACCAACAAATAAATACAGGCTTCAGTTACTCCACCAAGGTAAAAACTGTTCTGAAAAACTTACCAAAGGCCTTTCCCAGGCCTCAAAACTCTCAATTGACTTTGCAGCTAAACTGTAAAATACAGATTTTGAGCTTTCAAAGGATCAGAAGCACAGAGGCTTTCGATACCAGATTGCTTACAGAAAGCAGAGTTAGTAGAAAAACTGACATTACAATAGTAAGAACAATGTTTTTAATTTCTCTCTCTGTAACTATAAGACTTCTGCAAATGCAAGTGTTAAAATCAATCTGGTTTGTGTGATGACATAGGAAAGGTAAAGTTCTTTCTCCTCTCTTCTGCCTGCATTTTACAGAGGAGAGCTGCACAAAAAACAAATGCAGTAGTTCTTGTGAAAATTGAAAGCAGGCTCTGGCCTGGAGAAAAATAAAAATCCAATTTATGGTCTGCTGCTTGGACAAAGCAATACCACCTTACTCCTCACTGAGGGTTTTCCAGAAAACTTACATTCATTTTTTATTACCTTAAGTAAAAAAGTGGAATAGGAGAGGAAGAAATTCTTAAGATTGCTTTGACTTTGCATTATATTTAACATACATTTCAAAGGAGAAAATAAGGAAGAAAATCCCAAAATAACACACTACATGAATTTATCATAATATGTAGAGAGTTAACTAGTTAAATGATTTGATCAAGAACATTTCCAATGCTAATAACAAACTTCCAAAACATCAACTGAACACCTCTTACGGCACCACGCAGCACTATGGGGTTAGTGTAGCATGTCCTGGGGTTTGGATGCAATAAAAACCAACAAGCAATTTTCTCGTCCTAATTAACTCCTGCTGAAGAAGCCCTGCGTAACAATAGGTTTTTCTAGAGATACAGAGGGAAGGCTGCTGCAACATACCATTATGTGCATGATGAGCCATTTTTTAAAACCAGTTTTGCACTAGTATCAGAGAGGTATTACAGGATATGTAGCATTTGTCTCAGTAATAAGAACGACATCAATGATTTGAAAAAGGGAAACCAAAACAAACACCTTCTGGAGGGTATTATACACAACTGCCACATTTTTTCAATTTGTGACTAAAATTGCATCATTGAAGGAACATCTACATATAAACATTGGGAAAAAGTCTGTTGAGTCTCTGTGTTAGTCTTCAAAACATGTATGGAAGAGCTTATTTACAACTCTTAGTCTTCTTATAAACATGGGAAATTAGTTATGAAAACAATTTTTTTTTTTTTACCACATTTTCCAGCCTGCTGAGGATACTATAATCTAATAAAGAGAGTTTCTCTCACATTTAAAACAAAGAAACATGTTTTCAAGTTACTGAGTATATAAGGAATATATTCTATGACAGAATCCTACAGCAACAAAGGAAACCTGAAAAGCTGAAGTCTTAACTGAAGCAATCTGCTGTTTAAAATAATGAGCAGAGGGGTGTGCTTATGGCCTATTGCTACCTGCTAGAAATTTTTGATCTAAACAAGCAATTCCAATTACAATGCCTTCTCTTTAAAGAAAGTTAAAGGAACTACTATGTTAGGAAAAACGCCAAAAGAACTTTTTTTACAGATTAAGTTCTGGATATATAGGAAACTTGAAACTTTACAAAGACAGACTATTAACCAAAAATATTATTGGAGCTTTGTCACCTTAATTCACTGTCATACAGCTAAAAGTTCAGCCAAAACTGTATTATTTTTTTTTTAAATAAGGCCTTCTATGAGAAGCAGCAACAGCAGCAACATGCCTTCTTCTGGTGTATTTGGTATTTGTCTTGGTACCTCATTCTCAGAGTTGCCTTCAGCCATCATCAGTAACTAGATCAAAATGTGTCCAAATGTGCCACAGGATCAGAAAGCTCTTTCATTTCTCTTTCCACATATGCTGACTTCACCTGTAAATACTTAATGATTTCTTATATATCCTGTCCAATGAATCATCAAAAATGGACCCCAAAATATCCCTATATGCTTCTGCTCTTAATTTTCAGGCTATATAAGACAACTATTTACACTAAAGCAATGAAATCTTTATTAACTGTCTGTAGTAGCATCTTAGAAATCTGCAGTGTTTTTGCAAGTGAAAAAAGCTCATCATCCTAAATTAGCAATTGAAAATGGATTTAGATTGGACACCAAATCTTGGAATAATTTCTGACTTGTGAAAGAACACAATGTTTTGTTTTCCCCTTTTTCATTATTAAAAACAAGCGTGAAAGTTATAAGTAATTTGTAAGATTTTAAGAAACAGTTCTTTCTTCTGAAGGAGGACAAAGGTAGCACTTATCTCAGTGATAAAAAAATATTGCTATTTTAAATAGGCTTGTTCATAACACTTGGTATTGAATTCTAGCATTAATAAACTTAAATAAAAATTCAAATTACCTTCTTCCAAATGTTAAATTGACTAATGATCACTACATTGAGTAATGAAAGTTGGTTTTAATTTCCCTTTATGAATGTAATTAGCAGACAAAACTAAGGACGACACACAAACATTTAAGTGACAAGCACAGCACAGATCCTTCTTGATTTGGGTTAAGAACAGATAATATTCTTCTCTGGAAAGAAGAACCAACTATGTATATAGATTAAAAAAAGACACAAAGCGTGTATTTTAGGATGGAGGCAAATAAAATATTATTAGTAATTGTTTGTATAACAGTAGTGGCTCCTGTCAAGGCCATGGCCTGAACAGCCTGTATTTTACAGAGAACACCACTCATAGGTATTTACACAGACAGAACTGCAACCACCTGCATATGTATTGTAAGAAACATTCAAGGGCAAATCCAGAGCACTTGTATATAATCATGAAATTATTATTTCAAAATCCACACAAAACACTCAAATGGTTTGCCAAAATACATAAAACCTTGATGGTTATGATAGTGCTGTTATAATCTTAAGGCTGTGATATACCTTCCTAGAAACAGTTGGATCTATTTCTTAAATTTTTCCTTTTTTTCTGTTGTTCCAGTGCTGCCCTCCACTCCCCTCTTCCCTCTATCTTACTTTTTCTCCTCCAGAGTCCATCCTTATTGCACTGTAATTCCTGCTGAAAGGTATGCCAAGCTGTATGCTGCTCAGTGTTCTCCCTAATCAGCAGCCACTGGAAATGCCCAATCACATCTGAAGATCAGAATAGGCCTTAACAACAAAAAAAGCTCTATTTCCATTCTGTATCAGTAGCCAGATAAAAAATAAAAGTAGAAGAAGTAGGGACATGTTAAATTACTCTGAATTCAATTAGCCTTTTACCAATATTCTTAACATGTTTTATCTTGGAAAAGATACTAAACCTGATGAAATCTACAGAAGTCTGACAGATGATATTATATACTGATGCATTGTAGCTATTTTTTTTTCTTGTCTGGCACGCTGGGACTGGTTTTACTGGATTTAGGAGTTATTCTACTGTTACCACTTGCTGAAGGACTGGTAAGAGTATTGGCATTATTGTTTGTTCTTAAATTAACACTTACTTTCCAGGACAATAAACAAAAAAACCAAAGTACAATTATTTTTGTAATAGTCTGATAGGATACAACTGTTTTTCATAATCCTTCCCCTCCCTATCATCAATCAAAATTTAGGTTACGATATTTCAGAACACAGGAGTTACTCAGTAAAGAGCTCTGTATATGTAAGCAAGGACCTATGTCTGAAGAATATAACACCAGGGTTTTGTGTAAATAACAGCCACAGATATTCAGATGGTAATTTCCCATGTGGCGTTCTCAAAATCTGGGTTTACCCAATTGCAAACATAAAAGCAAGCATGTAATTTTTTTTTTTTTTTTTTTTTTGCTAACGAACAGAGAGCTATCAATGTAATTTACATTAAGTTATAAAGGAGTAGCAGCAGCTACCTAGCAAACAGCGATTTTTAGGAAACAAGTGTTACTGGAACAAACACCTTAATCTGCTTCAGAGCTCAGTCATTGTCACTGCAAAGCAACTTCGTGAAACAAGCCTGCTTAAAGAGGTCCTGATTCTGCAGTGTGAAATAGCTTCTTAAACATATAGTAAGAGATCAGTGCAATATTAAAGCTCTTAAACCTATTCCCCCACACCTTTTTCCATGATTTTCTAGAGTTTACTCCCATAAGGTAATAAAGGAGGAGACAATTTAAAAAAAACTTAATGGACACATTAAGAAGTTTCAAGTAACAACCGTAAGTTTGCCTATATTAAACAGAAGACAATTCTTTCTTTCACTTCCTCTTCTTTACACTACATACCAGGAGCTGACAATATGTACTCTTTAACAGAGTTTAATTATGTTCTAGCATACTACCCGTAAGCTATATATATACACACACACCCCTATATCCTATATATATGTATATATGATTTCAAGACCTACTCTTGACATTGATTTTTTTTTTTTTTCAATGAGACTTTTTAAAAGTGGTAAGTAGGTTTCCTGGCCTGACCATAGTTTTTAAATTGCATTTAGCAATGTACATTGTTTTATTTTCAGCTATGAATATATAAAAGAGGTATGTCTATCTTTAAAAGACCATTTTAGGCACGCATTGTAAAAATAGAAAAGATTTCTAACTATCATGAAGTCTTATTATCAAATCTGAGAAAATCCAATAAAACTTATGCAAGTAGCAAAATAATCAGTATTGTATGTTATGCACTTAGTTTTCTAAAGACTGACTAGCTCTTTTTCCATAAATTCAGTATTACCTACTGATCTTTATTTTTTCAGAAGTCATAAGTCTTTGAAACTGCTTGATAAGGAGGCCTCCCTACTGAGATTACCAATAGTCTTTTTATAAAAGCCTGCAGTAACACTGTAAAACCAAAAGAAGATTAGCAGGGTATAAAAAAAAAAAAATGGACTCTAGTGCTGTATTGACATTTTAGAGGAAAGATTTGCTGTCATGTCTGGGCCAAGTTATCTGCTGGTAAATTCCACTGAAGACAGCACATTTACAACACTGATACTTCATCCTGTTCTTTATGCAATAAATATACCTAAGAAGGTGAGACTTACAGTATCATAATTTGACATATTTGCATCATTACTTGCATCCAACATAAAACTTAAGATCCCATTTCTCAGGTGACAGAAAGGGTAGAAAAAAAATATAGATACAAAGAGTGACACTGTCAGCAGCTTTGACTCATCTTAGAAACATTAACAAGTAATTTCACTTAAAGAAGTGGCCTGAAATAACTGCCCAACATATTTCAGTATTTATTATTGCTGCACAGGAGCTTAGTATTATTTACAGCCTCATGCCCTATGGATATGAAGAAAAACAAACAACAAAAAAACATCATGCAAAGAACACTTCCATAAAAAAACCACAACTGAAAAAAATAATTTAACATATATTACAAAGGATAATCAAAAAAGAAGGTAAGATATTATGACAGGCATAGTACGTAACTTTCAGATTTGGCTACTCTCCCTTTTTCAATAACCTAATCTGCATGTAGGGTCTAAAGTTCCTCTACATATCAAGGCACAAAGATCGGGTTCACCACAGCTGCTGGTATTCCACTAAGCTATTACTGGGAGGGGAAACGGGAAGAAGCAATGGAGTCCGTATCCTTGGCACCAAATATTTCAGCAACTGACATCTGTTCTCTACAAGTTTCCACGTCCTAACCAACAAGGAAAAAAATGCAAAACTGAAGCCTGTGTCAACAACAGCAGGAGACACAGGCTGGTTCCTCCTGCACAGCTTGAGCACAACTGTTGGTCCCACAGAAAACTACACAGGAGTCAGGAGCAAGGAGTATAACTGGATTGACTATTCAAACACAAAAAACTGCAGCGTAGGAAAAATTCTGTGCAAACTCTAGGTATAATAAACACCTTCCATTCCCCTCAGAATAAATAAGAAATTTTTATTCTTCCCTATAGCATAAAATAACTGAAAATTTGCTTCAAATCATAATTTAAACACAAAAGCTCTTACTAGCCGCCTCCACTTTTTCCCCCTCCGTCCATACCTCATGGGTCCCCTGTAATTACTTCTCAAATGTTTAGACATACAGCCCCAGAGGCTGGTTAAGTCTTAAATTTACTACATTAGGAAGATGCTATGGTGCAATAGCTGGAGTGACAGGATACCTATACATTCAGAAAATGTTTGCACTATGAGTTCTATAAGCTAATAATTCAACCTTCTTCTATAACTTAGTGTTTTCTTTGGATTGCTGAATACAGTTTTGCTTTTCTAAAGTGTCTCTTCATTTTATAGCACGCTGAGAAAATGAGTAAAGCCCTTTACGTACAATACACAAGACATTTGATTCTGAGTACATGACACTAGAATTCTAAAACCATTTGATGACTACTCTGAATACCTTCAAATTAATTAAAATTGAAGAGTTCTTCACAACACACACTAGCATTCATCACTGAAACATCAGGTCAGTTACTGTGTTCATGAAATTATTTAAATCTTTCCGAACTTCCAGGAAAGAAAGGGAATTACTGCATCCGTCAATCAGGAAAGCATTCTGTAACTGTTATCTATGTTTCTCCCCAAGGCTCCAGCTCCCTACAGATTTGCTAAGAGTTTTGATTGCAATCCCTATAGCATTCAGTTTTGGTACTAATAGGAAGCTGTGTTTACAGTACATTAGAATCCCACCCCTCAGTACTATTGTTGAGGTAATATTATACCTTAGTATTCAAATGAAACAGTGGTACAATTGTAAGTAGTTTAAAATAAAAGGTGTGTCCATCATTAAAATTCTGCTTAATTACCATTAAACAAGAAATCTGCAGACTAGCTGTCCAATCTTTCCTAATTCTTTTCTACTTGTGATCATTTTCATTGGATTCCTAAACTGAAATGTAGAGGTAAAACACAATTTAACTCCAGGATAATTTGATTATTTTGTTATCTAAGGATTATTCATTTGTACATTAGTCTGGGGCTCTGCAGACAGTATGCACATTGAAATATTTCCATTTCATAAGCAAAAGCAGGCAGCATGCACCAATCTGCCAGCCACAAAATTACAACTGTTTGATGTATCCAAAGGCAGCTTATGCAGCTCTTGTGTTGTTTTGCTACATCCCTCTCAGTTATTTCCCTACTCACCCAATACATAGTTAATAAGCAACTTTTCTTGGATGGCAGCATGGAAACACAGACTGATTGATTTAGGCAACTTTAGTCTCCCCATTTTTATTCTCTTTCCTCATATTCCACTTTTTAGCCTATTTGTGCAGCCCCAAGCACAGCTGAACAACAGCCTGCACTGGCTCCTCAGAATACTATACTAACAACAGAGAACTTGTCTCCACTCATTCTGTGTGGGGTTTTTTTTTGTGTGTTTTTTTTTTTTTTGTCAAGTGGATTCCTCTCATAGTAAATGACCCATTAAATTACTAAATCCGTTTACCCCTGTAATAGCAAAGAGCTGTTTCAGAAGAAAGAAAAACTACTGCTAAAGATTCTATTGAAATTCAGGAATTTACCCTCTATTTCCAAAGTGGTTTCAAGAGAAGTTGGATCTTGACCCATTTCTGATGATGCACCTAGATATTTTTCCCTGGCAACTGAGTAGTGCTAGGACAAGATAATTTTGAACATTCTTTTGCTTCACTCAAGACACATAAAAGGACATTAAATCATCCTCTTAATGTCATCAATTTTTAAGTCTGGCATTATGTTTGGAAAAGCACGCTCTCATTCCCTTAACACTGTAGTAGTTTTGTAGAGTACCACCCCCTACAGCAAAGTAACTTTCACCTGACCTACTAGATCCCATGCTCCCTCATTTCAGTCCAGCACTTTGGATGTTTTTTTCCTATAGTCACAGCTGACCATAGACAATGAACTATGAACCAAATAAACCCCAAATCCCTAAGTGGGCAGATGCAGGGTAATTCTGTATTTTGGCTCCTATACACCTACTCTTTTCACTCGTTAAATGAGCTGTAACTTGAGTACTGACCCAATTCTGCTGTACCTTTTATTGTTAGAACAAAAACAATGATGAACAGCTCCCAACAAAGCTAAATCTTTTCATATTTTTCTTAAAACTCTCCGCTCATTTCTGATATTCTTAAATTTAATTCAGTCTCTGTAGACCCCCCCAATGCCTTGAATGTACAGAGATGAATGCTGAAAGATTAACATTTTCTTACTGTGACCTACAACAATGTGCTGAAACTTTAATTATGTTAATTCAAGCATTGAGCCCAGTGGATTTATTATATCCCAGAAGCTAATACAATCTACTCTGAAGTGAGATGTGGGCATTAGCTGCATCTAAGTATTTTGTCTACAAATATTTAGGCAGAGTAACTAACAGCTATACACTAAATAAAATGTTCTTAAAATCTAATCCTAATTTTGGAGCATTTTCATCAAGTAGATGAGTAGTTCCTCAGAAAAAATACTGAAAATGTAGTTGTCTGTAGGACCAAAAGCTTGTGTCTTACCCAAGCATTGTCACCCCAAATTCCAGCCTTTTGAAGCAAGACAGGTATTTATTAGACAAAGATCTTTATTATACTTGTCAGGACTCCACATCTTATGCAGATATATACCATTATAGGATGACATTTGGAAAAAAGATTCACAACTGGGTAATGTCCACACTATATTAGGAATCAGAACAAGAATATTCAAATGCTAAAAATAGTACATTTGGAATAAAGGTGGTTTATTATTGAAAAGAAGAAATTTCCCAAGTCTTGATGGTTTAAAGGACCAGCAGCGGAAGAAATATCAGTCACTGAAAATTGAGGTTTGACCTTTTGCTTGATAAACAATACAAGTGTTTCTGATCAGCTATCCCTCACATCAAATTGCCAGCCCCAGTTTCATATCATTCCTCTAGAAAAAATGTCTACTTTTTTTTTATTATCTCCAGACTCAGGCAATAATTTCCTTATTTTCCTTTAGCAACATGATTGACAAAAATGAAACAAATTTTAAATAGTTTAGAAGAGAAAAAAGTGAGGAACCTTGATGGGGTGAACTTCTCAGACATTGGTAAAACCAGTGGAACTTTGCTGACTACATAAACTTTTTTTAAGCAATGGAGATGGAGGTAGCTTATACAGTCTTACTTTTCCTTGCTTTACTACATCAGAGTATTTCCTATTGAAGTACCACAAATGCACCTGTGTTGTAATTAGGAGCAATGTGACTTTCATCAAGGGAAAGTTAAAAAAAATGTTTAATATAATAAAGACAAGCAGAAATTAATGCAAGCTTTCAGGCTTTATACTGCCAAGTAAGCCAGAGATTTTGTCCTGTGCTCATTTTTGATTACACATTTTAATTGCTTACTATCATACTGCCTTGATAACCATCACAAAGACAATTCCATAATTACCAGATATAAATCTTTATGTTGTGAAGAGAGAAAAAAATTACAAAGGAATTTTTATCAATATTTTCTGAAGTCAGTGTAAATAAATTGGGCTAAAAGTTCTCAAGCTGAGACCACAGATAGCTCAAGTATATTTTTGTATTATTTCTAAGCAACATAGCCCCAAGAATATTTGTTTCCTGCATTACTTTTACCATTTCCCCAACAGCAAGGCCACCTTCAAAGCACTCTTACACATTTCTACTTTACTCAAGTCTTAATTCTAACCTGTCCAAGATAGAGGCAGCACACCTCTCCCATGAAAATAACAGGCTTATTAAAGCACAGCTCTAACACAAACCTGGATTTCTTTTTTTTGGTTTGTAGTTCCCCTCCTTCCCCCGCTCCCCAAATTCTTCAAGATCTGAACTGGATCACACTACAAGGATAGTCTTTGTAATTTACAGAACCTTCACAGTTTAATTTATTATATGAATGCAATGTAATTCCCATTTGTGTATATATATATGAACATATATATACAAATGTATATATTTATACATAGTTTATAACCAAGGAAGACTCTATTAATGTATTTTAATTAAATCGGTTGCTTCCTCCCCATTTCAGTAATTTTTAAATATCTAAATAAAAAAAAATTCAAAGCATTTTAAAATATCCTTTTTAGAATATATAAGTTCACTTGGTATAACTTCTTCCTTAAAAACTATGGTTACTTGATCAGAACATAAGCACACTTTTTTTTTTCTTGATAGTGCAAAAAAAAATAATTACACTTTTTCCACTGCTAAAGACAGTTCAAAGTTACCATGGTAACTGAACAAAAAGTCACTAAGGACTTGCTACCACCGGCCTTTACAGTATATACAAGGTAGAGTCAGTAAGAAACTTTTCTCAACTGTATCATCTCAAAAACATAAATACATATTTCTAATTTCATCATGTAAGATGTTCTAGAGTATTAGTAGGTTTCTATATTAGCTCTAACCCACTTCAAATAATTCTATTGGACAGTATTACACTCGCATACTTCTTGGAGCCAGACCCAAAACTTTCATTGGCATTCCTGGGGCTAGGGGTGCCATCCTTCACAAGGGGTTGTGAAATTCAGCATAACTGATATCTTAATGAACTAAATTCTTAACCATTCCTCATAGCTGATACATTATGTTATTCTACTGTATTCAGGGTAGTAGTCAAGCAATTCAGTCTGTAGAAAGGAAGACAGACTGGAATTTGGTTAGACACTTAAATTTACTCTGAAATTCACCTAGACCTTTAACCAACAAAGAAGGTATGAACAGCTTTACTCAGTCCTCCACTACACATGCTTTTGCTCCTCCGTCTTTCTACTAGCTGTATATATAGTTCTCATTCATTTTCCTTACCACAGGATGTCAAAGCCTGCAAAGTCATTCAGGAAATTTCAATTATAAACACGTAATTGGCTCAGAGAACAAAATCCCACACTGGCATGCTCGTCATTGAGTCCCTTAAAAAAAGCAAAATAATCACATACTTCTATGCTATATCCTCTCAGTCAATGCACTTCACATACAGGCCTTGCAAATTTATACCCGATATTAGGATGGGCCCTAGAGGACTCTGCTAATTATTCTGGGGTTGTATTTTAAAAGACATCTAGGATATTGTCATAAGCCCTTTGTTGAAGTCGTGTAGAGATGAAAGGATGTTCATTTTAAACCTATACTGTAGAAAATCCTTTGTATTTTTGGTCCTAGTTTCAAGATATTTAAGATTTGTATGGCAGTAATGTCCAGTGCTGGTAGTATATAGTGACACACAAGCATGCCACCTCACCTAAGCAAAATGCCTAATCACACTTCTGAATTCTGCAGTTAGTCACCCTGCAGCACCTGTGTCGTGTTTAAGTACATGCACATCCATGCAGAATTTACTTCTGGATATTAGAGACGCATTTATCTTCTTATTGAGCAGAAAGATGTGAAATAGTAACTGCAAGGACATTCCAGTCATATGATAGCTGTAGCACAACCTTGCATATACAAACTTTTATATGTTAATATTTTGAAGACTCAAAGTAGAAGATTTATCCACCCTGTTTCCTGGAAGAACACTATTCTTACGTTCAAGAACTATGCTACTTCAACTAACATACAAAGGTATGTTTCGGTAACTTCTCAATCCTGAAATAGTTAACCTCTGGGGATTTTAGTATTTCTTTTTACGTTACATTATACCTAGTTACTATCAGTGCAGATGGGAACATACTGAGGGGGCCGTTGCATGCCACAGCACATCTTGTGGTCCTGTTTACTTAATAATCCAGACTTGGGACCCATCTGGACCTCCTGGAGCTACACATTACAGTCCACGTCCCCAGAATTATTTCCTCCTTACATGTTGTGAGGGAGGACAGGAGATGGTACATGCCTAGTTCTCACCCGGCATGGAGTTAAGATAGTACTGAATCACCCATCTAGACCTGGTTGCTGAGAAAGATTTCCAGATTTCAAAGTTCAGACACCAAGTCCAGAGCTTATTCTTTCCATATGACCAATATTTTACTATATTTTCTGATATTTTCTACTGTCTTTTTTTTTGGCCTCAGTATCCTGAGATATCCAACATGTGGCAAATGCACAAAACTTAAGAACTGAATTCAGACCTGGTAATTTATTCTCAGCACTTTGCATATCACTTAGATTTGAAAATTACAAGCTGTTGGTCCAATTTTTGTCAACATGTTTTTAATTAGTTCTGAATTTATGACAATTAAAGCTCATAGTTGTTTTTAAAATGAAGTTACTGAATTTGCCTTAATATGTTTTCATTGCTCAGCAATGTGTGTATTTTAATTCACCATGGAAATATTCCATCCTTTCTGCTTTCTACAGGGAAGGCACTACCATCAGTGCTATCATCATTTTATTTTTTTCCTGTGAAACTTATTGACTAGAAAATAGACTGAAAACTACTCTTGGGAATGCTGGCCATGCTCCACATTTGACTGGCTCCATCTGTGTCTCAGCTGACTCAAATACCCCAATGCATTCCAAATCTTTTTAGGGAAAAAAGAAAAAAAAGAAAAAAGAAATAAGAAATATTGCACCATGACACTGATTTTGTATTACTTGTGTCTGCAGCTGCAGTTTTGCTTTTGGGCAAATCACATCTATTATTTATTATTCTAGGGCCATATACAGCACAAAATAAGTAAAAGCTGCAATTCACTTAAAAGATGAGACACTACAAAAAAAATTGGCATTTCTCAAACTTTTTTGGGAGCAAGGAGAAGAGGGTTGAAGTATGATTGTCACCTTAATGAAGAAATAATTTTGGCAAGTTCTTACAGCCTTAATAATAAATGACAAAATTCTATATATTAGAAGAGCAAGTTTTGACCTCATATGCCTCAACCACATTTCTCCCTTGCTTTCATTTTCCAGTAGGAAAGTAATTTTCACTTCACAGGTCCTCTGTGAGTTTGTATCGTTCATGCACCATTTCTTCCTCAAATGGCTGTAGACTGATCTATACTTTTATGAGTATCTGCAGACTACATGACTTAATCTGAAATCACAGCAGAATTTTCTTCCAGTAGAGTACTTTAAAAAATCTGTAGCAGTAGTTGAAATTAATAATAGAGAACATGGAAGTCTAATAACAGAAGTACAGTATGACAACCTGTTTTCTACTTAAGCTAACACATGTCTACTAAAAAAAAAAAAGACCATTTTTTTTTGCAACAATTCTAAAAATCACTTTGGTTGAGGCATTTCCTCCCCTTTTTAACTTGTTCTAATATTTTTTTCTTTTAAAGTAACCTTTGTAACAGTAAAACAAGAACTAAACAGCACTCTTAAAAGAATTCAGATATTATAATTAGCAAAAATCACATTTTTATGATAGGCTATTGCTTTTCTAGTTTAACTATTGAAGTAAAATATATCCTTGCTCTAATAGCTAATTAAAATTACTAAATAATAGAGAAAGTTGAATGAATTCTCCGGATCCCAACTGTACCACCATGCTTTAAAAAAAAAAAAAAAAAAAACACCAAAAAAAACAACCCACACATTATCGTAAGTGAACACCTAATAAATTATGGAAAAAAATCAAATTTAAATGTAACAGCTGTTGCTTACTTTTCACAGTATATGTTCAAGTTAGATATAATTTCTTCTGTTTTTACACAAGTAGATTCAGTGTCATTGTTCCCTGCCCACTTTATCCTGGTTAAAGGTTAACTCTATTACTAAGATGACTATGTGTCTCAGCTGCTATATGTACTCTATTTACACTAAAACCACAGAATTTAAGAAACTTCATTATAAACAAGTATGTTAACTTTTTCTAAATACATACAGACAAGACCCAATACATGAGCAACAGATACATCTGGTTGCCAAAGACACCAAAAGTTCAATGAACAGTTAGTATTCTTCAGCAAAATTACATTCATTTAACACCTTTCTTGTAACTGCAGTCCCTAGCAAACACTCATAACCCCCTCAGCCCCCCAAACCCTCTAACCATGAAACATACCCATAAAAAACCCCATACCCCTACCCATTCCTTGCCTGCTAGGGATCTCATTTCACATGTTATAGGTCTAGCAGACCCTTTGTAATTGACTTGTAATTAAATCCCAACAATAAAAGATTATAGCATCAATTTTCTTTAAGGTTTCCCTTTTGTGCTTGTATACAGAAACATAATAGTTCCCTTGATCACTTATCAGAGAGGACTGCACTAGCCACAGCACACATCCATATGGGGAAGCCTCCTTCCCAAGAGCATTACTGCCTTTTGTTCATGCCTGTCCTGTAATTGGTGCAGTCAAGTCAGAGTAATGTGCTGGAATTCTGTTGTTCTCTTCAATGCCTCTTATCAGAGCCAGACTTCGTAATGTGTTTGAAATGTGGATTACTTGTTCAGAGAAGGAGGCCAAGTGGAAGCTGAATAACCCTGACCTTTCTGAGCTCAGAAAAATCAAAACAGTACAAAAAAAAAAAAAAAGAGCATGCATAGCTGGAATGGTGTCTTTTCATCCTTTTCAACTCTGCATTCAGTGGTCAGAGTATGGTCCAAGTTAAAAAAAAAAAGAAAATCAGAAAGTCGGGAAACTTTTTTTTTGTTCAAAATGCATTGAGAAGGTTGTGACTGCTTTCCAAGTCTTGCAAGGACAATCACCACTGATACATGAAAACTCTGTAAAGAATGACCAGGAAATGCTTCTACATTAAATCTATTTGTATGGTTTTCAGCTTCATACAATGTTTCTTTCATCAACTTACCTCTGAATCACAAGTTTCCTTTCATAGGTTTGATGAATGTAAATCCAGTTTCATGTCAAAAAGGTTATCCTCGTAGCCTACCACCTGCACCACATTTTTTTTTGTAAATATAAACACACCTTCAAAAAGAAGCTCTTTGCTCCTACACTTGAAATCCCTTGTGATGTGAACCATACCTTTGTTTGAGACTACCATTTCTGACCTGCTCACTAAACAGCATTTATTTTCTCCACTGCTGACCTTACTCTCTAGGAGGGCCTTTGCATAAGCATCATCTTCAGATTCTCTTTAGATAATTCTCCTTTACAGTGATGCACACACACAATAAAACCAATGCTTTCTAAAAGGATAGCAAATGGGAATATGTTTTGACATGTCATCTGCAACATTTGCCGAAACTTATTTTACCATCTTCATTGTCATCGAGAGGCGTTTGTAGCATTCCAAGCAACCTACCTACAACATCAGACTCAAAGTTGACAATGGTTACGTAGGGTATGGAGACTATAGGTTAATATCCTGATAGGCTCTTCCCATTTATTTGTTGTCTATTACACTTAAAATAGAAGATAGTTAAAATAGAAGACAGTCTCTACCTCAAAGAGGTTGAAACTTGTACTTATGCTTGGCAGAAAAGGGGTTCATATCTATTAATAGGGTTTCTGGGTACTCCAACAATACAAACAATAACATGAAACAAAATATATGATTTCATAATATC
This sequence comes from Nipponia nippon, assembly GCF_047370975.1. Lineage (NCBI taxonomy): Eukaryota > Metazoa > Chordata > Aves > Pelecaniformes > Threskiornithidae > Nipponia > Nipponia nippon. The sequence continues at coordinate 16,243,816 of NW_028262358.1, read as the reverse complement.
TCAAGATAGGTATAAAACACATTACTCTCTGTATGGCTAAAACTGTCAGGCTCTTTATTCCCATTCAGTATCCCTGTTCTTATCCACTGTTCTTAATTGATACACAACATGCTATTACATAAGGATAATGTTGTCTTTCTCCCATTTCCCTCCAGCCTGTTACCTTCTTTCACACAAGACGACACTGCTAACTTGTAATAGAGCCACTACAGCTACTTAAACCTATAAGAAACAAGTTTGAGTTTTTTACTCAGCCTTCCTGCAGCTCCCCCGGCATGGTGACTTTGAGGTGCTGTGACATAGGATGCTACAATATCAGTCTTCCATTCCCAGTGTGAACAGAATTGTTATGCCTATCAAGTACCCGTGCCAATCCACAGCAATGACAATGAAAGCCCAAAACTTGAGGGCAGAATTAGTCTTAATTCTGAAAATCAGACTTCTTAAGCTTATAGCAGAATCAGAGGTTACTCTAGCACAGTTAGCATTTAATACTGCTTTTACTCTGTATCAAACCAGAGGTTAAAGTTAAAAAAAAAAAAAAAAAAAAGGACTAATAAGCATGATACACATTATTGTCCTTGTTACTGGGTTATAACACTATTGTATTTCTGTGGTCTGGCAGGAGTTGTCACTTCCACATGCCACTGCTTCCAGCTACTCTGGTCTGATGAGACATGGTGCAAGATCACATGTCACATCTCTTGAATTGAAACATTAATGCAAGTGATTTACTTAATGCAGAAATAGCTTCGTAAGGAAATTTGCATGCACAAGAGTTTATTTTCTTGAAGGGTTAGGAGGAGGAGGAGATCACACATATGTCTGATGTTGACAGGTTTTTCTGAAACCACATAATACTGAGGTCGTTTAGTTTGAATTCTCTGCTTGACACTCTCTTATTTGGCTGGTGCGTGCAATACACACAAGCCAATTTTCTGCATTTGCTTGGGTGTTTGAATTCAGAACACACACTTATGTCAATTAAGAAATAAACCCAACACTTAAGGATTCTATAATAACTCTGCTACAGCTTTAAATTGAAGAATTTTTACTTTTTTTAAAAAAATATAAAAATGTCTTTTTTTAAACAGTCTTTACGAAGGTAAATACAACAGCAGTTTTTCATACTGTAAAAATCTCGCATTCTTCTAGAATCTTGTAAAAGTGCAGGTAATTCAGCTGATTTCACTTTGTGGTTGCCATAAAGCATAGAATTTTCCCACTAAAACAAAAGTCCACATTTCCAAGACCAGATTAAAGAACTACTTAGTTGTCATTTTATTAGATACAATTCTCCACTTTTGAAAGAATTACATACATTTCACTAGCAGAAACCACAGCTTTAAACACCACCTTGCAACGCGCCAAATCTCTTCAGCTCGAGATTGCCTTCTCTGCTACTCGAATGAAACAAGACATTAGGGACAAAGGATTCTGTCTTGGATTTCAAAATTACGCCATAAGCAAGAACCTGTATTTCCAAGAAGTAAGCCAGATACTAATGTAGTCACAGACACTGTCATATATGACTGCATCTTTTAAGGAACTTCCAACAGCATTACAGTTGGAAGGCAACAATGTAATAAGATGCCAAAAAAACCCACCAAAACAAAACATGAGCTCACAGTAAATTTCATGACCAAAGAGTAACTTGCTAATAATTCTTTAATGAATGGTCGTGACAATTTTGCAAGCTGTCACTTTGGCCTAAGTCCTCTGTCAGGGTGCTTATTTAACATCAGCAGAATCAGTGATGATTTTACACTCGAAACTGTACAGGAAACTACCAAGTTTTAGATATGTGTGTGTATGTGTCAGCCATCTAAAGGTGATTCACAAACTGTAAGAGATTTGACCTTAAATACCATTGATTTAAATGCAAAAAAGTTGCAAGTGAAGAGATGTTAATGCATGCAAACTTTCTAGTTAACCTACAGCCATCAGAAACATTTTCTCTTTCATCCTGTACTTATACATCCTATAAGATAAATGCTGTGCTGGCTGATGAATTTGCATTTTTAGATTTCTTGTATTTGAAAGCCTCTTAACAAGGATATTTTTATTCTATTGCATTATGAACATTTTTACTATGTGTGTGTTGTAACTACTTAGTAGTCTCTAAGGAGTTAACTGTGAAAGTAAATTATCTTTTTGAAAATGGAATGTGTTGTTTGATAGGTGTGCAGTTATTGGAGAGATTCACACGCCAACAGCACAATTTGATCTTTATACTTTAACAGAAAAATAGATTTACATTGTCTACACGCTAGTACCAAATATCCTTGATACTTCATTTATTTTTTTTTCTCTAGTTATTCTTCAAATTCTTACTTGCTTTAAGATGTTAGAATTAGCACTTAACAGCTCCTAATGGATCCTGCAACAACCATGCACAAGTTGCAAGTTCTCTGGAGGAAGAGCCAAGAACCTGCTCTTTTCCTTCTGCTTTCAGATTTGAATGCAAAATGAAGACAGGCATTACTGGTAGAATCAGATTGATACACTATCTGTAACAGAAGAATATGCTGCAATTATGCTGAAATTTTAAAATGCCAATCCGTCAGAGCAGACTGCAATACCACCATTGTGGTGGTTACATTCAGAGTTTGATCATCAGGCTAGTATCTTTACCAAGAATGATAAAGTATTAGCATATACAAGAGGAAAGAATATTCTGTTCGCTTAAAGTACACGTGATCGTTCTGCAATATGAGTCCAATTAGCAATAAAACAATGTTCTTTGTGAAATACTTACTAAGGAGCAAGAATTTTAGCACTCACAGTCCCAGTGTTTTTATGCCTACGGCTGGTGCCTGAAGCTATGCTGACTATTTTGTTATTTGGCACAAGTTACTTATTTTTACTTTCTATTTAAAGACCATTTGAATTTATTCTCTGAAGGTTGCACATTAGCATTACCTTTATTTTAATCAACAGCACATCGTTTTCTGTGCAATTCAACATCCTACACTTTCAGGTGCACAGATGCTACACAGGAAATCTCTCTCATCTCCACCTAGCATGAATAAATTTTGCAAAACAAAATTCAAGTTCATTATTTGCCTTCTGTTTCTTGTCCATGAGTTATTTCACTTCAGATTGTAAACAGTCTTTGATTCATGAACTAGACTCTAGATTATATTTAATAGCAGCTAACAATGCAAAACTGTGCATATTAGCTATCTCCAGTGACATTAAATGCTTCAGTCACTAGATTTGAAAAGCATCCTTTTTTCCTTTTTGATATTTGAGCCTCAGCTCAGCAGATAGGAATGGTGATTACTGAACATTGTTTACCTTTGGGAACTTTGTAAAACAAGAGTGATTCTTACACTTGTAGGAGACACTGTTCAGACACTCGACCTCAATCTCCTTCTTTCTAGGAAAGTTTGAACATATTTGCTCAATTTCTACACCAAGTGGTTTGGAGATGGAAGTCTCAGAGTTCAGTAAATTCTAACTACTTAAAAGTTGTCACCTAGTTGAAACAGATGAGTGGAGGTGGAAAGGAAAGAACACTTAAGTGATCAAGAACAGTCTCTTGCTATCTCTACCCAAAAATGTTTAAGTATGAATTTCTTTTAGACACCATACAGTTAAAAATAGCTACAATTAACATGCTAACACACTGGCTAGGTTTTATGTAGAAGTCTAAAACTTGCTGTTGTACTCAAGTGTTGAAAAAAATAGTTGTAGCAGCTGTGCTGCAGTTCTCATTTCAGAACAAGAGCTTTGTTCCCCAAGATGATTCCTTTAAATTTTCAGTGATCTTTACTGTACAGATGACATAATTTAAAAAAAGTCTTCAGAGTAAACAGGAATTCATATCTATTATTTCAGCTGTAAGATTCGATCCTAAAGTCTCTATGATGCTGTAATAGAAAGTGGCAGATAAGGATCCTTACTTGTGTATGAAGCCATGCGTAGGACCCTAGGTTTCCTCCAGCATCAACATTTAATACTGTATTTAGGTAAGGTCACTCTAGTATCCTTAATACAACAGTCACTCTCTAGTCTTAATAACAGTAGTGTTTTACCATTAATGTTACTCATGTCCCAGTCAGATTCCAATGAGCAAGAGAGGAACCAGCTGTAGTGGCTCAGACCAAGGGCCTCTCTTTCTTGATATCTCAAAAAGGCTTTCCCAGATATCCAAGGAAGATCAGTGATAATATTGATACCTTCCATGTTTGCGCTCTCCCACCCCCCCAACTAATTTAAATTCAGGAAACTTTAACATTAATGGCCATTTAGGATCTCTCAACTGAAATCTCTTATGAGCAGTTGATCCAGGTATCCTGAACTTCACACAACTCCTTGCATCACCAAAGCTCTTCAGCAAGGATTTACACAAACCTGATGATGCATGAAGAACTAGCTCTTGTTGGTTCCGAATCATGCCCAGTCTGATGCTTTTTATGTTGGAAGAGACAGTGAGCAGCCAATCCTCATCTGCCATTTACATGCAATCCATGATTTTTTAGATCTTACAGAATCCCTTCTTCCCTGGTTGTCTTCTTCTCAAGCTTGAGAACCACCCTTCAGCCCTCAAGTGGAAGCCAAGAACATTGTCTTTAGAAAGAATGGAAGTTGCCTGTTTATGGTAAGGTGAAAATACCAGAAAAAGGTTATTTACTGCATCAAAATTTATCCACACCATCAGTGCATACATACAGCTTTGTCCACATCTTCAGAAGAGACTTTGTCAGAAAAGAATTCTGGGGTAAAAGTCCACTAATTTTCAGAGGGGGAAGGAACACGAAACATTTCTGAAGAACTTTTTTGGAAACTGAAACTGTAACGCCAGTTCAGATTTTAATTAACAGTATTGACAGATTTTCATACAATTTCTAAAGAAATGCACTGTACTCTGGTGTTCTGGGTATGTTTTGCATTACATTTCAAGATTTTCAGCTACATCAAGAGCAAAACAGCAGGAAAGGGTTTCCCCAGTAGGTGTTCCTCTGGGCTCTTCTGAAAGGTATGTAGAGTGAAGGATTAATCCTTGGCTTCAGGAAATACTAGTACCATCAGAATTACTTTATCTTGACAACAGTGAGGAATCCAGTTACCAGACTTAAGTCACTTGCTTTCTCTCATAGCTTTGCATAACAATCCTGTACAACCTTAGAGGTGTTAGAACATTCCAGAACTTCAACATAATCCTGGTCATCATAACTCTACATAGCTACTCTCACTACATACTTTATTCACATTTGAGGTAAACAGAAAATGGGCTTGTATCATTAGATATTCAACAACTAAAGCAAAGCACGACAAAATGATTATCTAACAAGCAAGTCTAAACAGCATATAAATGGTTTTGTTGAGGAAAGTTCCTAAATTCTGACCTTGAGAAGGCACAAAAGTTATTTAATCCACTGTCTCTAATAGTGCACTGCTCTGTTACAGGTATGCCACTGAATCTAAAAATTGGATATTCTGCTGACTTTCTAAAATGTCACATCTGCTATCACATCCAACGGTGGTCTATAAAAAGGAAGTAGTATTACCTTAATGTTACCTAATCTTGGCTTTTTTGTATTTAGTGAAATCTCTTCAAGCAACAGCTACGTGGAAAACCTTCCCATTACAAACTCATTCAAGAGTAAAACGGCTATGAAATACAGTTGAATACCGATGATTTAATTGATCTCCAACTTGAAGTCACCTGAAAACACTACACCCTACAAAGTTCATGCTTGACATAACAGAAATGTCTTGTTTTGCCTTAATGGAAGTTTTGTAACACTACTAAATCACTTCATGGGAAAGAGGATCAAGTCCTAATACCTAGCCTGGAAATTATGTTTGAACACTTTTTTCTTCCAAACAAGCTGCATTATTTTATTTTGCATAATATGGGGGTAAACTCAGCATTTGTATATAGGCTGTACCAGAATAAAGCAAGACTAGGAAAAACACAGGATTTTCTTTCTGAAGAGACTCCTGAAGATGACAGCACAAGGTTCATGATTATTCAATTTAAGAGGTATTATGAAGTTAAATTACCAAAAATAATTACTGATTTGAATTTAAAATTTTTAAACTAAAAATATTAAGAATCAATAGGAAAGTTCCCTCCAGCAATATTTTGCAAGAAGAAAATGCTCGGTAGAGTGTTCAGTATGTGATAGGAATATTTATTTTTACACTCACAGCCAGAACTAATTTGATATTTATTCAACACCCACATTTGCAAGGAAGAATTCTGTGTTTATGTCTTCATGATGCTTTATTACTTCCATATAGCCAAAGTATTTTAAGAAGATTAACCACTACAAAAAAAATTGTATCTTCTGCTTTAATATTAAAAATAAATACTACAAGAACTTGTGAGTAAAATTCTCAAAAACAGAAAAAATGGATAAGTTGGCTTGCTGCCCATTACAGTTTCATGGCTACTTTGTATCTCAAAACATAGGCCCTAAGGGAAAAACAGTTTTTCCAGAGCATTGTACTGGGGTTGTGTGCATGGCTCATTTTTTCCCATGCTTTATCTCCTCAGATGGTTTCTTTAAGCTTACATGCTGAGTAATGTTCTAGCAAAGGAACGCATTTCAGCTACCGGTCTTGTGTTTCCCAGTGGCTCATCTCTTGATGGTTACACTGCTACCAAAAATTCACAACTTGATATGTCATCCCATGCAGGATTAAAAATCTGGAAATCCATTACTGGAAGCAATGGAATGCTGCACACATTTCTCATTGAATACCTTTAAAGGAACTCAAACTCAACATCACCTGATTTGACCAAATATGTTGGAGACATGTCATGGTTTAACCCCAGTCAGCAACTAAGCACTAAACAGACACTTGCTCCTCTCCCCTCCCCCTGGTGGGATAGGGGAGAGAATCGGGGAAAAAAGTAAAACCCATAGGTTGAGATAAAGGCAGTTTAGACAGCAGAGGAAGAAAAAATAATAATAATGATGATAAAAGAATATACAAAACAAGTGATACACAATGCAATTGTTGACCACCCACTGACTGATGCCCAGCCTGCCTCCAGGCAGTGATTGCTGCCCCCTGGCCAACTCCCCCCAGTTTCTATACTGAGCATGACATCATAGGGTATGGAATAGCCCTTTGGCCAGCCTGGGTCAGCTGTCCTGGCTGTGCCCCCTCCCAGCTTCTTGCGCACCTGGCAGAGCATGGGAAGCTGAAAAGGCCTTGACTGGTGTAAGCACTACTCAGCAACAACTAAAACATCAGTGTGTTATCATCATTATTCTCATCCTAAATCCAAAACACAGCACTATACCAGCTACTAAGAAGAAAATTAACTCTATCCCAGCTGAAACCAGGACAAGATGTTACCAGTGTTTTATGCTATGTTATGTCTGAGGTTTCCTGAAAAACAAAACCAGCTAAGTAGTACCATGGCATAACATACCAGCTTGTCTACAAAATAAAGTTTGCTTTAAACCTGAAAACATTAGTGATTCTGATCTAAATGTGAGAGTTGAGTAGCTATATGAGCACAACAATATTATATTGAGTGGGACCACATGCTGCACCAACTTGAGAACTTGGAAATATGGCGCAAGAGCTTCTGTAACCAACCTGGTAAATCCAGACCTGACCACTCAAACCTTCACTCAGTCTTCACAAAGCCAATGATGAGATTCTGTAATATATCCTTTATTGCCAACATCACATTAGAGCATTTTCAAATAAAGTCTTCTAGCAAAACATATGGATGATAAAAAGCAGGTGTACAACTTCTGCTGAGCTCTTATCTCTCCCTTAAATTTTCATACGAAACAATATTTTATTCTACAAAGGAGAAAAACCCTGTAGAGAAACCTACTTAGAAGAAAGTTGTTAGCTAAACACTGTACAATTAACTGCCTTGTCACTTAATACTTTTACTACTAGATGATCTAACAGACAGACCACAAAGTATACATCAGCTGATGACATCAACTACACTATCTTGCAAACATCTAATTTTTTAAACAGCCTTTTACTTCTCACCTGTGGCTAAAGAAATATTACAACTAGCCACCTAAATTCAACAAAGCTTCTACCAAAAATTTTACCAAGACAAACTATTTGTAGCTATCAAAGTTTGTACAAGTACATATGGGGGAAGTTAAAAGCAAAAAAAATGTAAGAGAAAAGTTGTCTAGAATATACCACTGTTACCAAATACATCTTTTCTTTATAGCTCGTATAAGTGACTCAGTTTAAAATACTTAGAGAATTTGATGTGCTCAGAACAAAGGCCATCATCTTAACTGGTCATGCACAATCTTCACACCGGTCATAATCATCTTACCTGTTTTACATGTTTTTTTGCTACAAAGACAATACATGTAATGAATTAAACATGTAACCTCTGCATAACTGTTATCCCAAGTATCATCTTGTAGCAAAATATTCTACACTGCTTAAAATTCAAATTCAAATATTCAAAATAGTTAAGATTAAGATAAGATAAAGTGGGTTTTATGACTATACCACATATATGAAATAGTTTAGCAATTTTAAGACAGAAACAATTCTTAAGGTATATTCTACACAATGCACCACTCCCATGAGCTATCTTGCCCACTAGCCAGGTACAAGAGATTAGATGTTGTATTTAACATGTTTAAATTAGGATGCTCTTTCCATGCATTTGGTTCCCAATTAAACCAAGTTTATTAAGGAAAATGCTAATTGATAAACCACAGCTCCTTTTTTCCTCTGAATCCAAACTTAAAATAGCAAAGGTAACCTTAAATACACATACATTTTATGTTGACAGCCAAATCAATATGTCCACTTCAATCAATATTTTACCCTGAGGGACTCTCCCTATTTATAAATGAAATCAATATATGCTTTGTTACACTATTGTGACTCCTCACAGAGAAGCATAGGAATAATCTTCATTATAACAACAAATGTCAGGCTGTGACAGTTTCCTTTTGTTTACTGCAATAATTGAACTGCTCCTCATTTTGCAATCTTGCATTCTTTGCAGTAACACCAGTAAAAAGTATTTCTGTGATATAGTACGTATATAATCATGCTAAATTGGGGTACTTAGGAATCTAAAAAAACTACAGAAATATTTGGAAATATTTAATAAAAAATTTCCACCTGTCAGTTGTTCCAGGACCTTAATTTTCACAGTAGCTTAGAACAGATTCAAAACAAAACTTTACCATCTTAAAATTAATTATACTATGATTTCTTCTTAATAGATCTACATGTCTGACTACTATGAATATTGCCCTCTTATCTGTTTCTTTTTTCTTTTGCTTTTTTGCTTTATGAACAATGCTGTGTTATAGTACTTTGTGTTAATAGCAGGATTATTTTCTTTCTATTTTACACTTGTTCTGGTTTTATCTTTTTCAAGGTCAAAGTGTTCTCTTCTAAGAAGCTGCTCTGGAGACTTTTTTTAATGTAACTATTTCTTCTTTCTTAATTCTCAGGCATGTTTAAAATTCTAATCAGACTGAAAAGCCACATCCTAATACAATCTAACACACTGAATAAAAGTCACACATCTAACAATACTTTGTTCTTGTTTATTATGAACCCTCCACAGAAAGTTAATTTTGCAGCCGATCTCATTAGATTTGTAAGTAATAACAACCAAAGATAAGAAAATAGAGCAAGATTTATCCTTTATGGTCAAGCTACTCAGTGCTTTACTTAAACTACTACTCATTACCAACAGATTGTTCCTACGTCACACAGCCTGCCTCATGCTTTACAGTAATGCAGCCTCCACACAGCATTCTGGATTACTTTCTCACACTTAAATCAGTATCGTGCTTTTCCACTATGAAATTTTGGTGCAACTACCATTATTAATTTTCTAGGGCAGTCAGAATATTGCCAGAGTTGGACTGTCAACCCAATAAATTTGAAAGTAACATGGAAATAAGGGAATCCTATCTCTAAAATCCACAATACCATTTCCATTAGCTTCAAAAATCAAGATTGCCTTTTTGCAAATCGCACCCTGGCATTTCTTACACTTTCCTTTCATAAAGCTCCCATTCAGGCATGCACTTTCCAAATATGATAGTAAGTGCTGAACAACCTGCTAATTATCACACTCAGCTCCCCCTCAGAACCATATCACTCCAAATATAGGCTGCACATTTGCAAGAGCAGTTTAACTCCCTTATTCAAAAGTTATCTTAAACTTATATCTACTGTTCACTTAAAAGGTCTTGACAACATTCTCAAAAAAGCCAAGTATGAGGCAGGATGGGGGGGAATCAGCGATGCAGACCGGACAGTGTGGTACAAATACTCATTTCTCATATGGTCTCATTCAAAATACCCAGATTAGAGCATGGTTTATCAAAAGCGGGAGCTGTGTCTGCATTTCAAGCACCAGAATAAGGATGCAGTTCTTCAATCAAAAATTGATCTCCCTACCTATACAAATACACTTCCAACCTACATATTTTCAGCTAATTCAGAGACATGAATGTAAAACCCAGAGCTAGCAGGGATTATTTAATTTTGTGACACTTATTGAATATCCCTTCTCATCCCCATTTCTCCAGCATAGCATCTGATCGAGATGTTTTCTCTGATCAAGAAAGTATGCAACCCATGTTAAAGATAGCTTTATGAAGCTTTTAGCAGTATGAAACTACAACCATTTTGAGCAACTGAAGATTCATCTGCAAAAATCTGATTAGTCAGATACATTAGTATCATAAAAAAAAAAAATCCCTATTTCCTTTTTCAGAAATCCAGTATGTGAGAAGATGGGACAGACTGAATCTCATTTAAAAGTCTCACTTAAAGTTCCAGGTGGCATACTAAATACAAATGTGGAACACTTCATGGCAGATGGCCTGCCTCTCAATCAGGAAAAAAAAAAAAAAAAAAAAAAAACAAAACATTAAACCCTTTCAGCAGCACTAGGACATTGTTATTATGTTAACTCTACCTGCATAAGCAAATTGGTAATAAATTTCAAAAATCACATAGGATTTAGTGTTTTAAAGCATAACTATCACGACCAGCTTCTACGTGCGATAGAGTTCTATTCAGTTATTTTATCCTGGCTTTCTCTGAAAATTAAGCCATGTGATTATGCTGTTTATTTACACAGACATCTGCCAGGTCCATTTCAGAAACTTCTGAACTTAATCACCCATTTCACATGAATTTGATGGAGAGCAAAGGCCAAAGATACCAGTTTCTTATAAACTCTGCAAATATTGGCTACAGAGTAGGGAAGTATCACTACAACCTCGATACTGTCTTTCTTCAGTGAAGTTTGCCCACCAGGTAACTGATTAGCACAGGCATGTGACCTCAGTCCTGCCTTTGAGAGCTGGACACAGCGCATGTCACCTTTTTCCCGTTGGTGGGTGGTCAGGGAATACTGAAGTACACACAGCAAGATTGTGGATAGAGGGAACATGGGAATGATAAAGGGGAGTTGGAGGTATTTTGAGGAATCACTAAGGTTACTGTGGTGCAGTACAGTGTGTAATGTAGGTCCTTACACAACAAAATCAGGATTCAGTCTATTTGTAAAAGTGCAAAGACAACAGATTAATTACAGGCTTGCTATTTGTGAACTCTCACAGTATTAGAACCAGGAGGGACTTACTGAAACTGGTATAAGATTGAAGGGTCCCAGACAGACGTGATGCAAGTATCATTATCCAGTATGTTATACGTACAGCCCTGTTGCTTCCAAATTCCTTTTTTTGTCATACTGCCTAAAAGCCCAAAACTATCTTAAAAAAAACCCACATGCCTTAAGTAACTACATACATATTCTTGTTCATCTTTACTTCAAACCTCTAAGCCTTTGTTTTCCCTCTGTAACTAAATGCTCACAACATTTTGCATAGTAAAGATGAATCATATGTGAAATCATAGAACTTGAAATAACTTTAGATACCCAGGGGGTTGGGGGGCAGAAATCAAGTACCCATATTGGGTTAAAAACTCTTAAGAGCAAGCCTTTTCATCTGTTTTGTATTTAATGTTGACAGAGACGTGGAAGAAAAGAACATGGTCAGAGGCATCAGTGGCTACATCACTTTCAAGTAAAACACAAACAAAAGACTTCTTCAAAAAGATATTATGTACCCTCTTCATTGTGCACAAATCGAACCATCTATTTAGTCCTGAACAGACTTCCTTTTTTTTTGTAGCTGCTCACTTCACATACAAATATCTGTACTCAAAGTTCTCTGGGAATTTGGGATGAGAAGTTTTCTTTAAGACTCACAAACAGCAACAGTACTTCTTAAATATCTCCAAATGCTTTCAATCCAGAAGATAAGACCAGATCCACAGCAGATAAAATGCACAAGAACAATTTTAAGTAACATATACATTAATAAGCCACAGCAAGAGTCACTGGTTTAACATTTGGTGTCTCAACCACTCTCCAAAACTCATGAACAAGCTTTACCTGGTTGTCATTCTCCCTTTGGAACAAAAGTTAAAAAAAAAGTCACAATAGAGTTACACACTTATCTTAGCAAGGGTCACTATTTTTAGCTGTCACTTAATTACAGGAGGAGACAATTCCAAGCTACGCATTTAAAGAGTAATAAACCTTACACAATTCTATGGTGACCATTCATCCTCTATTAAAATTTCACAAGGAGGATTTTAAGACCAAAAACTATTTTGGACAGTGAGTGTAGTTGGAATAATTCTTTCTTTTAAAGAGAATTTTGTTTAAGGCAGCAAAAATACTAATTCCATCTGATGCCTCAATATAAAAGAATATTGAATGCAACCACTTCAGCACACTTTTCAGGCATGTGGTGTCTCTGACATAGAAGAATAACCAACTAGCAGCACTGAGCACTACAACAATGCTTACACCAAGGGACCTTATGAATATTATGAATAATAGTTTGAAAAAAGAGTCCTACAACCCTGTATTACTTTATAAAACTGACAGCTCTTTTTTGGATAAACAGAAATAGAAATTTCACATTTGCTTGTGAGAATACATTTGCAAATATCTCTTCTACACAAGCAGAACAACTGAATAAAGGTAGTAGAAACTGCTGACTTCCTTCCAATTCAGTTCTCTTCTTCGTTTCCCATGTTATTATTTCCTAATTATTGAGATGTATGCCATAATTAGAAAGTGTTGATTTCCTCAGTGTGCATGAAAATGCAGTTTAATGTATTTTGCTAAATAAAATTGACTGGAGCAGTACAATTAATATATGGTTGGTACAGCCGCAAAGCATTATACACATTCTGTGATAAAGTGTAGTGGCTTGTCCTTTGATTGCTTCTGAAACTCTGTGGATATTTAATGCTTCCCATGTTAGAGCATGGGGGTTCTACATCTTTGTGTAAGCAGGTAGCAACTCAACCACACGTTCTGCTCATGTCACTCAACTGCTCTCTTAAAATCCTTCGCCAACTTTCTGATTATGCCTCATTCTGGAGATAAAAATTCTCTTCCTGCTTAGCTGCCATAATCCACCTTCTAGTATCTCAAATAACTTCAAATCAAAACCACAAAAGAATTGCTGTCAAACTCCAGAAAATAAACTCATTTCCAATAGTGAAGGTTTCTAAAAGTGGCTTTTGTACCTCTAAAATTAAATATTAAGCACAAGCAGATCATATCACATGCTTTTAAAAAGTAACCAGACCTTCTGGGTGAGAAGGGCTGCTGAGCACAATTTGTTTACATGAGTCAGACACAGTTATGATCATTTTGTTTCTCAGACAGAACAGCATCTTTTTTTATACAATTTTGCAACTGAATCCATGTCCTGGCATGATGCTGCCGTTTACATTAAAAATTATACTCCCTTAGAAAAACGACTGATATGCTTAGCTTGCTTATAGTCTTTGCAAAGCTATCTGCAGCTTACTGTGTATATAAAATAAAGCAGAAAAAAATACATTGCCATTATTAGAAAAAATATCCACTTGTCATTATTATTGCTTGCAGAGTTTGACCTCAACCTCTCAGTCAGACACAAAAAATATGTTCTTGCTTGCTAAATTTTTACATTCTAGTCTTTAAGATTCACTTTATTTCATTATTTTTGTGAACTCTTGATGTTATTAAATTAACTGTTGTATGCTTAATATGGCAGCTACATGGATTACTGCAGACTGTTTTCCTCTAATTAACTGTTAAATATTAAAGATTTTGTTACAAATCAAGCCATAATTGCAGATCCATGGAAACTCTAGGTCAGAATTTCATCTGACACAACAACATCTTCTCTTAGCGAGACACAGTCATTAGCTAGTAACTATCTGATTTTGTGCAAGAGTTCATAATCTCATTCCTGTTACCTTGAATAGCTCTGAATAACCATGCAAATGGTAGACTTCAGGTTATGTGATAGACACGAAAGGATTTCAGCAGGCCTCTAATAAAAACTGTATCACGCTTGGCATCAGAGCCATTATTTGTCCATGAACATTTAATGGGAGAATTGGTAAACCACAATAGCGGCAACATCTGTGTGAACATATCTTGCCCTAATTTGTCTTTTATCATTTTCATTCTCTTCAGCTCCCATGTAGCCCCCCTGAGAGACACACACACCGCTAACTGAACTCTCAATTCTCACCACAAGCACTTGTCATACAGTAGTAATTTAAGAAACCATTCTACATTGTGCTAAGCACATTCTGGCTCAGGTCCAGCCAAACACTTACTAAGTACCCCTGTTAACGGCAACATGGCACTGGATCAGGACCAGCAAGCTCAGTAGTAGATAATGTTCACCCTCCAGCTACCAAAATGATGGTTATGTACACCCCACTTTAAGTTACAGGACATCAACTTTTGTTAACTGCTATAAGTTAGAAAGGGGCTTTTTGTTGCGTCGGTTTTGTGGGGTTTTAGCATTTAAAAAAAAAAAACCACAAAAAACCAAAAAACACACACCAACAAAACCCGCAGAATTGTCACAGTTATGCTTCCAAGTAGTTAAATACCTCTCTTACATACCCCAAAAATCACAGCTGCTAATCTTCATCTAATTCAAGGTCTGAACAATTTTAGGGTAAGATGTACACAAGGGTGAACGATTCCCGAATCTGCTTCTCAAGAAAGCTTTACATATAGGCATACCTTCCAGTTACCTATTTTCTAGCATTATGACAATCATTTATTTTGACATAAGTGACAAAACCAGTTTGGGACTCTCCTGCACTTGCAAACCACCTCGGCATGCTCTTTTGACATGCAGACCATATGAATCCCTGATCTTTGCACAGGCTTAACAAAGTGTTTCCTACTCCGAGAAGTAGGAATAAGCACAAAAAAAAGTGACCGTTATCTTGCAAATGATACTGCAACTTTCCTCCAAATGTCCCTTTTCCCCACTGAGCTGCTATACACTCTGCAAGCTCAGAGACAAAGCCTGCAACTTCATTTAACAAGTTGTTACAACATATTTTATGTGTCTGTACATATATAGACACACACTTTTACTGAGACTTACAACACACTAGAGTTCTCTGCATTGGTGCACCTGCCCTCAGGAGGGACTTTGCTGACTACCCCCAAGTTAGAAGGGTCAGGTGTGCAGCAACCCGAACTAAGCAAAACCATGTGCAAGCTCCTTTACAAAGTGGTCATTTTTTTTCCAAGTATGTGATTTCCATCTAGTTACTTCTATCGCCTCAATAATGAATAATCCATAATGTTCTCATTATGCTTTTTGAAAGCTAATTACATTATGTGCTTTCACATACACAAGTTTACTACAAAGTTTTTTTGGTGACATCCTTACCAGGTACGAAGTATTAATGAATAAAAGCAGGTTGAAGAGCTACTGTACTGCACACTTCAAGCTAAACAGACCACTTAAAGAGAGCATCATTGCCAGAGCTAGAAAACCCACAGACTGGAAGACAGCCTCAATGTAGCAAAGTTATCTAAAAGATATTCTCAGCATAAGTCTGACCAGCTAATTTCCAAAGTCCTTCCTGTTCCACTTGTAGTTGGAGTCAGTCACCTCACCAGCAAAGGTTTATGCAGCTTTAACTGTAAAATTATTTTCCCCATCTTCAAATACAGCCACTAAAATTAAACAATTGAAAGCAAGACCAAAAAGCTCAAGTCTTGCCATTCTGAAAAAAGATGTCAAACTTGCAACATCAATGATGAATTTTATGTTTGTATTGAGGAACAAACAGCATAATTCAGTTTGTTGTCCAATAACTTCGAAAAGCACTATTTGAACAGGATTTCTCACTTGTTTACTCAGTTCATGACCAATAAGATGATTATACGCCATTCAAGAGTCCTAGAATATCCAAGATCTTGCTCAGTTACAATATGTTACTTAACACAGAACAGAACAATGCCTTCCAAAATATCATACGACATTGGTTTTGGGAGAAGGTTCTTTTTAATTTTTAAATTTCATTCTATTTAAAAAGTTTGCCTCCAAGTGCCATCAATTCTTTTGGCTTTTAGTGGAAGACTGAAATTCTCAGCACCTTCCAGGACTTGAACACTGCTTCATTTCGTCACATTGTCATCCATGCTCCCTGCTCCCCCCTGCAAACACTAAGATACTAGATCAGATAACCATTGAATCTGAAGCAAACAACTGATTTGTGACATTTAAAATACTTGGCTGGAAGAGTCTGACAAATAGAGTTTTTCATTTAATTGTAAATAAGGTGGTATTTTACTGCAGCGATCAGAGATAAATCTTTAGAGACAATTTAAAGGTCTGTTTGCAATATTACATACCACATTATGCATGAGAAAATGGCATTTCTCTCTCCCATCTGTCAAAAATACTCCTTACAAGCAGATGCATATGAAGATTGTTGGAACACTGGCAGGGAAGAAAATTGACTTCTCTCTGATAAGAGCAACTTAGTGAGACCCACTCAGGGGCAGTTTCAGGTCTGCCATCCTAGCAACTGAAGGTTTCATTTGACCAAAAAGACTATGAATTTATTTTTCCCTTTAAAAAATCTTCATTGTGAAACCCTGAAAGAGACAATTATTTGAGTTCCTAAAACACACACTCACAATTCTACCCAATTATGATAAGGATTTGGCTCATTTCAGAATATGTAATACATGAAGAGTTTAAGAATGGTGCTTTCTGACACAGAAGACCCTGTGCTCTCTGCTAAATAGTGCCATAGATACACTATTCATATATTCTTCATTATTACAGAGAATTCTTCATGCTATCAGAATCAAGTACAAAAGTATTTTAAAAGTCAAAATAAGAAAAATAAAGCAAAATTACACTCTTAAAGATCTTAACTTGACAGGATGAGTTCAAAGTGAAATAGAAACCTATCACTCCCATAGAAGCTCTGGTGTCCAACTCATCTGTCTGAAGCCCAAGCTTGCAGGGAGGAAGGCTCATCTCTTCCCAGCCACTTTTTAGCCATACATATACACCCACTTGCACATATAGGAATACCCACAGTGATAGACTTTGCATATACAAGCTCCCACAAGCACATTATGTCTGGTTAGGATACAATTTTATGAGAATGTATAGATTTTTTACACAAAACATTCACAATCCTGTATGCCTACCAGAAGAAAATATTTCCATAATTATAAAATACATAATAAAATGCTTTATGAAAGCAAGCACTGAGCTACCCAGACCAAAAAAGTTAACTCTGATATAGATTGTTCAACTGAATCTTAGACAGACTGAAAGATCCTTATTAGAAAATAACTATATTCCAGGGTAAAACATGCCCCTGTGGTCAAGTCTTACGGACTGTTCTAGTTCACAATTTCTGTACAGTTAATGTGGTATTTAGTGAGGGATTTTTTAGAATGCGATACAATTTTATGTTGTTCCAAGCAGATCTTGTTCAATTAAATGAACATAATTAATTCAATATACTCAATCATTTACATTGTCAGCAAATGAACATCGAAGGCAATTAAATTGTAATTTTAAAACTAGAACAGCACGCCCTAAATGCAGTATTATATATCAAGCTGCATACATTTACAGTGATTGTCACGTATGTACGCACACATACAATACAGAAACGTTTAGCAGTTACTAAAAAAATATACAAAATAGAGCTAAGATCTGTTATAAATACAGAACCAGGACTGTAAATGTACTTGCAAGAGCACACTTCAACCTTTACATTCCCACTTTAAAAAAATTATGATTGCTGGGACAGGGGTAAACTTTGTTTCAGCTGTTTGATCTACTGAAAACTAACTTCTCTGCTTTAATATATTATTTAGAAGCATTTCAAAGAATCTATTGGCTCTTCAACAGTTTAGGACAGAAAGCATGAATTTTTGGATCAAATAATTTCCAGAAAAATTGAAGTCTTGAGATTTGCAAGGGCACAACTCAAATCCTGTGTCGGGGGGGGGGGGCGGGGGGGGGGGGGAGAAGACCCACACACTTACACACTTTACAGCACACTCTATAGCCACAGGGTCACACAAGTGTTACTGTAAAAACTAAATTGTCTCAAATCACAACTATTTTATTTTAGGTATTGAGAAGATTGTAAAGGTATGTGGAAAAAGTGTCTGCTCCTTTGAGGATATCTGGTGAAGGGCCTTTTCAATGAAAAAAAGTGATGAGAAAGAGGAAGCCATAAATAAGAACATACTAAGACACAAACCTGATTGTAAAAATAAGGGAGGCAGTAAAGAAAACCAAGCCTGGTCAGTCATGTGAATTGATAAAGGTACACAGGAATGCTTATTTCAGTAAGATTATATACAAAATACAGAGACACAAACCTGACAGGAAAGAAGTCAGTCTGGTTAGTCTCACTAACTGATGGGCTATGAAGAAACCGCAGCCAACCCAGGACTTCGCCACCAATAAGGGTGTAAACTTGAGGGCCCAGGATATTGGGAAGGTGGGGAGGTGCAGGTGGTCACTGAAGCTATGCAAACTGGCGGAGGAATGTGCAGGGGAAGGGGAGGAACAAAGGAGGGATAGACAGAAAGGGGTATAAAAAGGGACTGGTCCTGTGTAACCCTTATGTGACAGGGGGACTAATCTTTTGCTAATATGCCCAGAGTGTTAAATTTGTAACCAAACTTCCAGAGCATTATGCACCCACAAGCAGGACCCATGCTAGCAAATTCTTGGGCTAATTGGAACAACTGATTGAAAAAGTGTCTATGGAACATTAGAAGAGAAAGAAGAGATGTTAAATGGCTCAAGCTGCAGGGCTTCGTGACCAGAACTTGCAGTTTGTGGGATTAAAATAGGTGTTTACTAGAGTATGTACAAGACCTCCTGTGTAATAGATTCCTTGCACCTATCAAACTGGTGAGTGATACTGGCTGTAGAGCAGGATAAAACCTGAGGGAAATCAGGCTAAGCTCTCTACAAACTGAACCTTCAAATTTGTGAAGAATCAGGTAGAAAAGTGAAATGCACAGTTGCAAAGAAAGAGCTGTTTACAGAGATTTAAACCTGGTGGAGCCAAACAGCAGAACTGAGTACTGCAGAGAAAAATCTGCGAACTATGGGGGAAACAACCATCACTGAACTCTAAGGAACATACTCGGTGAAAATACAAATCTCTTGCGGCACCTGGCATTAGACAAACACAGTTTATACCTGAAAACCAATGCTACTACATGCTCAGACTTACCTGCACTGCTAGATAATCCTTTTTTAAAAAAAAAAAAAAAGATGATTTTTAAATAATGCAGTACATATGAATGTTTAACCTAGAATAAAGTACAATTCCAGACTGACTTTGATACATGCTCATTGAGAAAAACGTAAACTTATTCTTGAATAACTGAATTTACAAGTAAAGTTTTGTGGTGTTATAGATACCCATATAAGTTCTAAATATAGTACATAGCGTACAATAAAGTATTACATAGTAACGATTAGCAATAGAACAGAACTAGTAGTATTTTCTAATATTTGAATAACTAGTTCAGAGTTTTTAAGGCAAATTTGAGTCAAAAACTGAAACGTGGTCTAAGCAGAAGATACTATCAGAAAACAAAGATGGGAAGAACACCTTTGTTGAGCCAAGACTTTCCAGAAAACAAACAATAAGAAACAGATTGAGCCTAAAATATCAAAGCCCACAATTTTTGCATTAGACTGGATAGTATGGTCATATCTTCATTTAAGTATTTCATCTTAAATGTCTACAAGCACAGGGTCTGTACTACACTTGTCTGCCCCTGAAGCTTTTTCTTTGGAAAGCCTTGGCTCAAAAGTGTTCCCATCTTTGCTGGATTTTTTTTTGATACTGTATCATCTGTTTAGTTCAGCACTAGTTTTATTAAATTCTAGCAAGACTGTAAATTCCAGTGTTATACTGCAAAGGTCCTTGGGATAACTATTTTTCACACAAGTATTAGAAAGCCATCAGGAGTCTTCCGTTCACAAGATGACTTCTTAAAAAATTCAGTTCAAAGCTGGATGAATTCCAACTAGTTAAAACAAATTCAGAAGAAACTACATCTCTGACACTGCGTTGGAGAAGCTGCACAATACCACGCACCACCAGACTTCTTTAGGAGGTTCTGTCTCACCTATTTTAATTCCAGTAGGAAATGGGGGAGTTATCTTGGCCTCACAGCTTTATTTTGATACATATATAAGAAGTGCTGTTTGACAGGATATTTAAACATGATTCTGAATTCAAAACTTTATTTCTCAATCAAGCTCTTCCAGTCCTGGAACACTGTGACATGGTTGCTACATCGGGGTAGGAATATACCCAACTATTAATATTTTACCACCTTGACAAGAAATTTCTCCCTGAAAACATTTCAATTTGTCTAGAGTAAGTAGAAGGGAAGGAAAATAATTGCAACCATTCAGAAAGTTTTACCCTGCTTTCATGTCCTCCCCATATGTTTTGTCTTACACCAAGAAATCCACAGGATTTCAATGAAGTTGTCATATTCTTAATTCCCAGAACTCTGAGTTTAGTTTCCACTACATTAAAATATTACCTCTGCTAAATCAACAAGTTCATATCTGAACATCAATAAAGGGTGTTTTCCTAGTTTAGGTGCTTTTAAAAAGTTCAGCTTTAAACAACCACACAAAGAAATTTTATTTACTTTTTTGTCCATAATTTTTTTGCAACAACACAACCTTAAGTCTCTTTGCTGAAAGGAAATGTTTCTTCTATTGCAAGCTTCATATTTGGGTCACCATTTTTCTCAATTAGAAAAAAAATAAAGCCTTAATAGCCAAAAACTAGGGCCAACAAATCTCAAAGTGTAGCTTACCAACAAATATATTCTGCTGTGTTTGACGTGCCAAAAAAAAAAAAAAGAAAGGCAAGTAGCAGTGATATCCACATCAGCAAAGAACCTACTAGCATTAACAAGATGTTCACAACCCGTGTGCAAGCAAAATGTCCAAGTACTACCAGTGTCCATGAAACATGTACAAGAAAAAGGATATGCTTTACTTATTCCTCAGTTTATTAAGAAAGTATATCACAATAGCTTTGGAATCATGCAGAGCCTACTGAGAATTTATTTTTTATTTAGAGTGCTCTAGAAAAGTAGCTGAAGATTAAATCCAATATCTACTCTTTTAGACAAGTTTTAAGACTGCCAGAAGCTGCTGGATACTCCTGTAAGCCCTATTCCTAGAGTAGTTCAGTAAAATCCAGAAACTAATAAGGACAAACATCCTGTACTTACAGGCCATTCATAGCTTCCCTTAAATTTTCAAAGCAAGCCTAGTCTCAGGAGAAGCTATCTACTAAATTCTCTACCTGTGTGGGACACAGCAAATCTAAATTTCCTGACCCCTTTTCATATCTTAATGGAACAAGTTTTAGTAGTGTGACATATGCAATACAGAACTCTGAAGGTGAGGGGATCACCAGAACTCAAGAAGAAGCTGTTGTCAAAACACTCTAGTAGTGACAGCCTGCAATGTTGAATTCATCTCTCCAAGCAACTCCACACGTGTATTGAACTGAAAGTAAGGCTGAAACTGCCCAAAATGGGAAAGACGTCCTAAAAGAAGGAAGTCTGTTCACTCTCCACTTATCTTTACCTACATTTTAGTTCATTTCTTAACAACTCAGACTGACATGTAATAATACTACTAATAATAATTAATTAGAAAGGGATTTATCCTCCCCCCCCAGTAAACACTGACATGGCTTGGGTCTGTTTGGTTATAAAGATTTTCCCATTGTGTAGAGGAGAACTTTAAAGAAAGAAAACTTTTGGTTCTTTCTTCCTTTGTTTCCTTATCACCTTCCAAATCACCTCTTATTTACTTCTAATAGGGCCACTACTTATCTGTCAAGTCTATTCCTTAACGCTTTTTTTCCAAAAAAGTCATCCTTGCTTCCTGAGTAAGCAGCACAGCTTCATTTAAACATCTCCAAATGTTTCTACCTGAAAATTAAGATATTTTTGTTCAAAATTATGCCATAGTCCATAACTGCAGTTACAGCTCTGTTTCACTTCCACTGACATCTTTGGGATAAACCCTGATTGTTTTATATTTTCAGTGAGGCATCACCGTCATGATTCCTGGGACATAAACGTTGGAACTTGCAGGGAAAAATTATGTTCAGGTTATGATGTGTGAAGTATCTAATAGGCAAGAAATAAGCAGTTCCGCTCAGTTTTGTTCTTAGTTCGTGGATCATACACTTCTGTCACTCCTAAGCTCCTATTCCACAAAATTGCTATTTACTCTCTGCTTAAGAAAATTCCAACACAGATTTTTGGCAATGAATATATAAAAATAGAGATAAAATAAGTAAGACCCATCCCTATATTACAATAATAAAAGCTGCACAAAAGGAATAGCCATTCTTCCTATACGAAATTATCAAAACATTTGAAACATCAGGAGGTGTCATTTTCACAAATATTTGTCTTTCATCTTGCTTCTATATTCATACTATCGAACAGAAGCAAAATCCATTTTGCTGCCTGTTTTTAAAATGCCCTTTATTACTTCTCTATAAGGAGAGAAAAAACAGACTATGGTCCAGCCTATTTTACTATATATCAGAAGTTATTTTCTGAACTCTAAAATGCAGGAATCCACAAGACACCTGAGAGGCATCAGTCTACACTGGTTCTCTTTCCTGTTTTCCCTTTCATTAACTCCAGCAGAGATTTTCTGACAATGATCAGCTACAATATCCAGTCAACCATTTGCCCTCTCCCTTTCAGAAGTCTGTTGAGACTATTTTCTTCTTCCTTCTCTATTTCTCACTTTCCCAATGGAGGCACTCTGCTGAAACACCAAAATAGTTACATCATTCAAAAGTGTAGAACAATAGAGGTAAAAAGCAACAAAGAGATCAAATGCACACCAACATACAAGCAATCAGTAGGGTCCCACAACAGTTACAGAAGACTTAAGATGAGCTGCTCGGGTTCTCTCAGATTCAACCCGTCCATGTAAGAAGAGAAAAGGGAGTCCAGTTACAGTGAACAGTTTAAGGAAAGCACACCTCAGACACCCATCAAGCATCGCAGGAAACACTTGTGGCAATAATTCAGATACTCATCATCAGCCCAAATACAGGCCCAGCACACTAAAATCAGTTCAGAGCCCAATGGTAGCAGTGTGAGTCAGGCCTAAAGGCGCACCGAAACTCAGCATCACATCCCTTGCAGTAGTTAAAGTGACTGAAGAAAATATCAATACTGAAATAAATATAATTATCAGTAATCAAATACTTACAGAGCAGTATTTCCCCATAACCACATCTTTTGACATCCTGCAATTTCAAAACTGTCTTGACTGTTGCTCATTCATACCTTTGTTTTTCATAAATGTAGAAAAAGCTTTTCTTTCAAGAACTTCTCTAAGCACTTCACAAACTGATCTGTATTTTTAGTAGTTACAAGGCACATGATGACACAGCAAGGTATCAAGTTTCATTGCTTATTGGAAAAGGCAATACCTTTTATTTCAAGCTTTTACCTCAGTTTTCTTTTGATACCCTTTACTACTGTCTCTGTAATAAAAAAGCCAGACAATACCTTATCTCCTTTTTCTGCGTCTTATTTTTTTAACTTTGTAGTATCTTTGAGGTGACACATTGAACTATGCTGCAGTAACATAGATGCAATGTGACTCTATACAGTTGCATGATTAGGTTTCCTGCTTTGTTCTTTACTCCCTGCACAATTGCTACTAACATGCTCTTTGCTTTTTTCCTTGCTGTCTGAACTTTGACTGTATATTAACTCTGGCTCCAAGCAAGTTTAGAGCGATAAGACCTACCTTTCCTGATAGGCAAAAGCCAATTGAGAACCAGTTCAAGGTCTATCATTCATTGCCACCTCTTGCCTTTAGGTTTTTCTTACTATGTGGCATTTGCAAACACAGTTTCGTCTACCTCTTCAATGGCCAGTGATGAAGCACTGAACTCCTACCTGTCTCACCTTTAGTTTTCACTACCTGAAGTAACTTGTGCCACCAGAACGGTTTGTCTTTGTTATTTTTCTCTTCCCTTCAGATAGTTTATGACACCAACAAGCACAATGGAACCACAATGGTACATGTAGCCTTGTGTTACCACAAGGTATTTCTTTCTATCCTCAACTTTCTCTATTCTGACCAGTTACTATATAAAAATGAAAGTTTTTCTAACAGACTGATTTTGTTTTTAATGGCAATTCACAGCATCTTTCCTAACCTAAATGATGTCACTGAGTGACACCCAAATACTATGGAACACTGCAAGATACAGCATTGAAAGAACAGACAATTCATATATTATACCTTCATCCTAAACTGATTTTTAATCATGGGTATCTAAGTTATCTACACTGGAGTGTACATATTGAAAAAAATTCTCTTTAATCCTACTGGACTTTGCAGAAGACAGGCAGAAAAATCAGTAATTTTTCTAGTCAGGAGCAGAATTTGAAGGGAAATAGCAAACAGACTTCAACAAAATCTGGTATTAGAAATCTGTTTTCATTCATTAGTATCTGTGCTCAGAGAAGCTTTGTAAATGCTTTGCTATCCCTGCAGAAAGGTCTACAAGTGGCCTAAAGAGTACAATCCCTTTGCAAAGTCATTCAAAAATCAGAACAGCAAGTCACGCTAACTACTGTACTCCAACTCAAAATGTGCAGAGTATGAACAGATGTGCTGGTTTTGGCTGGGATAGAGTTAATTTTCTTCGCAATAGCTAGTATGGGGCTATGTTTTGGATTTGTGCTAAAAACAGTGTTGATAACACAGGGATGCTTTAGTTACTGCTGAGCAGTCCTGACACAGAGTCAAGGCCTTTTCTGCTTCTCACACCACCCCACCAGCGAGTAGGCTAGGGGTGCACAAGAAGCTGGGAGGGGACACAGCTGGGACAGCTGACCCCAACGGACCAAAGGGCTATTCCATACCATATGACATCATGCTCAGCATATAAAGCTGGGGGAAGAAAAAGGAAGGGGGGGATGTTTAGAGTGATGCCATTTTTCTTCCCAAGTAACCGTTACACATGATGAAGCTCTGCTTTCCTGGAGATGGCTGAACACCTGCCTACCGATGGGAAGTAGTGAATGAATTCCTTGTTTCCCTTTGCTTGCGTGCATGGCTTTTGCTTTACCTATTAAACTGTCTTTATCTCAACCCACGATTTTTCTACCTTTACTCTTCTAATTGTCTCCCCCATCCCACTGTGGGGGGAGAGAGTGAGTGGCTGTGTGGCGCTTAGTTGCCAGCTGGGATTAAACCACAACAACAGATAAACAGTTACACAGCTAAACACACATCTATATTGATTGCATTTCAATACAGAATTTAAGTATGCCTATAATTGAGAGTCCCTGTTCTATTTCAGCCATATTAACCATTTGATATAACATAGCTTATGTCCCCAGCTGAACCAGTGACCCATGCTTTCTGCCAAATACCATGGTCCTTCCATACCAAACTACCATGCTGTTGCCTTCCAATCCAAGAAAACACAGCAGTGTTCAGTGACTTCAAAGTGACCTTGGAGCGAGTGAAAGAATTGCACTCAAACCCTCTTCACTCAGTACAGTTTAGATTGCGAGAATGAGCTTTAACTCCTTAATCAGTAATAACTGGTTCTAACACTTACCTACCTTTTCCTATGCAAAGTTTCTGTTACTTAGTATTTTCTGTTAGCCATACTATTCTGAAGTCAAATTTAACAGCGAGTGAAAAGGGCTGTGGAGCTTTTACTCTTTGGCAAGGATTAATAACTTTCTAATTATAACTATTGTCAACTTTATTCCTCATTATGCTCAACAAAATAAGAATCAAAAAACCTGAAACTCCCTTCAGGATCCACATGATATAGATTTTGTTTTTCAAACCTATTTTAGATGAAACGTTTTTCCGTGCTGTCTTTCTATATATAAATGTGTGTACTTATGTACTTATTTACATACAGATGTTTATATGTAAATATGTAAGAATTCCAAGAATGAAACCATTGTGGACAGTATTTTAGTACATGAGGCACTAACATTATCTGATAACATAACTACAAAAGCCTTTGCATCAAAAAGGTCATGCTGTACAACAAAATACATTCCTTCAGTGCTGGTAGTATGAACATCAAAAATCCTGTGCCTTGGTACCAAATACTATGAGACAGGGTATTCCTTGCATAGTCGGCTACCTGTCTAATTACTCTCACACAGATGCTCAAGCTAAGGTTAACAAAAGAAAAAGGGGGAAGTGACTTCTGGTTCCTCTACACACTATGATGGCAGAGTTCCCTGCCACAACTCCAACACTACAAGATTGAGAGGACTTCGACATGCACCTTTTTCCAGGTCGCACTTACTTACAAAACAGAGGAAGGAACCACTGGAGTGCCCTTGAAGAGTACTTTTCCATAGGCATCCCCTCTCATAACCCTGACTTTAGATACTCGTCACAAATTGGTATACTGCACAGCTGCCCTGGTGTCTTCAAGGTCTGCATTTACACACACTTGATGGGGCTCCTAGAGTTCTGGTGTCTCACATGGATATAATAATTATTTTTGTTCCTTAACCTCCCACTTAAATGAATGATAAAACCCACTAAGAGCTTCCCCCACACCAACCCCACCCCTTGCACTGGAAGAACGAATACTGGTATATAGAAATGGGAAACTGGATTCACTGGCTAACAGTAAAGTCAAACAGTGGAAACTAAGGGAGTAGCAACTTTAGAGAAAAAAACAGCACATGAAATACATCTGACCCCATTTTTTATTTTTTCTGCCCACAGACACATTGGCAATCATCACCTCACCAACATTTTGATCTATTTGTACTGCACGTTGAAAAATAAACAGGGAAAAAAATAGTATAACTTCACATGTAGCTTTCATAACAGTTAAGTCAACAATTCATTGGAAATGGCAATGTCTTTCAAAGCAACTAATAATTTACCTTCTGAGTCAGGTCAGGTGCCGCAAGTCGTTCTCGTCCCATGAAAGGCTTCTCTAAAGTATGACTTATAGAAATGAAAAGTCAGGAATGACTACTCCAAAATCAACTGAATCGCATAGTTGTAAAACCAGAGCCAGAACTTGGGAATCTCACAGAGGTACACTGATATAAGCAAAGCTGGTTTATCACAACTTTACAGCATTCCATGTATTCTTTGCAATACGGTTAAGAACTAGTTTTCCTAGGACGGTAAAGATAAGAGAAGTCCATTTATGCACTCATCCCTCTCAAAGCTCTTCAGTTATACTTCTAAATACTATATAACTATATACAACTAATATAACTATAGCTATTAGGAAATTGGATAACAGCCATTCTTCCCTGGTGTTAAGTAACTGAGAAAAAATGCTACATACTTTGTGTTCTTAAAAAGGTTTAATGAATAGAGACATTCACATTGCTAAACTTCTGTATGTCTTGGCATATTTAATGATAATAATTAAAAAGCCCATAAGATGCCCACCAAAAAGATTGCTTAAGTTCACTTACAAAACAAGCTTACAATCCAGAATTGTTTCAAATTAGGAAAAAAAAAAAAAAACACAACACAAAACCCACACATTTACTCTAAGGCACTAAAATAATTTAGTTCTGTAATGACTCAGAAAACCTTCCTGTCAAAGCCAGCTGTGTAAGAGTGATTTCCAGATGCTGCAAGTCTTTGGAACTCATTAGAGATGTTTCGGTGACAATTCAGAATACTCAGCTTCTACCTGAGGTACCTGTGCAAGCATGCCTCATTAATGGTCAACGCAAGAGCAATCAGCCATGCCTGAATCTATTTTACAATCCTTATTCTACAGTAGGTTCATATTTTTCTGTCTCCACCATCCCTACAAACCTATAAATGAATAGGTTTTATCTGCTTGAACTCCTAACACTTGAAAGGATATTCTTGCCATACACCACAGGAGAATGGAAACTGGTTTTGCAGTTTGGCAACACAAAATACTGAAGCTACGTTACAAACTGTACTGACTGCCAGAAATCAACATTTTCCAAGTACTCTTCAATTAACTGTATCTACACTTGCAGCAACTCGTTTCTTGCAGTTATCTTTAGAGCTACTAAAACAGACCTGCCACAGAAGCTCATGCGCATAAAGCCTATCCATTAGCTGTGACATGCATCTTTCTTCTTTCAAAATCTGTACTTAAATCTTCTCCTGCTGAACTAAGTTATTCCCTTCTTAGATTTGTTGAAAGTGAATTTTGCACAAGCTCCTTTTGCCCTCACAGTCCATGCTCTCTCTCCTACTTGTCATCAAGAAGAGTTCCCTCTGAACTGCTTGATTTCTGTTTTCATTCAGAGACTGAGCTGAAGTGATCTCCTCTGAGAGCAGCTCTCAACAAAATCCCTCTAAAATGTAAGAATTTCATCTTTACAATATACAATTTTTTTTACATCTTTACAATATACAATATGACCACCTGCAATATTTAGTCTAGCTCATTGCTAGCTGATCAGTTTGCAGGTTCTATAATTAGCACTAATGCTGTAACAAACTCAAGGTATTATGCAGAGGATTATCATCTGTTTAGCCTTAAGTACCTGTCTTTGAAACTTTTTTACCAAAACTGCATCTGCCAAAACTGCATCTGTTCACTGCATGGGGATGAGAGGGAAGAAGTTATGCTTTCTTTCTATGTTTAAAATATCCCTCACCTCACCAGTGAGTTAACTACTTTTACCCATTTGTAGGCATCTTTAACAGAACAGAATAGGATGTGTTTATCAAGAAAAGCAAACACAGGAAGTAAGGCATTTGTGGGAATCAAGCTTGAAACCAGAAAGAGAAAAGTCATTCTTCCAAGTACTTAATGGGAATTTTGGGTTGCCGCCCCCCCCGCTTTCTGTACATCACTAATTCTAGTACATCCTTTGTTACACACCACTGTAACAAAAAGAGTGCTGACAGGGAAGACAAGGAAGCTTCCCAGAATGATATTGGCATGCATAAACCTTAAATCTGATTATTATCCTAAATTTATTTTTACCTTGATTCATCTTGCTTGTCGCACTTGATTGCAACAGAACAGTCAGAAGGCAGCTGCTACAGAAAATCTTTGTGGCTACCATCAGTGGGTAATTGTTTCTGGCATCAGCTTGAGTTTTCATGGATTTACAATCAAAAGGGCATGAAGCTGCAACTGGACTCTGCATTGTTTGAGAAAGGAGTAACATGTTCCTGAAAACTTCCACCAACAATCCAGAGATCCTTCTCCCAACATTTCTCTTGCAAGTTCTAATGTTTGTGATTTGGAAACATGAAATGAAATAGAGGATTCAGAATTATGTAGCCAGAAATACTAAAAAAAACACAGTCCAAGTCTCTCAAACACTCACTAAGAGACATTAACTTGCAGTGTTCTCTGTTGTCCAGCCAGGCTTTATAGAGAACACACAGAAAAGCAACACAACTGCCCAGGTTCCCTCCCTTCAGCATTGTCTTTCCTTTTTTTCTCATGTTAATTCTTCATTGCAGAAAACCTTCATTATAGTTTTTTGAAAAAAATACCTCCTGATAATGGAGAAATGTAAACGGAATTTTATTGTTTTTAAAAATAAAGGTACTATTTTGTCAATACAATGTTCTGGCTTCAAAGTCATAGCCAACTAGTTAAAAATAACTCATCAGTAGATGCAGTCCAATCTCACTGCAGTTGTGCATCAGGAATTAAAAGTCAAAGAGACCCTTCTTTGATAATTTACTGTTAAGAATAAAAGTGTGAATGAACATAAGAATCCATCAACCACACAATTCTCTGTGGTTAGCCAATATGTCATTTAAAAACATGGCAGAGAACAGCCAGTCTTTAATGCAAGAAAACTTCCCGTAGCTTCATGGTAAGCATACCAACTAGGGACCTGAAAAAGGAGTCAGTCTTTGAAAAGCTCCATGTCTGATCCAGTTAAGATCAGTATTGTCTCTTCTAGTTGCAGCTGAAAGCAGAATATTTCTTCATACTGATGCTACCTGTTAATCCCATTTTAAGACAAAATACTAAATATTTCCAAAACCCTAAAGTTTAGTTTCATGCCATCTAAAAAAGTAAAAATACAGAGCCTGTTACCAGGCAAATTCAAGTTCTGCTACTTATTACTTTTATTATGACAAAACCCTTAGGCATGCTTTAATTGCATGAATATTAGTAGTTTAGCACAATTTTTACAAGTGATTCTATATTGGTTTAATTCAATCATATTTTTTAGGAGAGAGGATTTTTTCTGGAAGGATCTGATCTAGACATGCTTTTATCCTGCTCACAGCTGTTAAATTACCAATTTTTGGAAACAAGCAACTGGGCAGCTTTCTATGAAAAGGTATTTTTCCCTTTCAATAAAAAAAATATCAGAAAGAAACAAGTCTGTACAGACTGCATGACTAAACGAGTATTTTGCCTGCAATGACAGGAACAGCTCCACAGAAATAACATTTTATATATAGAAAGTAAACGAATACAGAGAAACATCCTTAATAAGTCTTATTTCTAACATCGTATTCTGGCATTCAGCCCCTTCGAGATCTATAGGAAATAGCCTTACCAATGCCTTTGGTGAGACTGAATGAGAAGCAGATTCCCAGCTACGCAGCACTCATTGTTAAATCAGAACTGCAGAGGGTGCATTTTTTCCAGAGATTTTTTGGTTTCAAAAAAAAAAAAAAAAAAGCTAATGCTTTTGGTTCTAAAAAATCTTAATCAGGAGACAGATGGTTTCATCCTTTACTTTAAAAATAATTAACAGAAATAGCTCAGAATGTAGCTCCCAAGAATCAAATACCTAAGAAAACTAGAACTAGAAAGAAATGTAATCAGTTTGCTCAATGCATGTCTTCTCAAACACCTATTGCTTAATGAAATAAAATAGTAAGTACACAAAAAATTAACTTCCTTCACACATACAGAATAGAGGAGCATATGACCAAACTATACATACTTACATAGTGTCTAACTTAGGAAACTAAATTAGGATTTTAGCTTCAGGACTTCTTGGACTATCTGAAATTCAAAACTTTGAAAAATTTTTGTGGAACATTAATACACTGAATTTTTGTTGCTCTACTTATGCTGTTATAATTCCTTAAGAAGTAATCATGAAAAGGAATCTCACAATTACATCTGAAAATGAATTATTACGCATCTCTAAGTTTGTAAAGATGGAAGAGAAACCACATTCATTTTTCCCAGTCTGGTTAAGAAGCTGTTTGTAAAGTGACAATCCTTCTAAATAATATTCAGATATTAGAGATGAGACCCTTATGTTTGAACAAAAACATGTTTCCCTGAAGACTACATGACCATGCACGCAGAAAGAGAACTCCATGTTCTGCGACACAAGCTGGTCACACCAGTTTGTCTTACAGAAGCCAGCACAGCAGTGTTGCCCAGTTAGAAGCTACATAACTCCTTTGCTTGCTTACCACCAAGTTTCAAACAGATGTGTCATTACACCTCCAGAGTAGGTCAGTTCCTCAAACTTAGCTTTCTATTTTGCATCCTTCTTGGTTTAATTAACATGACCCATCTTACTATAGCAAAGACAGCACTGTAAGCCCCAGATTCTCCAAAAGGAAGAAACTAATCATCTTGCTGACAAGCCTGACTGCAGCGTTGCAAAGCTTAAGAGGGTAGGAATAAATTAATCATGCAGAGATCCGTGCTGTCATGGCTAGAAGCTTTTGGTACCTGAGGTGGCTCAATTATAACTAGTTAGAGCATCTCCCTACTACACTCTGTTCTGACACGCAAGCATGCCAAGACATAGCAAAGAGGTTTCTCATACAGTAAGAAATCACAAAAGGATGCAAAACCATGAAGCTACTCAAATCAACAGGAAATCTTAGAACTGACCTGAGAGAAATCAAGTCTCCCAGCAACACAAATTGATCTGCTATGTAAGACATTTTGTGCACCTAAGCCAGCTGCTGGTCTACAGAGCAATTGCTTTTTTTTTTTTTTTTTTTTTTTACACAGATGTGAGTATAAACCTATCACCTTGAAGAAAATTCTTTCCCTTTCTCCATCTATTATAAAACAACCATATGCATCTCCTGTAAGAACTTCAACCAAAGGAGCATGCTGCAAGAGGCACAAAGGGAAGAAAGAAGAGAGGCATGCTCACTGTTAGAGATTAACAAGCTGTTAAAGACTTTACCTCTAGAAACACCCTCAAATTGAAAGCCCTACAATTTCAAAAAAATAATGGCATTTCAGAGAAATAATGAGAAATATGGATCACCGTCCCTCACACTATTGATCATTAAATTCTGCTTTTTGTAAGAGTACTTGTTTTTACCCTTACCTGTAGATTTAAGTACTTTCCAATTTAAACTTGACAAACGAGTAATCTGTGATGCCTCATTTAACTAAAAAGTTATTCTGGTGTCTGTTTTCTTAGAGGATAATCTTATAGCTTGATACCCATACTCAAGTTAATTTCCATAAAGGCATCACAAATGTTTAATTTAAACAAAACAGCAAAACTAACTATTTAAAAGCAACTCTTTAATTTTAATGAGTCTGTATACAGACAGTATGGTTGGCAAAGTGAGATGAAAGCAACTACCAAGTCTGCTTGATAAGGCCATTCTGTGTGTAAATACAAACCAAGTGTCAAATACTAAGCGCGGTACTTAATGGCAACTTGGGAAGTACAGGATATAATGCTTCTGTAGCATAATCACACAGTGTTTTGGAGACACACACCACACCCCCCCCACACCCCCCCCAATTAAGATATCCTGCTGGAGATTATCATTCACTGAAACCTATGGACTTCTGACTAGGACCACCAAACAAGAATCTGTCAAAACCTGTAGGGGAATCATATACAGAATCTTTCCTATATATTTAAACACTTATGGATAATAGAAGGAGTTCTGAAAAGCATTAAAGTTTCAGTATTTCATGTCTAGAGCCATGACAGAGATTAGTAACCTCTTCTCCCAGCAACACAAGTCTTAAAATTGCTTTTATATACTGTCCTATCATTATAGTTACTCCAATCTAATTTAGAGTCCACTATGACTTCTGCTGCAGGCCTTTTTTTTTTCTGGTTTACTATTTCTTCAGAGCCTTATTTCAGCATATTCAAAGTCCAGATGCTGTAATTCTTGGGAGGCCTTTGCTTTGTTTCTCTTTCCTCATCAGTATCACTTGCAAAAGACTTTTTACCGTCTTCTCTTGAAGATACACACACAAAAATCTAGCAGCTTCTGCTGGCACAGTTATACTTCACAGCTCTTCAGAAGCGATTATTCATCCTTGTCCAGATTGTAAAATCAGGAAGGCAATGATTTGTTTGTTGGATAGCAAAAGTTAAGTTTAGGGCTAACACGTAAATTTCAGACTTGTAATACTGAATAATTAAAGTTATACTGAAAATATCTCAAAGCACATGTTCGTTAGTACTCTACATCTAAAAAACTGCAGAAGGTTTTATGGACATTAAGGAAGGATAGAGCTTTTTGGGGGTGAGGAAGAAGTGCTATTTCTTCTAGTCACAGAGTTTCTTTCATAGACCTTGTAAGGGTCTTTCTGCCCAAAGCAAATCTAAGCAAAAAGGCTGACGATTCCCCCCAACTTGATTTAACTTTGGGTGGAATCTCTTAACACTAGCACTAAAGATGGCACACCACATGCATTGTTCTGCCATAATAAGCTGAAGTTCACTATGGACACTGCAGCTTTTAATACATACCTCTCCACTGTTTCAGTAAATATATCTAAGTGCTAAGCTCTAAGGCCTCTGAGTACTGTTCAAATACCAACTGACAATATAGAGGTCCTATGAGGACTCGCAGCTTTTCAGCTATTTTTTTTTTTTGCTTAGCCCACTGAAATGAAACAATTGGGGTTAATTTTACTACAAGTATACATGTATATACAAACCTTTATAACATATGCATAGTTTCAGCCTTTGACATCAGGCACTGATTCCCTTTAAGACTGCTACTTGGGAGAAGGAAAGGGAACATCAAACCATTACTAATCCCCTACAACTTCTTGAAACCCACAGGCTTTGTAAGCAAGAACTACTGCATACTTAGAAATAAAAGTGATTTACTATTTAGACTCATACCTCCGAAATAAATGGGTATTTATTGGGTAAAAGTTAGCATCTAATTTATTAAAAATGATATTTCATAAAAGGGAGCCACTTTCCTACAATGGGCAGATAAGCCTATAGATAAACTTAGTTATTTCATAAGTTCTTAAACCAGAGAGAATAAGGAAATTCTACTGTAATGACTTTCAGATGTCACCAACACCTCTCACACAACCTTTTCTTGTCCTGAACACCCTGCAGCTGCTTTTGTAAAGTAAATAGCCATGTCTATATTTGCCCATAACAAAAAAACCAAAAAAACAAACAAAAAACCCAAAACATCTAAATCCAGTGTCTTATTAATTGGTCACTGCAGTAACAAATAAGTTTAAGAGGCAATGGCATGTGTATATAAACAACAAATTGCTACTTAACCTTATTTTTGTATTAGAACTATTTTATGTTACTACTGTTTTTAAACATTTTCTATTATTTAGAAGATACTAGAAGTACTTTAAGAATTGAAAGGAAAAAATAATGTAGAAAAAAATAACATAGGAACAATATTGTTCCTATGTATTTGCCATGGTGAAGTTTGTAATACCGTCAAATTTTCCAGCACCACCAAGGTATCTCAAATTACTAAAGGACTGGTTAGCACTTATTCTTACATTGTATGGATGAGTTATTAAATACAACTTGCACAACACAAGATACATTATCCTATTTATTAATAAACCTTAACACAGCAGAACGCAAAAAAGCAGCACATCAAAAGACAAGTATTTACAACAAAAACCAAATTAATCCAGTTAATAATGTAATTTTTTTATATATAATATAAAAAAACCAACATGCCAAAGTTCACTATAAGTATTTAAAAGTCCACTAGTAAATCAGTTGGAGAAGCATAGTTCTGTACATTGAAGGGATCACTGTAATACTCTTGTAACCACTTGATAAACAGTGCTTATTATCCCAAAGACAGACAATGCTCTGTAATATAGCAAATCTATAAATAATGCCAAGACCTCTGACACTAAAGATGACTTTCTCATTAAGTAGAACCTAAATGAGGAAAAGAAATACAGTATATGTAGAACAGTAATTGGGAGCTACGGATAGCTTGGGAAGAATTTGAATTTTTAACAAGCAGATTAGGTCTTCAAGCAAGATCTTCACCAAGGCAAAGTCACCTATTCAGCCCTAAAAAAAACCAAAACCAAAAAAACCCAACCCAAACGAAACAAAAAAACCCCACCAACCAACTTGTGTTGCTATCACACAGCAGTAGGTAGAAAACAGCATTTTCAGTGTGATTTACTAGCATATACTTGTGTAAGTGTTCAGCTTTGTAGCTGCAAGTTCCACAGTTGGACTCTGATAAAGTCACTAGATGCTGTTTTTATGGCATTAGGAAGTTTGGTTACCTCATTGCATTCTAGACTGTATTTTATATGAATTCAAAGATGTAATTAAGAAGACTAATAAGAGCCATTCAGAAACATGCCTAACACCTCTTGAATTCTACGTTTTGTATTACAGATTTCTGAAAGTTACCAAACCATTGAGCAAATACAGTAATTATAAAGTTAAAAGAAAGTATGAATGTGGAGCTGCTTGTTTAACCTGAAGTTTCTTCATGAGCCTTATAGTGCATAACATCTGCATCATCCGTAAGGCTAAGTTCAAATGGTATGGGACTGCTAGGACTTCAGCCACAGCTTCTTGCCTTTAAGAAAGGGAAGAGAAGAGTCAAATATGTAATTCTGTATAATATAAAAGCATGTTTGACACCACAGAATACTCTATCTGCATCCACAAACAGAAGTGCATATAAGTAGATGTCCACCACAGACAATCTGAGATATTCAGGAATTGAATGAACGTTTCAAGACTCAAACATAGAAAGGAAGTATACAAAAGGTGGACAAAGGGACAAGTAACCTGAAAGGGACACAGAGACACTGTCTGTGCATGCAGAGATGTGGGTAGAAAAGCCAAAGCCCTGAACTGAATCAGGTGAGCAATGTCAGAGGCAAACAGGGCTTCTAGAAGTACCTAAGTCTACCTGGACTTCAGTAATGCTTTTGACACTGTCTCCTGTAAGATCCTCATAGACAAGCTGTGGATGTATGGGCTGGATAAGCAGACAGTGAGTGGATTGAAGACTGGCTGAATGGCTGGGCCCAGAGGGTGATGATCAGCGGTACAAAGTCTAGCTGGAGGTCTACACTAGCAGTCTATCCTGGGATCAACACTGGGTCTGATCCTGTTTAACATCTTCATTAATGATCTGGATGATGAGGCAGAGCACCCCCCTCAGCGAATTTACTGATAACACAAAACTGGGAGGAGTGGCCAATACGCCAGAGGGTCATGCTGCCATCCAGAGGGACCTTGACAGGCTGAAGAAGCAGGCTGAGAGGAGCCTCAAAGTTAAGCAAGAAGTGCAGTCCTGCACCCAGCACATGCTGGGAATGGTCATCTGGAAAGCACCTTGGAAGAAAAGGACTTGGCATCTTGGTGGACACTAAGTTGAACACAAGCCAACAACATGCCCTTTACCACAAAGAAGGTTAAGGGTATCCTGGCCGCATTAGGTAAAGCATTGCCAGCAGGTCAAGGGAGGCAATGCTTCTCCTCTATACAGCACTGGTGAGGCCACACCTGGAATGCTGTGCCCAGGTCTGGGCTCCTCAGTACAAGAGAGAGATAGAGCTACTTGAGAGAGTCAAACAAATAGCCACTAAAACGATTAAGGGACTTGAGCATCTCTCATACAAATAAAGGCTGAGAGAGCTGGGACTGCCAAGCTTAGAAAAGGTTTGTGGAAGATCTTAATATGTATGAATACCTGAAGGGAAAATGTAAAGAAGATGGAGCCAGGCTCTTTTCAGTGGTGGCCAGTGACAGGACCAGAGGCAATGGGCATAAACTGGAACACAGGAGGAGTTGTCTGAACATGAGGAAACACTTTTACTGTAAGAGTGACTAAGCATTAGCATAGGTTTCCCAGAGAAGTTGTGAAGTCTCCATCCCTGGAGATAACTCAAAAGTCATCTGGACACAGTCCTGGGCAACCAGCTCTAGGTGACTCTGCTTGAGCAGAGGGGCTGCACACTATGACCTCCAGAGGTCCCATCCAATCTCATCCATTCATGAGAATGAAGAGCCTGCACAGATATCCAGTACAGTCAGATCTATTAATATCAGCTTTTCAGAAGCTACAAAAAGCACAGCAAGACTATGGTCTTTCTACACACAGTCATACTACATTACCTTTTACTAGCTCTGTTCAGTCTTGTTCGATAGACTACCTACAAAGAAACAGTAATAGATCATCTTTATCATATATTAAACACCCAAAGCCAGACCTATGAGGATAAAGAGAAAAAGGTTTGTATAGCCTCAGAAAAAATATTTGACATTTCAGCCTATATACAGAAAGCTCTTATTTTTATAAGGGATGAGAACCTCTTTAATTAGGCTGTGTCTCCATGCTAGTAAAAGCATCATGGTTAAGCACACACAGAATGGTGATGCAATTACACTGAAGTACCTCACTTTTAGTGACATCTTCGTTCTTTCAGTAGGAAAGGAAGATTAGACAGCAAGACGTAGATCTTAAGCCATCGGCTCTTCAAAACAGTCTCTCTGGAATATTTTGTTCTTCTGCAGATCAAAAGACATACTTTTCTAACCACTTAGCTCTTTTACATTTATAGTTGCTGACACTCAGTAGGATCATCAACTTCAGCTTGCATAATGGTGGGGCATGTGTCTAATACAAAGATTAGAGAAAATGGATTCGCAAGAACATTTGACCAAGGTTATACAACTGATGAGAATCCTTTTGTCATGTAGTCCCCAAAATTATTTTCTTATACGTTGAGACTGATGGCAGATAAATTGAAAACATGTAAATACAATACAGATTCTGTACAGTGTATAACTATAGCCTAATTTCCAGAGGTCAAAGCTGAAGGACCACAGTCATTCCTTCTGGATCAAGGATTCTATTTATTTCAGTTGCCACAGCTGAGCAATGTCTAAGATCACTTAAAAAGAAAAAGCCAGTTTTAAGCTTCAGAATTTTTCTCCCCAGGTCCATTTATCTGCCAGTGTTATGGTGAGCTAGCCATTAGATTCCCCACTTAACAGAAGTTATATTCTACACAAATTATTCATGATGTATCTTCAGTCTCTCCAACTCAGTCATTTTTTCTGAAAGTCCAAGTCAGTAACAAAGCCGCATTCCTCTGTAGACCCATACTTTGGAATACAAACAGCTGCTTTAGCTTATTTCTCCCCATTAGGAACAATCACCTGTTCTCTTCTGGAGTCTGATTTCCCATCCTGATTCTGTTCTCTGCTCCAGACACTCACAATGATATTAGTGCTCTCCCTTTAGCAGCTGCCTTATCATATATAAGTCTGCTTTGGGAGAACAGAGACAGGGGGAAAAATCTTGCATCAAAAGACAGCAAACGCTGGCTAAAACAGTAGCATTTGCCAAGTAAAATATTTTACTTAGATTAAATAAGATAGAACAGGTATGAAACATATATTTAACAGGTCTGATAATTTTTCATAATGTAGCTACAAAGAATGAACACACTTAAAATAGTAAAGCAGTCCACCAACCCACTACTGAATTCTCTCCTCCTCACCTCATTCCAGTTACTCTTTCTGAAAAGGGGGAAGGGGAAAATGCCACTCCTACCTCCCAAGAGAAGTGTTTGGTTATGTTTGCAATGGTCAAAACAGTTCATTTTAGATCTTATAATAAAACACAAGGAAAACGCAAAGGAATATGAAAGTAAGCAGACAGGGGAGAAGGAAAAGAAAAATCTTTTCTCACTTTTAATTTGAGAACTTGGGGGTTTAAATACCCATGCAAGACTTGGATGCAATTCATCCCTTTACCTGACAGCTAAACACACCTCTTAGGATAATCAGAAGGGTGTTCTAACTCAAAGGCTACAGGATATGCTAGTCTTAAGTGCACTCTATCGCTTCTGCTAAAAAACTGTTCCACTTTGCACAAGCAACCAGTTACTGGAGAAGGATCCAGTTTGTGAACTACTGCCCTAAACAAAAAGCCACCAAGAATGGTCTATCTTGCTCTTTGTGTCTTTGCCTAACCATTTTATAGGAACAGTAATAACTCAACAGGAAAGAGTAGGGAAGGCTGCTTGCAGTGGGGTCTTGCAAGCTCCATCTTTGTGGTAGATGTACTCTGCAGACAGCAAAACCTCTGCCTTCAATCTGAAGCTGTGTTATTGTTCTTATAAATGGGCCATTTGACAGTTTACATCACATGTTGGAAGGGTCCTTGTTATCCCTTGTGTAAAGATCTCTTTCTTGTGTCCATATCAGCAAAGAGTTTGACTTTAAAAGACATTTTTCTGTTACGTGTTATGCAGTTGGATAAGATGCAAGTTTTGATGTTGATGAGAAAATCTTCCAAGAAAAGTCTTAAATACTTGCATGATTCTTCTACAAGGAAAAAAAAACCCTTAGGATGTAGCAGATAAAAATGTTATTCTCATCCATCACTCATTTCACCCCACTATGAACAGAAATAAGATACATAAAAATACTCTAAATATAGGTATTTCATACAATGTGGTGTCAGCTATACCCAGAGTGATTCTTATCGATACTGCACAGGTGAAGATTATTACCAGGTGACATACACAATTTTGTATTTCTCTGAGTTAGGGATCACAATAAGCTTTCCTCAAACCCATGGCTCATTCACAGGGCAAGTGAGTTTTATATCTCAGCTTTCATATTTATATTTGAAAATTCGAAAGTTGCTTCTACTCGAATTAAAGCCATGACAGATGTCCCATACAGTTGACTATCTCTCAGATGAGAGGATGTTTTAGATACTTTCTGGACTGTCCCCTTTTAGGGGGTTTATGCGTAAAGAGAGCTCTTAAATAGAAAACCAAGGGAAATTATAGCTAGTTAAAAGAATGAACAGTTATCAACCCTATAACAAAAGCAAAAAATATCTAATTGTGGTTCAAAAAAAAAAAAAAAAGCTTTTAGAAACCTTATTTAGCCAAGCAGACTAATCCAAAAGCGCCAATCATCATGCGCTATCAACACATTATCAACTACTTAATTTTACCTGAGCAATACCACTGCCAACAGATCTAGCATTTAACTTTGAGTGTCAGTAACAAGACCAGGAGACCTGCTACAGAATAGAAATTCTTTCAGGCAGGAACTATGTGGCACTTCTTGCTCATGCAGTGCTCAGGACAGAGTACTGTTGTGGTTTAGCCCCAGCTGGCAACTAAGCACCACACATCTGCTCACTCACCCTCTCCCCTGGTGGGATGGGGGAGATAATCTGAAGAGCAAAAGTAAGAAAACTCGTGGGTTGAAATAAGAACAGTTTAATAACTGAAATAATAAGTCGTAATTAAAAGGAAAACGAAGAGAGAGCAAGAACACCCAGGAAAAACAAGTGATGCAACCGCTTGCCACCCACTGATTGATGCCCAACCCGTCCCCGAGCAGCGATCGCTGCCCCCTGGTTAACTCCCCCCCCAGTTTCTATACTGAGCATGACACCATCAGGTATGGAATAGCCCTTTGGCCAGTCTGGGTCAGGTGTCCTGGCTGCGCCCCCTCCCAGCTTCTTGTGCACCTGGCAGAGCACGTGAAGCTGAAAAAGTCCCTGACTGGTGTAAGCACTACTTAGCAACAACTAAAACATCAGTGTATTATCATCATTATTCTCATACTAAATCCAAAACACAGCACTATACCAGCTACCAGGAAGAAAATTAACTCTATCCCAGCCGAAACCAGGACATTCCCCACTGTCCACAGTCAGATAAAGTTATAATAAAATGGTGTAATCACATTCAAACGATAATCAAATAACACTTGCTCCACATTAAAAAAAAAAACCAAAACACTCTACACACTTGCCTTTTTAACTGCCAATGAAATATCATCTTCCCTCCCTATTTTTGCTACAATATCATCATCTAAATGCAGAACCATACAACCCATTGTCCAATATATGTCAATGGAAGTGAAGTCCTAACTGATCCCTTACATTCAAGGTTTAGGGTCTTCAACATGTGCCCACACTGAAAAACTGCATCTGGAGAACAAATACAATAACCTTGCCAAACACTAAGCATAAATTCATAAGATTTTAATGAAAAACATCCAGTACTAATGATTCAAATTCATGTAGCTGATTTCAGGAGATGAATCATAACTAACCTATAAGTTTCACTAATTGGAAACCCCTCTCACTGCCCACACTCAAGGGAAAAAAAAGAAAAATTAAGACACTTCCTGTGGCATTCTGGTCAAAAACTACAAATAAGGCAATCGTTAATTGAATTTTTGAACAGACACCTCTCAATTATATCTACACAACCCAAAGATCAGCAATATATATAAACATATATATACAGACACACACCCCCCAGAACAAACACCGAGTATTTCTAAGGCAAAAAAAAGCTGTTAATTGTTTTATTTCCTTAAAAAAATAGAAAATCATTTAAATACTAAAAGATAGCTTGAAAGGAGGTAGCAGTAAGGGTATTTAGCAAAATTTCAGTGATTGTATATTTGGTATGCTACGATACAAGACAATTCCTAAAAACAAAAAAAGAATTTATATTTACCAGTGTATTACCAAGTCACCATATACTAAACTCAGGATCAGTCATTCTTAGTTTTGTGAAAAAATAAGGGTTGGACTGAATGCGTGTGATATTGAAAGCTTCTTTTATTATATCATCACTAAGGTCCTGGTCCAGAGTTAGTAATTATTTAAAAAGCAACCAGTTCAAGTGAGGATAATGGAGACTTGAATCTACCTCTGTCCTTGACTCTTGCCAGACCCCACCTCTCTACACACATGCCTGCAGACCAGTATAATAATTGACCCAGCTTGTAGCCATGCCCCATAATTCAAAGGTCATTTGCCTCAGTGAAACCCTGCCCTCTAAGTTACTCTTCAGAACACTATTTGATGCTCCACAACCACAAGGACAAGAATCTTTCATTAAAAAATAGACTAATAACTCATGAGCCCGTGAGTCTGGGACACAGCCAGAGATCTGTAATATGGGTTAACACCTGACCAACCTGTGAAAATAATTGCTACTTTTCCTGTACCGTAGCTCCATCCTTTCCTCGTGTGACCTGGAACACGCACCACCAGTGACA
Organism: Nipponia nippon; assembly: GCF_047370975.1. Classification (NCBI taxonomy): domain Eukaryota; kingdom Metazoa; phylum Chordata; class Aves; order Pelecaniformes; family Threskiornithidae; genus Nipponia; species Nipponia nippon. Next base: position 16,201,167 of record NW_028262358.1, on the reverse strand, counting down.
GACCTCTCCTCTGAAAGTACCGTGGTATTTCAGCTTTTCTGTACCCTTAAAAAAAAATCCTATAGCTTTTTATAATCCTTTTTCCAGATCTTATGTGTTATTACAACACTGAATTCTGACAAAGAAAATAGTCCCTAAAGCATGCACATTTAAAAACTCACCACAAGAAGTTAGGTCCGATTATTTCTTTGAGCAACTAAGAAACAGTGGCAGCACCACAATCCTTCTTTGGCTGCTGGCAGGAATTTCCACCTATGACAGCACATGCAAAGAACAGCAAGCCATACCAAACAGGACCCGAAGCAGGGCATTCAGCAATTCATTTCCTATTTCCCATACATCAGTAAATTAATAGCATGGGAAATCCTGAAGTAATTGTGCATTTCTAAAATTTTCCAGAAAAAAGTCTTCTTGTTTTGGGTCCCCCCACACCTTGCATTAGATAAAAATATACTTGAGACCCATAAGGTGCAGCTGGAGAATACTCACAATTTGGAGTCTAATAAACTTTGAACAAAATATAAACAGAAATACTTTGAATTTCATTTTTTACACCCTCACTACTCCATTTTTAGCTCTGTATCTAGGCTAATATGTACATATGCACACACACTTTAATGCCTTGTATTCAGTGAAAAAATACGGTCATGCAAGGATGAGAAACAAGCAAAATAGAAAGCTGCCAATCATGTACGTTTAAGATTTTAATCCGAAAAGTAGTCCTATGTGTTGGTCACAAAACGATAACATGGGTGTACTCTAAGATCATCAAGCATGCTTATGTCATCTGCTTGCCTTCTGTCACAAATACAGAGGAACAGCTATAAAGAACTCTACCTCTCTGAGGGCAGCAGGAGCCATACTGCTTACTCATTAGAGGGAAGGCTAGCACTTGTGACCAGGTTCTCTCTCTCAAGAAGAAACTGCTCTTTGGAAAAGAGAATAAGAAGATATTACCACTTTGGAAAAGAGAATAAGAAGATATTACCACTTACTATACCACCAGCAATACTTAAATATCTACCCTAAATCCAACTGGCATTGTGTCAGGATGCTGTAAAAATCAATCCCAGTAACTCCTGTACTCATTTACTGAGTGTAGATGCAATGATATGACATGGTCCTGACAATCATAACTTTAGCAGTAGTTTTTGCAGGATATTGTCAAGTGCAAGAAATCCACATATAAGTACATCTACAGCTACAAGGTCTGTCAGCCCTTATCCCATGTTATACAAGTTAAAAATGCTCACTTACCTTTAAGCTACTGAGTATTTTGATGTTTCTAAAAAGGGTGAAAAATGGGATAAAAAGCTAGACAAAAGTCAGATGCCACATGTAAAACAGAATAAAATAGGAAGTTTCTTATCCTACCCTTATTGAAAGGCCTTACCTTTTAAGGTAACCCATGTATACTACTCAGCAGGTGTTTTTTTTCTTCCTTAAAGCCCTGAACATCGAGATACAGTCCACTGTGCTGAAAGCCACTCTTTCCAAAAATGAGAGTGCTTGCCAATAAATCACAACTGTTTTACCATATGCCACATCGTTCTGCCAAGTATCACCAGCCTGTTCTACTTTTAAGCAAATTTCATTATAATATAGCTCAGAGCAATGCTCATTAAAAAGTATACTGAAAAATGCCAAGTTGTTTTTATATTAAAATGTGACTGTTTTCCATGAAGATTTCAGACTGGTATTTATTGATGAGGAAAATTTGACAAAGCTCACCTCAAACTCACCACTCGCTTCTGGGACTAAGATGACAGGCCTGTCATCAGCTCCGTGACACACTAATGTCGACTGTTAACTTTGAGGACTGTCCATTTCCCCGCACTTCAGTCAGATCTCCAGTTTAAACACAGTAACTAAACACTCTCCGTGTTTGTGCTATTAAACAGGATTTCAGGATACAGTCATCTTTTTGTATAACTTTGAATGTGTGTGTTCACCCTTTTGTATTACAGAGGCTCACTCCAGTCAGTTCTAAGAGTCTTCTAAGAAGTTGTTACGCCCTTTCAGCTTTTTCGTGAGCATGTAAAACTCAGCACCAGGGTTTCCATATAATAGCCTACAAGACTAGTTTTTGGATAGTTCATCAGTTAAAGACCAGTCCAAATGCTAACCTGATTTAAACTCTGATCTCACTGGACTCATGGGGTAGGGAGAGTATGCAAATCAACCCAAAATCTGGCTTTAGCTTCTCTTTGATTTGTTTTACCCAGAAATAGATAAACTCGTGGTGGTTTTACATTTTAGCTTGATGAGTCATTGCTAAACCTATCACAGGCCAAAAAAAAAAAAAGACATTAGTTCTCCATTAGAAAAATAATTATATCTTTTATTTACTTGCATCCAGTATTCCTCATGGCCAACAGTTGATCAAGAAACATGCCTCCTTCCTGGAACAGTTACAGTTTTACTGGAAGTATAAAGAACATTATTAACTTTTCTCAAAGTAAAAGTCTCAAGATTAAAAAAGGCCGCAATCAATTGGGGCTTACAGCGTATGAATCACAGTACGGAAGTTATACATGTCATAGTAGTTTTCTTTTGACAAATCAGATTTTCATCAGATGTCAAAATATGATTTAAGGGTTCCACACATTTTGGTCAGCTCTTGTATTTGAAAACTATTATAATGCATGTCAACTGCTGTCTAGTGGTTACTTCTTGTCATTGTTCATCCAGAAAAACACTAATAAAAGTCAACAACGCAGTAGAGCCTCTGAAAAGCCAGGTAGTTCTAGGGATGCGCTAGGTAACAGATGTCCAAAATTCAGTTTCTGTGAACATACAAGACCACTTGCATTTCCTTTTCATTGTAGTGTCTATTTTCACACACACACACTCTCACCTGCCCTTCTACAACAGTAGGGAATTTCTAAAAGCCTTTCTGTTCTAGTCCCATAATTTGCTTTTCCTAGGTATTTTCATTCTTGTCACCTTCTTGCACAGTTTTAGTTCAGGTCTTGGTCCAAGTTTGGCTAACTATTACCATTCTTATTTTAAGGCATATATTAAAATTAATAAGGGTGTTAAGGAAAGAGGCCGTATCTGTTCAACCTGTCACTCAGTGTTTCTGTCCATCCATGTCCACCCTCCCCTCCTCTTTTGAGCTATCAGTCTCAACAAGAACGCCTATGGCTCTTTTATCCTCCGCTGCTAAAAGTGCCAAGTAAATAATTTTAGTATGTCATTACACTGAAGTCTCATTCTGATTTGTACTGAAACACTACTGAAGCAAAAATCAGGCTGTTTAGCCCAAGATGACAATTTTTTTTTGTAATAATTCCTCTCATCCCAGCCACCTAACTACTTCTATGTATGTATACAGATAGATATATATGACTGTATTGAGTGTATGCATCTTCCAAATTAGTTGAAGATGAACATTGTTTTTTGTTTAAAGTTAAGTGTAGTTGGATATTGCCAAGGAACAAAACAATTTAAAAAATTTGTACTTAAGTAAAAAGAAAAAAAAAACCAATTATTTGATAAACAACTGGAAACCTGCCTTTTCTTTATTCATAATTCAGCATGTTTCCAATCTTAAGCTGAATGATTCCTCAGCCATGCAGATACTAAGAAGCCAGTAACCACAGGGTCTAGTTGCCTGGAAACTGGCCTGTTGCAGCCAGCTGCTGTAGACTACAAGGAAATTCTGCCTGATCCTTTAGGATCAGCCACCAAAGCTCACTATAACAAAAGAGTGTAAACTTCTGTCAAGACTTTTCAACAAATTATTTCTGAAACGTATCCAGATCACAGCCCTATTTTGAATGAGGCAAAACAGAAGTTCCCACTTGGTTTGCCAGCATTTCCTCCAATACATTATAAACACTATCTACTCTTTTGAGGATTGATCCTCCCTTTTCCCATTCTTAATTCTTTTTTTTAAGTGATAGAATTGCTCTCATTTCAGCATTTTTCTGACCAGTTTCTAGGAAACTGAAGTTTTGACTTTGGGAAAGTAGTAAAGGAGGTGTATTTTTTTACAAGCTAAGAAGGATAAAACAGGAGTTGCCTGATGTTAAGGATCTTACCCTAACTGAAGTTTGGAGGGAAAACGGAGTTTCTTTTTTTGTTGTTGTTCATTTTGGGGTGAGTGTTGTTTTCCCCCCTCCAAACAAACAGTAACACACCGCTAAACATTAGTGAGCACTTTAATCAGTATTCTGGTGAGTACCATGTATTACTGTGAGGTACGTATGCCACTTCTAAAGCAAATCAGTAAAACCTGAAGATCAACTATCTGCAGCATCGTTTTGAGGCATAGGTGCAAGGAAGTGATCTAATCCTTTATTCTGAGACTGAATCCCTCCACCACTGCTCACAAGAGCCAGAACTGCAGCCCAAAAAACAGCTAATCTGATATCAGAGTACATGTGGGAGGACATGTTTCCAGATTATCTTCTCCCAAGGTACGGGCTAAAGAAGAAGGGATAGTTAAAACTGCCTTTCAGTGCCCCAAGAGGTGGCATGGTTCTGGAGTCATACCCCACTCTGCAATTGTGTTCTGGTGAAGTTTTCAGCAAGGCAATCATCACTACAAGGCAGCAAGCGGAAAGAAGGAAGCAGCCCTACTGCCCCTGGCCTTTTGCTGGTTGGGAGGTTATGAAGCAGTGCCTCTTAGGAGAGGAGGCACCAGGATGGGCAAGCTAACATTTGGAGATATAACCAAAATCAAAATCCTAACCAGCAGGTCTCTAAACAGACTTTTTTTCCCCCTTTTAAATACCTCAGCTCTACCATGACTTTGTATTTGGAATTAGTTATATGAAGTAGTCCTCTTTTTAATAAGTATAAAATGAAAGGATAACTGCTAATGGCCTATTCCACTGTTCCCTGTTAAGTTCCTTCACATCTTTCCAGATATATTCTGACCGCAGTTTCCCAGTATTTCAAAGAAACACCAAGTGCTAAGGACTCTAGATCAGTTTCTAGATCAAATACCTTTTCATTCTTCACCTTTTCCGTAAGAAGGCTGTACCTTCTTTCATAACCATTTTGAGACTCAAGACTCTCCCAGTAATTGAAGAGATTTTGTAATCCTAACATTTTCAGTTACAACTGTGTCTTTGGTAACACAACTTTTCCAGTACTTCTTAGAAGGAACACAATGCATTGTTGAGCTGCTTCTAAACAAAGTTAGCCAAAACCCAGCTTAATATGGAAGTTTTAACCAAAACTTCAGTTTTAGGAGTACATTACTCTTTCTTACTATGCACAGAAGGCTTAAATAACACAGCAAACTAGTAGCAGCTGAACAATGGAACAAAACGGGGAACAAACTCCATTTGCCTGTTTCTCGTATCTCTTTTGTTTTGGATGTACAACAGTATAAAAACAACCTAGAAATTCCTAGATGACATTACAGGTCAATGGCTCAGTTCTGAAATACTTTTCTGCAGCACAATTTATATGCATCTCTGCAATGCATATATTAATGCTTACATCAGTTACTCCCTGTCACTTCAAAAGGCCAGCAAAATAAACTGATTTTAAGGAATGAGAGTATTACTTCTACTGTACAAGTACAGGAATGGAAACAAAGAGCAGGTTGATGACTTGCCCGAAGGCACAATAAACCTGTGTCAGTTAGAACACAGATAAAAGAACAGTTGACAAATATTAGTCTTGTACTAGCAAAACCACTGATAAAAAGAGTTTATAACTGATGCTTTTTAGTAACCAGGTAACTACAGGTAAAATAACACCCACTGTCTTCCCAACTTTCACCCAGCACAAAGAAATAGAACCAGATGGTGCTGGATGCCAGAGGATAGCACAGCAAATATGCAAAGGGACATGCTTTTTAACTCATAGCCGAAGAGAAATTTTATAATCCTTCCTTTTAAGGAGCAGAGGATTAGTTACTACTTCATCTTCCACTTTTGTTCTGCACTAGTGCCCCATAGCCTATTAACATCAGGCATAAACTGCAGTTAACACTTTAACACTGATCCCCTCCCATGCTAAGGCACCACTCACCAGTCTGCCCTGTTCACAGTTGTATCTTCTCCTCACTTTAATTAAGAACAGCATCAGGCAGATCTACATGAACACTGTTTTATACAGCTGGACTCATTTTGAGTCAAACATGCAGAGACCAGGTGACTTTTAGCATTTATCAAAGTGAAGGATTAAGAGCACCAAGGCTATAGCCAGATGGGACAGACAGGCACTGTGGGAAGCTTCTTTGTACTGTTCTCGCAACTGTCTTAATGAAAAGCTAAACCTTACTTGGCTTTCTGATGCCAGACCTTTAGACAGTGTTAACCAAATATAGTTTTCCAAGGGAAATTTTACAGATGCTTTACATGAACAGATACTGCAATTGGAAACTGTATAAAGAGATCTTCAAATAACACTTTTACAAGAATGCAAACACACATACTTTTGTTTGTCAACGTTTCAGTCAGATGCTAATTAAGAAAGTATTCAAATGCCTGTCTTCAAGGATCACTCTTGAAAGCATGTAGATTAATTCTAGAAGAAATAGAAAATGCTATACTGGCTATTTAATTGGTGTAGTGGTAAGTTATGAACACTGCACTGACAGCTGATGCCAACTGCCTCCTGGTCACAGATTGTATCTACCTTTGTGTTCCGATAAAGCCAGTGAACTGCAGGTAAATTACATTCTACTACCAGAAGTGAGTATGCTGAAGAAGTCAAGGAACACACTTGATTTTTCCCTTTTGTGTGAAGAACAACTCCAGGCAAATTGTTCTCTACCTTACAAGCAAATTTGGAAGCTAGTGGATTTTTAACAATCCCCACAGGTAAACTTTGAAATTGCAAATAATGACAATTTATATTCAGATTATTAATATTTACTTGTTAAATACAGGGAAACATTATTTCTCAGTTATTTATTTTCCTATTCTGATTTCAAAAAGCCCAATCAATTATTTACTGTAGCAAAGAGAAAAATAAAGAGTTGGCCTGCAGCAGTGACACCTTGAACTACTTTTGGTAAATGAAATAAGCCTGATTAAGTAAACATTAGAAAGGTTTGAATAAACAAAGTCTTACCTACCAAAAATAAAAATCTTCAAGGAAATAAGTGAATACACACCAACTTAAAACAACTAAGCTAACCATGGTGCTAAGTGATTCATTTGCTAATTTTAGCAGTACATCCTCAGAATAGTCATGTCTGTTTTACCTTTACAGCAGAAGACTGGTCAGAAAAAGCCTGAGAGCAAACGTTTAACATTTAGAACTACTTAATGGCAGAAAAAGCAACTTTATGATAATATTTTTAACAGCACAGGCTGCACACAAAGTGAACCTACTTCCAGAACACATTTAGATGCAACAGCTGTACAGTAACTGACTAGTTTGGGCTAGAGAAAATTATGTATGCGGTGTATAAACACAGGATTACCTTGTTGCAAAGCAAGTATTACAGAAGTGTTTTTGAAGAATAAGTGTCAAAAAATTTTACCCTAAATTTACTAATATAAGTTTGGAAAATGCAATGCAAAGGGAAAGGAAATAAACACTTTCTATTTAGACTAAAGAACAAAAGAAGCACCATATTTTCAGAGGAGAGGCAATTGAAAACTTCTGTAATGGGCTGAGGTTAATCCACAATGTGTCTGCTTATTAGACTGACCAACAGGTTGTCCTGATCTAGTTGACCTTACTTTGAGCAGAGGCTTGGACTAACATGACCTCCCAAGGTCCCTGCTACTTTAAAGAAGGAGCAGAAACCTTGATTTTTACAGTCAGAAATCCTCTGCCACATCAAATCTTCCTGATACATAACATTACAACATTGCTTTACAGTATCTGGTGGCAAGACTAATTTTTCCTTCCATGTTGGCAACAGGAAATGAGAGGATGCAGAAGTCTCCACCTACCTTCACAGCTTCAGGTACTTCACCTGCTCTCTTCTACCTCTGTATGCACAGACAGAAACACTCTCCAGCCCTAAGGTAGAAGGCTCATTGATTTCATTCTGTTTCAGGTCAGGACCCTTTCCAGAGTCAGAAATCCTCTCCAAAACTTCTTATGGAAGAGAACTCAGTGGAGAACATAAGACCCATTAAAAAAAGATTTTGCCTGTTTGTACCTTTCTTTGCTCGTTACTCCAAATTAGATCCAGCTGTAAGAGGAGCAAAGTTAATTTCAACTCTTTAAAAGCAAAGATAAAAATCTTACTAAAATATGTGCTAATATCACTGATTTTCCACTTAGCATAGTATAGATCTTGCTTAGATTGCAGAATTAAGCTATTACCCATCCTGAGCAACAATTTAAGTGACACTTTCACAATACAGCAACTTAAACCCCCATCTCCTAAAGATACAGAAACAAGATACCTCATAGCTTTGGCACTGAACACAACTACAGGGCTGGCTACACAAATTTTGCAGTCTACCAGTGTTGAACACTGAAAAAAATGGTTAAAAACACTTTTTATATTAACTGGAAGGCACTCTCTCTTTATAGTCTCATAGCCATCTAGTAATTATGACAAGAATTGAGACTTAGCCTTTTATAGTTTATCCACCTAAACACTTTAAGAGCTTGTTTGTATACCATGCCTTCTGCAGTGATCCCCAATGATACTTAATCACATTGATGCACTTTTGTCCATCAACTCTACTGAAGGTGATTTCTTAAAAAGTAAGAAGCAGTGCCAGAGCTCAGCAGCAAGGAGGTAATTCATTCTACATGGTGTGTACATAGATACAGACACACACACTCCCTTTGCAGTGCATTTGCGTTAATAGCAAGATGTCACTCACAGGATAATGTACATCCTGGAATCATAAAACAATAAATAAATCTGTGGGTTTGAGCCAGACAGAACTATTTACTTTTCCATATAGTTACAGAACAAAGGGTTCCAAACAAAAACAGAATTTCTTTTTCTTCTATAGTCTTTCCTTCCGTCCACTGAAAAAGGACAAGAAGAGAAGTCTTAAGAAAAAGCCATTTCTAATTGCTATAAATATATTTCAAGAAGTCCTAAAGGGAAACTCTTCATATTTTTTTACTTCTTTTCATGCTGGAAGTTAGGAGCTAGCCTCAATGGGTATTAACAAAAAATTAGGAACACTTGATAAAAACAACACTGTACAATAATCAGAGACAAAAACCTTAATACCACTTGAATGGGATGATAAACCCTGCAGGATTATCATCTGCTATTCATAAAACTGGCTTTACAAATACACATTTCTAATATACTTGAACACACACACGCGCCCTTGCTCTCATTGGATTTAATACCTTCCATAATGAAACGCACCAAATCTAAGGCACAGTTATCTATTGTGTATGAGCCTTAAGTTGCACCAGGGCAGGTTTAGGTTGGATATTAGGGAAAACTTCTTCACCAAAAGGGTAGTCAGGCACTGGCACAGGTTGCCCAGGGAAGTGGTTGAGTCCCCATCCTTGGAGGTATTTAAAAGAAGGGTAGACATGGTGCTTAGGGACATGGTTTGGTCATGGACTTGGCACTGCTAGGTTAATGGTCGGACTCAATGATCTTAAAGGTCTTTTCTAACTTAAATGATTCTATGATAACAATCAGGATTTTTAAAACCAGGATTTCTGGTGTCCATCAACACAGCATCACTGCCTACCTGCATCTTTCCACTTCAATTACAAAGTCACCAAAACCCTCCCAGATGAGAGTTTCATAAGGTGCAAGACTGCAGGGAGGAAGAAGGTTCAGCTGGAAGTCACATAGTCCAATAACTTGTCTTGCTAGCTCTAGACACCTCATTACAAACTTAGGAAAATTTAGCACTATTTTTAACAACAGTAGTTGCAGGTTAAGTCCCCTCCATTTCTTCTACCAAAGAGCTGCAATGAGGGTAAACTGATGGAGCAGAACATTGTGGGACCTCTACAGAAATGGAGGGAGACCAACAGCAGCACACTTGGCTACACACTTTGGCTACGGCTCACCTCCAGATTTCTTCCTGAACTACTTCTCCTTACAACCATAAGCAGTTCTTCAATAGAGATTAAAGCATTAAAGGTAACACATGGAACAGAAAACGATCTCTATTTTCAAAGCAATTAAAGCAACAGCAGCTTGAACAGTATCTTCAGTCAATATGAAGCTGCAGTGATTTGACACCTTGTTAGAGCTGTACCAATTTACCCTGGCTGAGAATCAAATCTGTGGTACTTCAGTGTGTGATAGCTTGCCCTACAGCCTTCCTCACAGACAGTGTAAACTGCCTCCTTTTCAGGAGCATGGCCTTGTGGAAAAAAAAAAAAAATAAAATCATTAGAGTTTAGGAAAGCAAAGTCTCCTTATGCATTTAGTCATACAACTTCACCGCACGTAACATAGCTTGCCAGTTCCTTCAAATAACTTAAACCCTAACCCTCAAAAATGTCTCTGCCTTGGGAAAACACTATGACTGCAGAGAGGTACCTTCCCAAGGTATTCTGTTCAGAGACTGTTGCACAGCAAGGACTCAATTCACTCTGCCTCTATCTTAAAATAAAACAAGTAATACCTGTTTTACAAAACTTGTCATGCCTTCCCAACCCCATAAATACACAATCATCTTTATTAGTTTCTTTAGAAGTCAATGAATCCTCTGAACCTTGCCAGGCAAAGTTCAGTCTCAATATATCAACAATTTCTAATACAATCATAAGATGTAGATTAATGCATTGCTAAATATGATCTCAGTTTCTTTTCAGAGCTATGTAGAGATGTGTATGCAAGCACATGCTTTAAGATACTTATTTCAGAATACACTGTTATTTTAAACCACATAAGCTTTATTTTTACAGACATCAATTATTTTAACTAATATGGAAACAATTATCTGTTCCCCCCCCCCGGCTTTTTTTCCCCTGTTTTTAAGTACAATAGCTAGGGCTCTCAGTGAAATTTCTTCCTGGCAAAAACATTGCTATGCTGCTTGAGAACATTTACAAACAACTTTATTTTATAAAAAGCGCTGTCCAGGTAGATTCAGTGCACTATCTGCATGTAAATTCTTCAACCAGTCAAGTTAGTGTGTATCAAAAAAACATATATAAAAACTGTAATAATTTAACCACAACAAAAAAAATCCTGATGAGGGTAATATTTCCCTAATGAACTTCTTAAAAATCTGTTATTTATACTTCCTCCTCTACTGCAGTAGAGTTTAAAGACTTATATCCTTGCAGACAGGAATTAAAAAAAAAAAAAAAAAAGACTTCCCCAAATCTTAGCATTGAAGTCAATTAAACCTTACAACATGCACAATACAAAGCAAGTTATATGCAAAATATCATTTCTTAATACACTAAAAATCACAAGGAGTCCATGTGTCAAGTGCTGACACACTTATTTCTTGAGCAAGGATTGTTAACATCGCACAAATACGTATTTCAGATAAGAAAGGCAATTTCTTATTTAAATGTGACATTCTTTTCAAGAATTACAACACTGATGAAACTTCCACCACAACCAAACCCATGAAGATTAGTCTCAGACTAGCCTCTCTAAATGCTAGAGTCTGTGACCACACACAGCAATGTATGAACAGAAAATTCTGTATTGCACAAGTACTGAAAAGTTTAATTGTATTTCTAATATTGCAGAGAGGCTAATCCTTTTACAATATCTGAAATGAACTGTTACACTGCCACTGATGTTTGAATGAAGTGGCACACTTTGTTTTTTGGTTTAGTTTTTTTGGGGTTTTTTTTTTTTGGTTGGTTGGTTTTTGTTTTTGTTTGTTTTTTGGTGTGGGTTTTTTTTTTTCCTTTCTTCAAAGTGAGAATTCCATTTTAATTTACCAAATTGGAATAACACTGTTCACCAAGAATCTTTTTCTCAACATTGTGTCTGTTTTACTCATTGTGACCTGGGATGACTCAAACTGGCCTTACAACCAATAATATTATTGGCTAAGCCAATAACAAATATCCTGAAAGCTAAAACACTCAGTTGACCCTAGAATCACATCAGCTGGGAGGGATCTCTGGAGATCATCTGATCAAAACTGCTCAAGGCAGGTCCAGGCAACCTGTATCAGCTCTCAGCCACTCCATGACAAAGTAGCTACCTAGAGGCTAAGGACAAGCTGGGATGCTAAGCGCAAACTTCCTTAATTTGCTTGAATTTTGTCAAACACAGCCTGAACCTCAAGCTAGGATTTTTTTTTTAGGCACCGTTGATATGCGCTTACAAGGAAAGCAGACAAGAAAGCCTAGGAAATGCTGCTGCTTGTTCATGTCGGTTTTGTTCTGTGTTCATCTTAACAGGGCAACAGCTCTTCTAAACAACGTTAATACCTTTAGGTTACCTTAACAGCTGGCAAGTTGGGTTTTGCAAAAGGATAGCAATACATGCAAAGAACAAAACTTAAATACCTAACTTCAAAATATTACCAGCTATAAGAAAACGGGCAGCAGGCAAAAGATGTAAGCTGTAGATACAAATACATAATTGTTTCAGATTACACTTGGGAAAAAAGCTTAGTCTACAAGACGTTAAGAGGAGCAAAATGTAAAACCCGTCTTTCCAAGTGTTTCCAGATCCCCAGCTACTGGCCACTGTTTCACAGAACCAGGTACTTGCACTCAGAAAAAGGATAGCCCAACTCTTTATTATACTACACCTTAAGATCATTAAACATGCAACTTCACTAATCTTTTCTACCAAGAAAAGACTGTTGTTCTTAGACTAGCACACAACCCATTTAGAGTAATGATGAAAAGGACTTGTCTCTAACAGCCCACACCTTCACCCTGCACAGAATTCTGGCTTGCCAGCTTATGTGGTACAAAACATTATAAAGAAGTTGACTAAAGTTACTTTTCAGCCACATTTCTGTCAAAGAAATATCTTATTTCCTCAACAGCATTACAGAATCATATTTTATCTATTCTGCATGAGAAGATTGACAAATACTACGCACCAGCCACAAGCTCATATATCAGAGTACTTTATTCCTCAAGTAAGAGGAATTTATTCCTCTGGTAAGAGTTCCTAGATAGTAAAAAAGGGGGAGATGAAGGGAAAGCAGAGTAATTACTGCAACCAAATTTACATAGTGCTTCCCTTGGTAGGGAGCAAAGCACTGGAAGGAAATATTTTCAAGAGCCTCTTGTGAACTTGAGTGACAGAGCATCAGGGAGATGAACTCCACAGGAATCAGATGATCGGTTCTACTATGCTCCTCTGTCATGGCATGCTTTAATCAACCATTTTCCTGAAGGAAGACAGAAGTGGGCTTGAACTCCTTCTACCATTTATATATAAAAACAGGATCACAAGAGATAAATATATTTTTCTTCCTTTTGCTCTTTTACTGCAAGTACAAACTTATCAAAAGATTATTTCTGGCTCTTGCCGTTAGAAACGGTGGGAGTAAACATGGAATTTTAAATGAAACATAGCAGGACTCTGGGAACACTGGTACCAGGAATTAGAGAAATGAAGACTCTGAAGACAACATTTCTAATTTCCAGTTCATTAAAATAATTTTGTCCTTTACTTCTTACCCTCCCAGTTTAGATAAGTCACCGTGTACTAAAGTACTTACTGGAAATGCTGGTCTTTTCTCAGAGCTGATACAAGTAACAAATATTGCAGTTATATTGTAACTGTAAGAGTTACTGCATTTTAGGATATTCTCCAACCACAGTGTTGGAGGAATAATAGAAAGTAAGACTGATTCCTAAACAGTCAGGTACAACAACAACAAAAAACAGCAAGTTCTGTTCCCACTCCTGTAACTACCAGATAGACATGCTCCTGGCACACCATGTGTACTGAAGAAGGAAAAGAATTCACCTTCCAGCATTTGTTATTTATTTACAAAACATTTTACTGCTAATCTGAAGACAAAATTTAGTATCTGACTGAAAAAAACAGCCCACAATTTAATAATCATGTGGAATGCAACAGATGTAATTGTCATTGTAGTATTACATAAAAAGTTCAGAATTGTTATCCAAATCCTTTTAAAAAGTGTAAACATATTTGAGGACAAAATATTTTGCAAGTTCATTTCAGTTTTGCCAAACTGTTTTTGTCAATAAAAAACAAACCAAAAAGGATGCTGATGTTTTTCAAACGTGACTGCTCATATAATTTCTGAAGGATAGTAAGAAACTGATAACATTTTCAGTTTCACTTTAAAAACACTAAATACTCAATTAACCTTACACAACCCTCTCCGATCTTTCATTTGACCTGATATATCCCCTGTATCCATTACATCAACTTCCTCCAATAGCCACTGAACAAAAATTTCCATATAGAATTAATAACAAAAAATTCACCAGCATGTTCTGTAAGGCTTAAACACTATAAATAGCTGCAAATATGTCTTTTCCAAACACATCAAGTGATGATATAATTTATATGCTGCATGGCTCCACTTCATAGAAATGTGTAGCTCAGGAAACCAACTGCAGATCACACATAAGCTTTCTTCAATCAAATCTGCATTGTAGTTTCTAAAAATCAATTAGGCATAAGAAGCAATTACCTATTTTTAAGAACAGTATAATTTGTTTCCCCCTAACTGGAGAACATAACACATGTAAACAAGGAGCATGCTGGCCTGACTGCTGTAAACATTGACAACTGTGTTAAAATGGAAACTGCAACAGCATTAACTGGGTAATACATTACAGCAGCACTTAAAATTTGCACACTTCATCAAGTGAGCTGTAGAGTCTCAGTTCAGCACAGCGCTCACCTGGCACTAGCCAAGCATGGGGGTTCACATACCTTCATACTTCTGCACCACTCTTTATCACACAGAATGGCTGCCTCACCTTAATCTAAAGCAGCTGACTCTTAAACTACTTGAGGATTAACAATTCATTGCAGTAGTGAATTATGAAACAAAGCTTCATCAAAACACCAAGCCATCAAATCCCAGGAGAACAACTGAGAATCAGTGTAATTTAAGATGCACATGAGAGCAAGATAGACACAGGCAAAATAAGCTTCAAATTAGGAAGAATATTCAAGAAGCTGGATGTACTAGGTAGATAATGCATGCAGCTGGTCTTCAGTTAACAGATTCCCTTCAAAACCTTTTTTTTTTTGACCTGCAATAGTCCTGAAAAGGAAGGGAACACAATAAAAAGGCAGCATTATGATACAAGAATGAACAAAGATTGCTGAATAGGTCACTGTCATTGTGCAGCTTAACATCACCCTGTATCCAAGGAAACACCAAGATATTCCAAACACCATCACATCTCTTCCTCAAGTTACAATTCAGCTCCACTAACGATATCACCATGGCTCATCCATTCAAGTCTTAGCTCCCCAAGGTTTCTCTCATCTTCAGCTGGCTTCTCCTTAGCCACTTCTCTTCATATGCCTTTCCTGTCCTCTCGGTAAAAGACTAGCTTCTCCCAATTTATTTGTATATGAGTACAGCAATACACCACTCTCCACACACAAATCAAGAACAACCTGAACAACAAAGCAAGGTAAAGTAGAGGAAAAGCAGGACAAGGTAGTCTTTCACCTCCTTCTCCTACCATCAGCCTTCACTCACATGTACAATGAAAGATGCATCCAGGATCTCTTCTATTGTCCAGCCTCTTTCAGCTCTGTGCTCATCCAACCATATATAAAGAAAACCCATGAAGGAATAAATAGGAAGAAAACTAAGCAGAGTGGGAAAGAAGGGATCAGGCAGAGAATATATACAGACAGGAGGGGGGGGGGGGGGGAAAATCTGAGACAACTGACACCAAGAAATAGAGAGAGGCAAGAATAAGGGAGGGACTGGAAAACAGAAGTAAAGACACAACACAAGAAACATCTTACACACATATTCACTGAAAACGTTTTAAACTGGGCATCTCTTGAAAGAGAGCTGTTACTATGCTACTTGGTACTATGGTACTCTTCAAAATAAGATCCAATTGAACATATTAGTTCCAGAGAGTTGAATATGTGACATACCACTTGAAGGGATTTGCATTTCTATTAATTTTAAACAAGTTACTACCAGCACATTCACCGTGCAAACTTTCTAAAAGCAAAACAAATAAGTGATGTCAGATGCCTTACACAAAAAGCAACCCCAGAATATTGTTTCTCCTGCTCCCCCCCTCTTTAAAACACACCTGGAAACATCCTGACATTACAGAGAAATCATAAAATTTTAACTATTCAAAAGACTAAATAATTTTTTTTTTCCCCTCTACTACCAACATTTCTTTAGCCTTCAGGTCAAGGGGGTTTTTACCTCTCAAAGCCACATACCCTGAAGATTCTCACCATTAGTTTTGCTGTTTCTTGCAGGAGGAAACATAAGGACATTTGAAGGTAACACAGGTCTGATAAAACTGAGAAGTGCAGATTTAAACGTTGGATTTCAGCTGGTTTACATAAAATCAGGGATCAAGCCTACATTTCTTCAGGGACTACATACTGAAGATTTTCAAGACCATCACAAAAATAACATTGCATGTTATATATAACAGCTTTCAAACTAGAAATTAAGAAATACTTGCAACCTCCCCTACAAGGTCCTTTGAGTACTCGTATTAAATCTAATTTCATATAGCTTTCTCGAAGTGATAATTAAACATACTTTGAAAAACGTTGACTTCTGCATTTTCTCAGCAGAGCCATATCCCAAGGGCCAAAGTTCAGACAACACATCAGCAGCAGGACCCAAGAAACTTAAATTCCATTTCCTCACTTCTACGCTCCTTTCCAAAACCATGAATACAAGCCATTTTGGATATTTTCAGTTGCCCTTCTCAGAAGGAAATGGGAACATCCCTAGATAACCAAAATTTACATCATGACCATGAACCAAAAAAGGATACCGAACAAGAAATTTTGTACTTGTTTAGCAACAGGAGTGCTTTAAACCAACAAAAGATAGCAGCTGTTCTCCCCCAGCTCCTTTTACACTGTGCTGCATCATTCTTTTGCTAGCCTAGCACTTTGTTTTTCAGACCTTCTGGCAACATGATGTAAGCACCACCAACAAAAAAAAATTCCACAAAAACTCTGAAGGTTAATCATAGAACAAAGGCAAAGGAATACACCAAAAAAATTAATGCCAAGATTGAAGACGGCTGCCACAATTTCTGAGCAACAATGGGTCAGCATTTCCAAGTGATGATCCAATAATACAGTAACAGAGAACCTTCCAAATGATTGTTCCCTAAAATTTCTGAAGTTAAACTTCCTGAATTGCTAAGTATATTTTCATAAATAAATGTCATAATACCAACTATCCTGTATTGAGTTACAGTATTCCTTATACCAATGAATTCCCACCTTTTTCTGTAAGGTTCACGTACAAAATCCACTGTAGCCCTGGAATAATGCAACATTTTTATAGGAGAAAGTTTTGCATAATATCTGAGGCTTAAATTAAATATTCAGAGTGGTACTTCAAAGTTTCCCAACATTAAATAGCTTTGCACATAATAAAGCAAACAGCTCGACATTACCGATTTCAACAAAAGTAGGGCCTGCTAATAATGACAACTAGACTTTTCTCCCTTCCCCCTGCTCAAGTCTCACCCTTAAATCAATACTGAATTATAAGTATGCATCCCAGTATCTTAAAATCCCACCAGGCATGCCAAGGGTTCTTTAACCTGAACAGTGATTCCATTAAATACTAGACATTTTGTATTTTAAAAATATATTTCCTATCTTGTTTTCCTACAATACCTGAAGAATTTAGCACACTCAAGGGAGCTGCCACAGAATAGCCATTTTAATAGCTTTTCCTCTATGGGATACTCTTAAAAATCAGGGTCTAAGTAAACAGAAAAAAGCATTTGGTATGTTCCCTTGCACTAAATTCACTGAAGAATTTTCACTTTTAAAAATCAGAACAATACTCTCTCTATTCTTTCCCAACTTGGAAAGACTTATTTTTGTAGCCGCCTTTTTAAGCCACTACTCCATAAAGTTTATGACTTACAAATCTGACCACTCAAACTGAGAAGCTCACCTGCAGACCTTCATTACTGAATCTGTATCTAACCATAGTTAATACTTAACTAGGAGAAAACATTCATACCTAATTCTCCATATAACATGGTTGCAAAGGAGAGATTGCAAGTAGTAATTAGGTATATCTTCACAAGTGGGAAAAGCTGAAGTAGCACAAAGGAGTTTTATGACACTAGAACTCTGCTCAAAGCCTCAATTACTTTTTTCTTCATATCATTGCAGTTTTGCTCTATTCATACCTTCCAAACAAATTTCCCTTTAGCGAAGAGAAAGACAGAAAGAACCACCTGTTAAACCAGCTAAGCCCTTCAAAAACTTGTATCCTAGTAGCGTTTTCAGTACTTTGCATTGTTCTCTCCACTTGTATTGCATTTAGTCTCTCCTACCTATGCTTATCTTCCATTTCAGTTGAAAAACTTGCAGACAACAGTATTTACACACTGCCCAGTGCTACATGAATTTAGTCTTCATTATTACTGTACTACCTAGAGACTAAAGTTCTAAAACTTTTTTTTCATTCTGTATGGTGGATACAATCTACTTCTTACAGCTGCAAGAACAAAGAAGCTTCACTATGCTCTTGATCTTTCTTGTTTTCTTCCTGTGATACACTGTAATTTTAGGTTTTGATTATTATAGGTCTTAAGTTTCCATGAAGACAGACAAATAAAAGGTAATACATACTTTTAAAATCTTTAAACCATAGAATTCCTTGCTACAGAGGTTTACATGGTTCCAGACAGCTCAGATGGCATCACGAAGTGGTCTGGAAACACTCATGGATTTAAAAGCCAATAGAAGCAATTAAACACAATTACATCCTCCGTGGTTCAAGATGCCCTTCCCTGAGCAATAGATCACTAGACCCTGGAACCATATTCCAAGAAGCCTCTCTACACACTTACCCTTTTATTTTTCCTGGGGTACTGATGCTGAACACCCTATAGGAAACAAACCACTTTGCTAGAGACGTTTCTGCTGTGGCCTAACAAAGCCATTCTTAAATTAGAGATCAAAGCCTAGAATATGGTGTTAAAACATAGAAACCTCTGGTGGAAAAGAAACAAACACACTGTTGTATGGTTACAGACATTTGTTGGCAAACAGACTGACTCAAAAAGACAGTTCCACAGTCCTTTTTTCTATTACTATCTTAGCTGGTCACGCAACTATCAAATCTCTTGCAAAACAACTCCATGTTGTTACTTTAATTTATTTATCTCCTGTTTGTGGCCTGTATTTTGAATTTGCATGCACTGTGGTACTGGCACAATTTAAACTCCCTGAGTAATATTGCACTTGAGTTTCTGGCAAGATTAATGGGAAGTGGAGTGTTGGAAAACCCTTTAAGCACTTTCTTTGTAAATGGCCACAGGATGCTTAATTGAATAAGAAGCATTTCTCACAAGTCAGCTTTTCTGTATGGTTTTTACTACTTGGACTTGGTTAGAGGTCTAAGATCCTTACATTCCAGAGGTTACCTGAGGATTTTGCCTTAGAGTTCACTTTCTGCATACAGAAAAGACTTTTAAAAAAATCATTAATAAGAGGTCATATCGAAAATATTTTATTCCTAAATTTCATTTTCAGGAGTTTGCTTTTTTCCCAGAGCACACCAACAGCAAGTAATTCAGTTACAACTAGCCCCAAACAAAAGTATGTTACAAAGTTAGCTTACAACAACATTGAACTGTGAAGTTGCAAGTTTGCAAATATTTTACGATAATTCATCTAAATAAAATATCTCCATTCAAATGCTAGGTTTTCAAAACTTTGCTAGGGACATGCTCCCTCTGACATCAGACCTACTTTCTAACTGATCTGAAAAAAGAAGCAGCAGCTCATCTTAGCCCCTTCACCTACCTTTTCTTTCCGCTCTCCTGAGCTCGGAAATGATTTTTCACTTCCCTTTACTTACTAGTGCACTAACACATTTAATAGAAAACAGAAGTTCAAATTATTAACACCATTTCCTTCACCTATTAATTGTCCCAGAAATACTGTTAATCATATTGCCAAGACAGACACGCGAAGAGGATTTAAAGACCTTTGCATGATTCTCCTGACAGTCCCCTCATCGGGATCAAGAATGGATTGCAAGCACCAGAAATTTCACTACAGAGTCACAAATCTCAACAATCAAGAACTGCAGATGTGTTGTTACAGTTATCGAAAAAAGCATAAATTGTGTGTTCAATAGTGCCTGAAAATCAATTTCAGAAAAACCCTCCTATTCAGATACATGGAAAACACTTTTATAGGCAAGAGAGAAGGGGCTGATTTTTAGGCAAAAATATAAATATCTGAAGAGCAATAAGTACTGGAGTAAATCATGAAAGTTTAGAGTCTGATCTCCTGTGGTTTACTGTGTAAGGTCTAGTGCGATACAAACCTGATCTGGGATTCCTAAACAGCTCTCTATCTTCCAGCAACAGGGGACCCTATCTTGACACCACCCAATGATAAATTATATACATGACATGGCATAGCAACTTATCCACAGAGCACACTTAGCTAACAGAACAAAAAAAACCCCAAATATGCATGTTTTATTATTTCTGCAGCCTTCCAAAAGGCCTTTAAAAATGGAAGACTGTCAGACTTACTGCTTTCAAAGGAAAATTAGTTGATTTTAGTTTATATTGCATTTAAGAACACATTTTATGAACTAATGATGGCTTTTACCAGAAGAAAATAAGCAGGCTCCATACTTTGACAGAAAACTTTCATTTGATTATTTTAGCACAAAATTTCACTCACTGTACCGTGTAACATGATATAATTGTTTCATATGAAATAGCAATGCCAGCTTCTGCTGTACAGTCTAGGAAGAAGAGAATTGGAATCCAATTGCGTAATGAGCTTCTCCTACTAATGAACCTTACAGCCTTCAGAGTTAAATCTCAGTATTGTTTAAATGTGCAAGTGAACCAGTATGTATTTTAGTCTCTGTAATTGCTCACACAACAGGGATTTGTAACTCAGAAGGAAAACTCATTGGTGAAGACATTAAAGTGAGCTACTGTTTCCAAAGAAAAACAAGTGCCAAAGACATTCATGATGTAACTCCAATTTGGATCATTCTGGAAGACCACAGAGTTCAATAAATTACAAGCTGCACAAGCAATTCATCTTGGCTTGAAGCACCAGTCAATCATTACTTCCTGCTAAAGTAGGATTCCTTAAGGCTAATAACACTCTTACCTACCTGCCCAATAGCAGAATGTTTACTTAAGGTAAATGATCTCATTTTTCACTGACTTCCAATTTCAGAAATGCAGTCAAGGAAAAAAAAAAAGCTTAGTTTTTGTATTGCATGCCTAGTCACCTAGCAATCAAATAAGCCATTTGCAAACAGTCTCCAGAAGAACTATAGTCATCTGCAAAATGTTCAAACAGCCCATACATTTATAGTGGCAACTACAGAAACTAATGACAGATGCAATTATTAGGCTTGTATGCACATTTAAGAATTACAAATGATCTAGCTAGTCATTTTGAGTAATAATAAATACAAATTTAACTGCATTTGCACAAAAACAAACCTTAATAGATCAAGTCTACTCTCATAACTTTCAGGTGAATAACAGTATTTCCATGGTTAAGACGTATGTATCAGAAAAGCCAGGTCTTTGAAGATGTTCGTGGATCTCAGCCCAAACAAGTTCATCAGCAAACTCCCACAAAGCACAGGTGAAGCCACAGTTTCATAAACTGCTTAAGGAGATCCAGAGGCTTCTGACAAGAGGTTAACCTGCCTTTACCACACACTTGCACTATCTACCTTCTTCCTATGGAAACTCTGAACGAAAAAAAACCACTAGCCTTTCCCCTTTCATTACTGCCTTCTCTTGTATTATATGTTTGCCGCATTTGTCTTCTTCAAACTAAAATAAGTCTAGTATTAAGAACAAGTATCACTTTGTGTACAGGTATAATTATGAAAGGTTTTAAACAATGGCATCTATTTCTGGAGTAGAGAATGCAGAAATCTGGCAGAGCTAATAACTACCCTGCATCTCTTCCACAAGTACTACTTAAACCCACCTCCCCCACCATAACTTTTTCCAGTTTTATCATCACAGTTTTACTGTAGTAGCATAGAAAGTACCAAGTTCTGTGACATGCTTGCTATTAAACAGTCAGTCATTAGAAAGACTTAGCAAACATGTTCAGAAATGTTTTGCACAGAACATTTTTCTTCTCCCAGCTTGCCTTCTGCATCCTCTACATAAATCTGACCACTCAACACTTAGGTGTTAAAGTAACTTTGCCAAACTGACAGTGTGCCCTGGCACCCAGGGGGGACAACCATGTCCTGGGGTGCATCAAGCACTGTATTGCTAGCTGGTCGAGGGAAGTGATTGTCCTCCTCTACTCTGCACTGGTGCGGCCTCATCTTGAGTACAGTTGCAGTTTTGAGCCCCACCGTACAAAAAAAGATACAAAGCTACTAGACAGTGTCCAGAGGAGAGCCTCAAAGATGGTAATGTGTTTAGAGGGCAAGCTGTACAAGGAGGGGCTGAAGTCATTTGGTCTGTTCAGCCGGGAGAAGAGGAGACTGAGGGGAGACCTCATCTCAGTCTACAGCTTCCTCACATGGGAAGGAGGAGGGGCAGGCACTGATCTCTTCTCCCTGGCAATCAACAATAAAACCCGAGGGAACAGCAGGAAGATATGCTGGGGCGGTATAGGTTGGACATTAGGAAAAGGTTCTTCACCCAAAGGGTGGTGAAGCACTGGAACAAGCTCCCCCAGGAGGCAGTCATGGCACCAAGCCTGACAATGTTCAAGAAGCATTTGGACAATGCCCTCAGACATATGGTATGATTTTTGGGGTTGTCCTATGCAGGGACAGGAGTTGGACTCGATGATCCTCATGGGTCCCTTCCAACTCAGGATATTCTATGACTGTATGAAACCTCCCTGCTCCAAGATCTCTTCTGTATAAGTATGCCCGAAGTTACCACAGCATCCAACTCCCTGAGCAGGATCCCTTGTTGTGCTGCTCTGACAGCCCCCAGCAAGCCACTGGATGGAGACAGGAAAGGAGGTAGAACAGGAGGAAGAAAAAACCCTCAATCTCTTTTCTGCAATGATTATATTAAACTTTAATATTTTGCCTACAGCTGAGATGAGTAATATTTGCTTTATTCCCTGAAAACATACTAGTTCTGTATGAAGTCGCTCAGCAGTCACACGTGACCCCTTCCTCTAATCCCCATACTTGAAGAACAAACATTCATCCTCAATGAGATCTAGAAGCAACAGTGAAAAATAAGACTTACAACTAAAATAAGAATATTTAAGCATGTTTAATTGCTCTTTTCTTCCTTCCGTCAGCTGAACAATATTTAATTCAAACCTATTATAAAGCAGAGTAGGACACTTCAGTAGTCTTCAGTGGGTACTTATGCAACCTCACTGTTCTGCACATTGCAACAGATAATAGTTATGAGTGTTACCCGAGGAACAAAACCACCCAAAACAGAGACAGCAGGAGGGCAGGTAAGTTCCCAAGACACTATCACAAACTCTTGTTCTGTTCTCTAAATATAACTCCTTCCATCTGAGCCTGACCACACTCACATGAAAATGAGCAAATTTAATATTTAAGCACTACAACATTGCAGGCACTCATACACATTCACCCTACTGCAGCACATTTTTGTGTATCCTACCTTTTCCCTTCATCCTCTTTTCAGACTCTAAGGGGTTTAATCACCAAGATCTCTATATTGGCCTCAAAAAAGTTAATGGTAGCTGAAATAACTGGATAAAACATACATAGTCTTCCTCATATAAATGCTGTTTTAAGCATTTCGTAATCTTCAGATCTTCCACCTTTATTAGGCAGATAAGCATTACACTTATTAAAGCTTCAGGATGGATTTCAATATTTCTGCCCTGACCTTTTTCTCAAAGTGACCAGACTATTTTATGTTGATATGCATTAGTTCTCAACATATGTGTATTGAACTGAAGTTTTTCAAGTCGATTAAACAAGAACTAGAGACATGAGTTTTGCTGCCCTTTTTAAGACTCAACCAACCTGCAGTGCTTCTTAGGCATAGTCATGCATTTAGAATTTGAGAGCGCAGGAAGCTGAGGAATCAGAGGAGAACTAGGGATTGTGACTTCCTCAGCCCCTTCTTCTTAGGTTTAGATTATTGAAAAGATCTAAAGGAAACCATGACACTATAACAGACTTTTTACAGTGGCTTGAGTTTGGGGTTTCTTGGGGGGGAAGATATGTTTAGTTTGGGGTTTTATGTTTTGGTTTTTTTGCTTTGGGTTTTTTTTCATTTTTGAGTCCTGTGGCCCTCTTGCAGGTGCTGGTAAAAATCACCACTTTCCAATTACAGGTAAACACAGGCACAGAGGTAAAGCTTCCGTTTTTTTCTGGAGACTCAAAAGTAATACAGTGTTTTTGAAGAGTCATAATGCAATACCCTTAAGTCTTCATGCAAATGAATAGTGTATTGCTATGCATATAGAGGAGGAAAGGCATTCCATTCAGTATGTATCCTTTTATAACCTCAGTTAATGGCTTTTGAGATCAGTATTAGAACTGCACAAAAACAGACCTTTTGGAAAGATGAAAGCCATTTAGGAATGAGTCAAATCTCTTACAGCATTCCTTAACAAATTACAAGTCTTACTGCACAGAACTGTAATGCTCTTCCACTTTCAATGAAAGGTGTAAGGTGTAATGTAAAAAAGAAAAAAAAAAAAAAGGCTCTGAAAACAGCATTTACTTACCCACCAAAGGAACTTCCCTTAGCATAAGAAGAACTGAGCAGAGAAAAAGCAATCCAAGATATTCAGGTATCTTTTAGGCTGTTAAACACCACACTTATGGACAGGAATCAAAAGTAGTAAGACCATATTTGAGTACAGAGTATTATAGTGTAATCACATAGTTTGTTATTTTGAATAGGTCTTCCAGGTATCTGGTATGTTCCTTAAAATTTGCTTAAGCTTCCTTTCAACCTACTTAAATACATTACTCCTTTAAGTCTACTACTAGACTTTTTGTTACTACAATGGATTGGATTATTACAAAATGATTAATAAGAGTTTCAACTCTTTATCATTCTGGAATAGACATGAAATGGAGAATACGGGACTAGAAAGAACATCCTGGGTCACCAATTTAGTCCTCTAATATTAGAAGCAACCACATCATGTAGTCCACTTACTGTCCTTCACACATCAGAGGAAAAGTAGTACACACAAGTATTTATTATGACACTTCAACAGGTTTAGCAGTTTATAGGGGCAGGAGAATGACCATCAGTGCATTTCCCCCACATACACATCTGTCTGTGCCTTGCATTACCTGGTCTATGCACATTGATTACAAACAGACTTCGAAATGAGTAAGCTACTAGATAGATGTTCTGATCTCAGCAACGACTTTGCAAAGCAAATGTACATGCTCAGCCCTTAAAACCCTATCAGCTTTTACGACTCAAAGGAAAATTTACTTCTTGGAGTTAAAAAGCTTTTTCTTCAAAGACATGATATTTGAAAGTTCTTTTCCCATAAATAACCTGGCTTTTATAGAAATTAATATTTCAGAGAGAGAATATCATTAGTCATCAACAGCATGTTTTCAGTCATCTTTAAAACAGGATTTTTTAAAAAAGCAACTACATCACAATGAAGGAAGAGATCACTCTGGATTGCCCAGTTCTTTTCTCTGAAGTTGGATACATGCCCTATCCACTTAAGTCCATGTCACCACTATTCCATGAGACATTGGAGAGACTGTCCTACTGTAGTCTTCAAGTTTTCTTTCTCCAAACAAAGGTAATACCTGAAAGTATAAAGGGTTAAGTTTTCCCAAGCCTCAAGTTCATATAAGCATACTTTTACTGCTCAGCTGTTTGGAATCAGCCAACTGTTTTCATTTTGGAAATATAGATTTAGCCTTTTAAAGGCTATTTGACAAAGTTCAGAAAAAACGCACCACAAAATCCCACTTCAGTAGCTGTAAGACAGCAGGTATTATCAGCAGGAATTCTAGTATATTTATTAATACAACACAAAAACTTAACTTTTTTTCATATATTTAGAGTTGCTATGCAAGCATTTTTAACATTTTGAATGAGGAGAAACTAGGTAAGGTTTTCACGATTAAAAGCTTTGAGTTAGTTTGAACGCAACATTATGTTTGCAGAGCTTCTACATATTTGTTTTAAGGAGTTAATAAAATAAAGCCCATATTATAAGTAATAAACACATTGTGAACTTGATTAAATCAGCAGAAGTGTTTAAAAAAAGCCAATGAAAGTCAGTCTCCCATCCTCTCGAAATCATGTCTTGTACCTGAAGAAAAAGTTTTATCCTTTAGTTTTTTCAGCTAACCTACCAAAGATCAGAATCAATTGTAAAAGCTCTGTCTTAATGAACAAAGCAGCAAGGTAGAAGTATACTTATTTATTAATTTGCATATATGAGCACTGCCTAGGTATAAGCTGATAGCATTATCAACTCAGTACCATAAAATCTGAACAGTTATTACAAAGCTAACAGCAAAACTGCACTTTATATTTGCAAAAAAAACTTTTGTGCACGAGGCATTTTAGTGGTACCTTATCCACTATCTATGAAAATATATACTAGAAATGACACTGTTTTGCATATTACAAGATGTATTTTAATACAGATGCACTCACTCTTCATACACAAATGACCCTTATATATAAGAAAAGATCGCACAAATGAGCAAGCTACAAATGAGCTTCAAGTAAGAAAGATGCATCCATTGATGCAGAAATAGAAGTCCAGCGACAACAACAAGGGTGGGGCAAAGAGAGGTATCTAGTAAGGGGAAACACATACAGAAATTGCCATCCTGGTTGTTGCCAGGTTGTAGGTGCAGTGCAGCGGGGTTTAAGATGGAAGCAGTAACATACAACAAGAAGCTCAAAGTTTAACAGCAAAAACATGCACCCCACAAGCCCCACACAACGAGCAAAACTCCACAAGGTTTCTCAAAGCACCAAAATACCTTGCTATGTTACCGTGTTCAATAATTAGAGTAGTAACTTTAAACTTGAACAACTGCATGTCACTTGCATGACAAACCAACTATACAAGCAAAAATGTTTTGAAGTGGAACTCAGCTACACACCAGCAATAAGCAGCTAATACCTCTACCAGAATTTTGTATCCTTTTGTTTCCAAAGGACTCCTTTTTCTACTGGCATTCACTGAGCATCCTGCTAATGAATTGCAAGGACCTAGCTAGATATACAGAGCACAATATTCTCTGGCCCTTTTCAGATCAAGCTCAGTAAAGACTTGCTCACTAACAAGAACTTAGAAACCTGTATGTAAAAACAGCAGAGCAGTGCAAAGCCAGAGGTTGCAAATGACCATATTATATTGTCTACTCCAATTACTGCAGAGGTATTGTACATTTACTTCTGTTCAATTACTAGTTATTCATTTAAGTGTTTCCTTCTATAATGGTGAGATTTAAATAGCATTGTGCATTTGACTTCACAAATTAAGGTGGTGGATTTTGGTTGATTAACATAGCTCAGCCATTGCTTTCAAATCGTAAGGCAAGATTCTTCAAAAAACAAGTACTTTCCAGCCTGCTTATCCTTAGCACAAGCAAAAACTGACAGGGCACTTAGTGACTGGTGGAAAATTAATTTGGGTCACTCTACAGTATGGTTGCTATAGCAACTGCATGCAAAATGTACTAGGCACACTCTTCATCAGTGTTAATATAACATCAGCCATTCTTCACAAATTTTTAATCAATGTAAAACAAAGTGTTTTTCATAACCAGATATAAATTAAAATTAAATTTGTATGGTCAACTCTGTCAAAGAAGGAGTGTCACCACCTCTTCCTTGTTGCATACAGTAATCTGTCACATCATCTTAATTTCTCAAGAAACAATTTCCACACCTAAATGTCGCATAAAACCAAGCACATCTGACTAGAAGGGGGAAGGGTCAACTTGAAGGAAGGTTTTTTTTTTTGTGGATGCATGAATTTAATACCTGTGGGTGGGTTTTGGGTTTTTTTTGTTTTGTTTTGTTTTTTACAGTAAAGCTCGGGGCGGGGGGGGGGGGGGGGGGGGGAGGAATAAAATGAAAGCTCAGTATCACCAGTTTAATCCAAAACAACTCTGCTTTACAGAAGACACAACTTTATCTGACCTCAAAAAAAGATATACTTTTTACCAGACGTGGTGGGAAGTTAATGCCTGGAGCCAAGAGCAGTTTTTACATATATGTACCAAACTTCTTAGCTTTTTTTTTTTTTTCAGATTATTATTTATTTATTTTCAGGTGAACTTTCATTGCTTCAGAGACTGCTTTAATTCTTAAAATCTAAATGTGATCAAGCATTTTAAGACCAGGCTTTTCTGCCAGCTCCAATTATATCAGAGAACCAAAAAGGCTTGAGCTATAAAAAGCTTAGGAATCATAGTTTGTTTCCTAGACAATGTTAGACTGATTTAGTTTTAGATGTTACTCCAAAGATAGTACACAGTTATATAAATATATAAAACCTAAGAAATCCTTGATGCTACAAAAACACCACTCCAAAAAAAACAGAGGACTTCCCCAGCCCACTGCCCATCCCCTCCAAAGAAAATGTATTTCCTCTTTCCCACTAACAATATATTATACAATTATTCAAACCAAGACAACATTAGACCAAAGCTGGCATTTTACTTTTCACACTATATCTACACACCATAGCAGACTGGTTAATACAGACTTTTGCAAAAGGTTACCATCTTTGAAGCCTCCTCCAAGAACATAAACTGAGACATCAGAACACAGCAACGGCGGATTAGCGTGCAAGACTACAGTGATGACATGGCTGTGTTCATCATTATGCTACTTCAAAATGTCACTGCACTGAAGGCAACCATGTCGCTTGATGTTTCATGGGGCCTGAATGTGATTTTGGGGTCTGGTAGCTTCCTTGAAGACAAGTTTGTAGAGCGTGCAGCTGATTGAACCAAACAGAGATGATTTTTAAAACAGATCTTCACCTCCTCTTGGCCATTTCCCAGGTAAGCTTAGACAAACAAGCAAACTTGTTTTGAACTGTAAAGTCACCACATGGCTGAAGTTGATATCGATACTTAAAGCTGGAAAAACTATAGTCAAAGCTTCCTATTTGACAGAACTGCCCCAATCCACAAAACTGAAAAAGGACAAAACTCTATTAGCCTTTGGTGTTACACCAGGCATTAATTTGCCTCTATATTATAAACCAGGTTCAAAGGCTTTAATCTGGATTAAAAAGGAAGTGTCCCAATAGCCATTCCAAGTATGCTATTAAGACACAGCTCAATGAAGTACTGGGGGGTTTATTTATTTTACAGGAGCTAGAACACCAATATCTCAAAAGGTGTTAATTTCCCCAAGTGAAACAATTGATGAGTCTACTCATAGTTGCTCCTAGTTCTTCAGGATCAGAAATCAACTACAAGCTTTTATTTATTTTTATTTCCTCCTTTTCAAACACAGGTAACAAAATATCTTTTTGGACAAAATAAGTTGGTTCTGTAATAAACAGTATCATCAAGAAGAACAGCAGACTAGCAGAACTTGTCTTAGTATTAAAACAATCCACTTTAGTGCTTTGTTTTCAAAAGGTGGCAGGGGGGATTGTGGTTGGTTTGTTGTATGTTTTTTTTTTTTTTTTAAAGACTAAGTGGTGAGAAGGGAAAAGATTTTGCAGCTCTGCCATCATCTGACAAATATATACACCTTAGAAGACTATAAAGAAAAATAAGGTTTTGGATATTAAACAGCTATTAGCATCATCCACTGTCCACAAAACATTTGCATCTAAAAATGGTTTAATTTTTGTGCATTTTTCCCCTTAAAAATTCTTGATGCATCAGTACCCACCTGATAGAGAAAAACACAGACAGCATAATGCACACAATTTAGAGCTGGAGAAAATCAGGATGTTATTCTATTCTTAAGCCCAATTTTAAATTTAGATTGTCACTTTATTAGTCAGAGGAACCCTACTGAAACAAACAAAAGTAGTTTTATGAAAAAATACCCACTTGAAAACAAAAATCTAAGGCATAAAACTAAAGAGGCAAAACAAATTGTATAAACGATTTCTAGCGAAATAGAATCCAAGTGTTCATGGTTGATATACTGCACTTAGGTTTTGAATTATTTGGATGACATTTGGGACGAAAAAGGTGTTATTTTATACAATAAGATTACTCTCTAAATAGAGAGCTTTTCCAAGACTGTTTAATTATTTCATAACAACAATAGTTTGGCTTTTTAGGTTAAGCAAATAATGCTTTGTGCTCAGAGAAGCTGAGAACAAACAGTTTCAATTCAATGAGTCTTTATTAGCATGACAAGTTTCTAAATGCACAAAAAGATGATATTCCGTGAATCTGTCATTATGGGCCCTTGCAGGAAATACCACCAGGAGAGGTTAAAGTTTCTGTTCTAGATTCTGTAACAATTCCTATCCATTCCTTGTTCAGTGGCTAGCAGATACATCGGTGAGTATCTTAAGTTGTGTTTTCTACATCCGTAATTACAGACATAGACAGCTAAGAAATCCAGATTCGGGGTTTAACTGGCAATAATAAGTTGGGAAATAATGATTTATGAAACAAGGCGGCCCTTCCTTTTTCCTTCCACACAACAGTTTTAGTATTCAGATTTAAAATTCAATTTAGCTAACCCAGTTGACTGGACACCATTCACAGGCACTATTGCTGTCCTACCCCTAAGTAACCAAAACCCCTATGCTCTTCCGTGGGCGAGCTTCCCAAATCCTCTTTGTTGAAGCTGTTACACTTCCACACTGAAGCACTGAGGAGTTGAAATTAAATTAAAATCTTCCATGGCAACAGTATAATTTGAGCCTATGTCTATCATATTTTATGTGAACTTTTTTACAATTAAACAATTTATATAAGAGACCCAGGAAGGATGCTGAACTCTAAGTTAATAGACACCTTCAGACAAGGAGGAAAAAAACTTGTCTTCAAATCCTGACAAGTCTTAGTCTTGGCAATACCAAATGGTTCAGCACCTGAGGTGAATCAGATTAAGACCAGAAGCACAACATAAGGCAGTTTGGGAACATAAGCATCAGAAATTCAAGTGCTCAGAGACTTCTGGCATATCCAGGGTTTGTGACAGTTGAGCAGAATTTGATGGTCTAAATTTGAGTCTCGGGCAAAGCTATTAAAAACCTCTAACAAATATATTAGATATTTAAAACAAAACCAAAGAGTTTTTCTGTACCGCAGAGAATCAAGGAAAGCAAATGGCAGCATTTCAAAGGGCTGGTATGGAAATAAGCATATTACACCTTATAAAGTGCTCACTAATTTGGTCAGAGAGGATATTCAGGATGAATGTATTGAAAAATAACTGCAACAATCAAGAGGTTTCAGCTGGAAGCATCATGTATTTTTGAGCAAATCCCCTTTAGTGGTTCAGAAGACAAAACCATAAAAGGAAGAAATAAAATCCAAACTTAACTGAGATCTGGCCCAAGTACTATCCACCACATTCAATATCTCAGGACAAGTTTAGCATATGCAATGCATCAAATCAGTAAGTTACAACGGATTCCTGCTGATAAAAATGAACGACTCAAACAGCAAAGGTCTGCCACAAATCTAGCGTGCAACTTAGAGCTCTACTGGCTTTGACTTCATTTAAGCAGTGGAAAAAGAAGTGACAGGCAAGCCCTAACATAGTGAGATGTTTCATATTCCACAGGATTTGCTTAATATAGTACTTTGAGCCCTAACTGAAATAAGAAAAAAAAAAAACCCAACTTTGTCGTGCTCAGCATAGTACATTTATCTTTTCCATCTTTTAAACTTGTTTTTTGAGGGACAGAAGATGTTTAATATTTTAACCACCAAGTGTCACAGAACAATTAAGTGCTTAAACTGGGCACAGACGAGTGTCTGGTCAGACCATATTTAACTGAAGCCAGGGTGACTGTCAGCATGCTCACCCTATCCCTCAGTCTCCAACTGGAACTTCAATAGACACAATGGCATCTGCACTATCACCAGCTGAAAACAATATTTCAAGGCCCTCACGGGCAGCAGTCTCAAAAGTCTCAAGATCCTGCATTATATTATGTACTTGTACAGACAACTAGCTTGAAAACTGGAAGAATGAATATGTTCATTATATTTACATAATTAGCGGCCTTATTAACTTGGCCCTTCAGACATTAAATTCTTATCTTTACTCTTCTCCCCAAGTTTATTGCATAAACTACTTAGCATAATTACAGCTTAGCATAATTGTAACTTATTAACATCATTGTAGTTCAAGGCCTGCTTGCACATAGATTAAGGGTTTCCATTCCAGAGGAAAAACTGACAATAAAAAGCTAACCTGGACTAACACCTGCCAAGTGAGATACATAACTTCAAAACTGAATTGCTGGTTATTTGAACTCTGGTTCAAACAAAGCCTTAACAACACATGAACTGGGGAAGCACATTTCCTCCCCCATGGTCTTAAACCATAATACTACTAGACAACACAAATTAGATATATAAATACATATCACTAATGCTAAATTCTATATACAAGCACACATATGAAATGCCATTACATATAAAAGCCATCAAGATTAGTAAAAAAAAAGACTGACAGAGCTCCTATAGAACAATGGTTTCTACTATAGCATATTAACAATTAACACCTATTCAAGAGGTTCAGAAAGAAAGCCACAGCTACTTTGTGGTCAGTGAACCTGATTATATACATGAACTTGCCTCAGCTTCACGTTGGTATAACCTCTTAAATTTTACAGCTACAAGCAACTGAAGAAACAAAGGGAATATATCTGGTCAACATTTGCCAGTGATTAAATATATCTATGTAGGAAGTATTTAAAAAAAAAAAAAAAAAGGGCATTACACTGGCTCTCAATACCAGTCAGAACTACAAAATTTGGGCACGGTTTAGAGGGCCGTGCAAAGCTATCTGTGCAAAAAAGCCTCAAACCAAATAAAGGTAACGCTAAATTTAAGTTGGTTTATCAAGGGCATATGACAAACTGAATATAACAGTTGTTGATTAACAGGAGAATTCTGATCAATATATTGACTTTAAGAAACATATATAACAAACTACATTTTTGCAGTTGCTCCCTTCATATTAAAACATGCTATTGCCAGCAGGCCAAACATCATTTAAAAAGAGATTAAAATCTGTAGTGTTTCTCACATTATTTAGACAACTATGTAAGATAGCCCAGCTGCACAGACTAATTGCCTTAAAAGCCCATTAATACAGCAGGACTTAATAGAAAAAGGCAAGAATTTATTTTAAACATTGTATTACTAAATTGACTACAGGTAAAATTTCACAGCAGACAATATCCTGACCATTTTCTTAGTCTCACATGAGAATAAACCAGGCCATTTCAAGTAGTTACATGTATACACATGTGTAATAACTGACATTTGACACACCTACTCTGCACGATTACTGTATGTAGTACTCACAATTAGTGTAGTTAGAGAAAGTATTCATGGACTTCAAAAGTGTAAACAGAAGTCCTTAATTTTAGAAACAAAAATTGCAATGCCAGAAAAGTCTCTGAAACCAATAACTGTTCATCCCCCCCCACCCTAATCCTTTTTACCTGTTCCTGATAATGCACAGGTTTGCATCACATTAGAAGGTTTACTGGGTAGCATCTCTAACACCAAAACCCATCATGCAATGCTAGAAGCCTCATGTGTAGCTACTTTAATGTTTGTATTTCAAATTAGGATGATGCTTTTCAGGTACCCCCCCAGTAGTCCCTGTACACAGGTCCCAAGGAACCACTGAGTGTTCTTCCCCTGCATCAAAATAAACCAAGAACTGCGCTCCAAGGCTGCCCCTAACACATCACAGGCACAAACAGACATTCAGTCCACTGGGTCACTCTGAAGTTTGTCAAAGATTTTAAGAGAAATCATTAAATCTGTATACTGTAAACACAAGGTCGTCAGGTCTGACTGCTCTGCTCTACAGCTCTCCACTTATTTATCCACACCGCTTGCAAACAGTGACATGGCCTAATTAATGATGGGTCTGGACTCAACCAGTTTCTGCAATATGATAGAATCCTTTTTACATCTGCATGTAAAATGATACAAATCTGCATTAGGGAAATAGTCACAATCATGCATTTTATCATTACCAGTAAAAATTGTTTTATTTCTGCTTTACTCACTAAGAACACAAAAGCTTAATTGGTATTATTTGCTCACTGGATTACAATATAATCATGTGATATGATTGTTATGTTTAGTACTGTTAATCCTAAACATACAAGTTATCAGAACTTTCAGATGATCTTTATGTTCATAATATGCTAAGAATAATGCAACTTCATAGTAATAGCACCAAACTGAATACTGTCAAAAGCAGCAGCTATAGCCCTCCAGCTACAAAAACGCAAAAAACATTAAGAGGAAAGAGAGCAAGTTATTCGAAAGATAAAATTTGAAATAGCACTTCAGTAATTGTTGATTTTTTGTATTTAGATAAATTACTTTAGCTGGAAATAACTTTTTGCTGATATAGAACAAGCTCCTGTTTAATCTCCAAGATTAATATGTAGTTTAATACATGCATAAAGCATAAATTAGCAGTGGAAAATGTACTGTAAATACATATTTATAAGCACACAGCAGTCAAAGATTATGCAACTGCAAACTGCATTTATCTGCTGACTCAAATGTTTTGTTTGCTTAGTAGAATACAACTACATTGCACAGGTTGCTTTATCACTTAGTATAACATTACAACTTCAACTAAGAAAGCCTTTTCCAATGCAAGAACCCATGAATCCCATTTGTACTTCGTTCTGAGAGTCGAGTAGATCAGTCATCTGTGAACAAGAAGTCTGACTAAGACAGGAGACAAAATAAACCTGCTTATATATATTAGCAGTATTTTCATTACTTGATTTCTCAGGTGTTTAGAAGAGGTAACAATCTGTACAGAAGTGAGAACTTGTACTTTTATCTAGAAATCCATCCAGTGGCAATATAGGATTAACAGCCACTCTTATTTGTGTCAACATATCACCAATGTGCAAGACTTCAGTGGCTTAATTAGCCTGACCAGACAGTCATGTTTTAAATTTGAGTATTTTCTTTTCTTCAGGAATTTGTGCTTGATTTTAATTCACAAAACAAGTCTATTAAATATAAACCAACAGCAAACACACCATTTACAAATCTGGAGTATAATTCTGCGTTCTCTAGACACAAAATACCACATACCATTTGTTTTTGTGCATAAACTGGGGGACCAAGAGCTGTTTTTGTAGCCCATATCTATTCAAGTAATTGCCAAAATACCGATTCAGCATTTTACTTTCTTCCACGCCCTGACTCAAACTTTGATATAAAACACAAGACTGCAATTAAAACCCTCTCATTCATATGCTATTAAAATTTAACACAAAGTATTCACAGTCTATTTATCAACTCTGGAACCACTAAGACTATAG
The DNA here is from genome assembly GCF_047370975.1 of Nipponia nippon. Classification (NCBI taxonomy): domain Eukaryota; kingdom Metazoa; phylum Chordata; class Aves; order Pelecaniformes; family Threskiornithidae; genus Nipponia; species Nipponia nippon. The sequence goes on along the minus strand of NW_028262358.1, from coordinate 16,165,688 downwards.
GAATTTCCACTAAGTTTGAGAACTTTTGCTTGGAATTTCTGACATAACTGAATATGGCTGTAACACAACAGAGATTAATGAATTTTTTTGTTTGTTTTGGTTTGGGTTTTTTTTGTTTAAATGTCTACTTCAAGTCTAGCTGCTCAGAAAATGCTCCAAAAGCTTTATATCCTTCAGTTTTCAAAGAATACCTTTTGGTTCCAAATATCCTGGGGGCTTCGTCCCAATTTTGGGTTCCTTTCCTTCTTTCTTGATATAACATGCTGAAGAATATTATCAGCAGACACTCTTAATTTTCACTAAAACAAGACTTATTAATTAGCACCTAGTACTGATCTGATATTGATATTCCAGGCAACAAGAGAAGTTGCCAAAATAGCCCAAAAAAGTATTAATTTGATTTCAGGTGGTGCAAACTGGACCTGCTATCACTTGTTCATGTGTGCTACATCCCTCCTCCCTTCCCAGGACCAGTATATAGATTGTAAGTGCTTTCAAGGTATAGACAACAAGCTGCTCTAGTTTCACACTGCTACTAGCACAAAACAAGTTCCTTCTTTGTAGTCCATGCCACCACAGCATGCTTTCCACCCCATCACACCAAGAGAGAGAATGCCATTGCACAAGTCCGTGCTGTTTGCCTGTATTTCCCCGCCTCGATCTCAGGAGAGAAAGGAAGAGAGTAACAAGGACAATCAAAAACACAAAAAGCCTTTTCTAAGAAGAAGAACTTAATAGACTAGTAGTGTTCAACTGAAAAAGAGCTGACCATAGCAGGATGTTACACAAGACTATTAAGTCACAGTCAAAATGGGAAGGTGAGCAAGCAACACCACACTGTTCACAATTTTTCCTCAGCAGGGCACAGGAGCCTCGAATGAAGCCGCAACAGGCCATAGAGCAAGAGATCATTCTTCACACAGTCCACAGTTGAGGTGTAAGCGCTGCTTATTTCAAAGCGGGATTAGACAATTATATTGAATCAGAGTCTAGCAATAGCTATCAAAAGCAGATACCCCTTATAACTCAGGAAGCCACAGGCCACAAATTCTTAAGAGTACTCTGAAGCAGCCTTACCACGTGCTTACCTGTACTAATACCCTTTCTGGCAGCATCCAGAAGTAGGTGCCAGGCAGAAAAGAATAATAGGCCATACAGACATTGATTCTTACATTAGTTAACTCACATTAATTAACCCAAAGCCACACCCAGAGCCATTTATGAAACACCTGATTTATTTGGTCAAATGACCCTCCTTGAAAGCTATTGGTGTCCTCACACCTGATAAAGATAATGAAACTCTTAAGTGCAATCACCATAAAAGCAAGTATTTACTACAGTTTTGTATCCCCAGCTGAACTTTAGCTACTCTTGAATTAGTTACAGCTGGTATGAAGCTTACTCTCAGGCACAGAAAGAGAATGAACCACAGGAAAACAAGACAGTACACAATAATTTTCTTGGTGTTTTGTCGTAGTCATTACTTAAGTTTCATCATCAGGTAATACTGCAAGCTCCCACACATTGTGTTATACCTTGAGGAGAGGAATGGGAAGTGCAAACACATCTCTTCAAAGGCTTTTTTGGTAGTATTACAATACACAGCAAACTTTTCTATGACTATTGTGGGAATGAGAGGAGCCAGCTAGGGAAACTTCTGAATTAAACATGTCACTATGTAAGATTTGCCTACTGCTTTTCCCCCCACCACCCCAAATAACTGTATTTAATTTCCGAGATCTTAAGGTGATCTTAAGGTATTAATTTTTCTTCAAAATATCATAGATCTCCAAAGGAGTTTCCATTACTAAAAGTTCCAACCTTTCAACAGATACTTTTTAGACTGCCTCAGAAAAGAAAATGCAGATAGTTCAAATAATTATTTAATTCACAAGCTATGAGACATGCTATTCATTTACAAAATAATACATCCTCTAGGAGGGGGGAGAAGTAATGTTTTACATTTTTAGATTTTAATGCTAAAGTAACTTAAACCATCTTATAAATTATGTTTCAGAATGAAAAGCAAAAAGCATCAACATAAACTCAAACAGTTGATAATGTATCCTTTATCACATGAAAGACAAAAGTACTTATGAACACCTGGGTATTAGGCTCTGCCAAAGCCATTTCAGTGGTCTTGAGCAAAGAACCATTCTGGTATTTTTTAAAATCACAACCAGATTCATCTACATACTGAATGAAATCCTTATAAACTCAAACCTGTGCAAGATTCCCCCAACATGAACACCATATGAAGACCCAGTTCTGCCATGCTTCCTGACCCTGGTGCAATTTTTATTACAGACAAAACTCTCACACCAAGACGAGTTTTGTTTTCCACTAGAAGAATGGAAATTTGAACGTGGCAAATCAAAGCTTCACTATCAGAGATGATTTTGGTTTTGCACAACCAGCATAGAGAACAAGAACTTTAAGCTTCCATTTCTGTCAAAACACATTAATATTACAGACAGAGCTCCAAAAGACTTGGAAAACTGACACTTTGTAAAAGCAGCTATCATTTTTCACACAAGGGTAGATTAAATGGAGAATGGTAGGACTGTGCCAAACAAATTTATCTCTGCAGTGCTAATTTCAAATCCACTTGATGGAAAACGAATGCCAGATTTCATCCTCCCATTCACATTACACAGAAGCAGGTATATAACAAGCCCAGAAGTTACCGCCTTGCTTTAAAGCCATCTTTGGCTACCCAAAAGTGTTCATCTTGAATATATTACATTAATTGCATCATCCTCAGCCACAACAAGTAAAATTAATTCCAAATCAATGTCAGTTAATCGCATATAATATGTTCTTTTAATTGTTCCCTTTTAGCGTTTGTATTTGCATTAACAGATAGGGTAAAAGGTTCCACATCTCTGTCTCATTGAAACTATTACATGTTTTCTCTGGGTTGAAAACCCTTTGCACCTCAGGTAGTAAAGTCAAGGAAGAGCAGTAGCCTCCATTTCCCCTGCCAAAATTTAGCTTCAACAACAGGTAAGGTCTTTAAGTGACCGACCTGAAGTACAAAGCCACGGTGAGGAGTGAAACCCCCTACCCCGCGCCCCGAAGGCAGCAGCCCCACAGCCGAGGAGGAGGCGCTGCAGGCGGCCTGAGGTAAACTCCCGCCGCCCCTGGAGGTGGGAGCACCGCACCGAGCGCTGTAGCCTCGTTGGTTGCCGATTTCTGCTTTAAAAGTAACAGGATTTTTTTTGAATGACATTTACACAAAAAAACCCCAAACACCACTACACCAGGATTTTTTACGTCAGCACAGCGCTAGCCAGAGCTTCTCCAGCAAAGCCCTTCCCTCACAGGCCACGGCCCGGCCTAGCACAAGCCCAGAGGCGCCTGGCACAGCAGCACCCCCGGGAACCTGCCCGATATCGATCTACAGCTAACCCCCAGGCTGGATAACACCCGTTTAAAAGTGTGGGGCTGTCACACCCTCGGCCTACACCTGCGAAATTAAACAGCCTCCCTCGTCCTTCCGCAGTCACCTCTCCCCTTTCTCCCCTGCCAGGTGGGGGGAGCAGCTGAGGGAGTGCAGTCTGAGGCACATTTTCACACCACCACCACCCCCGATTAATATCCTGTTTCTTAATCTCATGTCTCCAATTCATCTTCCTTGCACCGTTGGCCCAGAGCTTGACAAACTATTCCGGGAGGAGCTATCTCCAAGGTCAAGAAACAGCATATTCCTCCTGCGTGAGCTGCTCTGGATCGAGCAGCTCTGTTACTGCGGGAGCAGTGGTCTGCTAGGGGACCCCCCTGCCCGTGGCCAACAGCTTTCCAGGGAAATCATTGCTAGAAATGGTACAATCCCTGCATAAATTCCTTATAACTATACCTGCTTAAGCCAATTCCCTATTCACAATTCCGGTTTGAGGGTTTAGCACGCGCATTATCGATTTCACTTAGCACTATTTCAAGTTCTGTGTTATTTGATCAAAATGTATCACAAAGCTTTAAAGCCATGGTAACTATGCTATTAGTTTTCTTAAGCAAAACTGTAATCTCAGTAAAATACATTAAATGAAGACACAGCACTAAGAGCAGTTATCTTCAGGGTAAGACTGTAGCCACAGATAAAAACTACTGTAATGTGCATGCTTTGCTTTCCATGTATATTGTGTTCTGTTCTCTGAAACTGCCACGCTCAAAACTGGAACTGGCTGACTGACACATAACAAAATAATTCAATATTCTATTTTTCAAGATTACTTTTGGACAAGCAGGTCATTAGGAGGAGTTGGATGTTCAGAATGGTCTGATATTCCATCTATGTTAACACTTCAGTGTGTAGCTGATTTGACGAGCCATCCGTTGCGCTATTCACGTTCACAATTTGTCAGAAAAATCAGGCAAAGGTTCCCAGACTTGTGAACCAGAGGAGAAATCAAAACATACATGTGCATTTGTGGGGGGCTGCAATCACATTTGTTAGGGAAAAAGATACAAATGGTAAAAAAAGGCACAAATGCTGTCAGACCAGGTTTGCAGTTTTTAATCAGATAACAAATTTTCCTGAATTATTTTTTACAGTAATGACCCAGCTCCCAATGCTGTTACTCTTCTTATCCTCCTAAGAGTGATATTACTGCCTCATACTGCACTTAAAAAATAATAAAAAAGAAAATATCCATACATTAACACATCTTAATTGAGCATAAGAAAGTGATGACAGTACAGCCCCAAAAACAGTTAAAGACCTAAATTCAGAGAGCACCATTTTAAGGAGATAGAGCTGTTCTGACAAAAATCAGAATGATGTACTATGTTAATGTGCTAGGACATCATCCAAAACAGGACATTAAAACATTCCTTTGTCATATCTGACAAAGCAATATTAATTTCAACTCTACCAAATTAAAAAAACCTACAAGCTTTGTTTATAAATAATTTTAATATTTAAATTAGATGTGAGAAATTTATTATAAGGGTTCATTGTAGGGAAAATTAACTTTTAAATCTGGGCTACAATAAGGTTTTAATTTTCTATGTTGAAAAAAAGAATTTAACACGATAGGTTAGGTTGTTAGTCATTTTTTCAACAAGAATTCAGCAGATGGCTGGGATGCTGCACTTTTGATGCCATTTCCCTATATGACTAGAACAAGACACAGTGCTAAAGCTAGAGCCAGGGGACCAGATATGACAAGATTCAGCCATTTTACTACTATATGAAAGGTACAGTACCATCTCTACCTAATCACTTCGCAAAGTAACAATGAAATAATTGAAATTTCTATGACTGAAATAACCTCCTTCCTCTCCATCAATTCTATCCAGTGATGTGTGCAAATATTATTGTCTTCTTTTATACATGAGAAAATAAGGCATGGGGGAAGAAATGCCTCCAAATCCAGATATGTAGCAAAGAAGTACAACACAAATATTTTGAAGAAGTTGGGGTCCAGATCTGGATTGTCCAAATCTAGCTTTATATAGTATTGCAGATTAGCAAACCAGAATATTAATACTTAGAGTGTTTTGACAGTGAAAGCATGAGATACACACACACCCACACCCCCCCCATCACAACAACTTTTTCATATGGAAACAAATTGCAGTTGAAGTATGAAAATATTTTCTTGAGAGGCAAGTGTTTATAATCTTAGCTGTGATGCACAGTACAGAGCTTAACATCTTGCGGAATGTAAGGGTATTTGTTGCACAGCAATTTCAGCTGTATTGCCAGCTCGATTATCACAGTACAGTGCTGGCAAGTGCAGCTCTTTCTGTATGAGACTATCTCATAGCAGATTTCATGGTTGCTAGGTAGCTGTATAGCTCAAGGGCCCTGAAGGAAGCACAAATGCTGCAAATTGGTGGTACCCAATCAACAGTCAATCTGTTTAAGGTCCATTACTTCTCATTACCTTTTAACCATTATTTACTTTCTATTAGTTCAGACAGGATGATTGTAAAAAGGATGGCTGAAAAGGGCCAACAGAATAGACACTTTTTCAAGCCAATCCTAATTATTTTTGGTATAATTACACAATCCATCAAAAGATAAATACAATCTCCAGTCCAAACTGGCATTGTGTCTAACTTTGTACTGGCTGCTCATGGACATATTTGAAATGTGATGATGGGAAAGAAGGAAGAACAGTGTGTATTCATTCATATGCAGCCGTCACTATTATTTTACTGCTGAGGACATGCAATACATGACTTGCATAACATAACCTGTAAAGCCAGGACTGCAAACTTGACACTTCTATAGGATATTCCTAATGAAAACTCAGGGCAGGATTTATAATGGTAATGTTTTGATAATTGTTTAATTATTGAGAGAAGTACTTTTCTAGATCTGTACAGCCTGAAAGAGATTAGCAGAGTGTTTCCTGAAGGATGAAGTCATCATAATGATTCTGATTTTCAGAGTGGTGAGCTCTGCAGTACCAAATACAACTGTATAAGGTTACAAATGCTTGTCTGACCATCATGCCCAAGATCACAACTACTAGCTGTCTTCACAGCCTGTGTAATTTGTTCATACACTTTTTTTTTTTTATTTTGTTTGAATGACTGTGCCATTGTAGTAGTCTGCTACATAATCATAAAATTGCTGCCGCTATTTTGTGTCTGTTATTTGCAAAAGACAGTACAGCTGAGTTTTGATACAACCGCTCTGGCATTGCAAGTTGGTTTTCTGAGTGTCAATCAAGTTTATCCTTTCATTGAGAGCGGAGAATGGGAGTGGGGTAGGAAGGGGGATCAATTGTATTCCTATTACGTACTTTCAAGATGACTGAATGGAAGATACAGTTCCAGACACTGAACTCTCACATTCAGCCTGCCTCACTGTGGTGAAAATCAACCGTCATTAGTCAGTGAAATTTCAGAGAAGAGAGACTCCTTCCCAAAAATACCTACTAATCTTTGCCTGGAGGAAAAAGAAAAAGAAACAGGATTCAAAAACAGGCTGCTCATGAGTCTTATTTACAGGCAACTTTTGATGTCTTTTCTTCATTTGTTTGTGCAGTAGAACCTGCTTAGGTGCCTGTTTAAACTCATTTGTCCTGACACCAGTGAAATACTATCTGGGATGTGAGATACCCAAGCTATTTGTACATCATATTGTTAGTTCTGTATTATGGGAAATCTCCCCACTCCATCTTGAATTTACCAAACCTTTAAAACTTTTAGGACCTTTCAAGTTTAGTTGCAACTTATGTTACCTATGAGAATTTTTAGTCACTTGGAAATAATATGTAACATATGTGTTGTATATTGTGTCCATCTGATTCAGTCACACCTTATGTAAGGTTTAGCTATTAAAGCTTCATCATCTGCTTTTGTTCTTATATTTTTATACTATAAGAGTTCCATTGTCACAATGATATGAATATTTTAGTATCTAATCGCGTGTGCATTTTCATTTATTGATAACACTTTCTGAAGCTGTTACTGGAATTGTGCTCTTCATTCCATGGTATTCTCAGCATAAGTAACTTTGTATGGATCCTCTTTAACAAAGATGAAGTCATTTGCAGACACACGACTTAAAGCTATTTCTTTTTAACCTTCCAAATGAAATTGAATTTTCTCCCTTTCTTCACAAATCATCAGCTGCAATATTCCCACTTAAAAATCTTCACCTGTTTTTCAACAGCGTAAAAATGTATTAAAAAAATCCATCTACTTCCCTTTTAGTGAATCTGGTTACTGTCCCAAGACATATAAAGTTTTACTGAGAACCACGTACACATACACACACATAAACACAAAATATAACTCCAGGTCAACAAAATGTTGCCCTGTGTGTTTATGCATCTCCTAAGATTTGAGCAGTAAATGCCAAGCACAAATGCAGAATGCCATTAGCTCTTCTGCTGTTCCAGTAGCGTGACCTTAATAAAGGTTCGCTCATGTTTGAATTCACAGCTGCTGATTGACACTGTAAGTGACATAGAAGAGCCACATCCCAAGAGAGTGTGAATTGGCCCGACTACAGTGGAGCTACACAGATTTCACATAGTATTCAGCAAATTATCTTCAGTGTGAGGAATCATTTTAAATGTAAGCAGATTTAGGAATTGTTCTGCAGAAAACAGTCTCCTTTATTTATGGCAAAGAGTCTGCAGATTCCAGCTCTTTCATTCCCTCTGTGAATGCAACACATGAGTTATCTGCTGTCACTGTGAGTGCTCACCAATTAATCTTCAGCTGCAGCCCTCTTCTAGAACATGTCGCTGCTGTGATTTTGTTTCCCTCAGATGGCTTTCCTGTTATTATGTTCTCACATTTGGATTTGTATCTTAATTACATGTTAATATTTCTCTACAAGGAAGGGGGTGAATCAATCTCATGAATTAATAGTGAACAGAGTGATAATCCAGGAAGGATAATGCATTGATAGAAGTGCTCTCATGGGATGTATTCTACAAGATTGAAAACAACAGCTCATGAAGAACTGCACTGATGAGAAGTGATTGAAGAGGCATGTAAGTTGAGGATGGGCAGAACAGATCAAAGAAGGTAAAGTTTATTTTAACTGAAATAGGAGGCACACTAATTCATATTAAATTTTGAGAAAGTGAAAAAAGTAAGTGAGGCCATTAAAAACTGCTTATATTAATACTTATGGATGCACCTTTTTCCATACAGAGAATCCTGTTGCATTTACCTTGGCATATGCTAGAGGTGATGTAAGGGTTCACTTCTGTTGCAGACTACTTAGGAAGGCTCTTCCAAAATTTGCTGTCTGCTACTAGATAGCTTCCCTTCCCCTCTCCACCCTGGAAGAATCATATTCAGGGCTAAACTGAACTGCAAAGTATGTAGAAAAAAAAATATGGTGCAGAAAACAAAAAATAAACCAGAATAAGTAGGACATAGGCAAAAATCCATATACTCATGGTTGAATTTTCCTTTCATTGGAAACATGTAAATAGGCTTCCATTTCAAATAGATATGGAGCAAATAATCAAACTGGCAAAAAAACTTTGCCTAAATACTGTTCTAATTTCATAGATTTTTTTATATTATTGAGAAAATCATGGAGGTTTTTCTTGCCAGATCAAAACTTCTCAGCATTGTTTTTCCTCGTGTTTCCATAGAAGGCAAAGATTGTCCTAGAAGATTGGTAAATTAAGGAGGAACTGGCAGATGGTTTATGAATACGAGCAGTTTTGAAAAACAAGCTCATTGCAAATTTACTTTCAAGCAACTGCTCCCAACTCCAATTAATCTTCTATGAGAAATAGGGAGATAATGCTTTCATGCTTTTTATTCCAAATATGGGTAATAAAAGAGAGAGATAGAAAAAGAGACTTAGAACAAAGCACGCTAAATAAAAAGTGTATCTCCTAGGTAAAAAATGATAATGTATTTATAAAGAAATCTGAAAACATCCCATAATCATTAGGAGCAAGAAAAAAATAAATCAAATGGGAACAAAATACGTAATGGAAAACAGTTAATACTATCATTATGGTTGTAAGTCTATCATTATACGTGCTTAGAATTATCTCTGGAAAGGAATAGATGAGGCAACATAAGGAATTTCAGCTTCTGTGTTGTTGGGATCCAAATCACGTTTTAGATATCTGATATTTCAACATTGTCATATCAAAAATTGTTACGTGAGGCTCGACTTCGTTCTGTTTCTTAAGATCATTCCTTTCAGATTTAAGGGGGCTTTATCTCTGACTTTAAGCTCCCCCTCAATTCAAATAGCAATCATTTTCCATATCTAAATCATCTAAAAACATCCAAAGCACAGACACCGTGATTTTCATAAAAAGATTTTCAGATTTTAACTGGAAATACAGCAACCAAAGGTAGAATTTTCTTCCTTGGTACTGGTATAATGTTTCTAGCTACTTATTACTGATACAGGAATATTTTTTCAATAATGAGCGTGCTATTGATATTGGTCCAAACTGTCTTCTCAGTATTTGCATTTTTTAAAACAACAATGAATGATAGCAGCAAATGCAAAAAAGAAGAATTTTATCTATTAATTGTACTTGTTATAGCTTGAGTTTATGGGGGGAATCAGAAGACCATCTGAAAACATTTTGTCCAGATCTCTCCCAGCTGCAGCTTAGTTTGCCCCTTTCCATTATTTAAAATCTATATAGTTAAACCCCTAGCACATAAAAGAAACATACAATCAAACTTTAAGATGTTTAAAATGAGATGTCATTTATGGTGTCTGTGCACTCTCATTTTTTTCATACTTTGAAATAGTTCCACAGTCCTTTCCAGATTGGAAGTATCACACATTTTCACTGGACAGCCATATAAGAGGATTATTAAATAATTTTTTAATGATGAAATCCTTCATATATCTTAATATCCTCCTCATTTTTTACATCAAATAATGATGACTTAGCTTTTAATACATCATTCTTCCATGGAATTATAAAAGAACAACAAACTCCCTTGACTTAGAAATGAAGGATCCAAAGAAGTGGTCTGAAGAAAACCCCCAAACTAAAAGGTTTCTTATGTGTGCAAACAATATAGTTCCTGGAAGACTGACAAATGAGAAGTCTTTAAATGGACTATTTTGATTGCTTCATATTCATGTTCTTGTTACTATTCTCAGGATAAAATATTAGGCATAGAATCCAGTATCCCAGGAGTTGATGAAAAATGAGAATTCAATTACATTCTTCCAGTGTCGGCCAGCAAGAAGAAATACATGCTGAAAGTAACGGAAATTAATACCAGAGGGAAACTAAAGCACTTAGTACTATAACAAATTGTAAACTTTAAATCAACAGAATGTATGCAAATAGGATTTTGGCTCCAAAGGCCTCTCGTTCATTCGCTACTCCTTTCAAAACCCCAGCCAAAGGTCTGGTCTCTCATTTAAACTGGATAGATATGCAGGAAACTTAAGAAGCCATCAGAGACTTATCATCAACTGTAGCCTAATTATTGAGTTGCATAGAGAACTGCATTCCATTTCCAAAGCCTTCAGTCCCAGAGTCCTTTTTTTTCATGATTTAGAGTTATTTTATATGTCTCTTGATGACCAACTTCATTATATCCCTTGAGTGTTATTTGGGCTCAGACTATAGCATTTCTAGCTCAGCTAGAAATAGTAAGTTTGAATTAAGCATATTTTAGAAGTAATTTTATTGGTGCCAGCAAGGACTTTTTCTGTCTTTTGGAAAGTGTTTTCCCCTCACGCTCAATTTGTCCATGTATTATCTAAGACATTTACTTATGGTACCCACTGTCCTTATATAGTGAAGATTTCTTAGACTTTTTACAAGTGTTACCGTCTACCATAAGACTCCACTTAATGCAGGGGTCACTAATGGCATACATTTTACATGAATACTAATTGGGGAAGGATCATGCAAGTTTGGATTTTGTAAGATTCTTGTAATAGAGTCTGCAGTGTAGCTTTCATATCCACCCTCTTCATTCACAGACATTTGGGTAGAATTAAAAAAAAAAAAAAAAGGGCAATCCACATACCTTTTTCTTTCTTGTACCTAAGGGTTTAGAAGATAAATCAGGTAGGAGCTAAAAGTGCTAACAGTATACGGGGGGGGGGAAGAAAACATTGCGACAAACTTTCGATTCCTGACATGCATTCATGTTCACAACACATGAAACTGGAATATGAAGTACTGTTTCTGAGAGAAGCCGTGTTACATCCAGGTTAGAAAAACAACCCAAATCATGTAAAAAGCATCAGTCCCCAACACGAAGGTGGTCTGTTTTCCCTGGGCCGCAGAGCCTATGCGCAGGAAAGCCCCCTTTCCCCACACTGAGAATCATGCGTCCACCAGAGGGCAATGCTGCCGCTGAGAAGCAGCTGATTCCTAAAAACAGAAAACTTCACCCCGTTAAAACACGTAGAGTAATTCCATGAGCAACCAGAGAGAGACCTGATCTAGCAGTAGGTTTTAGACTGATTTTTGAATGGGGAATGTGGAACTGATGGACAGAACCTTGCCCAGAATAAAGGGATAAAGCTGTGAGACAGAGTGTTAATTGGAGAGAAGGAAGCATGCCTTATCCATAAAATTTTACCTTTGTTGACAACAAAGATTAATATATTTGAGAGAAGAAGTCTAATTCAAATACTGGCAGCCTACCATCACTCAAGATGTCAGTGGGATGTGAAGCTTTTCATCTCGCTCAGCTTTGGTTGCTTCACTTTACTTCCTATCAACAATGTCCAAAAATGTCATTACCGTCTGCCAGAGAAGCTACAAATTAGTTGATAGTCTTAATATGGATTTTATTCAGAGAGGCAAACAGAGTCATAAAAATTTGCAGCCCCAAGCTGGCACTCTTCTTGGCAGCTGTGAATGGACCTGATAAATACAGAAAGCAACCCAACTTCACAAATACAGAAATTGTTCAAGCTTGCAGGAATCATGGCAAAAGATGAAGCACACAAGATTCTCTTCACCAGCTACAGCAGCATGAGAAATCTTTCATTGAAAACCCAGGAAACCTGGAATAGAGTCAGTGGTTCTTATTTGACTTCTCCACACATCCAGGACAGAAGCTCTGAAAGGCCAGAGTTAAATCCCAAACTGACAGGCTGACACTGCTTTGTCAATAGAACAGCATTGACTTCAGTGGCTTGCAATCAGGTGTGAAAGTGCTAATGGCAGTTTTCATCACAGCTCAGCTTCTCAGACTGTAAAAACCTTTCAGTTCTTTCCTCTCCTCTTATAAAAAGGAAGAAATGTTTACAGATTTTTTTTTTTCTTGGAGAAGTGGCTGGTTAGCAATAAGGATTTCAAACCAGCATTCAGCAAAACTTTTGTTTTTTTTCTCTAATTTAGAGTGCATTAGAGCCACAAGCATTTTAACTTTCAGTTTACTATGGACTTCCCAGATTCAGAGGTGACCCTTTCTATCCTTCCATTCAGCCAGCCAGCTGAAGGAGAGCATGGTTTGCTTGTAATGTTTGTATTCAAGATTTATTAAGTGGAAGGATGTGTGTTATGAATAATGAATTGTGGCATTCCCGATTCTTGCATCCCTGCCACTGTTCAGTGATCAGTCTTGTAAGAAACCTAGTCAACCTGGGTTCTCTTCACATCCTTTTCAGATCAGTCTGTTCTTCTTTGGGATAGGAAACCGTGGGGATCAATTTACAGCCCTGGTCTTGGAGGATACACTTTTACAAGGCTGAATCCAAAAAGTCATATATTTCAAGAATTCATTGTGGTTAGGCTGATATTTCTTACAGCAGACTTAACATCTCATTTTGGGCTGGCAACTCATATCCGATTTAACAACAAAACAGAACAAAAAACACCCACTCACACCTTCTTTACAGATGTTTGTTTTCCAGTGTCCTAAAAACCTATTTAATTTTACTGAATATGCAGTCTGATGGAAACCTCTCTGGAAAAGACAAGGAAACTCAATGAAAAGCTAAACTTAAATGTGTAGTGGAGCTACACTCAAAAGCTTAGTGGACTGAAAAAAAAAGTTATCTCGAAAGAACTGAATGTGAAGGGACTGATATTTTAAAGGTATTTAAAAGGGCAAAACAGGACAACAAACCTGGCAGTAAACTGTATGCAAAATGAAGTGAAACTGAAATGAGGCACTTGACCTTGAGGTTTTTAACTGGTTGTTGTAATGATTATCTGCTAGCATATGGCTCTGTTTGCATCAGCATTTTTTTTGTCAGTTACCTACAGCTAGTATTTGTACATAAATAAATCACAAGTTTCCATTAAGTATTTAAGCTTGCAAGTTACTAGGCATGAAACACCCTTTCTTTTGTAAAATTAAAACAATTATTTAGTTACTGCATTGTACATTGCAAAATACAAAAGTATAACACAAAGTCTTAGTCCCAGTTCATTAGAGCTCTTCAGACCATAACCAGTTATAGAAGTTCAGGGGCTTGGTGGTCAGATGTAAAGCTGTGCAATTAATGAAAATAATACCTGAAGTCTGTATGGTGCCAGAAAGATATGGTTAATTTACAGTTCTGGTTCCAATCCTTACCTCTTCTCTTTGATTTAATGTATTTCTCAGGTGAACTTTTCCATATTTAGAGATCAGGCCATCTAAATCATTCATCGTTGATTCATTCATTCTGTCCTTCTGTCTATCTATTTCAACATATCGTGTGAAATTTTATACATTAATTGAGGTTGTCTGAAAATGTAATGTTTCCTGCTATCACCTAGAGTAAAACACGATGAAGAGTCATCTCTGTAAGCGTTCCATATGTTTAAACCTTTTAGAATGTCCCTGTGCTGGCCATGTTTAAAGAATCCAAGCCTATGGAGTGGAGCAGAGAATTCAGGATCCAATGCAATTTTTGTAAAAGTTACAAACATACATAGGGCGCTGAAATATATATTGGCTGAAATATATATTGCCGTTGGGATTAACATTAACAGCTTAGTACAGAGATGCTCATTTCTTCCCTCATTCCCCTTTGGTTTTACAGGGACCTGCAGTGACTTTGTGTTCCTGAAAACCAGCTTTAAGGTGTATCAGACTGAGCACCCACAATCAGGAAATTATTTTGAAATGTAGATCAATGCAATTATTAACAAAGAATGTGGCCAGCAATAAGTCATTTGTGGTTTAAAATACCTAAGTATATTTCTGTGGTTAATAAATACACTCTGAGGGTTAAGGGGTTGAAGCTGATATCTAAGCTGTTGAACATACTGTATCTCTGCAGCAGTGTCCAATAGGTGGGTTTTTATTGAATAAAAGGTTGCAGCCACTGGTCCTGTTACACTGATTTTGTTACTATGTGTATGTGCATTACCCCTCCACCTGCTCTATGAAACAACTGATGTTCATCTGACACACATGAAGTATAAAGATGTATATCTGACACAATTTTGTTATTCTAAACACAGACCAATCTAAAAACCAAAGCAAATATACATACACACATGAATTTATTGATTTGAAATGTGAATTTAATAACACAATTGGGCAATTGATCAATATTCTCCTATTTTCCCTCAATAAAAAAAAAAAAAGGCTACCTATATAGCATTATTCTGAACAGTCAGGGAACTTCCGATCTAAATAGCTGTTATCAGATACTTGTCACGTAATAAAAACTATGAATATTTTGATACTAAAATCAAAACTGCAATTAGACTTTTAACTATGACTCATTGCTGATTTAGATTGTTGTGATTAAGTATGTTTCTTTATGCATACAAATTATATATTCGGTTTGCAGATTGTGTGAGAATTAGGACATCCTAGCTAGACATTATTGCTGCTAAGTGCTTGGACTTTGTGAGTGATGTTCCTGGCAAACACTATGGTTGCTTCTTGAAATCTTTCATTATTTCTGAAACAAATTTGGGGGTTTGGAAGTCTTTATATATAAAAAAATGTATACGCAATGTCTGTTTATTCTCATCTACTCATAAATATTTAATTTTTTAAAGAAAAACTTGGTAATCACAGTGAATTATTTCCCTGGGCAAAAAGTTCCATGTGGGTGGTTGAATGAGTGAAAAACAATTTTTGTGGAGGAAATAAATTGAGAATAAGTGGTTTCACATCTATACTCTAACCAGTACTACACATCATACTCAAAGGAAACACAATTTAAATAAATACTGCAAAGCAACACAAATATAGTAACTTACATAAACAAATCAATACAAGCAGACAGGTATTACGAGACTGAATGCAAACAGCCCATTTTATAAAGAAAGGTTGCTGCTATACCATTGACCATTACCTATACTTAAACAAAGAGGGACAGAGTTACAAGGATATTCAATAGTGTTACTCCTATTTAGGCACCTACCTACCAATGAAAGGAATGAGATTTTAGGCACCCATTAGGATTTAGATACCTTAAAATCTTCCTGGTCCTCTCAGTAAGTTTTTGGCACAATACATATCATCAGGGTTTTCCTTGGAGCTACTTCTTTTTATATGAGAGACAGAAAAAACAAACAACCCCACAGTAAGAGTCCAGAAAGACACGCTCTAGACAGGGCTTGTGCCAGGGCAGTGGTGCCTTTAGGACGTCCTTGTCAAGTCACCAGACTGTCTTGTCCCAGGCATATCTTTGCTTCATGTTCATGCCCCCTTAGCAATGGTGTCCACAATCCAGAGGAGCAGCAAGTGATAGTAAGACCAAAGAACAGCCTGGGATTACACCTCATCCAGATGTGTTTGGCACAGCCGGCCAAGATGTTAGGCAGGGGTTGCAGAGAAGGGACCATGAGGTAGCTGGGTAAAGCCATGGGCTTATCAGTAACTAGAAAGTATGTACTCAGGTAGTAAGAAACTGAGGGGGCTGCCTGCAGGGCTGGGAAGGTGTCCTACAGAGTCCAGGGCAGGGGGCACATCTCACCAGCCTCCCACAACTCCCCTTAGAACTAAAGCCCGAAAATCAATGGCTATTTCCAGCAGTAAAACAACTCAACTAAACAGTTTTATTCCATACTGCAGTCCTCTGACCCTAGCAATACCTAGGTATGCTTAGCTAGAGAGAGGATTTTTGTTCACGCTCTCTGAGAAGAAATGAAGTGTTTTTCACCCTCACCCTGTAACAAAGGAGGCTCAATTATTCCCTTCTTTGAGCTACTTTCTGCAAGAGCTTCGGTTCTCAAGTACTCATCCATACAAACATGCATCCTAATCTGTGTTTGTCGCTGTTATTTTTAATATGTAAGCCAATTATAGTTAGCTTTAAATAGAGAAGCCTAATGAGAAAATGTATCCCATAATTAAAAGGGAAAAGAATCAAGAACTTCCTGCCAACATTAACTCTGCTGATTTTACAGCAAGGTTGCCTCCCCTTTTCTTCCATCTCTGTATTTAAATTTTTGTGTTTTTTTTTTTTCTTCTAATTAAAAAAAAAAATTAAGATATTTACTGAGGATTTCTTGAGATAAAGTTTTCCATATAGAAACTTTTGCAACTTTTTCTGTTGCTAATTTAAGTCTTTATATATTCCTTTCAAAACCTCAGTCTTGTAACAAGGGAAAATATGTTTCTACACTGGCAAGAGCCCAATTACACATTCTAAATACTGTACATAAAGTATAGCAGACCATCTTAAATTCACTGGCTGTCCATTTATTAAGATTAAATATACATTTAAAGGAGAAAATTGTTTCTTCTTTGGCTATCTAAGTAAAGATCTATTTCATGCACTTCTGTGTTCCAGACACAAAACTGTAATTATCTCAAGATTCCTATTTTGTATTAATATAGCCCTGTCAGCAAGCCAGAATGTTTAGTATGCACTGCTCCTCTGTAGGCGTATTAATGAAGAATTGCCTGCCATTGCAAAACATGTTAAATTCCAGCATTTCCATATGGTAAGATACCATGTCAAAAAGGTTTCAAGGCAGTGTTTTTTACGCTCCATGTCATCTAGCCAAGCTCTCTGCATGTGGAGACTCATGCAAAAATGTCATTCACAATAATTTGTGTAGATGCTTAAAATTCCTCACCACACTTTCAGTTGAGATACTTTTTGTTTGTTTTAAGGAAAAAAAAAAAAGTGGAGATTAGAATTTGCTAAAAAAGTAAATTTCAAGTCTCCAGCTAAAAATAGATTTTTAAAATAGAGTTTACAGTTAAAAATCTATATCATTGCATATAAATAATGAAAGGATAAGACATGAAATGGAATTGTAAGTAAAATTTTATGACATTTTATTTCAGAAGTACTGAAACGCACCCAGTCAGTGCTTCAGTGAAAAGCAGCCACTGGACTTCCCAGGGGACTGGAAAGTAGAACAGCTTTGATACATGCAAGATTTCCTCCACATCCTCCATGAGGAGGCTGATGTTCAAGTCCCTGGCTTTACTAAGGCAGATTGGGAAATTTACCCCAAATTCAGCCAAGTCCTACGTTCAGAGTTCACAAGTATTGAGAGAATGCTGTAATCTGATTATTATTTACTTAATAGTGATTAAAGACTGTTCTTTCTTGGACTAGTTCCCAGTCAAAAGTTGTCATATATCCCAAAGAAAGGTTTTGGTTATTGACAAGTGTCTTTTGCAAACCTAATGCCTTTAATGCAAAGGTAAGGCAGTTAACTGACTCTACTGTTCCCAGCTTTAGAGTCATGAACTCTTAAGTATGGTGATACAGGTTGTTTCAGTGGATTTAATGCCTAGAATGATTTTTATTTTAAACAAAAACTGAGATGGAGGATAGAAAATGGAGAGAGCAAAAGATAAATGTTGACTTTGGAAAAAAGCAATCTGATCTGGATTTTTAATAGAAAAATTTGAGCATGATTTCTCCAGTTTAGATACCCATTACTTCTAGCACCTTTAAAAGCTTTCAGTGCATGTTACATGGCTACACATTCCCTTGTTGTCAGAAAAGTCACTCAAACTCATGTCAAAGCAAGAATCTTTATTTCAAACTAATATTTTCCAATCAAGACAAAATCCTCTTCAAAAAAAAAAAAAAGGAAAAAAACTGTGAAACAAAACAAAATCAAATTTTTTGCCAAGTTATATAAACACAGTTTTAGATTCATTTTGCTTTGACACTCATTAAAAATAGATGATTTTGACTGATACGACAACATTATAAAAAAGAATTAATTAATTATGTAGAATATGAATTAAAGCTAATAAGATTCAATTACAGAAAACATGTTTACAGCATTTACTTGAGCTTGCTACCACACAAGCTGTTCTACTTCTTAACTATTCTGAAAAATACAACATCAAGACAGTCATTTAAACAGAAGTTGTCCTGTTATGGTCTCAACTTTGTGCGTTCCACTGAACGGAATGAACTGGAGTCGCAGTTTTGAGTAGAGATAGACAAGAAAAATATGTCATTTTAATGATGCAAAATATCATATGATTGATGCTTCTGGCCACAAAAAGAGTATTTTTTTCTCTGAACTTGACATGTACAAGTTATCCCTCCCTTATTTGTTCAATGCTGCTGCAAAAAGCTTTTGCTAGTCTGTTTTTCTGGTCATCCTTTCTCTTAGCTGACTGCAACTTCTCTGGAGAATGTTCTTAGCAAAAAGTCTGGGATCATTTAGGGAATGTGTAAACCTTTGATATAAGTAGCACTAACAACTCCTTGCAGGCCTGAAAAATCACATCTATTTTCATAGAATCAATTAGGTTGGAAAGGACCTTTAAGATCATTGAGTCCAACCGTTAACCTAGCACTGCCAAGTCCACCACTGAACCACGTCCCTAAGCAAAACATCTACCCGGCTTTTAAATACCTCCAGGGATGGGGACTCAACCACTTCCCTGGGTAGCCTGTTCCAATGCTTGACAACCCTTTCAGTGAAGAAATTTTTCCTAGTATCCAACCTAAACCTCCCCTGGCGCAACTTGAAGCCGTTTCATCTTATCCTGTTGCTTGTTACTTGGGAAAGGAGACCGACCCCCATCTCGCTACAGCCTCCTTTCAGGTAGTTGTAGAGAGCAATAAGGTCTCCCCTCAGCCTCTTTTCCTCCAGGCTAAACAACCCCAGTTCCCTCAGCTGCTCCTCATAAGACTTGTGCTCTAGACCCTTCACCAGCTTCATTGCCCTTCTTTGGATGTGCTCCAGCACCTCGATGTCCTTCTTGTAGTGAGGGGCCCAAAACTGAACACAGGACTCAAGGTGTGGCCTCACCAGTGCCAAGTACAGGGGGACGATCACCTCCCTGGTCCTGCTGGCCACACTATTTCTGATAGAAGCCAAGGATGCTATTGTCCTTCTTGGCCACCTGGGCACACTGCCAGCTCATACTCAGCCAGCTGTCAGCCAGCACCCCCAGGTCCTTTTCCACCAGGCAGCTCTCCAGCCACTCTTCCCCAGGCCTGTAGCATTGCATGGGCTGGTTGTGACCGAAGTGCAGGACCCGGCACTTAGCCTTGTTGAACCTCATACAGTTGGCCTCAGCCCATCGATCCAACCTCCCAGATCCCTTTGTAGAGCCTTCCTACCCTCCAGCAGATCGACACTCCCGGCCAACTTGGTGTCATCTGCAAACTTACTGAGGGTGCACTCGATCCTATCATCCAGATCATTGATAAAGATATTCAACAGAACTGGCCTCGATACTGAACCCTGGGGAACACCACTTGTGACCGGCCACCAACTGGATTTAACTCCATTCACCACCACTATTTGGGCTTGGCCATCCAGCCAGTTTTTTTGCCCAGCAAAGAGTACACCCATCCAAGCCATGAGCAGCCAGTTTCTGCAGGAGAATGCTGTGGGAAATGGCGTCAAAGGCTTTACTAAAGTCCAGGTAGACAACATCCTCATCCACTAAGCGGGTCACCTTATCATAGAAGGCGATCAGATTAGTCAGGCAGGACCTGCCTTTCATATACCCACGCTCACTGGGCCTGATTCCCTGGTTGTCCTGTATGTGCCACATGATGGCACTCAAGATGATCTGCTCCATAACCTTCCCCGGCACTGAGGTCAGGCTGACAGGCCTGTAGTTTCCCAGATCCTCCTTCTGGCCCTTCTTGTAGATGGGTGTCACATTTGCTAACCTCCAGTCAAATGGGACCTCCCCGGTTAGCCAGGAGTGCTGAAAAAGGATTGAAAGTGGCTTGGTGAGCACCTCTACCAGCTCCCTCAGTACCCTTGGGTGGATCCCATCCAGCCCCATAGACTTGTGTGTGGCTACGTGGTGTAGCAGGTTGCTGACCATTTCCCCTTGGATTATGGGCGCTTCATTCTGCTCCCTGTCCCTGTCTTCCAGCTCAGGGGGCTGGGTACCCTGAGAACAACTGTTCTGACTATTAAAGCCTGAGGCAAAGGTGGCATTAAGTACCTTAGCCTTTTCCTTGTCCTCTATCACTGTGTTTCTCCCGAAATCCAATAAAGGATGGAGATTCTCCTTAGCCCTCCTTTTCTTGCTAATGTATTTATAGAAACATTTTTTATTGTCTTTTACGGCAGTAGCCAGATTAAGTTCTAGTTGGGCTTTGGCCCTTCTAATATTCTCCTTGTATAACCTCATGACATCCTTGTAGTCCTCCTGAGTTGCCTGTCCCTTCTTCCAAAGGTCATAAACTCTCCTTTTTTTCCTGAGTTCCAGCCAAAGCTCTCTGTTCAGCTCTCTGTTTTGAGGCCAGTTTGACTGCACAGATGAATTTTGAAGTTCATTCCCAACTTTTACCTATGACAATGGTTGACTATGAATCCACTATACCAATATAGCTATTTGTGGCCAGAAATACCAATTAATATTTGGTGGTTACATCTTAAGTTCAGATTTAAATTTGTGTTGATTGCAATTTCTTCAGAAAACATTTAGAAGTGCATGTTCAGGACACAATGAGTGGGGAACTATCTGTAAGTTAAACTGCCGTCCATGATTTCTCAGTACCACATATATTGGGCAAAGGCTGAATCAGAGAAATAAGAACAGATTTTCAGCAGTTATGCTATGCCATCTGTGCTTTAAGATCTTGTTCTAGCTGTTTTTCAGTCTCCTAGAAGGAAATCACAAAGTTGGATATCAAGATATTGAGAAATAATCTCTCCCTCTCTCCATCCTTTCATGTGTCTCTTCTCCTTGCCTTCCTTTCTCCCTTCCTTCTTTTTCCTCCTCTTTTCACCAATCTTTTTCCCTCTTTTTTCACCCATCTTTTCCCCCACTTTTCTTTTCCACAGCTATACAACCATCACAGCAGCAACTGGAAAGCAACATAAACACACCCGAGGTAGCTTTAAATAAGAGATACTGAGTATACAGGTATCAGTCCATCAACAGAAACTGATGCAGACTGCCTGACACAGACTGTAAAGCTGCACGTTGGATCAGGAACCATGCCAGGAGACTTGTCATGCCCGCCTGTCCCCTGGCCTGATGCCCAGAAACCTGTCTGCTGCTGCGGCTCCTCTCAGGTACCTGCTACCACTCCATGCCTTGTACCAAGAGAGGAAGAGGCAGGGCTTGCCCAGGTCTCTTTGTTCTTCTGACCCATCCTCAGATTTCTAACTGCTACCTCCAGCTGTTCAGAACTAAGTTTGCTTAGGAAAAACTGTGATTAATCAGGGTACAGATTTTGCTAGTAGTCCGCACCTATTTAAAATGAGGGCATTCGTTTCATCGGTTTGTAAATTTTTCTAAGAGAATTTATTTGTACATAATCTGAGGAGCCTGCTTGGAACTACTAATGGTAATTACACCATGTGAAAAAAACATACTCCAAATATATACACGGAGAGGACATTTTTTAAATTTTTTAACATCCTGGTCGATTACAGTAATTATACATTTAGCTGGTCAACATCACCTAAATGATAGAGCTTCATTCAGAGGAATAAATGGAACCAGCAATTATATCAAAGCTATATTTGGTTCCAGCCGATGTGCTGTTACCACATGAAAATTCTGCCTATTTTCTGTGATTCCTTAAATCAGTGTCATGCCTTTCTCCATATTATATCATCTGTGAACTGTTTTTTAAAAATGCAAAACAAACTAACTGAAGATCTCACTGGTTTCTTCAGCAAATGCGTGTATTGAAAACTGAAGATGAATTCCAGGCACTTCTTGCAAAAAGATGCATACATGCAGCCACTTGCCAGTGTGGATTTCCTCAAAAGACCAAAATCAATGGAAAAAATCCAGACTCCTGAAATACCCTGAGCACTGCATTACAGCAGAGAAGTAAAATATGGAAAAAAGGAGGCTAAGGATTTGAGGTAGTATCATTATAGCATTAGACTTACCAGTTTGTGGCTATGACAGTATTAGTTTAAAAATGCCATAGCATGCAGAAACTATTTCGTTTGTTTCAATCTGTCTGAACTAGCTTCTCAGTCTTTCTTTCACTAAGCTTTTGTCTGACTTAGTTATTGTGTATGACACCTAGAAGAGGAGAATTGACTGGACTGCTAAGCATCTAATATTTTGTCTCCAGGTAAAGATACAGGGTATCAGACTATGGCTGTGAACAGGATGGGAGAAGACAGTACAGATAATTGTATTTTTGCTAAGCTGTTTGCCAACACTGTTGTACTGTTTTTTTAATACATACTTATTTTACTAAGTACGTTATACTGAAGACGTACATTCTGATGAAATGAAGTGAGCTATGGAGGACAACAACTACCTGTAATGCTGTCATATTTTATCCTGCAGCTTTTTCAATAGCTGTTTTGTAATAGTCACAAAAATATTGATGAAAAGGAATAGTACAATCACAGGATAATCATAAAATCAAACATGACCTTTTTTGTCAATAGCTACTTTTTTTTTCTGTGATCTCTAATGTCACCCGCCATAATATGATGCAATCATCTGATGCTAGTATCACAGGATTTCATTTTCCAGCAGTGGATGCTAGCTGACTGTTGATAAGTTAGTATATAAGTGACTCATGTTCATGTTTCCCCAATTAGCAGAAGCTAATGCATTACTTGCCTTGTATTCAGAACTCACCT
Organism: Nipponia nippon; assembly: GCF_047370975.1. Lineage (NCBI taxonomy): Eukaryota > Metazoa > Chordata > Aves > Pelecaniformes > Threskiornithidae > Nipponia > Nipponia nippon. The sequence goes on along the minus strand of NW_028262358.1, from coordinate 16,142,322 downwards.
TAAATCTACATAAAACAATTTTTAAAATCAAGAAGATAATGTATTTGATTATAACATGTTACAACATGATGTAATATGTTGTTACATCAATGTGTAACTGTTGATTTACATTTCTGTTCAATGACAGAATAATGAAAGCAAATCAGAGTTTGAGATTTCTATTGTTTATAATATTTTGTGTTCTGATTAAAAGTAGATGATAAGAGTACCAAAAAAAGAAGGCAAATTTCAATAACATTTTTATTCAATATCTTTTGGAATATTATTTTGTCACACACCTTCAGGTGAGACAGACGATATCTGCATTGATACCTGCTTATTTAATCTTTAAAATCATAACAGATACTTAATCTTTATTTTCCCTAATAATCTGGATTGACCAGACAAAAAAATGTAATTTTCACTTTGCAGATTGGTCCAGTGAGCATGACACTGGAGAAGAATACACATCACATATTATCTAAAAGTTATTTCCTGTACCATGAACATCAGCTAGTTAAAAAACAATGTTTTACAAAAATATCTTACTGTACCTAAAACAATCTGTTTGCATTTCTTTCTAGAAAAAAACAATCATCACTTCTAATAGGATTTGTCTTGGAAAAATTGTTTTCAGCCTGCTACTTAGTATTCCATTTGGAAATCTCAAACTGTTTTGAGAGTATTGCCACAATTATCACAACAAAAAAAAAAAAAAGAAAAAGAAAAAGAAAAAAGCAAGATCTCACCAGAGATGAACAAAATCAGATTTCTTTCCTACGGGAAATGTCACAGTTTCATTTGTTTTTATCCCAAATTGCCCTGATAATGTGTATGTATTTGATACCAAATGGAAAAGAATTTTGAATAAGCCCTGTTGATATAATTTTCACCAAGATACAGCTTTGAAGTCATATATTATCCAAAATAAGAAAAACCCATTTAAAAAATTCTATTTATTTTCAAATTCTATATTCAATTTCAAGCTATAAAGAATATTTATATAAATAGCAATGTAAAGAGAAAACCACACATTTTTGTTAGTCTGAACTAAAATTCACAGTATTTCTGGTGTGCTTAGTTTTGCTTTTCTCTAAAAAACATCTGTGTAACCTGATCAATATTACTTTTGGTATTTTATGAATTAATGAAATAGTGTCTGGTTTCTAACATTATTGCCTTACACATATTTCTAAATGATTCTCTGGATTTTTATCTTTAATTTCACAAAAGACTGACAGTTGTATAAATTTCTGAATATTGGATAAGAGCTTTTTTCTTGAATGGGTACTTTAATATTTAGGGTTGCTGAAAGCTAACCTGTACAACTCCATGAGTCAGGTATAGTACAGAGTAACAGTATTTCCCAAAGACGTGTTGGGCAACTGGACAGATTCGTGCAAAGGGAAGAACCTTCCTGGTTTTAAGCATTATTTTCCAGACTTCGTTGATCAAAGTATTATCCTTGAATAATTAATACTTGGATGAAAACCAATGATATTTCAAAGTGACAATGAAGCAACCTGAGGAGTGTATTTAATTGAGAAATCACATCCCAAGAGTATTCCAGTCACTAAACCATTCTTTCTGTATTATAATAATTAACCACATCCCCTGTCATTTTTTTACTGTTTATGATACAACTGAGATTTCTTCCGTGCATATCCTTATTGATCGGCAAGTCTGTCCCTGAAACACATCAGTCCTTCCCTGGAGTTTGTTTTGTGAACATCAATTTTGTCATGCATTTCTATTCCTGTTCTAAGAAATTACTTCACTTATTTGTATTTTTAATTCATGTGACATCATTATTGTGATCCTAAATAGAAGGGCAAGATTCAAAGAAAGAGGTATAATGCACACGCTTTGAGGATCATTGCAGTCCCCAATATGATAAATTGTTTATAATGATTACAGTGTTCATTTGTTCATTTTCAAAGTTCCAGCTTCAAGAACAATTTTAACCCACTTTTCAGATGGTCACTGGACACAGTCTAGGTAGAAATTACTCGGATTTAGAAAGAGAAGATTACAGACATTTAGAGCCTACTCTTTTAAAAAGCATGAAAAAAGCTTGATGCTGCAAAGCCACATCAGTGGGAAAATGAACAGGTTGCTTTTGTCCTCCCATTGCCTCTTTCAAGCTGTGCTTTTTTTCCCCAGTGGGACTATAGAGCAGATTGGCTCAGGTGCTCAGAACATTAAAGAAAATAAATTAACATTCAGCATGTGGAAAGGTAATAAATGTATTTGTTTGGACCTGCAAGATAGATTTCTTATGTGATAATACTGGCATCAAAATTCTGCGTGTTAATCCTGTTATTCTCCTGATTTTATTAAGGGACCTCCTTGCACCTACTGTTATCTATTCAATTTGGGTGCCTTGCTCAGGCCAGTTTTGCTAGGGAGTGATGTGACATTTTTTAAGCTGGCAAAAAAGCACTGGAATAGCCATTATAACATAATAATAATAAAAAATACTTCAGGTGCATCATCTACTTCACGTGGGAGCATGCAGTAAGCTCCACTTCAAAAGAATTTCTTCCTCACTCCGTGATTGAAGAGGGTGCTAGTGGCAAAGCCTTTTTGGGTGTACCAGACATATTTCCTCTCATCTTGAAACGTCAGTCCTCTTAAGAGAAAATGGGCACTGAGCTTTGTAAAGGTGAGCCAGTGCCATGTGGGTAGTATCTTTTGTGGAACATCTCTGAGGGTGAGGAGCATGGGTAGCTCACAGAGAGGCAGTGTCGTATCCTCCATGGAGTTTGCTTGCGGGACTTCAGATAATCTTGGCACAATATAAAAATAGGACTAAAATAATTTCTTATATGTTTACCACTTGGCTAATTAAAGAACTAGGGACTTCCTCATATCTAATTATACAGAAAAAAATCTTTTCTTTTTAAATGAGGCTTTAGAACAAAAATTGATCAGGTTAGGACAATCTCACTGTTAATTGGTACATTTTTTATCTGTCTCAGTAGGACCTTTAACCTGTGGCTATTGTTCCAGTACTATAATAGTAAAGATAACAAGCTTTTATATAAAATTGTGACTTGATTTTATAAAGGTTATAAACAAATCCATCATCAGCTGAAGTCAACAAAATGTAGAAAGTCAGCAACTTGGTAAAAATCAAGTATAAGATTTAAGGCAACTAAGGTTGACTAAAACATAAGATTTAATAGAGCTGTGTGTTTACCATTTGCAGTTTAAAACTTAAATTAATAAACTTTATTTGCTTACAAGAACAGTTTAGTATCTACTTAATAGATTGTATAGAGATTTGCAGTTCCTATGTTTTGTGAGAAAAGCTTAAGTTACATTGTTTTATAGAACTGAAATCCAGAAAACTTATTAGTTGTTTTTTCCTCTAACTTGTAATGTACTGTAATTTTAGATTGAAAAGAAATACAAGAAAGATGGAGAAAAAAAATCACTGATTGTTTCTGCTGTAGAATGGTGATCAGTAAAAGGGACAATGTAGCTGTGATATGGTGAAACTTGCTAATACAAATTTACATGAAGTTCATATATTAAAGGAAAAAAACCAAGGTTAAAATTCAATTAAGTCTTGTTTTTAGAATGAAGTGAGCCTAATTGCTGTTTGTGTACTTTTTACTACAGCTTTTCTTTTGTACATTTAATTAAATGGCAACAACCAATGGATTGGTCATTATGAAGAGATAATTGACTGCTATAGCAAGTTCACTTTCCTTCAGGGAAGAGAGAGATACCATATTTTATGAAGGTTGATTGTCTCATGCTAATGGTCATCTCAATTTAACATTTCTTTAAATGGAATCTTCATTTTCCATTTGTGCAGCTGGCAGAGTTTTACACTGTTTTTATATCTAAAAGAAATTAAAAACCAACTTGCAGTGCCACAGACATATATCAAGGGAAAACTGCCAAATATGTCTAATTGGAAAGTAGAAAAAGTCTTAGTTAAAAAATGTTTTTTCTTGAGATAAAGGTCAATGAAGTTGTAATAGAAGCCAACAAAGCTGTAATATATTTATGACTTGGCAGTTGACTAGAGTGAATTGGGGCAGACCCAGCGACTCCAGCTGAAATCATAATTATTAAAAAAGGTACAAGCCTGCTCTGCAGCTGAAGTGTTTGCATTTCCTTATGGTACTTATAGTCTTCTCTCAATGTGAACATCACAGTAATTTCAAAAAACAAAGCAACCTTTTTTTTTCTAAACAAGAAAAAAAGTTTTTTTCTCTTTTCTGAAAAAAAAAAAAGTTTAATTCTTTTTTTTCCATGCTGTTTCTTACTTATTGCTGAGTTTGCAGAAAAAGATAATAATTTCATCTTTGTTTTCAAGCAACACGAAGTCCTGCTCTTTTACTAACATTTGGCCTTTACTCAATGAACTGTGTCCTCAGAATTCAAGAAAGAGGCCATTAATAAAAGCCCAAAGCCAGTTATAAATTGTCACACCTTCCTGTCTGCAGAACACAAATTAATTTATAACATTTATTTTCTACTCTGAGGTTAAAAGGCTGAAATTATGGTCTAAGGGACAAAAAAATTAAGACATAGATATCTTCAAGAAGAAAGAGTAGTTTGTTTTATCTTTTCTTATATTAACTTACCTTAAAAATAACACTGAGGTATCACATTTGTAAATAAGGTTGAGAAAGCACACCAAAAATATAGGGAATATTGGAAATAAATATTTGATAAACTAATTGTTAGTTTTGTAATATTGGTATTTAACATCTCAAAGCTATTCTTGTCACTGTAAAAATACACAGTAGGAAACAGTTCTTATTGAAATTGTAATAGACAAATGATTGGAGAGCGAGTTAGTGAGTGTTGAACAGTTATGCAGTTCAGGAAAGTTGCATTTCATGAGTTTATGTGGAAGCACTGAGGATTCACAGCAGCTGGCTATAGACAGCCTTTACAATTGGAAGATTTCTGAGGTAGTAAAAATGCATGTATCTTCAGGGATGGAGGAAGGCATGTTAGTGTTCAAGAGGTGACCAGGGCATCTGTATGGAATAATTAACTTAATTAAAGAAAAGAAAAACAAGCAGTTTCTATTTTTCTTGTTAAAAATCAGGAGCAGAACTTTTGCTATGCTCTGGTTTTGCTGACACCCTATAGCTAGTCCCTGACCTCAGCAGAGACACAAGGATAACACTGACCTCAGCAATAGTATTTTCCTACACTCAGAACTTCTGAAGATTTTGAAAGCAGACATGAACGGTTTTCATCAGTAAATAATTCCAATTGATCAATAATTTCATAGCTGATACAGATTTTGCTGGTAGCCTGAAAGCTATGCTCAGTATTGGTAGGGTGACAGATTCAATACTAATTCTGTCCCAGTTTTATACATTTTTTATTTTTAATATTTCTTCTTCACTCTTATATCCCAAAGTTATGTGCTGTAAGTCTTGACTAGTGCCTGATCAGAACAAATTCTGTGCTTTAGAATTGCTGCAGTGGTATAAAATTTCACCTTCATCATCACTGTGCAATTGTTAATATGAAGCATGCTTTTTTTTTTAAAGATTACTTCTGGCATTACTTGGCATATGCATGATGCAAACTCAAGAGTTTTCATCAAAAGTTCCTAATCTGGAGGAAAAAACAGATTTTAAGCTATCAGAAAAGTCTGCATGAGAACCAGAAGAGGATTAAAGGTGTTGACTTTCTGGGCATACATTAAATCCCCATAATGAGAGGTAAAATACACACATGGGAAACAGAAATTTTGGTCTTGGAAAATGTAGCTGACAACACCACAGTATAATTCTTTTAAAACCTTTACGAACTGCAATACATGTAGGGTATATATGTATCTTCCATCTGCTCCTTGAGATGAAAACGAATTATCTAGTCAAGAATGGGAAGGAACTATCTGCATCAGTGATTTCTTGTGTCTAAACTAGCTAAGCTTTTTCCAGAAAAGCAGGTTCTTTTTTAGTCTGGGCCTGTTGTTTCTGGGAACCGTGCCAGTATCTCTATATGATATTTTGCTTATCATCCTGATATAAAAGCTTGGTAGTTTCTGATCTTTTTCACAATGTAGATATGCCCAGACAATTTTGTAAGCAGAGTCAAATGGTCCCTTGCTTAAATCTTCAGAAGGTATTTAGGCATGAATCTCTGTTTGAAATACCAATGAGCATGTACTTTAACAGCTTTGTATCATGGCTACTTGAACTTATTTTTCAGTCCAGATTCCTGTTTCAATTCTTACATTATAGATCATTAATTATATAAGACAAGGAGCTGTATTTTTAAAAGTCACTTTATCAGGTAAGTTGTAAAAAGGGATAAACAGTCTCCCTAAGTCCTTTGTACATCCCTTTTCTCAGAAAATCCCCTATTTTTTTCTGCCCACAATATTTTCAACAAAGGATAGGATACTCCAATTCTGAAAAGCCCTTATGAATGAAGTTCAGTAACATTTTCAGTGCAAATATTTGGATACCTCTCTGAAAATTCAGGGAAAAAAGGATAGAGGTGGGAACAAATTGATTTGTGAGCAGTTCCAGTATCAAATCAGTCTTTCAAGACATTGGACTCATTGGATTAAAGAAAAACCATATCTCCTTATCATGAAAAAAAACACCCAGAGACTGTTCAAATTATTTGCTAAACTAAGAACATACTCCATTTAATATTCTCTTATTCTCTTTTATTGAACTCAGAGTAACCAAAGCACAATTAATTTCCAGAAAACAGACCTGTGACCTTAACACTATGCAAAAGTACACACAGGTCTGTAAGTCCTTTGTTACAAGACTCCGTATTTTTCAGCACAAATTCTTGAACTTTTGTTCACTTTTTTCACATTGCACTGTGGACCTGCCTTTGCAAACCAGTTGCTTTTGACAGGGAGTGACAATATCCTAATTTTGGGAATACGTGTAAGTTCAGTCGCAATCGACAGTGCTTTAACTGATGATGACCCCTAGTACTTGAAGTCCTCCAGTGGCCAACTTTCCTTATACTACAAATTACATATAGAAAAATGTTTCTGATGATGAGCTATATAGCTTTAGTATACCCCCCCCCCCCCCCCCAACACATGCATGTTGTGGAGATGTGGGAAATGAAGCTAAGGAAATAGTTCTCATTTAGGAAATGACAAGAGTTTTCAACAGTCCCTCTGATCTGTTTTGATGAAGACAGGCCTGCTGCAGAAACCCAGGGCACTATGGGCTTCCTCCGTTCCCTGCTGGCCTCCTTCCTTTGGCAGGCGGAGGGGTGTTCAGGTCACCCAGCAGCTTTCCCCAGCACACCCCATTACTCAGCTGTTACAAAGCCCAGTATGGGAGTCATGCTCAAGCCCAATCTGCACTACAGCACAGCTCAAAAGCCACAAATTGACCACTCCTGCTAATGGGAATCTTGATTCTCCTGATTGTGGTGTATAATGATCTCAACTTTCATTACAAACAGTAAATGTCAAACTCTAATGAACAAAGCTAGAAAACCCAACCCCCAGAAGACAAAGGACTAAAATGAAGAGCCCAGAAATCAGTTTGAAATCCCATGAGTTTCACTGTGATCAAGAACCAAAACTGACTTTTAAATACTTAGCATAGAATCAGGTCTTAGAACTAAATTAGCAAAAAAAGACTCTTACCACCCAATTCCATGGCAAATCATGAACAGTTAACTAACCCGAAAGATCATATGGACCACTCTGAGGTCTGTAAATTAAGTACCCCTGCACCTGAGATGCGGAGATACTGTGTCCTGCTAGTTAGCAGTACATTGAAGTTGATATCCTACTTCCTGAGAAAATGCTACTAGAATATACTAAACATTTAAAAACAAGAAAGAAAGGAAGAAAAAAAAAAGAACCACCCCCCCAACATCTATGCCTAAAACAAGAAAGTTGTTGCAGACTTTAAAGATCTGTAATTGGAGCCTAATCCTGTGCTGTATCAGATCACTTAAACTTTGTAGTGTGTGGAATTTCCCATCTATTCCTCTTTTATGCATTTATTTTTGGCTAGCTTGAGGATAGTGGCCTCTTGCATGCCATTCCATATGTGATCTGTCCTGACTTCCATTTCTAGATATAATTTAGTATGTGAAATTTCTCTTTGGGATCTGAGCACCCCCAAACTTTAGGGAACACTTCTCATCTTTTCATTCTTTTTTGATCTGGGTCTCAGTGGCTACACATGTGAGTCACAATGACATTGTAAGTGAAATTTGTGACATTTTATTAAAAAAAATAGTGCGCTTTTTTTTTCCTGAAATGCAAACCTTAGATAGAAAATGAAATAGATAATCATTTAAGAGGATAGATGAATTTATAGATAGATCTGTGAAAAGTCTGAGATAAATCTGCAAAATTCACGCTTTGAAATTATAACTTTACTACTGGTTTCACGTGTTTCTTATCCGTAAGAGAAGCATTCATATTTGCTCCAGTGTGTAGCAGAACCAGTTTAGAAGTCCAATGTCAACAGATTCAAGTGGTCCAGTTACTTTAACTGTGGTGCTGAGTTCTTGCAATAGTTATGGTCATCTGGGTTGGATAATTAACATTACAGAAACAATACTTGAATACAGAGGTCTTTGTGTATTTAATACACACGTAGGCTCATCTGAAGCAAAAAGTGCTAGGAATAAAATTGGGGAAATTTGAGAAGGTGGCCAAATTAATGTTTTAAAATGTATTAAAAGAGCTTCCCAATTTTCTGAAGGCCTAACCTGAAAAGTTCTTTAACTGTATGATCTAGACAATGTAAGACTCAGACAATGAACACTTTTCTTTTAACACATCATCTGATAAACAGCAGTACTGCATGGTTCGTATCTCCTGTGTTGTTTAAGTTCTGCTTTTGCAAAAGTCAGTCTGTTTGATGAATACAATACAGTACGTTGTCCTCAATGATTTCTATTCTCTCTATCCCTGGAGAACTGGTCATCAAAGATTTACAACAGGCTGTGAAAAAATGATGCTGAACTGACAATACCTTTCATGAAAGGGAGTGGCTTCAAAGTTCAGTAAATGAGACAAATATTAACCCTCATGTACAGGCTTTTCTTCAGAATACAGCTTTAGCATTAGTGAAAAACAAATGTGAGGACTGCATTAATTTCCAACAAATAATTAAAACAAATAAAAATAAACATACATCCGATCAAATACTGTAGTTAGAGAGTAAAGGTTTATTAAAGTAGCTTTATATTAAGGCAGAAGCAAATTTTATAGAAACTCCCTGGCTCATGTTTGCAAAAGACATCTTTGTCACAGGATGACAAATCCAGAGGGGGAGTACTTGACTATGCTGTCCTACCAGTTGAACAGGGACTAAATCATGACGTCTTAGAGAATATATATATATATTTTTTTTTTTTTATTTACAACTTCCTTCTTACTTAGAGAGATGGTGTATGGGATTTCAGTTTCTTTTCTGGCCCTGCAGTTTTCCACACACTTGTGTGCAAGAGGCAGTCATGGCTACTTCTTCCTCCCCTCTTGAGCCAAGTCCTAGCCTGGGATACCTATCATTCCCAGATGAGGGACCAATAGAGCACATAATGCTTCTTCATGTGGTTACAATAAGCTCCATTTTCACCATTTTACTTTCATAATAATAAAAATTATTGTGATAATAGCTCACAATGATGTTTTGGGTACAGTTTTAAGAAACAGTAATGCAATTACGTTAAGGTTTGGCCGCATAGCCCTGAAATTACTCTAAGTGACAACTGAATGGCTGTGTGAGAGACAAAATTGTAGCTGCAGCTTACTTAGACCTGGACCGCTGCATTAACTCTAACATGCTTTCTTAAAATGTAGGACCATATCTGGGATGAGATGCATTCCCATCCTGCTAGCTACCATGGAAGTTTTAAGCGAGGAAGTAAGACTAAATTCTGCTGTCAGTTACACTCAGTAAATGCGCCGGTCATTCAAGATGTACAGAACTTGGATTTGAAGATTATTTTATCATTTGCGGCTTCCTCAAAACTACTTCATCTTTTTAGAGAACAGATGCTCAGCCCTGCTGATATATGGCTGAAACATATGGCTGTGGATCTTCAAGTTAGGAAAGATATAAATAAAATATGCATGACTTGAAATAATATCATACAACACTACACATATAGCTGCCTTAGCAAAAGTCCAAATTAGGATGGCTAAATATTTATTGAGAAAAAGAGAATATTGTAATATTGTTGTGCCACAGGGAAAGAAATAAGATGATAGTTCAGTATTGGGTGGAATTCCATACCAACACCTTGTCTGTCTGCAACTGCCTGATCCTAAAAAGACCTCAAAAGATGTAAAATCTTGGCTAGCAGTACACATTTCTTAAGACCTCTCAGCAGGGAACATGCCAAAAATCCCAGCTGTCCTAAAAACGTATTTGTGAATTGCTTAATCAAAATAGTAATTTAGTCCATAGGCTAGAACTGAAAAATTATCTTTTTTAGATCCAAATGTATACTAAGAAATAAAGTAAAAGCTATGTTGTTTTGTTTGTTTGTTTGTTTTTTTAACTAAGGTAGATGTTAATGCAAACAGTGTTTTAGACATAGTTGAATAATGTACTCAGATGCCATGGTCAATTAAAATCCTTTTTATTAGAAGTAGCTTTGTAGCTGGCTATAGCATCTGTTGGTTCAGCTGACAGGAAAAGTCTGCAAGTTTTCTTCATCATATTAGCACATAACATAAAAAACCTATGATACTAACATGTTTTTTTCAAATCATAGGATCATATTATGGTTTGGGTTTTTTTTTTTGTTGGTTTTTGTTTTGTTTTAAACAGGAGTCGATCAAAATACTTGCCAAGAAATCAGCACAACTATGTTCCAGATAGTGAAGAAGTAACATAGACCTTTCGTTGAAAGAATGTGTAATGACCTCAATGCATTTTTGGCACTAGGAAAAAATAGCACTGTATTACTTTCTATTTTTGTAGCTAGATGTAATTATAACATACAGTAGATTAATTATTTCAGGCCATAAAGATCTTGGAAAACTGACTGCTTTTTTTATCTTGTCCTTGTATGCTTGTGTTTGATTTGATTTGGAGGAAAGGAGAAAGAGAAGGTCTTTGCTCTGATTTTCAGTGTGACAAAGGTGAGAAATAAGGAGCATACTGTTCCTAGAAAACGAGCTCAATGTATCTGCACCAGCAATTACAAGCATTCAGAAGACACTTGAATATTGGTTGAGGTTAGGTGGAAATTCTTGCTTGCCATAAAATGAGAGTCAAGGTCACATTTATCTATTGCTTTTGGTTTTGTGTTCTACCAATACAAACTCAGTCCAACAGTATCCTAAATACATTAGAGCACACATATATTTAGTGCTTAGAAAGAATATTTATTACTCTGGAAATATGACTGCTGTCTCACAACATCTCTTACATTTGCAGATAAGGGTCAAAAGGTTCATATACTTTTTCCACTGTAGGAAAGAAGGTATAAATCTTTTCATATTCATGAAGAGAGAGATTAGGAATTTGTAATGGTTACATTCTCTCAGTTATTATGAATAGTAATGAAATATAAATATATATACTAATATAATTAAGCATAACTAAAATTATAAAAATTAATATAAATAATAAAACAATACAGAAAAAGTATCATACCAAAAGTAAATAAAAATTTTTTTGAGGGGGAGGGTAGACTAACAGATTAGAAAGTTGTGTTTCTTCTCTTGAAAGCTAACTTAATGAAACAGTTTAAGAATAGTCTATCTTTCCATCTTTCATTGCCCTTGAATGTGGGTCAGTGTTAAACTGGGTCAGAATACAACTCTTCGTTTCCCACTGCCTGTTCTGGTTCATGATCTCAAAAAGCCATAAATAAAGCCTCATGAGTAAGTTTTGCGGACACTTTAAATGACTTCTCAGGAGTCCCTCTCTTGCCTAGCCATAGTGGATATTTAACTGACTTTTTCTTGACTACCGCATAGTTGACTTAAAGTCCAATCAAGAAATCAGAGTCTCCCAGAAAAACTGTTGTCATATACTTCTAAAAAATGTCTAACGTATATCATATTGTACTGCATTTACAAGTGTACTAGCAAATTTCTCTGGCCAGGGTACATTTTACAAATGTAGAAGCCAATTCTACAATGAAATGTGATGAGGTAAATCCCTGCGGCACATGTGATGCTCAAATTGAGCATGTGGTCCAAGAAGACTCCAGATTGCATCCAGATTTGTAGCCCTATATCCTTTTTTGATTATGATTCAATGAATTTCACATCAACACTATTTCAGTAATAGCCAACATTGGCAAAATGTGTCACTTCACAGAAAGTTCTAAAAATCCAATTCCTGTGCGATGAAAAAAAGTTTTTAAAAAACAGAATTTCTTGCAGAGTAGGAATTATATTTTGATCACAAAGGCATAAAGCAAATATAAAGATTTTTAAATTTTGTTGCTCTGTTATGGGCCTATGATATACTGATTCCTAAAGGTAAGAAAAGCAGCTCTGTACATTACTTAGAAAAGAACCAGCAGAACTCTTTCAGTTGGTGTCCTTGGCCTACTTCTCATGACATCCAAAAATGTGTCAGCACTTCGAGAACCTACCTAATTTAAACAAAGCTCAGTGGAGCAAGGTGGTAAGGTTTACAGGGTTCTCTCCAACATACTTGAAGCATTATATCTTTCTTCAAATGCTCATGAACAAGGAGCCAATCAAAGCAAAAAAGTATTTAGGTGACAGAAGCCAAAGACATGTATGGGTTCTTGTCTACACAAACTTCTACCATAAGAGTGCTCATGTGAGGTTCTTTGCTCCACTGTAAGTGCTGCATTTAAATAAATAACTAAACAAACCACAAAGTTCTTATAATGCAATTTACAGCAGAAGTTGAGATTGATCACCCTTAGTCTAGTTTTCATCAGTGTGGAGTAGAGATGCTAACAGTGGCAACAGGGCGAAAAAAGATCAGACCCTTAACCAGTATACACTGGTGAAGCTGGAGTGGTTATCCTACAAGTAACAGATTTTTGAAAATCCAACCCAACACATTGACTTAAAAATCTGTTTCATGAAGCTTTTTTTAATGGTTATTAAGATGACCCTATTTTTAAAAGGTTATTATTTTGGACTCCTTTTTGCACTGGAGTACCTAAGCATCCAGTCCCATTAAAAAATGGAAATAATTTGAGCAGTATTTTCATTTGTTTTTCTAATATATTTATTAATCACTTTTCAGAGCACTTTACCAATGACTTGGTAATATCTGTCAAACTTCTAACTTCAGACTAAGATCAAAACCCAACAACTACAAAAGGTACTATAAAATAAATGTATGTCCCAGACAAATTTGCAAGCCAGCTCCTCTCTGCCTCAACTTCATTGTTTGTATCTTATTTTAAGGTTATATGAGAGAGAGGACACAATTCTCTCTCCTGTGAGGTGTTGTTTTGCTTTACTACTGAGCCATGCTCAGATACATATATGAAGAAAACATTCTTTTACAGAGAATGCTATATAAATCTGATTCTTGATTCTCACCCTTTTTCTTCCCTACACAAGCTTCAGTCATGAAGGTGCTCATGTGAGTTTCTTAAGCTCCACTATTAAGTGTTGTATTTGAATAAATAAATGCATCAGTAGTACAGCGTTCTTAAAGTGCAATTAAAAAGCACTACAATTTAGTGCTACTTATGAGAAGTATCTAGCAGTATCCTGCCACATTCCTGCCACAAGATACCTGTCAGCATGTTCAAAGTGAAAGATCAGCTTACTGTAAAATTTTGGAATGAAATTGGTATGCGCCTTGTCAGGCAGAGGGTGAAGAAAGTAATCTTTTTTGAAGAGTGTGACATCCTTATTACAGGGAGGGAGGCAAGAGGGAGAGATCTCGTGTGCACACTTTAGTGAGTCAGCACAGCAAACGTACAAAAATGTAAGTGCTATTGGAGTATTTAACCTTTTGCATACTAAGGGTCATTGCATTTTATTTGCAGTGATACTACTACAGGATTCCTGGGTATAGCTTGTATCTGAAGTGAAAGTGATTTTTCTGCTATTCATTTAGGTGAAAAAAATGCTTCTGTTAAAAAAATAAAGTTGGGAATAATTCACGACAGTAAGGAATTGCTGATTATTAAAAATCATTTCTATCTTCTCTCTCTGGTTTGCAGTACTGTACATTTCCCTATATAACCATTCTTTATCAGACAGAACTGAGATGCCAATAGCAACAGAAGATTTTCTGCTGATGATGCATGGCTTGTTATCCAAAATATTGTCTGAATTTATATTGTGATGAAGAAGGTGGCTCAGGACATGAGCCTTCTGGTCTTCTTTTACCTACTGCAGGAGATAAAAAGTCATATGCATTCTGTATGTTGAACGTATTGATCAGGGGAACATTTCCTCTTTAAGAGAGAAATATGTTATCAGTATTTTAGGAGACTGCTAGAAGGACAAAGTCCTCTCTTAATGAATAGGTACTTCAGAACATGAAGTTCTATATAGAGATGAATATTTACATAAAGTGGGGAATTATCACCATCATTTAGAATAAGCACAGTAATATGAGTGGTAGACTTTTTCAAAGCCTTCCTTATCAGCTTGTTCCCTACCCTCTGGTAGTACTGTCAATAATGAAGAAGTGATTTTAAGTATAGTAATGAGCTCTATTATTCATTACACATTTTATAGATGATTTACTGAAATCATGTTACATTTTTAAAGACAGTACTATTCTGGAGCAAAATGTTGAAGCCCAAGTTATTTACAATATATGAAAACAAAAGTAGTGCTAGTTTAACATATTCCATAAAAGGATACTTACTTCTGAAATTTTAGTTTAAATTTGCTTCTTAGAAAATAGATAAGAACAACTACTACTATTTGGGGACCAGGAAAATTAGTTGAAACTGTGGTGAGGTCATTGCACATTCTGACATCTAGTAGCTCTTAACAAAAGTAACAAAATAAGAACTCCCACACTTAAGTGAAGAAACATTTCTAAAAGTTCTTACTCTCCATTTACACCCTCTACTCAGTAATTAGAAGATGAGAAGAAAAAAATTAGGATACTGAGTGTGCTACCTACTGAACAGCTTTTAATTCTTCACATAAGCAATATGATGCAAACATTTGAAAAACTACTTAATTATAGGGAGAAAGGCAGCAAGCACAAAGGGTCCATGTAAATCTTACCAGTGCAAATTTTAGCAAAATGAAGACAGCATGCAAGTTTACATACAGCAGCAGGACAGGTTGTAGATGGATTTAAACATTAACTTTAAAAAGAAGGGATTTTTCTCCACTGCATTTGTCTAAATTTTTGCAAGTAAGGCAGAAGAAAAAGTCTTCCCTCATTTCATTCCATTCCTCCTAAGACATCCCTTTTCTGGCCTTTTCAATCTCTCCTTGTTCCAAGATTACTTCAAATGGGAGACAGGAGCAAAAGGAAAGCCTGCTTAATTAGCACACTGAGCACGGTGCCATCTTTCCCCACGCAGAGGCATGCAGCAAGAGGCTCTCGCATCTTCCAGCACCCGCTCTCAGTTGGCTCAGTCATTTATGAAATGTTTCCCAGTCTCTCTCCTAGATGCTCTGAACAAATATTGCAGCACTCTGGGGAACATTCAATATGAACGGGGCAAAAGAACGTGCAGAACAATTTCCGACACTTTCCTCAGGAAAGCATTTTATTTTATCTGTTTTCATTTGAAAACAGCAAGAGATCCTTCCTCCAGAAAAATATTCCTGTTGCATGAATTTCATTAGCATAGCTAGGGAGCTCCAACTGGGTACGAAATGGTATGACTTACATTCATGTATATATTTTCTGCCATATGTCAAGGAGTTGGCTGTATCTTGAGAATATTATAGTTCTGGCTGATTCAGCACAGTGAACAATCCACAGCCAAACATTCAGAAATATGTGCTTAAGGCAGGGAGTAAGGATTTCCATGTCAGTCATTTTTATTTGTAAAGATAAAGAAAATCACTGGCTTATAAATGTCAGAATCAACTGAAGTTCCCATATGATTTCTTACTTATACAGGATAATAAAAATACATCACATATTACCAAGAAATGCATGATAACTCCACAAACAATTACGGTTTTATTTGCAGACCTAAAAACAATTTTGTAACTATATTCCATACATTTAAGATTTAAATTCATTTTGATAACAAAATAATTTTTATAAAAATTGACAGGATTTATCTGTCTACAGCATATTGTCTGTAATGTTTTCCCATGATAAACATATTTCCATAGGCTATAAATACCTGAGATCTTTCTTTTTATAGCTCAGAGGAAGTATAGAATTGCAAAACGTATCTTAAATATTTATAAAATTGAGCAATGGCATGGAACATAAAATAACAAAACCTTTAGACTGTCTACTATGTTCAGCATTCGGTAAATTAACATGTTTAGTACTTTAGCTATGACAGCATTATAGGAGATATTTCTGAGAAAATAAAGATACAAAAGATGAATCATAAGTCTCTACAAAATGCTATCATATTAAAAGTGAGATTTAAGAACAATCTAAAGCAGCAGCTTTGGGTTCAGTATCTAACATTACCAGAAAAGTGAAATTCCCATGAAGCAGTGCTCCATCACCATGGCAACCTTGCAAGGTAGCACAAAAGGGTTCATCTTTATGCAACACAGTTTTACAAAATCTATCATCCTAAATGTGACAGCATGTACTATCTTTCGGGTCTGCTGTGACACCACAGTGCATAGGAGTTATTAAATATAACCAATGCCTCATTTATTACCAGTCAAAGAAGTTACCTTTTAAATGCAAATGTTTAAAATTAAAATGAAGGGTTTAATCAGTAAAGCTCCCCAACCTTAAATTACCAAAGGGAGAGTAACAATATCAGCTTTGCTGACACTGTGTTTTAAATATACTTTAAAAATATTAATACTAGGATCTATGGTTATTTTTGACAACTGTGACGCGACCTTTAGAAGTAAAACTAATAAAAGCAGTATGACCATGGTCTTTTGAAATAAAACCCTATAATCCCAAAGCATAAAAGCTATACTAATAAGTGATTACAAAAGGGATTACAGTGCAACCTAGAGAGTATGTATTTAACAATTCTCAAGACACCCTTTTTTACCACATAAATATAATATATTAAACTTAAAACATGCTTGAGAGGAAGGTTACCAGGCAAAACTGCATCAAGTGCTCCAAGTTAATTTGACTCAAGTTATTTTCTACAGAATGTCTAATTGTGAATGCCTCTGCCTATTGATCTCTTGCTTGGATCAATAACTTTTTTTCCATCTCTGTGAACCACACAGGGAGAAGAGAAAAAAAATTATAATAGATTTCTTGCACAGAGGCTGGTCTCTTTCTTTCTTTTACCCCAAATGTCATTTCTTACTTTGAAAAATCATACAAAACAAAGTCTCCAAGGGAATTAAATGAACGTATGCAAACTGTGATGAATCACAAAATTTCAAATACTGTGTTGAGGTCTTATTTTTCCTAATGCTTTTTTTTTTCTTTTTTTCATACAACTTGTATAAATCTAGAGAAAGATATTTTAAATGACCTTTAGGATACCAGAACATGCACAATACTGGCTTAGTAAATGTAAAGAAAACCCACAAGTAACCTTCTTCTCATGAAACTGCACCATTAAAAGAACATTCTCTTTTTCTCCCTTATTAGGGTATAAGTTTATGGACTGAGGCATGGACTTAGTAATAGAAATATACATCCTGATGTAGCGTGGTTTCAAAGGTTTGATTTGTAGGTTAGTGTGACTAACAGGCATGTCTCTTAAGCAAATGTCTTTGTATGTCAGCAATACAATTTACATTCTTCAGAAATAACCTATTCAAACAGAACTGAGATACTGAGAATAATTAGACTAAGGAAGGCACAGATGTACTTTTTCAATAAATACAAAATATAATCTTAATAAGGACAGAAAGGAAAGTCAGAATTATCTGAGGAACATCTTCTCGTCTAAGCACTTTTTGAATTCCAAGTGACTTCATTAGGGAGGGAAAAAAATGAGAGAAATGCTATGTAATGTGTCATAAGCACAAGACAGCACTTTTCCAGCTTTGCTACACCCTTTCACAGGACTGATTACAGAAAAGAGACTATTAAGACAGGTCAGCCAGCTTTCTGGGACGTACCTCAGCAGTAAAGAAGACCTTGCATTGCATAAAGTTGGCAAATAGGCTCTCTGGCAGCACTTCACATTATGCTGCCACAAAGAAGGGCCTCCCTCAAGAAGCACTGTTTCCCATTAACCCCGTGATACAGTAATGGGACATTCAAAGTCACATAATTTGTCATGAGTATCTCTGAGGTGGCCCTAAATTCAATGTGGGCTGAATTAGATCCTAGCTCCTAGTAGAATTTATGAAACAGCATAAAGTTTCATAAAATATACCTGCTGGCTCTTTTGCCCTTTTCTTGTCCTCCAATTGCCCACACAAACAGAGTTTTATAAATGCGCGGCTAAAATATCATTCTTCAAAGTGATTTTGAGCAATGAAAAAGATCTTCGACACAGCGTAGAGAAGAACAATATAAAAAGTCTGTAAATGACATGTGCAGCCTTCCAGAGATAATACCTCGAAAGCCTTATTACTGCTGACCTGACATGTATAACACTACTGCTAAGATTTCATATGGAAGCAGCTGAAAATTGGATAGCCAAGACCCACCAACATTAGTCAAAGAGTTGCTGTTCCTACCCCAGAACAAATCTGAATGGGAAAGATGTAAATGTCAAATATAGCAACTCGGCTTTGGGTTGCAAGACCTAAAACACTTTTTGCTATTCCTATACCTTAAGATCGAAATACTCAGACAATTAAATCACATATTTCTTCTTTTAAAAAAAACATATTGCTTTAAAAACAAAGATTTGAGTTATTCAGATGAAGAGTAATAGTTAAAGCTTTATAGTTTACAGCAACCAAAACTGGAAAGACACTGAAAACCTGCTTAGCACATCTATGCTTTTCCTTGCATCATAAAACAGAGCCGTGTTTGATTGACTACAACTTTTATCAGGAAGAGCATGATGAATAGCCAGAATCAATTGTCAGCTGATTCTGAACAATTTTGTCTTAACAACAACATATTCCCAGCTCTGAAAGCAACTTCATCTCAGCATTGCCTGTATTAAAACTGTATTTTAAATAATACTGTATTTTCATCTGTGTTCTAATTTGAATACAGTAATTACCACTAACTGCTTAGTATCTCTGATTAAGAAATGATTTATAATACTTGCTGAACTTGATAACTCCACAATATCATCTAATTTATTCTCTACCATAAACTTGTGACCTACTCTATTTTTGTGACTAGGGTAGTTTGTGCATGCTTTTGCAAATACTATGACTGTCAAATGACAATTTTCTTCCTATATATTTCACATATGAAAAAATACAGAGAAAATTTATAATTATTCTTTAAAAGTTCTATAAGATGTATGCCTCCAAATCTTGAAAAATAATAAGGCTGAACTGCTAACCTCATTTTAATGAATAAGACTTTTGACATGGACTTCAGTGAGGCTAGGATATTGCCCTTACAGAGTTTAACTAATGAACAAGATCACAGCCAGATTATTGATTCAAAGTAGAATTATTTTACTCCATAAAGCTCAGAGAAAAAAATGTCTAAATATATTTAAAGTTTTGAGGTATCTGAGTAATCTAATTTTAAATTGACTAATTCAGTCTAAAGCCTCAAAAAGGAATTTATATAAATACAAAATTAGTGACTGAGTTTTACACTATTCAAACTACTGCTTCATCACATAGATGGTAATACATGAATTTATTATAAACATTTAAAAACCCTACAATTTTCTAGATTATTCCACAGCTTAAAGTATATTTTAATGACATAACCTGCCATAGCCCAAAGTCTTAAAGTCTTACATCAAAGCCCCAAGTTAAAAACATTTCTTCAGCAGCTATTGACTATTTCAAGGCTTAGACTGAGGGATGCATATTTTCATTTCTTAAAGAGAGAAGAGAGAATGCACTGTACAAGAGAGGAAGGTCATGGCAAAGCAATACTAAAAGTTAAAAAAAAAAAAAGCAATATTAAATCAATAGTAATATTAGCTATATTGATGACCCTTTTCATTACTATCGCTCTGAACACAAAACAAATTTCTACCATACCAGCCTGACAATAATATCTCTGGGCTGGATGAAGGAGCGCAGGTGGGGCTTTTTTCCATTTTTCTATGAGCAATTCAATGATAAGAGCAGCACTCACAATTTGCCACATAAGCAAATTAGTAGCTGACATAATACCTGGGTTCATGGCAGAAGATTGGCTTTTATACAGTTATGTCCAATACCTTTGCAATAAATAATAACAGTCCTCCCCCGTCTCCTCCCTTACAAAATTAGAGCAATTAGTTGTTATTCCCAAGAGACAGATGATGAAAAATTTTCTCACTGTAAGGATACTGGGTTTCGCATATCTGTGCCCCAGCAACAGCTCTGCCAAAACTTGATTTCACCACAGAGGCAGCAATAGTGCTCTTCAGCAACTTCTGTCTATTGAGGACTTCTGCTTACTAGAAAGGTACCTTTTGAAATTAGCGGTCTATCCTTGATAGCCTTTTTCATGACCACAATGGACTTACTGCCTGACATATCTTCGTCTACACTTCTGCCCCCACCTTCCCGGTCTTAGGCTCACCACTTTTAGCAACTGAAGAGAGAGGCAGTAGCTACAGGAAAATTTGGCTCCAGTTTTAATAAAGCACTTTTAATATAAAACCTGCCAAATTCCATTCTGCATCATGCTTCCAGGTTGAAATCCTGCTTAGGAAAGGGGGAGTATTTCCTGCAGCTGAAGAATAAGACTGGGACATGAGGCATCAGTTGTTTTGTTCTTTCACTCCAAAGAAAACACAGAACAGTAGAACTTCAACAGAAGATTCAAAAGAAGTAAAATCATGAAAACAATACTGTCTTTGTCATCTCTGTCCTTATTTTGATATATAAAAACCAGTGAAAAGATGATCACTTATTGACCATCAGCTCACAGCTATATGTGCATTCTTTCTTTAAGACAACTGGAAACTAGATGATGTCATAAACAGTTTGATAATAAGAGGTGGGTTTGCCATACAAAAAAAGTAGTTATTAGCTGACATTTGATAATATAATCTATATGCAAACCCTCAATGGATTTGTAAGGCATTTTCCCCCAATCCAACCTTCTATACTAACAAGTGTTTTCTTAAGGAAAGTATTAAATCATTGCAAGTTGATTTGTAATTCTAGAAACTCACCTTTTTCCATTTGCAGAAGGCTACATTTGATAGCTAAAAGAGAACCTCAGACTTTTCTTTACGACATGATATGCCAAACTAAATGCATTGCATAGCACCTCATTCAGCACATTTCAATTTTCACACTTTTATTGACTTTTATAACAGCAGATGAGTTCTGAACTTCTGAGTACTGGAAGGGAAGTAATTTTGAGCCCCACATATTCTAGGTTGATCGAAACACTAAATCTTTTCAGAGTGTGTCTCAGTCAGCAGCAATAAAAGATTTGTATATGTGAGATTATACCATCCCTCTGGTGATTCTGCTGTCTGTGCTGAATCAACCTGTTGCAGGGCAGTGACTCTGCTCTCCGTGCTTAAGTAAGGCTCCATGCTGCAGCTCAGTGCTATTCCCAGCTTTGGTGTTAGCTATAATGTAAAGATTTCACACATTGCTGTAATTTTCACCTGTTTAGGCCTTCTTTCTAGACTCTCAATAGGCAAGAAAAGAGGTCAAAGGCCTAATAAAGACCTTGTCCAGTATTTACATACTAATCAAATGGTAATATCTCACATCTTAATGAGTTACAAAAATGAGGTTAACAGTCTATAACTGTCATTAAAATGATAAACTTTTTTTTTAAAGCTACTTCGAAATAAAATGTTTTAACAGAATTGAATTCAAAAAGAATAAACAAAAGCTAGAAGTTGCCAAAACACACACACAGGGCTACGGCCATGGGTGTGCCTTCTTATAGTTGTCATGTTCAATGCCAAAATTTAGACATTCGCAAATTCACAACGTAGATTGTGACAACCACAGTTTAGACCTCGCAACCTTTACTCATCCACTTGTTCACAGTTACAGGAGTTTCCAGTAAGCAAATTCCCCCAGTACTCAAAGGCACTTAATACTTTTTCGTGTATTGTAGAACAATCCTGCATGCTAAGCCAAGGGTTGTGAATTCTGGTGGGCAGGATCTCTCTAGCACTTTGGTTAGATCTCTGTTAGCATTGCAATGTATAGGTCCCCTTTGTAGAGCTAGCCTTCACTATGAGAGGATTTTTTTTTCTGTAAAATTAATGGTAAGAAAGATTGCCTGCCTCTGGATGTATAATTCAATTTGAAGAATCTGAAAAGTGTTTAATAAAGCACTTAATGTAAACCTTGCCAAATTCCATTCTGCATCATGCTTCCAGGTGGAAATCCTGCTTAGGAAAGGGGGAGTATTTCCTGCAGCTGAAGAATAAGACTGGGACATGAGGCATCAGTTGTTTTGTTCCTTCACTCCAAAGAAAACACAGAACAGTAGAACTTCAACAGAAGATTCAAAAGAAGTAAAATCATGAAAACAATGCTGTCTTTGTCATCTCTGTCCTTATTTTGATATATAAAAACCAGTGAAAAGATGATCACTTATTGACCATCAGCTCACAGCTATATGTGCACTCAAAACCCCCTATTTGCCAAAAGGCTGACAAGCTATTTGCACAAAATCATAGAAAGAATTCTAGGAGATGTCAATAATTAATAGAATAAATGTTATCCAGCTTGATAACTAAAGGGAGCTTGCTGATAAATTCTAAATGCATGCAGCATGCTGCATTGTGCTCTAGAATCACTTTATATAAATATTGCTCCTGGATTTATACAAAAAGAAGTAGTTTTGAAATAGTGCTACTTCTGTTTCAGATTATTTGACATTTTAATGCATGTAAGTAATGTTTGTGTGTATTTAATGTATGTATGCCATTTCATCATAAAATTTGTACACTTAAAAATACTGAGGGTTTGTTTTGGTTTTTTTTTTTTGCTTTTTCCATGTTTAGATATAAAAAATTCAACATCTTTCTTTAGGGGGAATAGAAACATTTGGGCATTATATTCAAACACATTATTTTATGGAATAACATATACTCTACCTATTCCCTTCTCTCCTTCATTCTATTTTCTTCTGCAATTCTATTTGATATTAGCTTTGAAGCATTTGTGCTTCAAGGTCTTTTAAGCTTGTAATAATGTGGTTTTGGAGTAGGCATCTAGAAGTACCCAGATACCTAATACCACATTTAAGAGTTAGGTACCTTCATAATTTTAAAAAGCTATCCCTAAATATTTATGTTTTGGACATTTGGAGATTATTTCAACTATTTATTTAAGACTAAGCCACACAAAACCTTATGAAAATTTTGGTGGAAATAGACAGAAACTCTGTTTACAAGTCAGTGGTGTAAAGGGATGAGATAAAACTGTTTTTGACTCTTTCAGCTTGCTTATTTTAGAGGCAAACATAGTAAATTCTTTCACCTTTCTTATGCCTTCTTATGCTTATTTCTTACTTCTTTTGCCACCACTATGAACTCTTTGGATCACATGATACCATTCTGCTACTTAGTTTTGCCCATGGACCTAATCCTAGGTAAATATCACAGACCTCTGCTTAAGACCTAGAGGTCTTGGGTTTTTGTCTTCATTAGCTTTCCTCTCTTGATATAGGTCTACTTCACAACATCCTTCTTCTCAACTGGTCTGAAAGCACGTATGCTAAAGTACACACAGCTCTATTTAATTTACTGTATTTGAAAAGATTCTTTGCTGATGTACAGGTGATGATCAAATCAAGCCTATAGCCAAAATATTTAATATTACTTTCAGAGATATGAGTTAAAATACAGTAATGAGGAGAGGAGGATGGTTGAAAGAAGATTTTTTCTCTCAAAAAAATGTTGTCATGAACTTAATATAAGTAATTTTGTTATCAAACCAATTATGAAAATTGAAGATATGAAAGTGTCGGAGTTGAAATGTCTTTGACAAAAATATAGCATTGTTGAACTCTGATCACACATCAAAAGTGACAGAAATGCATAAGCACAGTTCTTCTTTTTAAAGATTAAATGAACAACTAGATAGCTTGCATTAGGCATGTCTTCCAGGTCTCTCAGGCAGTTTTCTCTATGCTCTCAAGCCAAGCAAGGACCTTGTGATGCCAAAGGATTGCCAGGTCTGGGTTTTGCACTTCTAAATTGCGGTCCACTCCCACACTGACAGCTCTTTCCACTTCCCATTTTCTAAACTTCTCATCCCCTTCCTGACCCTTGCAATATAAATGTGGTCGGGTGGTTGGTTTTATTAAAGGTTTGTCTGAGCCTATTGAATACTAGAACAGTTGGTCCTAGGAGAAAATACTTTGCAGGAAATAGCTATGGTGTTTTAAAGTTTTTGAAGCAGTTACCTTACCTTTCTCCTAGCAGCGGGGAGATGCAGACAGTAGGAGAAAAGAATGGAATAATAACATCTTTTATGCCTATATTTCTATAGCTCTTCAGAGCCTTCCTGGCTTCATTGAAACTTCACAGACACAGGTAGTTTTCAAATTCATCTAGAAACAGATTTAAATGTCAGGCTACTGAAGTTTGCCCATGGAGTTTTCTACTTGATGCCTTAGCTTTTCAGGGGAAAGTTTTGAACACAGTAACCCAGAACAGGCTGCTCTTACTACCTTTACCAAAAGTCACTGTCCTCCCACACTGCAAGCATCTCACAGGTGCTAAATGTATTTAATTAGCAAAGCACTTCACAAAAGAAAGATAAATTTTCACAATATAATGAAAAACACTGTCCTTCAGGAAACAGGAGGGACAAGAGATGCATGAAGTTTTAGTGAAGTCACAGTCAGCTTTACTCACCCTTTTAATATTATTTGAGGTTTCTACTTAGCACAAGAAAAAAACCTTTCTCTCAGTCCATATTCATGCTACTGCCTTGATCATAGGAAAACTGAACACCTTCAGTGCACGATAATTAAGTGCACCTGTAATACAATTAATATTTTATCTGTCTCCAAAAAGGCAGTGGCTTTGTTCTTAGACCACAGAAACCCTGTTCATTACCCGTTTTAGTTAAAACAAACAAACAAACAAACAAACAAAACAAAACACACACAAAATAAGGCAGAAGGAAAAACAGCCCAAATACAACTGGTATAGCTTCTAAAGAAAACTGAAATCCAGCAAAAAATAATGCTAATTTAGGTAACAAAATTAGGAAATTTACCCAGCAACAATGTTCAAAGTTTCCTCTTCCTTTTTTGCTTTGTGTTATCACTGATAAGTTTCTCTTCCCAAACCATCCTGATTGGCACTACCGTCTGCTTGGTTTTATTCTTAGTGCCTACTTACAGACAAAACCCCTACAATAAGCTCAAACACTGAAGCAATCAGAGGGGCTCCATGCAGAGCTCTTAAAAATAAATTAATCTAGATTTTGAATCAAAGATATAGCAGTTCTGGAGTACTGGAAAGCTGTTTTTTCAGCACAAATAACATGCCTGGGCATGTCAACAGTCATGACCACACTTCACCGATACTCAAACATCTGCTGAAACTGTCAGCAGATGCACTAAGGGCAAAATAGTCATTGAGAACCATACTTCAAGGTATAGAAAGTTCATGCTTTAACTGCCAATTAGGTTTTCCTCTGTCCTTCAGCATAATGACAGACATTTTGCAACCATGAACGCATCAGGGCTTCAACAGTTCTCCTGCTAAACAAAGACTCTTAGAAAACAGAGGCAACACAAGATAAAATAAATATATAATATATTGTAAATATAAAGGAAAACAGATTGTTTTTTCTCCTCCCATTGACTCATTTATGTGAAGGTGAATATTATAATCCAATATACATTATACATAACGATTTAATTATAACTGCCAGAGGGTTTGGGGTTTGATTTTTTTTTTCCCCCCTTGTCAATTACTCTATATCAGCCTTCAAAAACATGATAGCATCCTTGTAGTGACATTTCAATATGCCCTATTCTCAAACACTTCTACTAAATTAATTATCTGAAAATATCAGACGCTGCCAGTTCCGAGGGATGACACTGAGCCCAAGCAGGAAGCTGCTTGCAGAGCTTCTGAAGTCCCACGCTCACCATGCAGGAGCACAGGAGGAGCTACGGGCGTATTTGAAACCTGTTCCTCTGTGCAGCACCAGTACAGTTTGAACACCATCCAAAGATACCAAAAAATAGCATTCAGCTTTTCCTTATGCGAGCAGAATGAATGTCTAGTTTCCCACTTCCCTATGGCTTTTCCCCACAGAGCAAGTGTACTGATGGGTGTATAAGTTCCAGCTTCGTTAAGCATGCAGAGGCAGATTAGAAACTGAGGATAGATGTGGTGAAAGAGAAGCCTCCTGCTTACTATGCACAGAGATGCTTCCATGTTATATATTGAATAATTAGCACATAAAATAATAATAAAAAAAAATTGTAGCACAGACTTTTTTCCCCATCCAAGTGAATATGCTATTGTATTCTCCCCCGTGGCACATATTCAGCTGTTTGTACATATATTTCACATGTTGTATTAATAAATTATCAATCAATAATAGGATGTTAATAACCCAATGTCTGTTTGTCTACAAGGTGGGAAACTGAACATCAGTAATGATGCAGAAGATACACCTCAACAATTGGCTTTCCTCCTACTCTCTGATAGTCAACATTGGAATTCTTTTAAACTAGAAATATTGTAACTTCACTGAATTAAATAACCCCCCCATTTTTTTCATATGTTCAGGGAGAAACTACAAACTCCCATTTGTCTTCTTGAATTTTAGCAAATAACAGGATCTTTTCCTGGCTGCAGTAAAACTGAAGATTAAGAGAATTTTTGAAGTCTTCATGAATAAAGATAATTCTGATGTAGAATAATAATAATAGTCCTTCACTGAAGTAGTCTATGATTCCATCCTATCCTTTTGTGTGAGCATATGGCAACTAAAGAAGACTACTTAACTCACAGTGAATATATACTTGAATGGTGAGGTTCAAAGAGAAACTAAATATTAGAACACTGGGTTCAGTCTTTAAATTAAAACTCTGGGTCTTAGGGGTTTGAATCTTTCTTCTGCCTAATTCAGAGAACTCTTATGGGACAGCTTTAGCCTCTGGTTTATAAAATTTTCTTGATTAGATCACAATTTCTGTTCCTCATTGACTTTGTCAGCTTTGTATAAGCATTTTCCCCTGTATCAAAGAGCAAAAATTAAAAGCTCCAATTTTGCTGCACAAATAATTCACAAAAATGTTTTGCCCAGCTTTATCTGGTGTAGCAATTGCTGTATAACATGGCAACCTCCTTTCTTACTTTATAACTGGAAGACTCCCATATCCTGTTGTAAATGTGTTATGAGAGTCTATATAGAACAAAAATACTGAACAGCATAACATTCCTGAAAATGAGATTGTTTAACTGTAGCATTCAATTTAAAGTATTCAAAATAAATCATCACAGCAAAATGTTGAACTTTGAGAAAGATTAATCTCCTTTTGATTCACACTCCCATACATGTTTGAGGCTTTTCCATGAAGATGTTTCAGTTTTCATGTTACATTCTGACTTAAGGGAATGCTTTGAACGGTTTTTCCAGTTAGTCCATAAGGAGCATTAGGGCTTGACTTGGTGTTTTGGGGGACTCATTGATACCTAATTCCATCTACACAAAAAATACAATAAAATTATCCCTAGTAAAATAAAACTGAGGCAGCTGTTTTTATAGTCTGACAATTTTTTTACGTGTTACCACAGTAATTTCTCTATTACGTGTGATTCATAGGCTTCAAGGCCAGAAAGGTTGTTTTTTATTATCTAGTCTTATTTCCTGCATAATACAAATTACAGGCTGTCAGCTAGTACATGAGAGACCTCCTCTTTAAGCAGTTTAACAGCTAAGAACCTAGGAAATGTATTTTTAGACTTTCTGAAGCCTGCTCTTCTGACTTGGGTCTCAAGAGTATGCCGACTAGGTAGAGAAGTATAGGCACATTCTTGCCTCCCAAGGTGGGTAATTAGCATGACCTAGATATATGTACATTTCTGAGAGTTATATGTACATATTAAAAGCTATAGGGCTGATATACAGATCTTCTAGGTGTTCTGAAAATGAAAATATTAATTACATTTTTGTATTACTTTTATAACAGCTCAATAAATGCAGAACTTTCAAAAACCTGTTTTTTTTAACAAGACTATCTATTTCAGGGACAACACAAGGCATAGCTCTCTCATCTATTTTAGAACAATGAATAAATATCAAATACATGTGTTTTCCTGGAAGAGAGAATAAATGACACATAATAGTGATTTATGGATGCAGACAGATCAGTCATTTTTATTACATATTTGTCATTATAGAAAACTTGAGATAGTGGCATTTCTGAGAGGTAAACTGATGAAGTATAGCAGAACTGAATGCCTCAGGGCATTTCTATTTATCTGCGTATGTGCCTATGTCCTGAACACAGCTACATGTATGTATGTTAAATGTGTATATGCTATTAAAAATTGTTGAGGAATTTGTCCTTTAGAATTGTGAATGACTGACTGTGTTTTACTCTATGTATTCAGTGCTTCTCAATATTTTCAATAGGAATACAGAAATATATCCTCTTCACAGTAGTCTAAACAGCTCCCTTCTTTGCTCTGAGGGGGTACGTAGCAGTAGACTAACAGTGGGACTCAAGTGGCTTTAGGTAATGTTCAGAATACATGTTTGCCATAGATCTTTTCCTCTGTCTAATATAGGGTGTATGGATATGTATGAACATACCAATCCTATACAGATAAATATGTTGTAGTGTACAAGAATCTCATAAAATTACCAATTTCCAAGTTTACTTTTGCTGCTCCAATATTGCACTTCGGTACTTTTATATGATTCTTTTCTGAATTCTAAATTTTCTTCCAAAGCTTATAATACAGTTACAGTCATGGACAGTATCCTTATTTGAATAATTTATTGCAGAGACCTATATGGCTGAAAAGTCTGCTAAGGACACCAAAAAAATCAGTTCATGACTCACGCAGACACAGCTGTATTTATATGTGTTTGAAGGTTCACAATCATGAAAGCACCTTGAGGCATACCTGCAAAATTTATAGTTTGCATAAGTATTCAGGTGAAATGAGAGCACCAGTTCAGTACTTGTACCACAGTGATCTGGGGATGTTCAGGTGTATAAAGATTAATATAAAACAGAATCAGAATTTTTTTGAACTCTCACATCATCTTTGTGATGATGTAAACATATACCAGTGTTACAGTTCAATGTACTTACACCCAAATAACTCTTCTAAAATTGAAAACTACATAACAACTAGTTAGTAGCTGCAGTTAATACAGATAATATGAAAAATCCATTTAAATGACACATCATTCATACTGAAAACAGCATTGTCAAAGAGGCATTTGGCTCTAAAACTCATTTACGCTTTGTTTTGCACAGGTTCAATAGTCAAATCACAACATTAAGTATCTCATATGCATACAAACATAGTTTTCAAAAGTGATTTGCCTATAACTGAGCTTGGTGATTTTTTTGAATATTTCTTACCGACTTGTGCAAATAGTACCTTGTAAGACCAAAATGTTAGGCAAAGCCATTAACTGAGAAAATCAAAGGACCAGCTTGTATTATCAGCAAAATGTCTACGATGCCCTTTTTCTGAGATGGAAAGAATTTATCTGACACCTTTTTGATATAAACCGAGTTCTTCCTAATAAAGATATTCAGGTTCAATGAAGTGGGAAATCAGGTAAATTATTTCTAATTTTTAATCCTAGAGAGAGATGTTACTGTTGAGTGGGAGCAGGGTCACATAATTACCAAGGTAGCTGGCATCAGGAATCAATTTCTGAGGGTTTTTAGCTAACAGTTATACTCCAGAAGCAGGATATTAATGGTCACAGGAAGATATTTAGCCTCCTTTCCTTTGGGTGGATAGCCCTTCTGACAATGGGATTACAATGGCACATGATATGAAATGCAGGACAGACCTATTAACTAAGGGTAACTCCAGTGAAAAATTTACAGACTTATACTCACTGCTGAATTTTGCTTTTTAGGCAGCCTCTTCTCTGTCTGAAGAACATGCAAAGGCAGATGAAAGGGATTAGACCCAGCTGCTTTTATTTCCCCCCACCCCCAATATAAAGAGGCTACTCAAATCAATGCAGTGATGCCAACAGTGCCAGGTGTGGTCTACCAGTTTCTCTGGTAGCCTCTTGTTATCCAGATGTTTTCCTTCTTTAATGAACAAATGTCTACTTTAAGCAGTCAACTAGATGTACCAGAATCTCTAAATCACATTAGCAAGTTACAAAAACAAGCTTTAAATTAAATGGTGTGCTGATCAGAAAATTAGTGTAAGTGGGTGCCAACAGGGAAAAAAAAAAACAAACAAAAACAACAACAAAATATAGCTGTTGTAAGTGGGGAAAAAATTACTTCTTTCACTAGAGTAAATGAATTCAATAAAGAGACTCAATTGCTTTCCTTTCTTCCCAAGCCTGGAAAAAAGATATCTGGATAACAGGTGGGTATGTGTGAAAACCATTAAAAGAATGGTAAAGGTGGAATTTCATAGCAAAGTCCATGGTCCATCATCCAGGCTCAGTTCCTATGAAAGTTTTCTCCTTTGTGCTTCTGAATTTCCCAGTTCATTGCACAGTTTCACTGTTCTACTGATACTTAATTGCTCTGGGTGGTCCCTGAAGTGAAGATAGAAAGCTACCTTGAAGCAATTAAGAATGACAGGGTTATAGAAGGCTTTGAATACCAGGAGAGACACATATTACTAGTATTGGTGCAAATTATATTGTTTAATTAAAAGATTTTAAAGGAGACTGGATAATTCAAATTTTTGTTGTTTCCACATAACTTGGCATATTATTACAGCCATAGAAAATTACTGTAGAGTTAAAGAGCAGGTTAAAAATTTTGTACGCAGTGTTCTTACTTCTACAAGAACAATCAATTCTGACCAGACTAAATGTCTTTTTCAACTCTTTTGCAGGAAGTCATTCTTCTTGGAAAGATATCGTTATGCTGTGCATTTAGAGAACATTGCCCACATTTTCAGTTATATCAGTATAATTTTAGGGTGGTTTTCTTAAGAGTTCTTCACTTTCATTAAATTTAGTTTCTTTAGAAATTGTGATAAAGTTTACTCCTGGATTTAATAAGCTTGCAAGTAGAGAAATCTTAGAGATTTTTGAAAATATTCCTCCCTAGGGCTCTGATTTCTTTCCACTTAAGTGGTGAAACTCCACTGAGCATGATTCTGATTGGATTAATGTTAAAGTCAGTTGAGACTTCTGCTATAAGTGAGATGTACAATAATCTCCAATTATTTGTGGTTTTCACTGAAATAATATAAATTAGAGCCTGTTGGGCTGATTTGTTTGGCTGCTTTTGCAGATTTCAAAAGGACTGAATTTTATCCTAGGAAAATCTTAGCTGTAGTGCAACCCTAGATTGAAGCTGTAATCCTTAGTGTCACTCTAACAATGTATTTGGCTCAGTAGTGTCATCAGATATTAAAAGAAGGTGTAAAGAAGGTTCCAGGACATTCTACAGGATAACCAAGGAATATACCTCTCTGAAATCTCTGTTTTGTTGTAAATGCCTAAGAAATTTGTATGAAACTCTCATGGAATTTAATTTTGTGAAAAAGATACAGTTTGCTGCAGCTTTTAATACTCATTTGCTATGTATATTTATATATGCATAGAAATAAATGTTTCTTTTAAGGAAGAAATGCCTAGTTTTCCTATTTCTTCATTGCTTACCTGCTCAAGATTTTTTTTTTACCTCGTCAGAGTGACAGCCTTACTGTTTCCCATCCTCAATAAAGCCCCACCTACTTTTGGGCCTGAAATATATGTCTTTCATCTTGAAAGAGCTTTAATATTATTTTGAAAGGCTCTCTGTCAGCATACCCATCTATGCTCAGAAGCGGAGCCTAGTGTCGAGGGAGCCAAAACCTTAAATATTTACTGTCTTATACTACAATGCTTTCTGTACACAGCAGAAATCTACACTGTTGCAAATATAACACTTTTTTTACATAAAATCCCTCGTAGTTCCACATTTATTTTCTTTCCTCTGAATCCACAGGAGACCTATGACACATATACATATGTGTATATGGTACATGATAATTCTGAGTGACATCAGAATGATTCAGAATACGGTAAATGTTTTATTTTGGTGGTGGAAAGGTACTAGAACACATGGCATGGATTGGACATTATCACATGGTGACTTACGTCAGAAAAAGAACATTTTTAAAATAAATGTGTTCCCTTTTCTTCATATAGTTTTCTTGATATTTACGGCAGGTCCTTAAAATTTCTTTTCATACTGCTGATTAGGAATCAGCTATCTCAGATATAACTTTGTGCATATGTGTCTCAAGACAGAATTTGCATTTCTAGTCCTGATATTGATGGATTTCTTCTGAGCCATGTACTTTAGACAGAAAACTTCTTCAACAGTCATGTTCTGCTGCATTTTTCTCCTTAGGGAACATTAATTGATCACATTTCAGGATAACGATGAATCTGCAGCTCCAAATGCCTAGGCTTGCTAGGAGTCACTCACTGAAGTGCAAGTAAATTATTTGTTTCAATGCACCACAACTTTTAAATATATAAAGATATCACCCTTCTGATTAAAACATTTAATGTCTAGTTCATTATGATATTGAACAAAAATTTGAACAGATTAACCAGAAAAATATAAAGATAGTATAAATGTTTATTGGAACACATATCTGTAGGCATAGGTGCGTGGGTCACACACAAGAACTTAATTGCAATATTTTTTGTGAACATCAGCCGCTATTTAACTATACTGATGAGGTTCTTTAGAAAAAAAAAGTCACTATAGAACAGATGTGATGTGTAGTTACTGCTCTTTGGAGCACTTTGAAGAGCTTTATGTTTAACGTTCCTTAATTTCTTTAAAAAGGTAATTCTCATTAAAAAAAAAGAATCAGGTAAATTTTATATAGAATATTTTAAAACGGTTGTGTTGACCATTTTGTAAATTATACAAGACTGACAGAATGTTAGGGCCCTGTTAAACGGAGGATAAATTTTTAAACATTAATGATTTGGTTTTTTAATCAGTAGAAGCAACTATGAGATTGAGCAGAGAAATGTAGGTTATCTATTCTTCTGCTGTAATGTCACTTAGAAATAATTTCAGTTACCCAAGCTTGGCAACCTCATTCTGTGTAAAACTCCCAAATTAACTCAGTTCAATTCTAGCAGTGAGTCTTTCAAATAATCAAACCAATCACCTAGCATATATAACTATGTGAACAAGTACAGAGAGTCAAGCAAGCTCTCTGTCCATGTTTTGCGCTTGCCAGGCAAAAGCCAGCTGCAGTTGAGAGGGCATGTAATTGAATCCATGTCAAGAGGGCACCAAGCCAAAAATAATAAGCTGTGCTAGAGCTCAGTGCTGTACCAAAGCATTTAGACAGTTTCTGGACTATTGGTGGCTCAGGCCAAGGAAGGCTGGAGGATGTGTGGCTTTCAGACCCACTTTGAAGCAGCACACACAAAAGCAGATGAGGATAGGCTTTTCAACAATCTCAGGAGGTTCAGAGAGTGTAAGAGGCCAAAACTATTTTAGTACTTTGAAAACAGAGGAAAAATGAAAGTTGTCACAATAAGATGAACTCGTGGTTGCATTGAGGTTAATGACTGAATTCCACATAATTTGATGTTAGGGGAGGTTACTAGCACAAGGTAATATTTGTGTTGCATGACACAAGCACTACATAATTACTTAGCTATAACATACCATTTTAATGCTCATGATTGTTTAAAGAGTTATTTAAATTACTTTTTTTTTTCAGTGCTGTATTTTTGTTGTGATTGATAATTAACCAAATTCTGCTCTTACAAATACCCAGTAGAGTCACTCTGGTTTTACAGATATTGTATGACAGCTTGTGCAATACAAAACTTGCCTTGTTTTGGCAAGGAAGTTGACACATACATAAACTGACGTTCTGAAGTCTTTCTTCAGTATTTATACACAGTATACCAAAGATCAGCACATCAAAAGCGTGTAATCTAATACAATAAATTGCAGTTGTACAATCAATCTTTTGGTAGAAACACTTATTGCTCAGCTAGATATCATTTAACAGTTTGTTATGGACTCGAGTGACACACGTACGATTTAAAGCTGTATATAATCTCTAAAGTAATAGGAGTATGAACATAGTCTTTAGGTATAAAATGAGTAATATATATAGTCAAAAGTAGGTTGTTTACATAGAAATAAACTATAGGTAAAAATATGTATAGGCTTAAGAGAACTGCAACATAAAAAGGAAGTAATACATGTCACTATGTTATAGTAACTAAATTATAAATCCCTTTCATTGCTCATCAAAAGAAAATGAAAAGGAGAAGAGGAATTTTGTGGAAAAAATAAACAAAGTGTTTTACATTAGTTGCCATGTAAGATTAATTGTATTACTATTCATCACAAAATAATTCTGCATGGGAAATCCAAGAGGTACTAACTTTTGACAAGTAAGGCCTATAGATGGAAATGGTAGTTTTATTAGACCACATACAATAGTTGGAGAAAGCAGACAAAATTTGTTTGAGCCAAATTTATTTGGGCAAACAAATCCTTTTCCATGTCTGTTATGAGCAGCAGACTTCAAGGTTTGCTTTGAATTCAAACAATTGCTCTGAGTAGCATATTCAAGTGGTCTAGTAAAAACATGAACCCCATTTACAAACCTTGCCTTGCTTATGTCTTTTCTCCACTACATCTGCAACAACTCTACTGCTAAAGTTGTATACAGGTAGGTGATTTCCAGGCAAAAAAAAAGGAATTCCTAAGTATTTCTGAACATATATGATGCTTATCAGAAAATAAACGAATGCCAGTACAACTAAAAGCTTGAGCTCTTGCTAGAATTAGGCTTAGCATCTGCAAGGAGTAATGGAATAGGAAACAAGTTTTGTATAGCTCTAAAGTTATAAGACAAACTTCTATATAGGCTCTCAGCTTTATGTTATATCCTCCTTTATGTCAGCTGGTTTTGTAACTAGATTGAGTTATATGACCTGGATTACTAACAGATGTCTCAGCACCGTGATATCTTCTGAGCTCTACCTCTGCCTTTCTCTAAGGGACAGTGACAGCCTTGTTAATATTGATAAAGCTTCAATACAATCTTTGTGGGGAAATTATCCAGAGTATCCCAATTTATATTTACATCTAAATGACAAATAGCAGGTGTGTCCGGTGAGATCGTACTGGATTTTGCATTGCTTGCCCTCTTGGAAAGGCTGCCTCACCCCTCCTTCCTCTGTCAACACCAGGTCCCTGCCCTGTCAACATTCTGTCCTAATTGTGAAGGTACATTGGTTTTTTTTCCTTTTCCAGTATCCCAAAGAATATCTACACAATTAAAGAAGATGGTGGTTCTTCAGCCATTTATACTCTTCAGGACGAATTACATAGTAAAGCTTCTTAAAAATTTTTTATTGCTTATATTTCCAAAATAAGAATAATTCATGATATAATCAGAATTTTGCAATCACTTTTGTTACTGACCTTACCTACCTCTAAAGGAATTGAACTTATAATGAAAGACTGAAATAGGTGCAAATGAATTCAATGCTGAG
This sequence comes from Nipponia nippon, assembly GCF_047370975.1. NCBI lineage: Eukaryota > Metazoa > Chordata > Aves > Pelecaniformes > Threskiornithidae > Nipponia > Nipponia nippon. Next base: position 16,106,579 of record NW_028262358.1, on the reverse strand, counting down.
CTCCTCTTTTGTCCTTTCATTCCTTTCCATCGCCCTCCTACTTTTTGTTTTATTGTCATGTGTTATGAATGTGTGTTATCACAACTGTTTCAAGGTCACATGTTTCAATAGCGGATATTAGTGTAGTTTCAGGACAGTCAATAAAATGATGCCATTTTCCTCTGATTAAGGATATAGTTTGACATCGAGAGATATTTTCTGTTACACAAGGCTGGAGTTTGTATTCATATAAACCCTTTCCATCCACTTGAACAAATATACACTGTTATATTTGCAGAAGAAATATTGTGATTATCAAAACACAGTAAAGTAGTCAGTATTCCCATATAAACTGGATAAATCTAATAAAAAATTAAAATGTGAAAAGAAAAATGTAGTCAAATGATTAGATGACTGGTGACTGGTGTTTAAATTATGTCACATGGCACATCATTAAACATTAATGTAGCTAATATATCCAAGGTCATTTTTTTGTGAATATAATTGTTAAACCTTTTAAAATTAAAGTATAAATGTCTAACTATTGCACAATAGTTTTTGTTTTGCTAAAATCTGTTTTCCAGATCAACTACTAATCATAATATATATTAATAATATTTATGTTTTCATCCTTTTACACAAAAAACCCTTCAGTGTTGTACATAGTACATCATGTATTCTGTGTATAGAATAAACAAGAAAAAGAATTCCTGAATATTAATAGAAATGATCTACAATGTCAATGTTCGGTTACTATAAAATGTCGTTTTAAGGTAACTCCAGCCAAGACATCTACCATTAAGGAATAAGACAGTAATAATACGTAATAAGGAAGTCATACATACAAGGTACTGTTAAGAAAACCACAACAAAGATCAGCCATCCAACAAACAAAACAATCCTGTAAAACAAAGAAATCAGTAGACCGTTTTTCATTCTACTTGCTTAAAACTTTTCCTAAGCAAGAAGATTTACAGCTCCAGAACACACATCACCCTTTAAATAGTATCCCACCTATAATCAGGTACACCGTCTCTCCAGAGAGTCTCATATGAAGAGGAATGAGACACTACAGGTTTGTAATTACAGTCTTTCCATCACATGATCTTTCTAGGTGTAGAGAGACTAAATCAGCCAAGACACCAAGGAACGCAGAAGGTTGTTTCTAATGTAACTAGTTAGCCAAGCATGACCATGCAGATTGTATTTCTGATTTAGACTAAGAGTAGACACACTCTGACAAATGCTTAAGATTAATAGAACTGTATTATTCATCATGTGTAACACAGATTTAATGGCTTTTAATGACAGCTTCTTATCATAAAAATATATTTATGTGATGTCTGTGAACAAGTATCCTCATAGCAAAACCTGGTGTTTATTTATACAAGAAAAGTCTTGACCCTACTGCACATGTTCCCTCCAGGAGAAAGAAAGTAAACATGGCTGGTATTCTTTACATAAAGAAACAAAAAAGAGTAAAAAATTCTGAAAAAAACCCCACACTTCTCTTTGGCATTCATTCTTCCTCGTTCCTTTGTCCAATTCTTGTCTCAGATATAATCAAAGTGATTAATATACAAGGAAAATCGCAGGGCAAATGTGATCAGCTGATGACAGAGACTTGCTGAAGTCAGTGCTATTCAGATTTACAACTTACATCAAGCTGTGGACTGGCCCTGGACAGATTATCTCCAGAGAGTCTCTGTTGAACAACATCGTGCTTTTTTCTGTGCCTGGTGCTTTAGACTACAATTCTTTGAGAACAGAAAAATGCATACCTCAAAACGTGGCTGTTATTTCATCCTGAATGCTTTCTATAACTGTAGCCTCCTTTATGACTGCCAAAGCTCTCTCACAAAACCAGGAGACAAACTTTAAAAAAGGTCAGCCTGTACTTTAGCATACTTCTCCTTACCTTGATATCCATGAAATATTTACTTTAAAAATATACCTACCTCATGTTATCAGTGCAAACAGATTTACATTTATTTGCATTACTTATACATACATTAAAGTATAATGATGGCATTAAAAAATAAAGAAAATCATGTAATACCTTTACTTTTACCTATGGATTTGGTGAAATGGTTCCATGAAGAAAGCATTTCCAGACAAGAAGAGAATAAAGAAGAGGAGAGAAACAACAGTAAGAGCCATGAGTATATGTAAATGCAATAGTATCCAAACATGAAGAGACAAAGTATAAGGTAAGTGTCTGTAGACAAATGGAGATGCAATCAGTGTCATAGTAGGGATTTAGTTTATTTTTTTCCAATCATGTACATGCAGAGAAACACAGAAATAACCCATGCTTAGATAAGAAAGAGTGACACAAAAGTAACATTGACAATGGGTTACGAGGAAAAAACCACTGATTTCGTTACGTTGCAAAATTGTACTCTCAGCATTCCAGAAGCCAGGAGCAGATGCTTTCTGCACATTTCCAATCAGCCATGCATTAATGTAAATGGACTCTTCAATGTGTACAATGTGACAAGCTGAATATCTTCTTTCAGAAGCTATCTGAAGAGTGCTCTTGTGCTTCATCTTTTATAGAATCACCCATAGTTGTATTTTTTGATAAATACATGAAATTTTCTTAATCACCTTCTTATTTCTCTCACCTCTTTTCAGTTATTATATTGCGAGAGGGGTAGTTGAGGAGGCAGGAAGGACAAAAGCTTACAGAGCAAACAAAAAAAAAAAATGAAATAAGAAAAGATGTGACTAAAACCATGTGTTTATTTGCAGCCAAAGACAGCTTTCAAGCATTTGCCCATCGTTTGCAGTGATGGATTCAAAGCAGCTACAGAACAAGAAGAAACAATGAAAGCAGAGTGGAAAAGGAACAGAGCCCATACCTTGGTCGCCCATCATCAGGTGCGCCAGACCTTGAAGGGAAACAAGAGCACAGTCAGCAATGAACAAGGGAGCACGGGAAGGTGGTGTCACAGTGACAAAAATGTTTTGTGACAGGCATCTGTTTCCTATGAGATGTCTGTATCACAGAGGGAAATCAAAGAGCATTTTTCAACCACTGGTTGGAATGCTTTGGGCTACAAGTAACAGAACTGCAATTCAAACACTGGGTGCTGCTTTATTGTGTATTTCTTCTGTGCAGTAGTTGGGATGACAGAAAATAATAAAATGCTTTCAAATCCAACCAATTCCTTTAATATTCCATCTGTCTTTATCGTATTTTGATTATATTGCTTTGAACACTTTGCTGGGAGGACTTCCTGTCCTCTGCTTGTGAAATGATGTTAAAAACCTGGAGAAGTGTAAACCTGAAAAATGGGCTGGGTCTGATCTTTTTCCCCTCATAAAAATGAGCATTTCAGGTAATTAAATAAAAGTTCTTCATCACATTGAAATGATAATGCAAGGGATGTCTCCTTATTTGTGTGAAACGTGACAGTAGAATGAATTTGTTCCAGAGAAGGCAAATTATTACATATGCAATATAAAATACATATCAATAAAGAAAATTTAAGTGACAGCTTCTAAAGCTACTTCATAAATCTGTGATAAATAGATTTTGCTTTATATTTGTATTGTGAGATGAAATCCAATCACATCAGTATAGGTCTAGTGACATTTCAAAACAGATGTCCATAATGATAATCACTCAACCAGAGCCAAATTTCATTACTCTTTAACCAAAAATATTCAGCTTTTTTAATTAATTATAATAAAATGATACTTTTATTCTCACTGACAATAATGTGATGTAGGGAGAATATTTTTCTAGAAATATGAGGTTTTTCACATTTTATGTCTGGTTTAAAAAACAGGCTTATTCTTGTTGAACTTAGCTGTTTTAGGATCCATTTTAGAAGCTATTAATTGCTTGTGTTAAATGTGTTCCTCTTCTCCAACAACTATAAAAAAGTCATACATTATTTTCTTACTTGCAATTAATTAAAATTAATTCACACAAAGAAGGCGTGCAATAAAATATCCTGCTCTTTATTGGAAAGCAGACTTCCTAGAGAGTTCCTGTGATTTCTAATTCACAAAGAAAATTAGGTGCACAAATGACTCATAGTACTTGGGGGGAGTTCAAAGAAGATACTCCCGACTGCAATCAGTCTTAAAGGATTCATATCTTATCAGTTCCAAATTTCAAGTGATGTTCCAAATAGACTAACAATGGTTTTCCTGAATTAGTGCTTTTTAATGTCACCCTTTTTAGATGCTTAGTTAAACTGAAGGGCCTGATGTGCCCCACATCTTGTGCAATAGATTCTGTTTCCAAATACAGCGCACTGCAGCTGGTGGGATTACCTGGGGCTTACAGCAATGTAAATGAAAGCTGAGTATGATCCTGAAGGGATGCGTACTTAAGCATTGCTTGGGAAACATGACACAGCTGTGCTGCAGTTAGCAGCTTGTGAAAGAGTAGAAATGTTTTCACGTGTGTTCGTTCTCTAGAAGTGTTGCTGCAACTGAGGCACGCTGAAAACATAAAGACCCACAGTCAAGCTTCCTTCTTTTAATGCTGAATGTCCCTGCATGGCCTCCTGGAAGTATTAGTCTCTTCATGTGATTATTTAACTCATCTTTTGGCAAGTTAAATGTTATATTTTAACTTGTCTTTTGGCTTTTAACTTTTTGTGTTGGGTACTATTGTAAGGAATCTCAGACTTTTGACTTGGCTTTAACTGTATTCGATAGAGGGCAGGTGAAACTAGTGTAACGTTACAACATCTTTTTCCTTAATAAAATTGTGACCTTTCAGCAGCTACTTTATGTGAGCTCTTTCAGCTCTTAGAAGGTATGAAGCAAATCGTTGTAATGTCTTCTAGGGAAATGCAAAGAAGGTAATATCTTACTAGCTTGCATTTAAATATGATCTTTATAGCTATAAGGACCTAAACAAAAGGCCTAGTTTCAGGAGATTACCACTGCTTGATAGCTATTATTTTTGCTAAAATGATATGTGAGATTGGTCAGTTGTAAATACATGATTGTTGTATAATTTGAAAAAACTGTAAATGGCAGAAGTGCCTCTTGAAAACATCATAGAAACCACTTGAATTTTAAAAGTCACTTACAGTGCTGTTCAACTAAAAAAGGAAGCTAAGTGAATGTAAAAAAAATACACTGCTCAAACCAGACATCTATCAATTAAAAAAATTAGTACTAGTCCTCAAGACACTGTATTTTGTTTGACTCTGTATGTTACTTTATTTGTGGAGCAGTAAGGTTACTTACACTTCGTTGCTAAAAGCACATAATGATACTTACCTTATTTTTATATTTTTGCAATCTATGGATGAAGGCTATGGAAGAGTGAAGAATTACCATTACTGTACCTGTGCAATCCACAGAGTGGTTTAAAATGATACAGATAAAGCTACCATGATAGCAATCACAGCTAGATTTTCAAAATGACAGTCTGCTTATAATAGAGAATACCACAGTGGATAGCCATAGAAAGTTCTAGCCTTAACTAACCATGTATAGGCATACCATACATAGAAAATATTAATTTGTGCACCATTACTTCACAAGCAGAATGAAAAAAGCCTTTTCTTTGTGAATTAGAAATTCAAGATTTAGTAGGAATACCTTGTGTGTGACCCACTCCACCTTTATACTGAACTTGGCTCCAAGAGGAAAGAGTTAAGGGGCACAGGATGGGATAGTGGAAGCAGATATGAAGGTAGGATATTTTCAAAATTTGGTGTGTGAGTTCCATGCAGAGCACAGGCCGAAACAAAATTTAAACATGGTAAACCTGCAGTGAACATGTTCAACCTTAGCACAATCTTAGTAAAATGAATAAAATGTAGTCTTTTCATACCAGCAATATATATAAATTTAACTCTGTGAATACTAAATCCTTCTGTTTTCTTATGTAGCCTAACTTACAGAGATGCTCAGATATCACAGAAATCAAGGATGAAAAATTATAGATCGGTTTCCAGATTGTGCTTTGGATACACATTCTATGCTTCCATTCTTTAGATATACATCCTTTGTAACTTTAATGTATGCATAAGTATCCAGACCTGTGTTGGAATAAATTTAAGGTTGCAGTTTTAAGAATTAGATCCAGGTAAAGTCTGGATTAACTGTTATCCAGGCTTTATCTTGTACTGCTGTGCATAAATGAATATGTAAAATGAAATTGAACCACCTTAATCTAGCTATACTGATCCTAATTCACATTTGAGACTCATGTTGACACCAATAAGAGTTTTATGCACAGATCAAATATAAGATTAGGTACTTATTTCTAGGCTTTTATGTTTTTCAGTTAGAATTCCTATCCCAGTGTTGTTGAATACATTTTTATTTTACAATGAAAAGGAAATTGTATTGATATGTATGTGTGTGACAGTGCACACAATTAAAGCATCAGAATTGTTTAAATTATCTTTCTCCTCCTGGTAACATATATTTTAATAAAATTGCACAGCATTGTGTATGTGCTAAGTCTGAGCACCTCTCTTTGCCCTTGTATACAGTAGCATAGAGAAATGCAGAATGGATACGTCCAGGCTTTTTTAGAAAATTGCCACTGAAGAAGCAGGCAGTGGCCCACGGTGACTTGAATCCTGGATGAACTCAGGCCCCCCAGTGGCTTACTACAGGACCCTGGGTCAGAGCCGTGCCAGGGCAGCCACTTTGCGTATGAATTAGCCTACAAAGTGCTTGATTTAAAAATAGTTTTAAAAGTACTGGAAAAAATAAAATAAAGTTATTGCTCAGTTTAGATCGATAAACTCATTGTTCAAATAGATAATCGTTTATCCAGTATGCAAAGGTTCAGCCCAGAGAGACTTTTAAAAGCACTTGTACATAAAAAAAGCACCTGCACCATTTGGCTTATAAGCAAAAAGACAGTATTGATTCCCAGCAATAACTGATCTGTGAACCATATTCTGTACCTTTAAAACTATGATATATATGCACGCAACATATTTTACCAGCTAATAGACATACTTACCAATATTCAGGCTAGATGGCATTGTGCTTTAGTTTCCACTGCCCTGTGTCATACTTTCTTTAAAGGGACTTAATTACATACCAACATTATTATTAAAATCACATGCTGCTTCTTTCACAATGTCGAAAAGGCAGAGTGCATTATGTTGAAAAGTTAGACAGAAAAGCTTTTTTCCTAAAACTTTGTGCTGTAAAGGATAATACAGTAAGCAAGATTTGTAGTATTAAAGAGAAAAGTGCTTTCCATTTTCCTAAGCAATAAAAAATATAGGTATTTAACATGCATTACATTTTTATGAGGAGGATTTATGCTCGACACTAATGAAACAAATAGTTTCTTGAAATGTTTTTCATACAGAACATGAGAAGAAATCAGTCCTTCTGCAAATCTCCTGAATGATTTTGAAGAGTGGTATCAGTCATACAATAAAATCCCATTGTTTCAGTGGGGACATTCTGGAATTACACCAATAAGGCCAAGATTAAAATGGAGCTTTGTTCGTGTTCTGTATGGAAAAAGAAATCACACTTATCTAATAAACTTGTATACCTTTTACGGGTAAAAAAATGCAACTTACCGTACTGAATGATATGCGTACTTTTATAACATTAAGCAGAAGGGAACAAACCCACTAAACAGAAGGGAAAAACAAGAGCTTAGGAAAATAAGGTAGAAAGCACCCACCTTCCACATAGTTGTCTTCTGTATGCACATAACAGGGAAGGAGAGAAAAGGAAAACATTCATTAAGCAGCATGCAGACTGGAACTTGCCATTGCATGTCTGCATCATGCAAGGCATCAAACACAACATGCAAGTGCTCCATTGCTACAATCCAGAGGGAAAAACAAAAGCACCAGGGAAGCAGTGTTTCTTCTATTTAACAAAATTTATGTGATATGAAATAAAACAATACTGTTTCCAAAGTGCAAAAATTGTAGAGGATTTACTGCAGCTCTTTCTAAGTTTAATTACTATTAGTCATTAATCAGAGGATCTTCTTGTAAGACTTTTATAACTATATATTTTAAAGCCATCAGTCATTTATGATAGGGATTCTAAGTTCATTTGCTTCTACTTTCCTGTTCTGAATTTTCCTTAATGACCTGTATGAAGTAGACTATTTTAAACAGATCAAACAAGATAACTTAAGTTCTAGAATATGCTCTGAAGATGTTACCACAGGCAGCATGGCTGATCCTGCACTCATTACTGAGGCACCCACTCTGGTCATTGGGTCAGACCTCTGAATCCAGTGTGGAAAAACTGTTATATAAACCCGGTGAAATAACTCAGAATTGTAGGATCATGTCTCACAGCATTTGTCAGCATCAGAAACCTGCACGTCTCAAAAAATCAATCAGTTCTCTGCCTAGTACAGCTAGCAAAGGCCACAGCAATCTCAGGCATGGGTTCCCCCCTGGATTTGTTCAAAGGGCATTTTGCCTAACTAAAGACTGCTATCAACAAGCAATAATTTGGCCTTTTATCCCCAGCCCAACATCAATTTGGGGCACAGGTAAGAAGGTTCCCCCAAAGCCTACAAAGTGAGAGTGGACTAGGAATTGAGCCTCAGCTAATGAAGCATACAGAATTTGAAGTTAAGAAATAGGCTCAGTGTCCTAGTACTCATGCTAGTCTCTCTAGTCCTCAGCTCCTCCACTAGGTAGGTGATTTTGAGGGACTATGTCTCTGTCGCCCATTATGATTTTGACTGAGGAGAGGATAGGAGAGAGTACAAAGATATCTCAGGGGAGAGAGAAAATGGGAAAGGTAAAATAACAAAGGAAAAACAACACGGAAGTCAAGGAGATGGACTGTGTGAAACCAAAACAGAAATGGGGAAGGGTGACAACACAGCAGTCTGACTGCTTGGGAGATCTCTTCCTGCAGTTTGTGCCACCTCCACCAACACTTGCTGGGGAGTGAGCACTCAGAAGCAATTGCAAATTGAAGCCCAGTTCTGTCATTACAGGTGATTTCTTATGGAGACTTCCTACAGGAAAACACCTTTTCATGTGACCATTAAGAAATGCGATCTAAGCTAATTTGAATATATTGTAAACCAGGAGTCAATAAAACAAGTTACACAGAACTGGGCTCAATGATATCTCTTAAGCATACCAATTTCCTGCCGGAATGTGTCACTTTTCATAGTGAAAAGCCTTTATAAGTTAATGCCACAAAACACTGAAAAATCTCATCATAACTAGACAGTATTCCAATAAATAATTTGAAAAGTTTACCGCTTTAAAAATAATAACTTCTATAAATGATTAATATTAGGGGTTTAAGTCTCTCAGTTTTTAATTGTAATACTCATAGGTCAGACCAGATAGTTATTTGGCTTAGGACATTATAAATCACCTTTTCCATTACAAATCACCATTCCACTCTAAATTTAGACTTCTAAAATCTCACTGCCTGTTATTTTAGTTTGTTATGAAAGTGCAAAGGGTACACACTGTTACATGCATTTAGGAAAGTAAGAGGCTGAAAAGGAAAAAAAATATTAAAAGCAGTACGCCTGTTGTGAGTAAATACCTGAAGATCAACAAATCAAATAAAGTTCACTGAGAAAATGAAAAACACTCAATTTCACAGGATAAAGATATTATGTTCTATAGGCAGTGTAAATTATAGTGATATTTGGGCTATTAGAAATAGCTACTTATAGATAATCTTTTCTGGAAGAGCCTTCTTTCTTTAACTGCATATAGCAATTTCCTTTCTTTAAGTACAAAACCCCCCAAACTTAATGAAAAATAAATTAGTTGTAGTATAACTTCATGCTCCTTCATCTAGTCCTTGTTACCACAGTGTTGGTATATTGCAATACCAATACTGCAATGACATCCTTTTTGGTGGACATACTTAGCTTAACGTGATTACTTAAAACCAACACGTGAACTTGCTAAAAGGCCAGTTCTGTTGCTCGTGATGTCAGAATCAAAGGGAGAGTTCTGAAAATGACATCACAGGCAGCATCAGATGGTTAAACTTGTTTGGTTACAGGGTTTAGCATATTTTGTTTTATATCACAGGCCCTATTCTTAGCAGTGATTGGTATGTCTTTTTGATGACTCCGTCACCAGAAAGATTTACACTAGCTGAGCAGCTTCCCCTAACTGTCTGATTGATTAAACTTTTAAGTGATAGTAAATTAAACTGTCAAAACATTTTGAATTAACTAAAATTGAAAGTGTTGAACTCCTGCTCTGTGAATAAAACAGTGTATATGGCCAAACCCCTGTACACTAGTAAACAGAAATGAAGATTCATTCCTCCACATGTTTTTCTTATGGTAAGTTAAATCATCTTAAACAGTTTTGCAATCTAAGAAAAAAATTATTTCAGCTTCTTTATGGTACTTTACAAGATACTTACGTTAGACTAGCATTGAGCACTATACTTAAGGTGGTTTTTTGTGATGGCTGATATATTTCCATATTGCTAACACTTTGCTTGACTTTCCTGATTCCCATTTTCTTGGCATGGCTTATTCTTCTAAGCAGACACTAAGAAACCAGAAGACCCAAATTCTAACTTTTCTTTTTATTCATTTTGCTTACTCCAGCCACTCTTAAAAAAAAACCCAAAACAACCAACCAACCAAACAAAAAAACAAAAAAAAAAGGAAAGTCTTTGAAAGCCATGTATACTATCAACGTCTTAATTTTGCAGTTTGGAGGGAACAACAATTTCATCATTTAAATCAGGAGTAACTTTATTTATGTCATTACAGTTGCACTGGTGTAAAATTTATGTACCTGGAGGACAGTAGAGCCGTGTTACACATTTCTGTCATTGCTGATGATTTAGCCACCCATAGTCTGAATTTACCCACATTTACATCCATCTACCCTGGAGGATCTCATTTTCTACTGAGTAGCTCTCTTGGCATCACCGGAACCAGAGGCTTTCAAGACCCAAAGTGCCACCTCCTAGCTGCTTTAGGCATTGGCACAGAACAGCTCTTAGCCTTTTCTGCACCAGTTGATCGTACCAATGATTTTCACCAATGCACAGCCCAGGTACAAGAGAAGGGGCTAAAAGGGACTGTCAACACAACAGTGGAGGAGCAGAACAGCCTTACAGCCTCCCCTAGCAACCAGATGACTGGCCAGACAGGTAACTTTCTCTTCAGCACTCTGGCTTCTAGTAGATGTGAAAAGTCCTCTGTTCTCATGTTGCATGGAGCTACTCACTTGAAGAACTAGACAGGTCTTCATCCACTGCAAATTCTTGTTTCCTAGACCTCCCCCCACCCCCACCAACAACGATACTAAATTGCACTGCTAATTTCTGTGTTTACAACCTAATTCCTTTGGCCAAATTCTGCTCTCAGCGCTACTGGTGTAATCTGTTGACTGCACATATTGAGCCAAATATTCAGTTGATTTAAATCTGGTAGGACATGGTTGAAATCAGTAGAACTACACAACTTACATAGGCTGTGAATCTGGCTTATTATCTTCAGATGAATTGTCTCAGGCTGTCCCTACTGAGCTGAGAACAGAATCTGCTCCATATTTTTTGCAGCAAAAGCCCAACCAATTCTAATTATTTTAGCATATTACTATGATTCAGTGATATAAAAATGGGAATCGTGTTTTTACAGGATATTTTTATTAATTCAAAAATCATTTTAATATTTTGTGATGCCTCACAGAAACCTTGATTTTCTTAAAAAATAAGTGACTCTTTATATGTTTTGTGGTTATTTCTGCTATTAATTTTTTTTTCTTCTGCTAGAATATTTACACCTTAGCCACACACAGAGCACAATATTTGTCCTGACACTTATATAAGAACAATATTTTCATGATAAACAGATGAAACAGTACATTAGTATTTTGAAGTTACAGAAATAGTATTCTAAAAATAATTCTATGCTATAATTATATGCTATAATAAGATAGCATATTAGAAGTGGCATTTTTATAGGGTATTTTTTCCTCATCAAAATTATAGTTCAAAATCACATTTGGCAACAATGAAGGGTATTATATACCACAGACATAGTTCATGAAATTTCGTAAGATATTTGGTACTACAAGTAGTGGGGAAGTAGCCTGAAATAAAAGTTATTTTTATGCAGGTGTCTTGCAATAAAAATGATGGCTAGAAATTTAAGATACGATATATTAAGTTTGTTTCCCCAAAGAATAATGCATAGGTATACTTCTCTATAAATTTATCTACTTAAAATTACTGTACTGGTAAATGTCATTTCAAGAGGTAGCTTTTTCTATGGGACTGTCTCAGCATCTCTTGGATAGTGTAACTTAGCCTGTCCCATCAGTTTCTCAAATTGTTAGAGAAATTGTTTTGTTTAACACGTAGTTCAAAAGAAAATATTCAGAAAGGATATGAAAACATGAATTATGTTATAAAGCATGAACAGTCACAGTCTCAATAATGATGAACTAAAGCAATACATTGAAAATCTGTGGCTATTGGCATTGGTCTTCTAAAGTACTGTGTATCTGACAAATTCCATTAAGATTATTTGCATTTTTTTGAAATGTACTTTTGAAAACCACTGTAAATATTGATTGTAATTATTGACTGTAATTATGATTAATTAGAAATGTATTTTAATGATACCTAGCACAGAACTCTGCTTGAATATTGAGTAAATAGCAGCATTTCCTACAGATGAGCCTCGTGGAACAAAATTTGGGATTCATATGCAAAATCCACAAATCCACCACAATCTAGGGAAGAGGGCCCAGGAGTTCCTACATTCCCACGTGGCCCCATTAGGTCTGAAGTCAATGTACAGCCTCTCCCAGACTCCACACAGCTTTGGAAGGACCCATTCAGAGGACTTTCCAGTGCAGTGGGTAGAAATACAATATAAAAGGGACTCTATTGATTTTTTTTTTTTTTGTGGAAGGAAGAAATTTCAGAATAACAGGATTTTGGTTCTGTTCTAGCTCCATTTTCTATCTACATCTCTGTGAAGATCTGTTCTTTTCTGGAATGCCCTGTACGAGACTCAGGAGAAAGGTGTGATACCATTAGGAGCATAGATGACCTGTCTTGACCAATAATGAGGACAAGGCTTTCTGCCAGATGAGAATCATTAGGGCACAATTAGATGTTTCTGCCAGTTTTGTACAAGACAAAGCCATCAGCCCAAATTCAGTACACCTCTGTAAATTCTACTAACATCCATGAATTTACCCTAGGTGAGGCCACCTTTTCTAGACAGTGCTATGTATCCCAGTTGCATTGAGAATGAAATAATGACAAGATCATTTTAGTTAAGCTACTGTAGATGAGCTCGTAGTGTGAAGCAGCAACTAAGGGTGGCAGTGCAATTCTTGAATGCACAGGCAAAGAAATAATGAACGGAAATAGAAAATGGCATTACTTTTTGTGGCATAACTAAAACCATTACTGTGTTTAGTTCCAGTGCTCACATATTTAAAAGGAAGTGAAAAATGAAGGAGGTTTCAGAAAAAAAAACTTTTCCCACAGTCATTCATGGCATTAAAAACCTAAGAAAACTCAGCAACCATGTCTTACAATGGAAGCCCTAAGATGCTCAATCCATTGAATATATCAAAGGTGAGATTAAGAGGTGTCTTGAACGCAGGCTGTAGCTATCAATGTCAGGAGAAAGATTCTTGATACCTGGAAGTCCTTTCAACCAGACAAATGCTGGCATCAAGAGTCAGAAAAGTTCAAACTGAAAATAAGATGAAAATTTTCAATAAAGGTAAAATAAGCATTGGAAATACTGGGAAATTCTTCCCTGAAGTCTTAAGACAGAGCCTTTGTCTAACAGAAACTGTATATCAATCATTGCTTTTGGGCTGCATTGTAGGAATCACTGGAAGAAAGTCTGCCTTTTGGCATTTAGGAGGTCAGGTTAATATTTTCATAGCAGTACATTCTGGCCATAACTTGTATCAATCTATGAATTTTCTCTAGTCACATGAGAATAGAAACCAAGCATAAACAGCAGCACATACTTTGACACCCCGTTAAACACAAAAATGTTCAAATAAATTGTTTTCTCAAATCAATCTCTACATCATTTGCACAAAGAGCTCACTGAGAAATGTTTCCCATGAAGAATTCAAATATAATGGGTGAAAAAAATAATTCAGACAAATCATTACTATTGTTCCCAATGGGAAAATACCCCCATCCCCAATTTACTTCTACACCCTGTAATATTTTCTAATACCTGCTCCAGTTGTCTGCAGATGACAATCAAAATCAAAACATAATTAAATTAATACTCTGAGGCAACAACTTTTTGTGCTGTCTGATTCCTATGCAGCTTTATCACTTTTCTATCATTTATCATCACGTGTATCAAATGTGAAATCATTCAACATTGCTTTCGTTTAATGCTATTAATCTATGATTATTTTATTGTTACATATTTTTAGATATTGCACATCTGAATAGACTTGTGCTTTTTTGGAGCCACATTAGTTAACAAATAAGCACATATTTGATACCTACATCTCCTTTGTCTCAACTGCTTCCTAGGAATGACATGTTTGGAAAGTTACTTGTCCTCTTTTAGTAATTTTTACCATACTTCTAAATAAACTTGGACTGACTCAGGGGAGACATCATGATGTAGATACAAAAATGACTGCTTTTTAATTATATTACAATCCCAAGAAATTTGACTTTGGCCTTATTTTGCCACCTCATTAAATTTAATTCTTTTTCTCCAAAATGCGTCTAGTTAGTCTCAGAGGTACTAAACTTCAGTCCTGCTTGCAATATGTCAATGCTTTAAAGAAATTTGAATCAGTCACTGGGACAAGTGTTCTTGCATCTGTGTCATGGCTGCAGTAACCACAACCAGAAATCAAAAGTGGAATCAAAGGGTTTTTAGTAACTGAATTTAGTAATATTAATAATAGCGATAATGAAAGGAGAAATAAGTCATTTGCATACGTGAAGGTGAGTCAAAGAACTACGCTCCCTCCCCAGTGTTTTAATTTCCATGTATAAGCAGAAAATGAAACACAATGTAAATCTATGTATTTCACTCGGTAACCAGATATTCTTTAGGAACCGCTGCTCTTTTTCCATTTAGCCTCTGGGGCTATTTCTCTGGATTGGAAACATTCAATTTCCATTGACAATCTCTGTGATTTGCACACTTTGATTTGTACTTTTAGACCTCTTCCTTGTAATCACTAGAGGTCTTATTTCCTATCACAGAGAATGGATAGACTAACTAGAATTAAGGACTGACTGTATATGGTCAGCTTTACATGGCCTATACATCTTACCATAACTCCTCTTTTCTTCCTAGCACTATTATTATTCCTTTGGATTTTCTCCAATGTAGCCCTGCTGGGTACATGGCATGAAAATATATTTTCAGGATATTCCTATCAAAACCTTTCATACAGAATTAACTATTCTGGCTGGCAGAGAGTAATGGCAAAAACAGATTATGATGTTCTATAAAAGTGATGCAGGGTGACACAGGTATTTCTATTTTAAGAATAACTGTTTTGAAATTAATTGGAAAAATCATAAAATAACTTATTTCAACAACTGCTTTAAGAAACATTTGTGAAATGAGGAATAAAGATTTTTCAGAATTATTCCTGCTTGTTTTGGTGTACATGAGAGTAGAAACTAGCCCAGTAAATCTGATTCCTTGCTGCACTGTGCTTTGTGTAGTCAATTATGTCTATACAAGAGGCTGCAAAATCAGGGACCAGTTACTATCAGAAGAAATCAAATCCCTGTCCAATCATCCTTTCAGCAAAACTTGTCTGTTAAACCCATTAATACAATAGGATTAGTTGAGCTGACAGTGAGTAAAAATGCTGTGCAGTGCTTGAACGGCAGAAGTAATTTTCCAACTGGATGGCAGCTTTACAGAGGTGATGATCCAGTGGATAACATGAGCAGGAGACTCAAGGAGGAGAGGTCACGTTTTTTGTCCATGAGAAGGATATTGTTTTCAGATAATGCTTCCTAAAACTTTTCTACTGGTTTTGTATTGTATAGTGAATGGGCAGCTATCTATACTTCTACAATCCCTACTGTGTGAATATAGTATGTAGAAGTATAGTAGAAGATGCATTGTACACAATTAAAAATAGAGTAACAATATTCAAAATAACTTTATTGTATAGTTCTTTAGCTAGTCACCATAAAATTTTCTTGGGTACTACTGAGATTCATTTTGTGGATGTGAACTGAGCTGAACCTGCCTTTGGAAGCCTTTAGAATGGTACAGAACAAACTTTCTGCTTGTTTAAATGGTAAATTCCTCTGAAGTGAGTGGAGCTGCACTCTGGAAGTCAGTATGCGAGTGTTTAATTTGACATCAAATTAAAATTTAATCACAGCTATCTGTGACTGAGAGTGAACAAAATAGATATCTTTGTTTTTCTTTAAAGAACTGAACTTAATTTTCTCTTTTACTAGTCTACAATCATTTCAATGCTAATGCTGAATGTGACTGATTAATTAGTAGTTACAGATAATGACAATGAAACTAATTACACGAAATTTTACAATTAAAAAAAATCACCATTTCTTCACTTAAAATCTGGCCATCCTTATCTAAAGTAAGAACTGATATATTTTTTATTTCCTCCATAGATTTTATAAGTGACCAACAATATTGTTTTTCGTAGCCCTGTGAATGCCTGGATTGAGCTCCCACGTATATAGAGTACTTGCACATGTTTCAATCAGGAAGCAGATGCTTTAGAACAATTCTCGATTTTCATTAATCACTTTGATATGAATTGGTTAAACAGTTATTTTCTTGGCATAAGAATTATATTGTAACTTTTATAAGGCTACTAAGTGATATAAAAAACTTGCAGGCATTAATTTAGAATAGGTGAAAAAGATGGCTCCTGACAAGGTGATACTGTACCTGATGTGCTTTTGCAAAAGCTTGATTGTATGTATATTATGGTTAGCTACATTAATTTTTCTTCTACAACTGTTCCTATCTCAGAACTCCACAATTAAAATTTCTAGCAATAGTAGATGTTTCAAGACAGTCACATTCTGGGGCCATCTATAAAATGAACCCAAACCAAGTTAGAGCTAGTTCTTCTCTTCCTAACAGTTTAATAAATATCACAGAATCACAGAATCACAGAACTGTTGGGGTAGAAAAGACCTCTGGAGGTCATCTGGTCCAACCTCCCTGCTCAAGCAGGGTCACCCAGAGCTGATTGCCCAGGATTGCCCAATGTTGGAGACTCCACAACTTCTCTGGGCAACCTGTGCTTTGTCACTCTTACAGTAAAAAAGTGTTTTCCTTTCCACAGGACAGCACCTCCTGTGTTTCAGTTTGTGCCCATTGCCTCTGGTCCTGTGACTGGGCACAACTGAGAAGAGCCTGGCTCCATCCTCCATACCCTTCAGGTATTTATATACATTAATATGACCTCCTCTGAGCCTCCTCTTTTCCAGGCTAAACAGCCCTGGCTCTCTCAGCTGGGACTCTCATAGGAGAGATGCTCTAGTCCCTTCATCATCTTTCTGGCCCTTGGTTGGACTCTCTCCGGTATGTCCATGTTTCTCTTGCACTGAGGAGCCCAGAACTGGACACAGAACCCCGGGTGTGGCCTCACCAGTGCTGAGTAGAGGGGAAGTATCACCTCCTTTGACCTGCTGGTAATGCTTTGCCTAATGCAGCCCAGGATATCATTAGACTCCTTTGCCCCAAGTGCATATTGTTGGCTCATGGTCAGCTTGGTGGGCATACTGTCGGCTCATGGTCAACTTGGTGTGCCCCCAGGACCCTTAGGTCCTTTTCTGCAAAGGTGCTTTCCCCCAGCATATATGGGTGCATGGGGTTGTTCCTACTCAGGTGCAGGACTTTGCACTTCTCCTTGTTGAACTTCATGAGGCTCCCGTCAGCCCATTTCTCCAGCCTGCCAAGGTCCCTCTGGATGGCAGCATGACCTTCTGGTATATCAGCCACTCCTCCCAGTTTGAGGGTTCGCCTCCTCACTGAGGGTACACTCTGCCCCATCATCCAGATCATTAATGAAGATGTTAAACACAATCAGACCTAGTATTGATCCCTGGGGTACACAGCTAGTCACTGGCCTCCAAGTAGACTTCGTACCACTGATCATCACCCTCTGGGCCTGGCCATTCAGACAGTTTTCAAGCCACCTCACTGTCTGCTCATCCAGCCTGTACATCAGCAGCTTCTTTATAAGGATCTTGTGGGAGAGAGTGTCAAAGGCCTTGCTGAAGTCCAGGTGGACAATGTTGAGTACTCTGCTCTCATCTACCAGGTCAGTCAATTCATCATAAAAGTTCGTGAAGTTGATTAAGCATGATTCACCCTTGGTGAAGCCGTGCTGACTACTCCTGAAGATTTTCTCATCCTTAATGTGCCTGGAAATGGTTTCCAGGATTACCCCTCCATCATGTTCCCAGGTACCGCAGTGAGTCTGCAGCCTGTAGTTCCCTGGTCCTCCTTCTTGCCCTTCTTGAAGATGGGGGTGACATTTGCACTCTTCCGGTCTTTGGGTACTTCTCCCAGCTTCCATGATTGATCAAAGATTATCAAGAGTGGCCTCGCAATGACATCTGACAGCTCCCTCAGCATTTGTGGGAGCATCCCATCAGGGCCCATGGACTTATGTATGTCCAGTTTGCTTAAGTATTGCCTGACCTTATACTCTTCCACCAAGGGTACATCTTCCCTGCTGCAGTCTTTCCCCTTTGTCTCTGGGACCTGGGATTCCTGAAGGCTGGTCTTGCTAGTAAAAGCTGAGGCAAAGAATGCATTCAGTGCCTCAGCCTTTTCTATGTCCTGTGTCACCAGGTCCCCCATCTTGTTGACAACGCGTCCACATTTTCCCTTGTCTTTCTTTTGTCAGTAATGTACTTCTTGTTGTCTTTGATATCCCTGGACAGATTAAATTCCATTTGGACTTTGGCTTTCCTAACTTCACTCCTGGATGCTCAGACAACGTCTCTGTATTCCTCTCAAGCTACCTGTCCTTGCTTCCATCCTTTGTATGCTTCCTTTTTGTGTTTGGGTTTAGCTAGCAGCTCTCTGTTCATCCATACAGGCCTCCTGGCATTTTTGTCTGACTTAGCATTTGTTGAGATGGAACTCTTTTGTGCTTGGAGGATGTGATCCATAAATATTAATCGGCTTTCTTGGACCCTCTTCTCTCCAGGGCCTTATCCCATGGGACTCTTCTGAGCAGATCTTTGAAGACCTCTCCTGAAGGCAAGTGTTGTGAGCTTGCTTCTCACCCTCCTCTGTGCCCTCAGGATTCTGAACTCTACCATGGTCACTGCATCCAAGGCTGCCTTTATCTTCACATCCCCAATGAGCCTTTATCTTCACATCCCCAATAAGCACCTCCTTGTTGGTTTATGAGGCCCAGCAAAGTACCTCTCCTCTTTGGCTCTGCTGTCATTTGGAGGAGGAAGTTATCATCAATGCACTCCAGAAGCTTCCTGGATTGCTTATATCCTGCTATGTTGTCCCTCCAGCAGACATCAGGGTGGCTGAAGTCCCCCATGAGGACCAGGGCCTGCAAATGTGAAGATCCTCCTATCTGTCTGTAGAAGACCTCATCCACTTGTTCTTCTTGGTCAGGTGGACTATAGCAGACACCCACTATAATGTCACCTTTGAAAGTTCTTGAAGTCTTCCTTATTAACTTTGTTCTAATCTTTAATCATTCCTTCTCCAAGTGATAGAGGAGCCAACGAGGAGAGGTGCTATGCTGGATCTTATGCTCACCAACAAGGAGGGGCTGGTGGGGAATGTGACCCTCAAGGGCAGCCTTGGCTTCAGTGACCATGAAATGGTGGAGTTCAAGATCCTTAGGGCACCGAGGAGAGCACACAGCAAGCTCACTACCCTGCACTTCAGGAGAGCAGACTTTGGCCTCTTCAGGGATCTGCTTGGTAGAGTACCATGGGATAAAGCCTTGGAGGGGGCCAAGCAAGTTCGGTAATATTCAAGGATCACCTCCTCTGAGCTCAGGAGTGATGCATCCCAACAAAGAGGAAGTCAGGAAAAAATGCCAGGAGGCCTGCATGGATGAGCAAGGAGCTGCTGGACAAACTCAAACACAAAAAGGAAGCTTACAGAGGGTGGAAGCAAGGACAGGTAGCCTGGGAGGAATACAGAGAAATTGTCTGAGCAGCCAGAGATCAGGTTAGGAAAGCTAAAGCCCTGATAGAATTAAATCTAGGGACATCAAGGGCAACAAGAAAAGCTTCTACAGGTACGTTGGTGGTAAAAGGAAGACTAAGGAAAACGTGGGCCCTCTCTGGACGGAAACGGGAGAGCTGGTTACCCGGGATATGGAGAAGGCTGAGGTACTCAATGACTTTTTTGCCTCAGTCTTCACTGGCAAGTGCTCAAGCCACACCGCCCAAGTCGCAGAAGGCAAAGACAGGGACTGGGAGAATGAAGAACTGCCCACTGTTGGAGAAGATCAGGTTCCAGACCATCTAAGGAACCTGAAGGTGCACAAGTCCATGGGACCTGATGAGGTGCATCCGCGGGTCCTGAGGGAACTGGCAGATGAAGTTGCTAAGCCACTATCCATCATATTTGAGAAGTTGTGGCAGTCCAGTGAAGTTCCCGCTGACTGGAAAAGGGGAAATATAACCCCCATTTTTAAAAAGGGAAAAAAGGAAGACCCAGGGAACTACAGGCCAGTCAGTCTCACCTCTGTGCCTGGCAAGATCATGGAGCAGATCCTCTTGGAAACTATGCTAAGGAACGTGGAAAATAAGGAGATGATTGGTGACAACCAACATGGCTTCACTAAGGGCAAATGGTGCCTGACAAATTTGGTAGCCTTCTGCGATGGGGTTACAGCATTGGTGGATAAGGGAAGAGCAACTGATATCATCTACCTGGACTTGGGCAAAGCGTTTGACACTGTCCCACACAAAATCCTTGTCTCTAAATTAGAGAGACATGGATTTGATGGATGGACCACTCGGTGGATAAGGAATTGGCTGGATGGTCACACTCAAAGAGTTGCAGTCAATGGCTTGATGTCCAAGTGGAGATCATTGATGAGTGACGTTCTTTAGGGGCCGGTATTGGGGCTGGCACTGTTTAACATCTGTCGGCAACATGGACAGTGGGATTGAGTGCACCCTCAGCAAATCTGATGATGACGCCAAGCTGTGCGGTGCAGTCGACATGCTGGAGGGAAGGGATGCCATCCAGAGGGACCTTGACAGCCTTGAGAGGTGGGCCTGTGCGAACCTCATGAAGTTCAACAAGGCCAAGTGCAAGGTCCTGCACATAGGTCGGGGCAATCCCAAGCACAAATACAGGCTGGGCAGAGAATGGATTGAGAGCAGCCCTGAGGAGAAGGACTGGGGGTGTTGGTTGATGAAAAGCTCAACATGACCCAGCAATGTGCACTCGCAGCCCAGAAGGCCAGCCGTATCCTGGGCTGCATCAAAAGAAGCGTCACCAGCAGGCTGAGGGAGGTGATTCTCCCCCTCTACTCCACTCTTGTGAGACCCCAGCTGGAGTACTGCTTTCAGCTCTGGGGCCCCCAACAGAAGAAGGACATGGACCTGTTGGAGCGAGTCCAGAGGAGGGCCACGAACATGATCAGAGGGCTGGAGCACCTCTCCTATGAAGACAAGCTGAGAGAGTTGGGGTTGTTCAGCCTGGAAAAGAGAAGGCTCCAGGGAGACCTTATAGCAGCCTTCCAGCACCTGGAGGGGGCCTACAAGAAAGCTGGAGAAGGCCTTTTTACAAGGGATGTAGTGATAGGACAAGGGGTAATGGCTTTAAACTGAAAGAGGGTAGATTTACATTAGATAGAAGGAAGAAATTCTTCACTCTGAGGGTGGTGAGGCACTGGACCAGGCTGCCCAGAGAAGCTGTGGATGCCCGCTCCCTGGAAGTGTTCAAGGCCAGGGCGGATGGGGCTCTGAGCAACCTGGTCTAGTGGAAGGTGTCCCTGCCCATGGCGGGGGGGTTGGAACTAGATGATCCTTAAGGTCCCCTCCAACCCAAACCATTCTATGATTCTATGATTTTACATTTCTTCTAACCCTACATTACCTTCAGTATAGGCCATGTGGAGATTATTTTTTGTAGCATGTTGCTGATGAAAAAGTGGTAAAACATCTTTTCTGTTGTCAGCTCTTCTACAGCTGGCAAATTGGTTAGAATGACAAAGATGTTGGCATCAATAAAAATCAACATAGGATTCTTTAGTGAAGAACTATTTCGGGGCTAAAACTTTATCAGAACCAATTACAATAATTCCTCAGAAAAAGTTGTCTCTTTGGTGTATTGCCTTGTTCTACATATTAAGGAGACAGTAGGGAATATTGTAATGACCTTTCATGGGACTGAGTCAAATAGAAGTTTAGAAAGAAATTAACGAGAACATCTAAATGTAGAGCTATAGAAGAAAATATCTGAGGAGACATAGATATTATTGGTTGAGTAATATGAAAAAATATATATATTAAAATCTGTTCTGAATGTATTCCTTAGCATTCTTTTGAGGTTACATCTTAAGTATGATATAAAATGGTATTTCTTATATTATTAAAACAAAATTTTAATAATAATTGGACTAAACAAACTGTCCTACAGGGGAAATCCTTCTCTGTAAGGTAAATCCCAGTGAATAACAGAAATCTTGTTTGATTGTTGGCCCATTATTGAAATGAGCACACAAATCACCTGCTTCCTAGTTTTTATTCATGAAGAGGAGGAATAATTCTGAGGTTCCCAAAGTGGAAAAACTCCTACATCTAAACCATAATTAAAATTTCTCCCCGGAAGAGTATTTATGCCATTAGGCAATTCACAGACTTATAATCATGAAAGCAAGGATCGTGTATCATATAACCTATGTACTTAATCAAGTTAACAAAACTCCCAAACAAACCACAAACATTTCTTGCATTTTTTTTTCAATCACATTTTCAGAATAAAGAAATAACCTGAGCAGCTAACCATGTACTAAGGGAGAAACTCATATTTGAACGAGGTGGAATTGTTATGAGTATATACTGAATACATAGACTGCATAAGCATATGCACATTCATTCATGTACTAATAATACCTTATGCAATGTAGAGTGTGCAATGAATACAGCCAACATAGTGAACAATAAATGATGTGCTATTGTGCAACTATTAATATATACAGAAGCCAAAACAGAAGCAATCTTCACACTGAACATAGAAAAAAATTTTAATTTACTAATGCAAAACTCCTCCAAAATGTCATATCATGCCAAGGAACAGAAATAGATAACACTGAACTTCAGGAAAAGTCTCCTTACAATTCAACAAAACAAAGACTAATGCATATGAAGATGCTTATGAACTTGAAAAAGCAATATCGATTAATAGGATTTTGAATTTGTTGTATGTTCTTTCATTTAAAGGAAATATTTCAAGAAACTGCTGTTCTGTAATTATAGTTTGTTTCAAAACAAAATTATAAGAACTGTACAAAAGCTACTAACATAACTCAAATTATTTTAATTTGCAAAGTCTCTTTATATAGCAAGCTAAAAAGTGCTTGATCCATTTTTTCGTTCTGCTTTTTACAGCTTATAGCAAATGCCTTCTTGCTTTAAGAAACGTATACTTATTCCAAAAGTGTCTGTTATGAAGAACATCTAATGCTCATAAATCATTTGCTTCTTAGAAAAAGAAAAAAATTCAAAGCACATTTCCCAAAACATGCTTGTAATGCAAGTAGAACAGCCACCTCGCTTTACTTCCATTAAAACAAACCAACTCTCCCTCCCCAAAAAGCCATTTGTCTCCAAAAGTAGTTTAGAATATCAAGGTCTGAAGTGTTTTCTTTTATCTCTTTGAGTGTACCTCTTAGCATTCAATATTGACAACTATCATTTTTTATCCAGTCTGTATTATTAGTGAGTTATCACCGTTTTCTGTAGTGGGCCAAATTTTTAAAATACACCACCTTCTGGTTAGGGCATTGGCATAACCTTTAAACAACTTTGCTGTTACTACTCTCTTACACCTTTTATCAATGATATCTGTATGTATTTAAAAGACATGTAAAAGATGTATCCTAAGAAATACTACAATCAAATTACATAAAAAAGACATGTCCGTTATGTAATGTCCTACATTACATGCTGCTTCTGTCTTCAGTAACAGGTAGTTTGATGAGAAGTGTAAAATTTAAATAATCAAAACAAGTAAAGTTCTAGTAAAAAATAAAATAAAAAATAAAATAAAATAAAATAGAAAAACTGGGCAGGAATACTTCTTATGACATACAACGGGATCTTCTTTAGAACCCATTCAGATGGATAGAAATCTTTTCATTAGGTTATACAGCTTGGATAAGAGCTGGATTGCTCCTTGATTTTAATGGTTTATCTGCTGTGCTGCTACTTGGCATCTGGAACTCCCATTGAGATCTCATGGTGAATCATTGGAACACAATGAGTTCATGAGTCCCCTCTTTCTGCCAGGGAAGCATTTCTAATCAATAGCTTTTAGTGTAATGGAAGTTACCATAATGCTTTCAAAATCTGGGTTTATGCTGTAGTTAAAATGAGCTTTGTGACATCTCTAGTGTATAGTTGTTGCTTCACCGAGCTGCATATTATACATTAGGTAAAGGCTGTTTGTCCAAACCAGTATTTTATAAGATGAAATAAAAGCAACACAGAAAATGTTGATACTATCGCAGGGAAATCATCATCATACGTTTCATTTGTGAATGCCTACATACCCACATATTTAGATATGATTTGTGATAGTAAAGTTATTAAAGTAGGTTAAATAAATTTTTCATCTAAATTGATTTGAGTGAGTATGCAATGGGAAAGTGCGGATTCTGATGGAAGATATGGTTATGTAAATCTCCACTGAGACAAGAGAGCTACTTTAAATATATGCGGACTGGTGTAAGTCCCTTATAATACAAGTTCAAATCTCCAGTTGAAACCCTCATAAACACATTTTAAATTGGATTTCTTCTCTTAGAATTGCATCATTCAATTACATACACTTTGGAGCATAAAAAGAGGAGGAAGACATTTAGAAAAAAGATATCATTCAAGTGCTGGCTATTTTTTTCTCATTTGTCAAAATATTGTAAAAAATAGCTATAGTCAGAAACATTAAAGAACATAAGTCAAATCCAGTGAAGAGTGGAGTACAGGTTTAATTTGGGTAGAAACAACACATGCCTTCTGAGTCCCAGCTTCTCCAGAAACTGAAGAACAGGGTTCACACATGCTGGAAGAAAACAGTGGTGGGTACAAAGGAAAACCAAAATTCACCATGTAGCACTAACAGCAGCTATGCTTCTCTGAAATGAGATAAAAGTCCCACTGGAAATTTCAGGTCAATAGGAATTTTGCAACTGGATTACAGGACTGGGCCCTAAAGGCTGAAGTTTGCACAGAGAGCTTAGTCATCTTTGTGCAACAGTGACACACATTTTGGTATCATTTACATATAAAAGTGAGCCCACTCGCTTATGTAAATTGGATGTTCCCTCCTGGAACTTGGTAGTTTTCTTAGCAAATATAAGGACTATATGCAAATGAAAGAAGAAGAAGAAGAAGAAGAGGAAGAAGAAGAAGAAGAACAACAACAACAACAACAATGGAAAAAGAAGAATGAAAAAAAAGAAGGGGAAAAGAATAGCAATTTTTGGGGGGAAAACTGAGTGCATAAGAATTAGTGTAACTTACTCAGCACAATGCCATGGATCTCACTGACCTTGGGAGGTTTTCCAGAAGTCATTCCTCCCACAAATATTTTCTGAACAATTATAAAGCATCTGAGATACTTTTTTTTTTTTTTCCCCAGGAGCAGTGATTCATTTTTCTTTCTGTATTGACTTTTCTTTAACAAATATATTTACTGGGGCCATTTAAAGGAAACTGTACTGTTGTTTCAGGTATGTTCCTGCATATCTCTTTGAGCATATCTCATGGTCACGTGAAAGAAACTATACCAAGGTGCGTTGTTCTTTGGGGTGTTTTTAAGATCTTCTATTAAAAAATGAGTTTTAATTCTAGGCTCAGGTAGATAAAACTGGATAATTGCCTTTTTTCCCCTTCAAAGAAGAGTCTAAATATATTCAGTCCAAACTATGAACACGATTGTGATTATCTGTACTTTTTGAAGTCTTTGCTCATTGTGCTTCTAGTGCAGTGTATGGAGAATTATTGATAAGTATAAGAGAAAGCTGGAGGTCAGTTTACCAGTCAGGGTTAGACTAGTTGAGCTTGATATCCAGGGACAAAAATTACACCCATTCATCAGTGTGAAGTAGTACCTCATATGCAGTTGTTCAGAAAGCACTTGGCTGGTTTGGAAAACACAGTATTAATTTATAGAGTCTTACCAACAATAATACCTCAAGCAAACTAATTCCAAGGCAATATATTTTCTGGCAGCCTGCTCTGCCATGGAAAGCATAGTAATAAGTGTGTATTATTGACCTTAATCTTTACCAGCATCTCCCACTGACAGAGAGATGTTCATGTGAATCAAGACTGATATAAGATCAGTAGCTTAGACAAGTACACATCTTTTCACTAAGAAATTAGCAAACTCATATGCCCAAATTTGATTTCCAGTGCAGTATCAACAAATTCTGTCACTGGTATATGTTGGTTTGTGAACAAAACATTACACAACTAATTTAATAATAATTTGAAGGGGAGGAAAAATATTTGTAGAGGAACTGAACAACTGAAGTGGATGAACAGAACAGAACACATTACCTTGCTGATCAGGACCCCCTCTAGAAGAGATAGTGTGAATATGAACTTACATATAATATGCAATTACATTCATAGTGCTACACAGATTTTGAGGGCTGCTACATTCCTTCACAGTGATGCAAATTATACTTCAGTAGACTCTGGAACTCTAGCACACTCATACTTCATATGTATGAAGAAAACCCCATACAGCCCTCAAAAAAACATGCAGGAGTTACACAGTACCTTGAAAAATCAGATTCTGAGAAAGCATTTTCATCCCTTAAAACATGAGCGCCACTCCTCACAAAAAAATAATCACATAGCTATGATGTTATGAAAAAGATGGAAATGACAGTTCACAAGACTATTAGTAAACAAATATCAGGAGAAAAAATGGGTCCTGATCTTCAATGTGGAGTTCACAGAATAATTATAGCAAATAATGCAGAGTGTTAAAACAAAGCATGTAATCTTGTTGTAAATCTATAATTTTACAGGTGAACTTACTACTTTGTTTTGGGGAAAATACCTCTTAAATGGGTTCTTCCTAGGGTTAATTTTTGCTCATTCTGCTTATACTCACTTTTTTTTTTTTAATTATTGAAGCTTGATCACTAAAAATGTCTCTCCCTTTTCAGCTGATTCTGTATACTCAGGCTCTGCACACTGAGTTCATATCTTTGCCAGTAGAAATCTTTTTAGTTCACTGATGAAGTATCCACACTTTGTTAAGCAATAGAACCTCTTTGTGATTCTATAGTGTCTTTCACGGAAGGACCTCAGCAGCTTATACATACAAATGCCTCCATGAAGCAGACAGAAAATTTGGTAGTAAATGTTTCCATGCAAGCACAAGTGGTGCTCGAGACTGATGCGAGGGTCATTCAATTCAAGTGAACGTGTGCATCTAGGACTTCTTCCACTCACAGCTGAGTTGAAGAAAACACAATAGGGGAATTTTACTTCGACTCAGATAAAATGAAGAATAAAAGCCAAGACAGAAGATTTGGCTAGGCTTAGGCATACAATATGTTGTCTACAGGTAGGTGATATCCAGACTTAAACTTTTATGAAAGATCAGGTAGGAATCACATGAGCCATATAGTATTTTATTGAAATAGGAGAATTGCTTAAATTGTGTATAATGCTGCTTCTCTAGGCCATAATGTCTGTGAAAATTGTTGCAATCTTTTAGATGGTGGATTTAATTCTAAAAATCTATTTTGTTAAGTAGGAAAAAATATGCAGTGCTGAATGTGATGAGTATTTGTGAACTCCTTATTTTATTCAGCTAGGAAACTAAGGAGGGAAAGTGCCCATGGAAGTAGTTTATTGTCTTAAATGCTTGCTTATTCTAAGAATCCTGGACGTTCCACAGTTTAGACTACTATTTTAGCAATGGAACTATTTAGATTACTATTTTTGCAATTTTTATCATAGCAAAAAGAAACTCTGCTGCTATCAATATCAGAATCTTCTGCACCCCAGACATATACACTTATTTTTAGTAAATGCCTCCTATGTTCTGATTTAATTTATTGTAGACTTTCACTTTTCCCCTTTGGCTTTATGTCTCCTGTAGGAAGAATTGTAGATTTAATATGAAGGACAAAATGGCAAACAGAAGAAAATAAAGAAGACTTACTTTTTTTCCACCAAGAGGAAAGTTAAAAAATCTCTTCTTATCAAGCGTAATAGAGAAGAAATGTTGTTATATATGCAGAAAAACTTTCTCAGGAGAGAAATAAGGAAAAGAAATATTCAGTTTAGTTGGGTCCAAACTACAGGGTCTTAAAAAAGCAACCAGAACAACAAAAGCACCACATATTTTTCATTGCAATAACATTATGTGATAAAACATTAAGCCACTTCAGGAAAGAGGTAAATACAAACAATTCACTTAGACTTCCTCACCTACTTCTTTATCTCACTATAGGAGGTAAAAAGCAGAGACAGGAGAAGCAACAAATTTTCACCAAAGGTTTATGCTGTTTCAGACTTCATTCTGTCATTTCTTGGGCTACTCATGACCCTGTAAGGTCCAAACCAAGCAAACCAAAATACGGTTTGTGTTGTTGGATTCTTTTCCTATTTTCTAGTCATTACAGAAAAACAGCACCACGGCTCCACTTTTTCTACTGCCACCATCCTTTGACTTGTCCCTTCCTTCCTGTAGCAAACTCTTGCTGAAGCCCTCACCTGCTGTAGTTCATCAAAGTAGAACCAAGCAGAATTTTCCCACAATCTGACTACTGGGAGTAACGAGGAGAAAAAAAAATACCATTATTTCTAACCTGAAGACAAAAATATTTTACATTAACAGTCAAAGAATCAGATATTGAATTATTACAGCTACTAGCACATTTTGTCTTTGGCATTTACTGTATAGGAAGATGTAATTCTGTGGCCACCAGCTGTTAGGCAGGATATTTTACTCTGTTCCAGGGATGTATCAATGTAATTAATCATGATAAAAAACAGAATGATCCAGCATGTTTTTCTGCCTTAGTGTAGGATAAACTATGCCTATGTCAATCCTGATAATATTTATCTAATGTCTTCTCATCCCCCAGTCCCATTACATCTATTTCAGTGTTTCACTATTCTTATCATTAGAAAGTTCTTCTTAATGTTTAAACTATTCTTAATTGCTGCAATTTAGCCCCATTATTTCTTATCCTATCTACCAACAACAAAAGAAGAACAGATTATTTCTTTCCTTTTTATACCACCCCTTTACGAACTTGATCTTTGCCACCACATCCTCCCTTAGTCATTTATCCTGTAAGGTACATAACCCCAAGTCTTTCATTTTTTATTTCATAGGTCTACTTCGTTGGTGAAATGCAATGTTCAAAATTGGATGCAGAATTCCAGCCTGGAGTACAGCACTGAGCAGAATTGGATAATTACTTCACCGTGTCTTACAAGCTTTATTTCCATTTACAAGAGATAAAATGTTAGATTTTTTTACAACTTCATGGCTTTGCTGACCCCTGCTCAGAATGTGATACATGCAGACTCACAGATTCTTTCCCAAAGAAACAGTATTTCACCAGCTTTTTTCTTCAGCATATTTTTGCTGTCCGTAATTCCTTCCTACGCCTAGCACCTTCCACTTGTTTCCACAGAGTTTTAGCACATCTTTTGGTCCTTTTCTTTAATTTGTCAAGCTGATTTTGAATTCAAAGCTTGTTCTGTTTCTCTTTCCCAGCTCTGCGTTATCGCAGATTTAATAAACTTGGTCTATGCTCTACCATCCAGGCTGATTAAATAAAAGTAGCAAAGAATTGATTCCAGGAGCGATGCCTGTGGTCAGTTTGTCCTTTCACTTTGACAGAGAATTACTGACAATTCACAGTTATCCAGCCAACTTTGCATGCAACTTACTAGCAATTTAGAAACTCACTCTAGCCCGAGATTTCCTAGCTTGCTTAAGAGAATGTCATGTTAGACAGTGCCTACAGATTTGTTTAAGAATACATGACACCTGCTGCTGCTTGACAATCTCTAACAATTGTTGAAGAATTGGTTAAATGTAATTTGTTGCTGACAAATACATGTCTACTGTTACTCATCTCTTCCTTACTTTGCAAGTACTAACAAATCATTTGCTTGAATATTTGTTCCAAAGTCTTCCAGGAACTAAGGTTTAGCTGGCAAGATAGACTTGGCTCTTTTCTATTGCAATTTTAAAATTTGGCACTATGTTCCCCCTCTTGCAGTCTTCCAAAACATCATACACCCATACACACTTTCATAAAGGAAACCTGTAATAGAAGTAAGATTGCTTCTGGCCAGTATTCTGTTAAGTATCAAGCTGCAGTTCATCACACCATACTCATTCATGTACTTCATGGACATCAAGGTCCTGAATAAGCTGAAATGTAAAGAATATACCACTTTCATACTGAATGCTTAAAAAGCCTACGCAGGATAGTCTTGCACCTGATAAGGAAGCTAAGAACAAGGTGACAATAAAGAGACAGTATACTTTGCTAATTATTTCAGACGCATTTTAATGTGCTTTGAGAGATTTAAGTTTGCGGAGGTCAAAGTATACATTTTAGGCTATGCAATGAATTGCATACCTGCAAAAGTACACATGTACATGACCTACCAAAGAAAGACTGTAGTGGTGTGCTGGGTCTGGCTGGGATGGAGTTAACTTTTTTTGTAGCAACCTATATGGTGCTGTGGTTTGAATTTGTGACTAAAACAGCGTGGATAACACACCAATGCTTTGGCTATAGTCGAACAGTGCTTGAACAGCACCAAGATTTTCTCTGGTCCTTATTCTGCCACCCAGCAAGTAGGCTGGAGGTGGGCAAGAAGCTAGGAAGGGACAGTCGTGACAGCTGACCTGAACTGGCCAAAAGGATACTCCATACCATATAAAGCCATGCTCAGCAATAAAACAGGCAAGTTTTGTCTTTAAATATAGCCATTGCTTGGAGACTTGACGGGCATAAGTCTGCTTGTGGGGTAAGTGATTGCCTTTACATCACTTGATTTTTCCCCTCTTTCCTTCACTTATTAAACTGTGTTTATCTTGACCCTTGAGTTTTTAACTTTTGCTTTTCCCATTCTCTCCCTTGTTCCGCTGGGCAAAAGTGAGTGAGTGGCTGTATGAGCGTGAAGCTGCTGGCTGGGGTCACCTGACAAAAGGTGTGCTAGATGGAAGACTATGAGCCATGATTCATAATTCCAAAAAGTTCAAACCATGTTTTTACTACGTGTATTGATACAAGAAATATCTCTAGTAAAGTTAGTGACATAGGCAGCTTACCCATCTGAAAAAAATTGTTTAGCTATTTAAAAGTATGCTGAATTCTGTTCAGACAATACTTGCTTTACTGCATGCAGTAAGGATAATTACTTTTGTACAAAGTAATTATACCATAATTTTTGGTTGTTTCAGAGCCATTAAAATAACTAAATAATACGTGGGTTGTACAGTATGAATTTCACTTAGTCTACTGACTTCTAAAAATCTTCTAAAATACAGTGTTTTGATTAAAATTACAGATGCGACTGAACCACTCATTTAGCTTTCATATCTATATTTTCGTTTTTTACTTTGTCCTGTAAAAACTGTTGTCTAGCTTTACATAGAAAAATGGAAGCCCAAAGAACAGGCAAACCAATTATTTGCCAGTGTTCGTAGTACAAGTGATAGGACTAGCAAAGGTTGCTAAAACTAAATTTAATATGTTGCCATTTAAACTGTCATTATTTGTTTCCTTTGACACGCATTGTATTGATGTTTTCCTGTGTGTAATGTCAGTTAAGTTGATGACCTTCATAAGATCTCTTGTTCTTATGTGTTTATGAATCAAAAATGTGTATGTGAAATTTTAACTGTTTTTCTTGATACTTCCTTCAGAACTCAGCAAATTCACCTGGCCCTAATGCTTTGCAAATTTTAGCTGGAGTAATTGCTTTATTGTCTTTTCCAGAATAACAGCAAGGTCTTCAACATCTTCCTTTCCCTCGGGAAAATGTATCTGTCTCTGGGATGATGACTTCTGTTTCTTCTGTCCGTAACAAGACAAATAAATCTTTTAGGCTCTTAGCAGAATCAAGATCATTAGTTGCCAACCTTCTGTTGTTCTTCTCAGTGACCCTGCTTGTCTTTGCTTTTCTCTTTTATTGTAAATTTTAAATTAACTCAGCTCAAAAAAAATCCCCAAAGTTGTACTTTGAAAATTACACTTTTTAAAAAAGTATTTTGTTTACTACATTTACCCCTTACACCCTCTTTATCTATGTCATCATAATTCACCCTACAAGTTAGGCATTCCATTCTGCACTATTGGCCACTTATCATTTATGTATGACATTCATGAAAGCTCCAATATTAGTCAGGTCAGCTCCTGTGGTGGATGAAGCCATATGGACTTATACCATTTAAATAGATCATGTGTATTTTTCTTATCTGATCTACAGGAACGGTGCTGTTGTATGTTGTTCACCTGCCACCGCATTGCAAAATAACTTCCTATTTATAAAAGGCAATTCCCTTATTAGCTAAAGTCACAGCTAATATACACTTACATGGCTGAAGGTTTGAGTTTATTTAGCAATTCATAAATAATGCCTGTGATTGTAAAGAGCGTCAAAAGGTCCAGGAATATACCCCAGAGTAAAAGGAAAAAGTTTGATAGGCTCCATTCTAACAATGTTTGCACTGACGTTCATCCAGAGAAACTGTAATCATTGGAGGAGGCAGAATAACTGGAGTAATTCCAGCCTTATTACAAATTTATTATTATTTTTACAAGCAGATTTAAGGAAAAAAACCCTGGTATTGTGTTTCAGGGATGAACTGGTCAACACTGAAGGTGACGGGAGGATGAGGGAATTTTTTCACCGTCATCTACATCTTTTAACAGTAACCTACTTGCTTTATGGGAGTATTTTTTCTCTTAAAATGTTAAACTTAGACACATTAGGCTGTTCAATTTGATAGACAATGGGTTTTATGGCTTGAGCTGGTATATTAAATTTCATGTTCTTCTAAACCCACTCTGCGTACTCAGCCATGGATTATCTAATAATTCAAGTCATGTACTGTTTCTTACTCTGTTTGAATTCCCTAGGTTTTGTTTGTCGTATCCACACTGGCAGCACTACAAACAGTAAAATACTTTTTTTGTTATTAATACAATTTTTCAACCATCTGCACTCTAAACAACAAAGACTAAATGTCTTTCATTTTTTAGCCTAAGTAAAATGTCAAAGGTTAATTTTGTTTTGCGAACATCTGAAAAGTCTTAGCAAAAGCTTTCAGTTCGCTCTTTTCAACATACTTATGGCTTCAGAACAAAAATGGGAGGGAAATAAATAAGGTTCATGGCCTCTAGCTTGAGACACAGCTTCTGCAAAATAAAAACAACAATCCTTTACAAAACATACAAAGGACAATTTCCTTTTTCTCATCAGGTCAAAGCTGGAGTTTCAAATGTTTGCAGGCAAACATTTTGCTCAGTGTCTTTGCAGCTTTCAACTCAAGTAGTTACTTTTTTGTCTTTTCCATCATAACAGCAAGGTCTTTAACATTTTTTCATGTGCAAAACCAGTTCTTGCTTAGGATTATGGTTGGGCATTTAAATATCTTTCAAGAGCAATACCCAGCAGCAATCCATCCACATATCTGGCCAACTTTACAAATGAAGAAACTAAGACAAAAAAGGTAAGATCATTTTCCTGTGATGAAAAGAAAACAAGGAAAACCTGTAGTTCCAAATATTTTATTACTATATTTCTAACTGATTTATGCTAACATGAACTGTAGGTTAATTCGAATTACTTATTTGAATGGTATTATAGATCGTTAAACCTGTGGATGTGTATTGACACAAAACTGTCACATAATCAAAATAATGTGTGAAGTTTAGCATTTCATGTTTTCTTGCCCTGTGTTAGTTCCTAAAAATATATGCCCTTATCCAATACATAAATAATTTTGATGGTGCAAACCACTTCTGGAATTTTAAAAGCAAACTTTAAGATTGCTTTCTTTACATTTCTCTCCCTATTTTTTGTGGTTTTGAAAAAAAAGTACAAGGCAATAATTTCCACAGAATCTTTAGCACCATGAAAAAACACGCTGAGAGATAAAGAGAGGTTTTTGAATAACTTAAAAAATATGCGCAATGACCATTAAAAAAAGCTGCAGTCTATGATCATACTGGTGAACAGCAAGAAAAGCAGCTATGTCAAGAGAAAGAAGAAGCATCAGTAATAGGTTTGAGACTCTTGCCTTTCCTGTATCTGTCAATGACTGAATTTCAGTAGAAACTAACTCAAAGAGGAGGCTGGAGTGAAAGTTAGTCTCAGATAATCATTGTTCCCATGAAACAGTGTTTTTCACAGACATGAAATCCGCTAAGCATCAGAAGCATTTGCTATTTTATAAAGATGCACTGCTGGTTCCCATCAACTTTTTAATTATGAGTGATAAAACCTGAAGTTCCTCACAAAGCTCAGAAGTTTCACTTCTGCTTCCATCAACAAAAGCCCAATAGAGCTACAGCTCTAGCTAAAGTTCCAGGGATATACAGAAAATTAGAAAAGCTTAGTTAATATGATGACATTTTATAACAGTCATACATGTGAAAGAAATTACATACAGCATTGAGTTTTCAACGAAGTTCACACGGCATAGTATTCCTATAAATATATATATTTATCTATCTATATATGTATAAAACCTCTCTTATTCTAAGAGTCTTCTTTATATAAGCTACTATGAACACCTGAGTAATCATAAAGCAAAGAAAAAAGTGTTTCCTTTCTTAACTTACTCATGTATTCATAAAATTTTTGCCCTTAATCATAGATTTTTTATAATAAATAATTACTTTGAAATATGATTTAATGTTATCTAATGCCTACTATAACTTTATCAATGCTATAATTAATTTAATTTATCTGATGATAAAAACAGCAGCTCAGTTTTTCTCCTGCTCACAGTTCTATGAATATAGAAACTATATAAACTGCAGTAGGGTCACTTAGCATTTAGATGGCTACTTAAACTTATACATCAAAACTTGGAAACACGGTGAGTTTATCTCTATTTTTCTATTATTTTTTTCTTTTAAAATACACACCTGGAATGACATATTTAAAAAGAACTAAAAGTTTATGTATATTCTAAGCAATTTTTCATATATTACAGAATGACATGATACTGTCATGAATTAATTTTCACTTGTGTTTTGTGCATAAGAAGGAAGGTACCTTTCTAATTGCCTGCCCAGCAGCACACAGCCTACTATCTCAAAAATGAGCAGGTTTTTTCTCTTTCTATTCATCATTAGCAACGGCACAGTTATAATGCAGAGCTATGCCTCTGGTTTCATCTGTGCAAATTCATGAATGAATTTTGCAGTCTCATTGTCTTTCCAGAAACTTAATTAATTCCAACATAATGTTTACTTCTGGTTATGCAGAAGAAGTACAGAATCCAGATCATTCCTACATCAGTGCTGGGCCTTTGGTGTTAAATGAACCTCAAAATAGTTGCAACTTACTATAGTTACTAAGGCAAATAAAGATAACTGAAAATACTTATAAACAAATAAACTCAAGGTATTATTTTACAAAAATACATTTCAAGACATAAGTAATCTCGTATAAGGACCACTGAAGTCAAAGGGCATTTTTCATTGACCTTAGTGGGTTTTGCATCTGGCTATGAGTATAAAACTAGAACCACTGACAGTAATGGAAGTGGCTTCTTAAAGTATGTCACTCTATATGATAAGGGAAAATAAACCTGATAATGGAAAAAGAACATGCTAGACAAACAGCTTCATATAGTGTACAGATAATTTACTGCTTTGTACTGAGATGCGTCACACAGAAAGGAATCATGTGCAGGCCATTATGTTAATTCCTGAACTGGGAAAGATTCAGTGGTGGTTATTTTGAGAATCTCAGCACGGAATTAAAAAAAAAAAAAAAAACAAACTAAATGAAAACACTACAAAACAAACAATCAAACAAACAAAAGAGTAGTAAATACAAAGGAAACACTGTAAAATACGGAGAAAATATTCACGTGCTGGTAAATGGCTAAAGGTTATCAGAGCTCACTAATGTCTATGGAAATACAGTAACATACCATCACCCTCAAAAGGCTTTTTATAATTATCACTTTCTAAGAAATAATAGAAATAGAAATAAATAAGGTAACATAAATCCGCACAATTAGAAGGGTAGTTTAAATATTTCATTGTTAAATCCGCACAATTAGAAGGGTAGTTTAAATATTTCATTGTTACCTGCACAATGAATTAAACTTTTTCTACCCTGGTTTCTTGCAAACAAAGATTTCTTGCCACTGACCTTATTAATGAAAAACTGCCTTGTTAAAAAATACCTAACAAGCTCTACTCCTTTCAATTCAATGAAACTGCACCAAGAGGAATAAGTCTTCTGCAAATGCTACATTAAGATCATATAATCACAGAATCGTCAAGGTTGGAAAAGACCCTTAAGATCATCGAGTCCAACCGTCAACCTATCACTGCCAAGTCCATCTATACCATGTCTTCAAGCACCACATCTATCCGTTCTTTAAATACCTCCAAGGATGGAGACTCAACCACTTCCCTGGGCAGCCTGTTCCAATGCTTGACCACCCTCTCGGTGAAGAAGTTTTTCCTAATGTCTAACCTAAGCCTCCCCTGGCACAGCTTGAGGCCGTTTCTTCTCATTCTATCACTCGTTACTAGGGAGAAGAGACTGACACCCACCTCGCTACAGCCTCCTTTCAGGTAGTTGTAGAGAGCAATAAGGTCTCCCCTCAGCCTCCTCTTCTCCAGGCTAAACAACCCCAGTTCCCTCAGCCGCTCCTCATAAGACATGTGCTCCAGACCCTTCACCAACTTCGTTGCCCTCCTCTGGACATGCCCCAGCACCTCAATGTCCTTCTTGCAGTGAGGGGCCCAAAACTGAACACAGGACTCGAGGTGCAGCCTCACCAGTGCCGAGTACAGGGGCACTATCACCTCCCTGGTCCTGCTGGCCCCACTATTCTTGATACAGGCCAGGATGCCATTGGCCCTCTTGGCCACCTGAGCACACTGCTGGCTCATGTTCAGACGGCTGTCAACCAACACCCCCAGGTCCTTTTCCGCCAGACAGCTCTCCAGCCACTCCTCCCCCAGCCTGTAGCATTGAATGGTGTTGTTGTGACCCAAGTGCAGGACCCGGCACTTAGCCTTATTGAATCTCATGCAGTTGGCCCCAGCCCATCGGTCCAGCCTGGTACAAAAAAGATGTACAAAAGATGTACAAGAGTTTACTGGTTGGCCATGGCTGTTCAGCAATCCAATTAGTCAGAAGCATTTTCCAAACAAATAGCACTTTCTTCCTAAAGACCTGTTGAAAATATCCTCTATACAGTATTTTCTAAACTTCCTTCATACTCAAGAGACTTCGAATAGGCAGAATTACAATGCCTATAGCCTCTTCCATTTATATATGAGGAAACTTTATCTTTTTCCTGGCTTCTATGCTTTAATATTACTCAAAGTTTTGAGAAGAGAATAGCTGAGAGCAAGAAATAAAGTTTACAAGGTAGTCTATAGTTTCACATACTTGCTTAAACATTATTTTTGATTTTTCAGACTACTTGTATCCTGTTTGTGCCTCTTATGTTAACATAAAGTAGGTACTCTTTTAAAATTAAAAACTCTGTCAATACACAATGTGAAACTGTGACACTGCCACTACGAATGAAAAAAAAAAAAAGTGTATGACCCAATGTTATCTGAAGATAAAATTCTTTCCTCTTTGCTTTTTTTGCCTGTGAAAATGCTCTCAAAAATGAGCTAAATATTTTTTTTCATAAATGATATAGACTATAGATACTATTTTGACTGGGAAAACAATGGAAGAAAGACAATTAAGTATAGGAGTACTAAGATATATCATTTAGCCAGTTACTATGAAAATACACAAATAAAATTGGTAAATAAAACACAGGACATCTTTTTTCTGTTCAAGTTTCTACAGTTAGGAAATCCTGAATCATTCACACTTCAACATTCTCACAGGAAAATGGGAATTAAAAATTGGTGCACTCTGTGCTTGATAAAAGAAATGGAGACATTTATCCGATGAAGTAATTAAAATGTAGGCATTCATCTGCCTACATTTCTTCTGGATTTATATACAGCATATACCAAAGACACTATTTTTGCTTAAATCATCACAACACAACTCTTCCCCCACAGCATCCCTTGAATGTACACAAATAAAACAGAGAAATCAAAGACTAATATAAGAAGATTTGGCAGCATTATTCAGATTATTGTCTATGCTGCTGAAAGAAGTACATTTGGGAACTTTTAGATACGCATCAGAAAATTTGCCAAAGACTGCACTGACAGGTGACAGTACTCTTATTTTTCTTTTTTTTTTTTTTCAATCTAAGAGCCTAATCCCCTTTGTGACCTTAAAATAGAACAGTAAGTATTACTAACTTTTTTTTTTAAGTTTAATGCTTAGATCATAAAAGACATAACTGTAAGATTTTACTGTATTACGGTATATGATGATACCAGACATTAGTCCTGAAGAGGATCTTATGCCTTCAACTGGCCTATAATTGCATAACAAGGCATGATTTTTCTAAACACTGTTAATTTTAAAACAAGGTATATTTCAACAACTATTATGTGCTTTGTTTTCTACTTTGTCTCCCTATTTTAATTACCCAGTTAGCTTCACAGGTCATAATTAAATTTGTATTTAAATACTGACAGTTCCAACTTTTATAAATTTCATTTTTGCTTCAGATGAATTTCTCAACTACTGTCTAAGAGATCAAGATGCTTTTATGGTGATCAGTCAGAGTAAGAATGTCTTAGTCCAGTTACAGCATAATATATGCAATTATAGTCCACAAGAAAATGTACCTCACTATTTTTTTCACAAAAAAGATTGATTTTATGTTTTACACCTGGGGAGATCATACAGTGCTTTTATTTCTAATACTAATTTATGAATGTGTGGGGTATTTTAGAATAGCTTCTTCAGACAGAGCATTTCTAACAGGTTAAGCCTTCTATTTCCTGACCCAGTGCTTATGCGTTTCTAATGTGAGATAAAATATATTTCTTTGTAGTTTCAGTGACTTTCCTAAATAGCTCAACTTTAAAAAATCAGATAATTGATTCTTTTCTTTTCTTGAAGAATTAACAGAACTCTGCCAATTTAGCAGAAAAAAAAAAAGGCTTTCAATTGTTTTGCCTGAGTAATTCTGGTTGTGTCATATGGCTATCAATTATCATGCTTTAAGCCTTCCTTTTTTATAGAGAATCTCTTGTTTGATCACAGTATTGTTTTGGAACACTGCTAGTACACAGAAAAGAGGTTAAGTGTTTTATTTTTATTCCATTCCATGATTATCTAAAAAAGTACGTTAATAGATTCTAATGCAACTCTCGTCACATTCATTTGTGAAAAGCATGTTTACCAGGAAGAACAATTTCCAGATTTTCCTGTGACATATAGCATTCTCTTCTTAACAGCTGTTCGACATGTTGATTAACAATCTTTCTGCTTGGACACATGTGGATGTGTCCAGCTGATTTGTAATTTCACATTACACTGCAATGTGTCTGTATCGGTGACTGATTGCTCCACTTCAGTGAAGGCAAAATGTGACTCAGCAGCTTTTAAAATCACAAGTTTCTCTTTATATAAATGTATTAGCATTGTGAACACTTCTGGAAGGTGTGCTGTAAAACTGACAAACTTGCCACCCTTGAATAATTTCAAGCTCAGTAGGATTGCCTTCATTTCCTTTTCTATTGCCACTTCTGCATTCCCAGGTTTGATACTTTCAGTGAAGAAATGTGATTGAAACACATAAATTTTATTCCTCATTTTCTACTGTGGTGTATCACAGCCTTAACTTAAATCTTCTTTCATAGATTTCTAGGTCAGAAATATTCTTCCCTGGTGGCTTGTAACACTGAATTATCTGTA
Source organism: Nipponia nippon (assembly GCF_047370975.1). NCBI lineage: Eukaryota > Metazoa > Chordata > Aves > Pelecaniformes > Threskiornithidae > Nipponia > Nipponia nippon. The sequence continues at coordinate 16,066,403 of NW_028262358.1, read as the reverse complement.
ATGGCTAAAATCTGATAAAGCTCATCTATAGCTTTTCTTAGCTAAGTGATTACATATATGCCTTATTACTTAAGCATGCTTAAAAGCTTTTTTCCCTCAGTCTTTTTTTCTGAGAATACTCAGGCTTGGCTACTAAGGTAAACAAACCCAGACCTCTGTCAATTAGCCCATTAAACTACCAGAGAAACAGTCTGGTAATGCTCTAATTTGAGATTTAACTTCTTTTTTTTCTGATCATCAGCAAATAATTTCAAATGTCCTAAACAAAGTTTATCATATACTACTTTAGCATCTCCATACACCAGAGAACACTTTACCTTTCTAGTTTTCCAGCCTCAAAAATTTTCATTAGTCAAACTTACAGTATAACCAAGACTTTCCATAGACCTTCAACAATGGACAAACCTTTTTTCCCCAGCTATTCAAACACAGTATTTCACTTATAATTCAGTTTCTTTCTCAAAACTTTACCTCTTCAAAAACACTGTACCCCTGCATCATGTATTAAGATTACTTTCCAGGTTCTGCTAAAGCCATAGAAAGGCTATTTTGCTCTTCATAGTGTCCCCCCAAAAGTACAGTTTCTATTATACAGTTTTATTGTACAATTTTTAATTATACAATAAATTAATCTATTTTAAATATATCTTTACATACACTGATGAAACTAACACATTTCATAAGCTCTATCAATATTCAGCTCATTTCATCTATGACAACAAATCTACGAGGTTTGATCAGCATTTTGAAACATGTTGGAAACTGCTCTGTGAGTTTAATTGGGGCTTGACTTTATTACTAAATTAATAGTGCATAAATTGCAAGGTATTATATCTACAATACTGAAGGCAGTGTAAGTATGGAATAAAAAGGAAGTAGGCATGGGTATGATCTACCTGTTGCGTATGTTGTATTGTTCCCTTATTAAACAGACTTTCCATGAATGGCTCTAAAAATTAACAGTCTTGGACCTTTCTATATTTCTGGCTCCTTCGCATGCAAGGTTTCTGCCAGCATGAATATATTGGCACAAGATAATATTTGTTTGCAGCTGAAGGCAGATCTGCAATTAACAAAATAATATAAACCAGATATTTGAGCCAGATAAACACTGGTGATACTAGAACTTTTAAAAGATGTATATGACAACTACAATGATGCATCCAGGAAAAATCCCATCTGCTTGTATATATGTCATTTATCAGAACTCATTTTAAAAAAACTGTATCTAAATCACAGTATTTCATTGCTTATTTTAAAGTAGCACAATTACTGTATGTGACAGTTGGGATTTGTTTGTATTTAAAGGCCACATCTGATTTAATATTGTGTTGCTTCACTGAAATAGACCCATGCCAATTTATATGAGCTAAGGATACGTTCATTTTCATTTATGCTGTATTTTGGGGGAAAAAAGAAAAAGAGATTTTTTGCTTTTCATGTGTACATGGTATTTCAAAACTATTTTGAGATAAGAATCAAGGAATTTTCTGTATTTTTGAATCATTCTGTGGTGAAGAAATCTATTTTTTTGCAAATCTATTGCAAGTGCTATCAGAACATGAGTTCCATAATAAGTTCATACCATGTATTTGGTTAAAAATGTTCATAACTTGATTTATAGTGAATAAAATGTGATCATTTAAATCAGATTACCATTAGGTTAACATGAGACAGACTTTGGTCTTAAATATGCTAGTTTCCTAAATAATGAGTATTTGCTGCTAAAACTTAATTATCTCTATTTTACTAGGCTTTCAGCAGACAGTATCATGAGCTGCAGAACTGAAATCAAGAGTTAGATTCATATCTAAAATTTAATCGGTTTTGATGAAGATTTCCCCATATAGTCATAAGATGATATTTTCTGTTTAAGCTTCCCAAATGTGCTTTTTTCACCTTTAATGTTAATTAGCAAAAATATATCTTCTTCAAGAATATTCCATACAACTCTTAAATTTACATTTCAGAAGTTAAAATGTTTGTGAGTAAATCCATACCTGACAACTGAGAGTGTCTTATAACTGAAGACTCACAGACAATTATAATCCTCAGTGATTTAGACATAAAGCTGTAGACAACCTTAATAGGCAAAAGTCTCCATGATCAAGATCTTACATTTATTTGTACATGGTTTTAGCTTTCGTTGCTAGGAAGATGTTAACATTTTTATTTAATAGTCTACATCATCCCAGGATGTAATTAAAATAGTCTGCTTTATTACATGAAGTAATATCAGTCAGCATGAAATTCACAAATTAATTTCTTTCAACACTTTCTTATTCTACAGTAGAACCAAAAATCTTTTCTAGGCTACTTAGAAGCAATCTCATTTTTTTCCTACCATTTTTAACATCTGTAGCAAGCCGCTGGGAATCTAATAAAATACCATGAGATAAAGTACAGAAATGACATCCACTTCAACTCTCCTCATGTCAGTTGACAACTGCACTGTTCACACTGCCCTCTTTCTGAGATCACCATCTGCATAGATATCAAGTGGCTGAAGCTGTACCTTGATAAAACAGAGCATGTTAGTGGGAAAGATGGATGTATCCCGAAGATTTTTTCCCCTTAACCTTTTCATCCATCAATATGTGATGGCTGTAGCTTATAATTATTAGTTCACATACTTGGAATCTTTTTTGCAGTAGGACATCCTATTTTGTAGGCACGCCAAGAAAAAAACAATCTTTACCTTAGCAGTGGCTTGGTACTCAACCATGCTTTATCCGTTAGTATCCAGATGCGGAGATGGATAGATTTATGTAAGTAATTAACACTTGTTTTATAAATACATAAGAGGTATATATTTCTATCTTTTTAACAACCTGGCATTTTCTAATTCATTTATCTTATTGTGGACTCATGAGTTGGAAAAGATTCAAACTGCTCACAAAACACCAGCCTAAAATGTTAACTTTTTTCCTGAATAAATTATGTGCTGTTTTGGATTGCTATTGAACAATGTCTATCTGGCCTAGTTGTACTCACCTTAAAAATCTTGCATGAAGTTGTTTAGGGGAAATGACTTTTCCATCTGATGTTCTAACTATAAGGGATGAGTATTAGAGGATGCTAGCAAGTATTTGAGCTATCTAAAGACTATTGTGTTTATTGCCAGAAAAAAATAAAAATGGCCACTAAATTGTTTACTATAACCAAAATCCATAATCCATAAATTGCTTGCTTTAGTTCATTTGAGAAGGTCTGATGCTACAGTGATGGACGATATGCAGAACTCTAGAATTACTTTAAATGTACAAGATGTTATTTGAGTATTTGAGAAAATTTTCTTGGTTGGCAAGAAGTATGTTTGAGAAAAATATAACAATAAAGAGTCAAACTACTTCCATTTAACTGATTATTCAATATTGTTGTTTACCATTCATGAGTTTTCTTCACCCATAACAGAAAACAAAAGTTGTAGATTGAAATGGGAATTGTTGCTTGGTAATAAACAGAGAGATTTTCTTTCTTCTGCGAATATATTTATTTATCGTAATGGTTTTTTTAGTAGTTAAACATTAACTGAATAATTATGCACCAGGATATCTAGTTACAGTTTGTTACATCTGTTCTGGCTTACTCTTTTATGCACTATTTCTCTTCTCTTCCCCTGTTTCTCTTGGTCAAAATATTATCATTTTGTCTCGTTTTCGTGCTTACTTTTTAAAATGGGACTCAGCATTCACCAGCTTTAATGAATTAGAAACCCATTAAAAGAACTATGCCTCATTTCTCACTCTAGGTGAAAGAAGTATTCAGTGAGGGCAAAAATCAAAGGAGAGAAAAAAAAATATACATAACATATGACAACACTGAACAAAGACACATGCTGCTTTTCTTAACTTCTGCTCTGTATCCAAAGCCTACTGAAATTCCCTGACTTCAGCAGACTTTGGGTAAGTTCCTAAAACTCTGGACATTGCCTTAACTCCACTGTTAAGCAGTGGAGCTGCTCTTTTTTTATACCATCAGTGCAAACAAAAGAAGAATAAGCCTCTAAATTTAGCAATGAACACTGAATAACAGAGGTGGACTTGCAGTTGCAACACTTAGCTGTGTTCCATGTCTATGGTAAGAATGCAACAAGGGATAATAGTGTAATTGATAAACAGAGCTTATGATCTGCAGTGAGAAACATTTCAAATTATACAGTAGAACTGTTAATCTACAGTACTTTAAAGTATGCAATTACATATGCAATTTAAAAAAATATAATACTGAACATTTTTAGAATATGTGACATGTGGAAGGAATTCTTTTTAACGTAATCAAAACTGTTTAAATGGAGACTAAGAAGATTCCAAGAGGTATAAATGTAGTATATTTACAAAGCTGCAAAGTTCTGCTTCACAATTTGTCATATAAAATAATGCCAAGTATCCATTAAATCGTATAAAGTGTGCAGTAGAGTAGTGCATATCCTTGTGCATATCATACATATCCTTGATTAGTGTATACATAAGAGATGTTCACATTTTTTGTGAGTTATTATGGCTTTGCTAATTTTTCCAAATGAGTTAACCACAACCTTATGATCCAATTATACACAGTATTTAATACATATAAAGTTATAGGATTAGTTACCACTTTATCGGGTATATAAGGAATTAGTCTGATCCAGCTGTCATCTGTGAAAATAAAGTCCCACTGATGAAAACATTTTTAAAAATAATGATTTTAAATGTTTTTACTTGATATTCTAGAAGTACTTATAAAAATGGTAAATAATTACTTAATCTTTAAATATCAGTTATGCATTTTCTAAAAAGCATTTTAAAGAATGTCTTGTGCTTGTGTCTGTAGAAAGATTTGTTAGATCACTAATTAATTAAACCAGCACATAGTATTTTGATAATTCATCTGCATAAGACAGCAGAATGCATGCCTACACTCTTCTGATCCACTTTTCAAAAAGTTAACCAATGGATGGAAAAAGGCTTGTGCCATTTCTGTCTTTTGTGTCTCTGAGCTTAAGACATGTTTTTATCTCATTCTTTTCTTTTTCTCTTTGCTTTCTGGCCAATGAATTTGTATTTGGTTTGTAGAAAAATGCAGAAAAATATTTCTGTCTCAGTTCTTCCCTCCACATTACAGCCACAAGTCCTTTAGGATCTTTTGGACAAGAACGTTTGTATTGTTAATGTTACTTTACCGGATTATAGCAAAAGTTTTTAGACAGGAAAATACTCCTCCCAAATTTTTATAACAACTACATTGTGTTGCCCTAGTACATAATTTTGCATCAGAACAAACAGAATTTAAAAACTACAAATAAAAAAATGCTTCCACTTTCAAGTACCATTCAAAATATATGGTTTCCTAAAAAGCAGACTAAATTGCAGAAGTTCTTAAAACTTGAAGAAGTATCAAAGCACTGATGAAGTGAAAGAGTATAACTGACAGATGCTTTGCATGAAGACAATCTGAATGTGGGTTTAATACTGAGAGGGTTTAATACTGAGAGGCAAGGTTGATCTGAAAGAAGCAACAAACGCAGAACAGAAAATACAACATTCATCCTCAAGATTCTTCTTGAAGTCTGGATACATACAGAATGGTTATCTGACCAGAAATGCACAATTTCTCTGTGCCATTTTGTTTGGCAAAATAAAAAAAGGCAACCACAACTAAAACTGAATTTAAAACCATCTTTCTGCAAAATGTAAGCTGTGTAGCTACAGACAAAAGTACTGATGAAGAATTGTATTGATCAGCTACATTCTACACATGTAGAAGTATTTACTTATTTATAATGAGTTGATATTGGTAATTGAACATAGCTGTCCAATAGCTTTTTTCTCCCCCAAGCCCTAGCCTATCTGGTAGTATGTGTAAAAGTGAGAGCTATATAAATTTCTGACTACAAAAAACCCCCAGCTGTAGATATAGTATACTTGGCTGTGGGCAATTTTTCTGTTTGTTATGATGACAAGCCTGTTTCTATCAATTCATTTACACAGTATCTTGAAAATTGCAAAAATTATGTGGAATCTTGTTGCATTTTGTGCTTCTTTAGAGAGAAAGGTATCTATGCTCCGATGAAAAAATGTCAGCTACTCTGCAAAATCATGCAGAACTTTTTAAATCCCATTTCACTGAACTTAGACATTTTGTAAATATGGAGACGTAAGGGGAACACCAAATTCATACTGAAGAGAAATGCTGTTAGAATGATCTTTTACTTTTTGCTTCTACAAACCCAAAACCAGGAGAGCATCAAGGTGACATCTAAATTCTATTGCAATACTAACACTAAGAATTATGAATAAATATTTTAATGACATTTACATTCTGTGATGTGAATTTAAATTTTTGATACCTAACAGAATCTAACAATAAAAAGAATATAATAGTACTGTACTGAAAACTTAGCACTTTCTAGAACAGAAAGAAGATTCTCATCAACACATCGCAGAGACAAGCAGCAAGCTAAAACTATATGAATAGGAGACAATACACCATAGTTGCATGCATGGTTGAGTACACTATTTTCTATTTGTTCAGCTGCATCTATATTCCCTTACTTACTAAATAGGTCCATATTACTTACTAATTAGGTGCATATATATGCACATGTATATCACTTAACTATCTTATGGATAATGTATTCATTTTCTTTAGAACACTGAAATCCTGCAGGTTTTGGCACTGAAGCCAGATGACCTATTTAACTAACAAGGCTTGTCCAGTCCATAAAGTACCATTTATTTAGTTACAAAAAAGACAGCACTGCAGTTCACACAGAGATTAAAGACTAGATGAGTTTGTTTATCACATGAATCTCCTTTAAGGTTGCAAATTTATTTCATTTTAAGAAGATTGCAGAAGTTTGCCTCAAACTACAAAAGGGTTTTGCTTAAAGATGCAAACCAGAAAACTAACAACTACGGCTACATAATAACCATGAACTTCTGCTCTCATGAGAAGATGATCTTTCCACATCTAACTGTGGTTTTGATACCAGCTGTTCATTTCTTCTGCATTTAAAGTTTCTGCCTTGGCTACATGAATGTAGCCAAGGAGAATTGCAGAGAAGGCATTGTATTGCTGGCTGTTCTTTCCATGACTGCTTGCAAGAAGAAGTTCTCTGAGTGGAAAATTACTTTTTTGAATGGATACTGGCAGTGTTTGCCAAGTACTTAAAGGAAATAATTACTCCCATGGCATTCATAGAGTAAGGTAAATTATGAATGCATTTTTGTTGCATATATTCTCCTATAAATTCTACAGGTTTTTATTAATTTATAACTTTCTCTAATGTTTGTTGGTTTGGACCAAAACTAGCTATGTATGTCCTCAGCTATGAGGTGAATTTGGTCTTGCTAGCTCTTTTTTTAAGTTAGCAGAAGTTTTATGTAGGTTTCAGAAGAACAGGCTTGGATGTTTTTAGTAACATTTATGTTGAGTGTTTTTGACACACAATTCTTTAGTTAAAGGAAACGTAACTTTTTTTTCACATGTAAATAAATAGATGAGTCAATGCAAAACAGATTTTGAAAACCAATCAGCAACAGAAGTCCACTAGTTCAAATTAGTTGAAAATCTTGTCCACAGTTTGAATTAAAATAAATTATGCACAGCTACTAAATGGCTCAGTACACGCTTAGGACAACACTAGCTTTCACTTTAGGATCCAGAATTTTTCTGTTACTACCACGTTGTACTAAAACTGGACAAATGTATAGTATCTATTTGCATTTAACATTCGTGGAAGCTCACAAAATCCAGTAGCACAGCTAAAATGAACTTATTAAGGTTTTTATTTGTTCTGTCCCTGTTTTTTTCAGCATTACAAGCAGATGGGCATCAGCAATAGTGTATGCAGATTAGGACAGTTGGACTTTCAGTGGTGCTACAGAGCAGAGTAGAACAGCTGGTCTGCCATTTGATGATTCAAAAAAATGTGTGAAAAATTATTACTGAAACAGGACTCAAACTCTACATATGCTGAACCATCCACATTTATGGAGTTTTTCCAGCTTGTAACCCAAGTATTCTAATTTTCTTTTTGATAACAGAGTCCATAACTATTATATTTACAAAATAATTTCCTTGAACCTGAGCCCTTGTATGTCATTGGACCTATTTCCATAGACTTCATTAGAGTTTGAATTATACTGATGATGAACACTTAGTATGAATGTTTTTAGCCAAAAAACAAAACTGGAAAAAGAAAACAGTTAAAATTTTACTTGTATACTGTTCGCTACTCTTTCTCATGGAAAAGTGTCAGATGAGTTGAGATTTTACTAGCACACAATATCAAATTTTAGAAGATGCAAATTGATATATTAACAGACCATTCATATCTATATTCTACCTTCAACAAATAAAGACTTTCTCTTTTATTTATAAAGTCAATTGCAAAGATGAAAGTCTACTTTCAAATTTTAAAAGTTCCTTTGATGCTGTACTGCGTTGTTTCTCTACACAATATTCCAGGAGTGTGCAAAAGCTCTATGTGGGCTAAGTACTGAGCATGCACTTAGAAAGAGTTATTTCTGTTATAAATATGCAATTTGTAAATAGACAAAGGATGGGGAAAGGAAACAAAGCACAGAGAGGAGAAGCTAATGGCCAAGAGTGCAGAGAGCAGATTCTCATGACCCAGGCTCTAAGCAAAAATGCGAGTTTATATTCCATGTAGGAATGTGCTCTCATTTTGTGTGTGTGCATTTATACAGATTCTGCAGTGATTAAAACCATGGCTAACCACTGACAGACTGAAAATGTAATGGCAGTATTGATTAGAAATATGGAACACTAAATTGTATGAGGAATATGGCAAACACAGCCTTTCTCATTTTAAATTTTAGGCAACAAGTTAGTCACTCATTTAAACTAGTGACATCCCAGAAATCTAAGAAAAGACATTTATTAATGATCATATCTGCAGAACGTTATTTTAGTGTCACATCTCATGTTATTTGAATAGATATGTACTTATCATGCCTTGTTTCACTTGCATAGAATCTGCCTATGGCATAGCTCAAAAGCTCTGAGAAAATGACTGTTGCTGTGTACGTTGTTATTTCAGGTCATATGTCACTTGTTTAGATAGAAGAGGTTGCTAATTAAGCAATAACAATTAAGGCACAGGGCATTTCCTGCAGATTAATGACCAACTAGGAGGAGCTGTGCCAAGGGCCATTAACCCCAACCAGTCACTCACTGTGATAGGGCAGATTTCTTTGAAGAATATTAATGTTCTAAAATAACAAGGATGACTCTGGACATAATATAAATGTATACAGGAATGAATAAAATTAAGTGCATTATGATGATTTGTGTAGTGAATTCCAGGCCTTTTCTATTTTCTGGGTAACAGGGGAAAATGGATAGCAAGAAAATGGTACATCAAAGAATACTAAATGTCATTAAGTGCTCGAGCTTCTCTAAACTGCTCTCTTCGGACCTGTCTTCCTGTATATTTGCTCCTCTGATGACCATTTGTAACTTTTGTTATCATCACAGTATTGATAATTTAGCAAAAACAGGTGCCTACTAATGTTCTTTGTAAAAGGTCTACACTTAGGAGAATACAAGGAAGTACTTCATCCCTTTATTTGTACTCTCAGGTTCTTGATGGGCAGTGATCTGTGAAACTCTTCTCTCTGTGATTTGCCAGATTTCCTTTCTAAAGAAAAGGAAGGAGGGTGCAGCCCTGGACCACACAGCTCTTCAGCCTTTTTCATAACCTTTGCAGTAAAACATTTCTGAAGGGATCTAGCTGAAAACAGTTCTACTAAACACTAGCCTGTTTGCCAATTATTGTTTTCTCAAATTATAATGGTTTACCTTTTTATTTTCCCTGCAAGAGATTCTTTGCTTTCCTCCACACAACCAATTCTTCTCTGCACCAACCATTTACATCTCCTTAATTTAAAATTTATCCACAAATAACACTCAGTAGAATAGAGGACGGAGAAACCCAGGAGGCAAAGTGGAAACTTGCTAAGCAGATAGGTGCAAATGATCAATTACTTTTTCCCTTCCGCATGTAACTTATTGCTTAAGGCTCTCATCCACAGCCACTTTTTTCTCAACCCTTCTTCCCTCATCCGCTAGTGGTTTTCACCTCTTTAAATACATTGATTCAAATAAGTAGGTTCGATATGAAGCAATCATAGCAGTTTTCTGTCTCCAAGGTGAAATAAGCAGCTGTATTCAAGACTATTTCTAACTAAATAAACTTCTCTAAGAAAAAAGAATATGACTATAAAATCCCTTTCTGAAAATTATATGTGTTCAAGACTGTTTTCTTTATTGTATTTCTCCTAATAGTTCAAAAATCTGATTGCCACCTGACTTTTACTCATAGTGTAAAAGATCATGTATAAAAACTCTGAAAAAAAATCAGAAGATATGCAACAGCTGCAATAGATGAAGAAAGATCACTGTTTTAATGGAAAAATACCTGGAAACGCATTCTTTAATTACAGTGTTTGGAATCTGACCAAGTGTTTTACCACAGTAGCAGAATAAAATAGAAATATCCCTTTATCACCTGGAAGAGTTTGCTGTGGACATAGTCCGAGAATTACCACCTTAAGTAATTTCAAAAGCTCAGCTGATTAAAAAGGTGACCTTCAGTCTCAGTGCAAATTTGTTTAATTGCGGAACTAGCTTTTTAGCAAGGGAAGAGTAGTAAGTTAAGAAAATCATTACAGATACAAGGGATTAAGATTTTCAAAATAATGTACTTTTTACTTATAAACATTTTTTCCACATTTCTGATTTTCCACATTTTCTGTCATTTTGTTTTAATAATGCGTAAAGAAATTTCTAAAATTATTCTAAAGCATCTAAATTTGCTTGTAGAAGTAAAATACTCCCATGGTAACATGAATCTCCATAACATGGCTGCAACCCAAAAGCCTGAGTTTTGTTTTTGTATGCATACGTTATATTTGCGCTGCCTAAATTATTACATAACAGATGTTAAGGCTCATCTGAAATTACTAAGAGCAATCAAAGCAATACAGTATAAATGTTAAAGAATTCCAAGGAATTTCATCGGAAAGAGCCAGCACCTGGAGCCTTCCTTTTCATTTTTTCTTGTTTTCTCTTTGTAACGCCCCTTCTTTTCTCATTGGTTTTCCACTAGTACTTTTGGGTCATTTAAAATGATAGGAACAACATTAATAAAACACTTCTCGAGCTTACAGACAGATCATATTTTCTCTCCAATATACTATTTGTTTGCTGTCCTGGGACTTGTATCAGTGTTGCTCATCAAATGTGTTTTTCAAGGTGATGAGAATGGGGAAAGCAATTGCAGAATCCTCTCTCATCCTTATAATTACTTTAAAACAGCAGCTAAAGTTTCCACAGAGATCAGGGCTTTATTATGCTCTGTGGAACTAGTTAGAAAAGTGCCTTTCTGAACTTAAACAATGTTCAAAATCTTAACTTTTTTTAGGCCGTAGGGAACAAGCAAAACTCAAAAAAAAAGGATACTATGGAATATTGGAAATGACTGTGAGAATAGGGAAAATCTGTACTCAGCTCCAAGAAGCTTCTGCAAAGCATGAAAGTAAAGGTGAATTATGTTTGAATTATTACTGAGTGCTGAAGATTCAGATGCCTCTGTCTAGAGGATATAATAAGTAGAAAATTAAATAACTAAAAAAAAAAGTTTCTGACAGTGCACTGAGGGTGGTAGAGCTTCTGACCTCTCTATTTTGGACATGAACATTTATGAAAATCCACTGACAGTGCATAAAGTATGCCATATGATATTCCAGTTGAATAAAATGAGGAACTATTTAAATATCGCTTGCTGATTTACCTGAATTTTTCACGCTCCTCTCAGAAAGAGAGGCAGTTGAGAAGATCTGTTTTACTTTTTTAAATCCCCTATCATTTTAACCATATAACACAGGCAAAAAGCAGGAAGAGAAAGAACTTCAGATGGAACTTTTTTGGAACAGCAGTCTTCAACTAGATATTCAGCACTACGCAAAATCACACACACCCCAAGTAATTCTTTGGTCCTCACCCTAGAGTCATCTGTGCCAGCATAAATCCTGGAAAAATATACCTGGGAAAAGAGTGTCTTAAAGCAAAACAGATGCTCATCTCTATTGCATTAATTTTGTTTTGCCATTTATAGTTGTGTCAGAGAGAAAAAAACCCACATTCACTGAATTTTCTGTGTACAATTTCACTATCATTTATGGTTGATTTTTCAGCCTGGCAGCTAGCTCTATCAGTTTTCTAGAATCTTTTCACAATCACACTGAAGATAAATCTGACTAGCTGAATACTAATTATTTTGGGGGAAATAATGTTCAGAAGAATTTTTTTTTCAGAAAGTGCAGTTTCATCCAAAGGAGAATTTCTGTGAAAACAAAGGTAGTTTAAAAACACTGTTTGTCTTCATTTTAATTTGGTTTTCCTTTATTTTTAATTTACATTATGTTTTGCATAATATTTTAGATTTACTAGAATATGATTCTTGGAAGTTATTGATAGACAACAATTTGTTGTTATCAAAATCAAATATTTCAATGTTTCTACATCTGAATTTTGGTTTTACAGAATATATCTATATTTTCCTCAGGACAGAAACCTCTTCCAGACAGAGACAGTAAATGCCACAGGGAAACTTAGATCAATTTACCATTGATACTGAGCTATCAATTAATTCAATATCAAACATTCAAATATCTAGCCCATAGCTACTAAGGAAAATACATAAATTTCTTCAAGCTTAGTTATATCTGGCTGCCCTGAGGTTCACAGCTGTATTAAAATAAAGTCTTTCTTCTCTTACTTTCAGCTCCATATTCTCTAAATCAAGAGATAGTTACTGACTGGTGTTTTAGGCTCCTTTACAACATATGTTATATAAGAAGCCTGACAGACTTTGCTCATCTTTACATTTTCAATTTTAGGGACTAGTTTATTTTTTGCCACTTACGTTGCAGTGATCTGTGGCAGCTCTGTGCATTTTCAGAGTTGGCCATATACCACTGGTGGTGCTGGTCTTAGTATTTTTCAAAGGAGTATTTAAAAAAAAAATAATTTCACTGTCACACACTGTTTAGAGCAGTACTTCTAGATTCTCATTTAGAGAGAATGATGGTGACTTGGCACATTACTGTTTCAGCTTAACACTGGCTAGATGGAAGAGGTTACTAATTATACAATAGCAATTAAGACATGGGGCTTTTCCTGGAGATTAATGACCAGCTAACAGGAATTGTGCGCAAGGCTTTTAACCCCAGCCAGTCACTCACTGCATTGCAGCAGAATCAGATGGCATTCTCTGAAGGATATTGCTTTTCAGAATGACAAACATGGGTCTGCATATGAGCGCAGGGCTTTTTTGCTCACCTACAGGGTATATCTACTAGCAGATAATGAAGCTATGAAGTAATTAATGAAAGGCAGATGCACACAGAAAGAAAAAACCACAAACCACAATACCCGCCCCCCCCAAGACAGCTAAGTATAGAAAAAAACAGTTGAATGCTCTAACATGGATTTCGACTATTTTAGTTCCTTTTAGGGACAGAATCAGATCTTTCACTGAATCAAATCACACACCACAGACACCTAAATTAGCATTTTAAATCAGAACTAGCGGGAGTATTTGCAGGCAGTCCCCCACTCATAACCATTTATTATGTGCTGGTTTAGGTCTTGAATGCATCATGGTGTGAGAAACTGTTTTCTTTCTGGATGAAGCTGAAGCAGAAGCCTCTCCCTAATTCACACCCCGCATCACTGGAAAGCGGGAAGCTGAACCTACATGCAGAAGGAACCTAATACTTATGAGGCACAAAACTGCTCAGCAACATGGGAAAATCCTCTCAGGTAATGTTCTTCAAAAAAACAGTTATTGAAACTACCTTACCACTGCTGCTTGCACTTCCAAATTGATTCACAACAAACATCTGAGCTCTTCCTGACCTTCATGGTGCCTCATCCTTACCCACCTTCCTTCCCTTTTCAGTCTACACCTGGTCCTGGTCTGGGTCCACTCCTGGTCCTTCATTCCTATTTCTATTAATTTCTTTTCCTCTTCTATCTTGATTTTCTTTTTTTGTTTAAACTCAAAATAGGTATATCTCTTCCCAGCAACATTTCTAAGGCAGTCTGACCTGTGGCTCCAAAATAAATCATCTATACTTATCTGGCTCTGGAGGGAAGAGGTTGGGGCTTTACTAGCTTATGGTGGTGCAATAAAATGACATGGCTCACTAGGTAAATAAGTGGGTCAGAAAAGGAGACTGCTGCTAGCTTTAAATGTCATCATCTTGTTGGTGGGAGCTGCTGGAAGTCTCTTCTGCATGGCAACTCTCTCATAGTCCAGTCCCCTGGCCAGTAATGAGCAGTTTGCTTAGTGTGAGGCAGAAAATTAAAGCCCACTGCAGCATTCGCACCTGTGCACACACAGCCCGTTCCCCTCGCCACACACCACAGGCCATGCCAGCGCTGGCATCAGAATGGCACAGGCGGCTGCTGCAGACCTCCTTCCTGCCCAAAAATGGAACAGCAATTTATGGTTGCCAGTTTTCCATTTACCTACCATGAGAAGTTCCTGCCTGCTGAGGAGCAATTGCAGTGAACCATGGCTTACTCCACAGCTGTTCTGGCTGCTCTTTTCACTGTGTGGGCATAGCGCCTCTGCTCTTACTAATCCTGAGGGCCGGGCTGGGCACTGTGCATTACCGATTTTCCTACGGGTCATGCTTCTCTCCCCTTTAACCGTGTGTCTGCCGCAGACCATGTTGTCCCCCTACTTGCAGTTGTTTCTGGAGGCCATCCTGACAACTCGATTGTCACCGCTGTGATGTACTGTCACAGTAATGAAGTGTGATGTGAGGAATTCAGTCAGCCTGCTGCCACACCATTTTCCAGCCCCGGCACCCCGGCCGGGAGCACCTGTGCTTGCTGGCATGGGGGAGAAGGGAAAGGCAGGGAGAAGGGCCTGAATCCGTAGGCAGAGGCCCGACATGAGGAGAGACAGCTACTGAGAGCTGAAGCAATGGGGCCACGGGCCTGGGGGGGCAGCAGGGCCGGCATGGGAGGAAGGGCACCCCCTGAGGCCTGGCCTGAGGGAGCGAGCAACAGCTGCTGCGGCCCAGGAGAGTGGGGAACAGAGCTGAGAGCGGCGCCGGGGCAGGCGCCTGGGGAACAGCTGCTGAGGGCTGGGAAACGGGGCTCCTGGCACACAGCGGAGGCCTTGGGTCTGGGAAGGGGGATGAGGGCAGCCTGCAGAGGCTGGGCAGGAGGGGGAGAAGGTCCGAAGCCAAAGGCACATGGAAGGTGACAGCTGCTGAAGATGAGCAGAGGCCAGGGAAGGAGCTGAAGGCAGAGGTTGGCTCTGGAGGAGTGGCAGAGGAGAAAGCATCCTGGCTGCAAGCCAGGGCAGAGGGTGGAGGCCTGGGAAGGAAAGGGAGAAGCCCTGCAGGGCAGAGCTAGACAGCTGCTGAGGGCGGGGGAGAGGCACCAGGAGCCAAAACAGAGTCCTGGGAACATGGGGAAACAGCTGAAGTAGAATGGACGGGATGGCAAAGCTGAAAACAGAGGCTTTGGGGGATGAAGGAGGGCACAGCTGCTGAGGGACAGCGGGGAGGAGGAGGAGAAGAATGAAAAGCCATAGCCAAGGGGAAAGGAGTCAGCAACCACCCCTGATGGAAGAGAAAAAGGACTGAGAGAGAAAGGATGGAGAATATTCCCATTTTAAATGTAAAATACTTTTTCTTTGTATAAAGTAGTTAAATTGTTTCATCTTCTACTTAAATACTACCCAGACAGCCCACAGCTGGGAGTATGTCCAGCCTCCGTGGACAGGAAGCGCTGGCTGCAGATGTGGGAGACCTCCCGGCTGCCACAGCGGCTCCAGCATCCAGCCCTCACAGTTGCTGCCTGGATGAAAAGGCTCTCCCATGGTCCCAGAGAGGCTCTGCAATGCACAGCAGGCTTCAGTCGATCGCAGTCAGGCAGAGAGCTAATCGAATTACACCTGGATATTACACCTCCACTGTGCAGGCAGATGGGGTGCAGTTACATTCCCAAGACACCACTGTTCACGGTAAAGGTGGTGCACAGTTTTCCGGCACAAGACTTCAAAGGCTTCACCTTTGAAAGAACTGCACTCACATTAACCCATGTTCAGGGTATAATGTGATCTTGCCAGTTGATACCCGGGAACTTCAGTCTGGGACAGCAGCAGTGGCCTCTGTCCTTGTCACCAAGCCATTTCCTTCCCCACAGCTGGCCTCACAATCCCGAAGCAGTAATACGGGCAGCAGGGTCTTTGCAGAGGGAAAGCATCAGCCTGGGAATAAGGGCTGGAGCTGGTGGTAGGCAGCATGATTGTAGCAACATAAAAGACTGTGAAAGGGGAAAGAACTTCCACATTTAGACTCGTACATGTTAGATACTGCTGTGGATACCGGTGTTGCTAAGCATGATGCTTCCTAGGGAAATCTGTGCTTGTGGAAGCACAGGCTTGTGGGACTACTTTAATTTAAGGATAATATCAATGCCTCTTGTGGGAAGGCATATAATACTAAGCCAGGCCCATCCTAGATACTGCAGAAGATGCAAAAAGCTCAACTATATCTACTTCAAGTCAATGATTTGTTTTAATTACCACATGGAAATTGCTAGTGTAGATCAGTCTGTCAGTAAGTATAGCTGAAACTGAAATTAATGGAGCTAGATCTTTTTATTCAGGTGAGCATCTTGTCCATTATTTGTAATGTTATTTATTACTTGCTCTATTTTACGTTCCTCTTTGTAGCTTCTGTTGCATACAAGTCCATACCTTTTCTTTCATCATCTTACAGTTCTCCTTTCATACTCTTGCTCTATAGGCATATGGAACTCCTGGTTTTCCTCTTCCCTGTATTAATTTTTTGCATATTTCCGCTGGGTTCTTAAATTCATTCTGTCCTTCTCCCACTTTTGTTCTCAGTCACATTTGCATCATTATGCCTTTTTTTTTCACATACAATATGAAACTACGATGAAATAAGATAAACACAAATATGCTTATGCTCAAAATGAAGAAGGATATGGAATTTTCATGTGTATAGTAGAGCTATTCTTTTCTTTGGTTGCCATTTAACATCACTGACAAAAATAACTTTAATAAGTGAACATTTTTTTTGCCTTCCAAATGTCTGGCATTGAATTTATTTTCCCATAAAATAGTTCTCCATAAGAATGACATCCCTAATCTCTACATAACTAATTCATTATTTTGTTCAGTTTTCAAAGGATATCATCAGTAATAAAAAGGAGGCATTGAAATTAGCAGCCACATTAAAAAGAAAATGCCATTTTGTCTTCCTTCCTCTTTGTTAAGGCACTGTAGCCACTTGCCCCTCTACTCCTAACACTCCTGGGCTGTCAAAGTTATAATTTACTGTTGATAGGTGTGAGCATGTGTCTATGCACTTTTTCCTTTATTGGTTATACAACTTCTGCTGGCATCCAGAAAATTAATACTGAGAACAGAATGCTTGAATCACTTCTCATCATTGTATTCAGTAATTCACTTAGCAGCATTTAGCAGGTCTAGACAGAGAGCTAAAGCTAACCATTATCATTAGAATACAGAGATTTCACGTGTTTATTGTTATGTTGTTTACGCTTTTTGTCAACGAACACAATCAAATATCAAGTCTTTCAGTAGAGCCCTAATACGTTGTTATTTTCTTAAGTGACATGTTCATTCAAGACATGCTGATATCGAGGCCATGGATTAATATTTCTGTAGCTTAACAATAGCAGTGCTCATTCACTATACTTCTCCTTGTACTACTTTGGCATCTTTCAGCTATTTGTCTAAACAAGGTTTAGCTCACTAAATGTTCTGACAGAAACAATTTCATACTAATTTCAAGAAAAAACGGTTGAGCGTGTGATATGTCCTTTTCAGGGATATTTCTCTCTCAAGTCCTTCAGTTAAAAAATGTTATGAAAGACAAATTGTTAGAGTCTGAGCCAATGTGGCTATAAAAAATAACCTTAAAAAATGGCATAAATATACCAAATTCTTTCTAACATAACAAGTTGTCAGCTTTTCCTAACTACTAACTCATTCAGATACTGTAGATATCTCTGAGTGTCTTAAACTATACCACATAAATTCAAAATGAAAACCTGCATATGCAATGCTTTTAAAAGCAGGAAATAACTGATTCTCCTTTGCAGATGAGTAAGAGGCAGTCCCAAAGTGCTCAGAAAAACTAATGAATGTAAAGGTATACTAACTGTTATGTCATTGTTAGGTAATATAACGTAGAGCTCCAGGTCAATAAAGTTCTTGGTTCTTCAATACCTGCTGACTCCCAGAGACTGTCAAGTCCCAAGCCATTTGGGTACTACATCCGTCATTTAAGTAAGTCAGATGAAACAAGGCAGCCATGTTATAGCTTAATATTGGTCTACATGTTCTGAAGAACGGAAATCAAATTTCTTTTCTACTTTCCGACAGCTGCATGAGGAGAAGGCTACCTTTTTACTTGCCAGAAGCATTCATACATTTCAATTAAAAATTATGCGGCCATGATTTGGCTAACATATGTCATAGAAACCAGAAAATGATAGGCATAAAGATCTATTTAGGGTCAACTGATTTTGAAACTTAAGTAATTATATGTGAAAATGTGATACATGTTTATGAATGTTTCATTCAAATCTTACCTTTCAGTGCAAATCACAAATGCTAAAGGAAATCACTGTTCACTAGCTAACAGGACCTATGCAGCATCCCTTATGGAGTTTTTCCATCAATGCAAGTGATAACTAAAATGTCCTGACATTAATTTATAAAGACACTAGCTTAAACATACTTATTGCATAACGCTGAAACATATGTAAATTATTTTCAAAACAAAATTATACAGGAGGCTCCTGACTCTTTGATGAATTCTGTCATTTTTTCCTTTTTTTTTTTCTTGTATTATGACTACAGGGAAATAGGGAATAAACACATTACTGTGAATTGATCTGTAAGGATGATGAGGAATGGAGCTAGGGCTTTGCAGTTTGTACACATGCTATCCTATCTGTTGCTGCCTGCCCATTGAAAAATCATAATCTTTCGGAGAGACAGGTCACTTCAGGCACCTTGATAATATGTCTAGCTCCAGGAAAAGACCTCCTTATAAATACCACAATGAAGTGCAAATAACTTGCATATGACAGTGTCAGAAGAACATGTTAAATAATACACTATGTTTTAAAGGATATTCTCTCCCATGTTCTGCAACTGGAGCTAATACTTCAAGCAAAAAATGTAAAGGCTTTTACAGCTTGCTTTCACCCAGAAGAAAAATAAGTCTCTTTCATCTTTGTATATGTTTATGTTTGTATGTGTTGATATGAGATGCACTTGCACATGTAGGTATAATTTATTCTAAAGAGAATTTTTATATATATATAGGTATACTTCATACTCTCTCTCTCTCTCTCTCTCTCTCTCTCTCTCTCTCTAATTTTTTTCAAAAAACAGGGCACTGGGGGTAAATGCCCTAGCCACTAAACTATTGGTTCTGCAGGGATACAGCTCTCTGTTTCTAAACTAAAATGAGGATTGTCTCTGCTGAAATCTTTGCTGCAACTGACATGTTTCTGTGGGAGTATTTCATTAAAATTCTTAAAAATTTTCTAATGATGAATCACTTCATTAAAAAAAATCCATTCAGCTTAGTTATGTGCAAGCATATTTTAATCAGTAGGCATATTACAATAAGTTTGTGCTTCAAAACAAAAGACAACGTAATGCTTTCCAAAGTGGATTTTCTATTAGTATAGTACAGTGGTAGGGTTCATCTAGAGGTGGTGTAAAAGATGTGAATGGTAAAGAGACACATTGTTTTCTGTATTCTACACACTACATTTTCCTGAAGGCTGATTCCTGTTTCAGTTTTTAAGAGAGACCTTTAGTTATGAAAAAATTCAAATAAACAATTTTTTGCACTTGTAAACTCTTGGACTTGTGTGATACCTACTTTCCTTCAAATTTCCTTTCCTTAAGAAATTACTAGATCAAACTGTTTGGCCTGTATTATTCAGGAAATAGCATTAGATGATCACAGTCTAAGCACATATTGGGTGGCTCCATATCATTATAGCAGTCAAACAGCAATTTAACGACTCTGAAGACAATTACCACAGGATCACCATTTTTTAAATCTAAGTAAGATCCCAGAAGCTGTACACAACTTCCACCTTTTTTCACCCCGGACACTTTTACTGAAGAGCTCTGCAGTAGCTAAGAAGAGCTATAACTTGGTTTACATGCATAAGGGCTCATTAAATTGCTGGATTGCAAGACACTATAAATTATTTATCCCTATAGAGAAACAGGTTTTAGAATTCACAATTTAGAATAGGCTCTAATTCCCCTCTCATATATAGAGTCATTGATGCAATTAAAGGTTAAAGCAAAGAAGATCAGTTGTTAGAAGGAGAGATGTGTTCCTTCACTCCTGAGCTTAGGCACACAATGCTCTGCCATGCTTCCTTCCTTCGTTAGCTGATGCTGAAGGACCTTGACTATATGCCTCCTTAATTACCTCAGATTGGAAACAGAGTTTAGCCTATGTTTTTATTACGTTTTCTGTGCTAGGGGATAGATCATTCCCTTCCTTCTTTCTTTGGCAATGAGAAAAGTTAGAACAAAACAAAATCCTCAGTTTCCATGGGAAATGTTAGGAAAAACGCCGTTACGGCTAATGGAAGTTCTGTCATAGCAAGACCCTTAGCTTCCTTTAGCTTCAGCCTCAAGTCGGAATTACTTACCAGCTGAGCTAGGCTACCTGGTCTCCACATTGTCAAATGATGAACATAAAATCTTTACAGAGGGACAGACTAATATATCCCCTCATGAATTCTAATGGCAGACAGTGTTTCCAAACCTTTAGTGATAGCATTATATTCTTTATAGACTATAATCGATTTTTATGTCTCACAAACAGGTAATCTGCAATTTATAAGCTACATCATTAGACCTTTTCTCATTGCTTTTATTTTCTTCTTGTTGATGTATAATGTGCTGCTAGTAAGGAAAACTGATTAATTCCTTAGTTTTTGCCCTTGGTTTTTGGACTAATTTTGTTTTACTTCCTCAGCTATTTGGTTCTAAAGAGGGAAAAAAAGACCCCAAATCAAGCCTTAGCTTTTTTGTTAATAGCTCAGTTGGACTTCTCCATGGCTGAAGAGTGGTAAGATAAAAGCAAAGTTAGCTTTTTGACCACAGGTCCAAATGTGAATGGCCTTCAGAATCAGTTAGAATGAAATTGCATTCAATTCATGGGCTGATCTTCACAGGAAATTGCATGTCATGGAAGTCCAGGCAGCTGCCTGTCCTGGAGCATTTTCTATCCTCTGCAAAGCTGGTGAGGCTTCTCTGCCTGCACATTTGAACCTCACTTCAAAGGACAAGAAACAACAGCAGCTGCATTACAGAGCGTGCATTAGAAAACATGCACTTCTTCTGTATGGAATCCAAACTTAGGCACCCAAAATAGCTTCTGTAGGCAATTTAATTTAAACTTTTCCAATATAAGTTGTATTCAGTTTTGTTTTCAATCTGACTTACAAGACATGAGAGCTCTGTAATACCGCATATGGATTTCTTTTATGAACTGAATTAACTGAATGAGGTCCTGGTGCTGTGCTGTTCCATTTGTGTCACTTTCTAGGTACATTTATAGGAAAGTGTATCGTATATAATTAATGAAGTGTATTCTGTACTACGTTAGGTAGCATTACAACACACCACCATGTTAAAGCTATCTAAAGCTCATTTTAGGAGACAGCAATAAAAAGAAGTTAAATGAAATTACTCCTTAAGGTAGAAAAAGTTTACTTCTACACACACAACTTCAAAGGTTTCACTGTGGGTGAGAAAGAAATCATTATAAGGAGTGACCAAAGGCCAGAGACAGTGGTCTGAAGGAGAAAAATAGACAAAGAATAAAGAATAGGCAAAAATAAACTGAATAAAGAAGAGTGTAAGCCCCTTGAATAGTAAACCCCTTAGTCAGGCCTTTATAGAAAACATGGGCTGGAGGGAAAACTGAGAAGGCTGAAATGAAGAGACCCACATCACTGAAAATTGGAAAGGACCACCACCCAGGAAATGGAGAGATGGAAAAGGAATGGTTTGTAAGGAACAAAAATGGGAAGAAATAGCAATAATGGGAGAGGTGGGGCACTCAAGGAGATTGTAAAGTAATAAGGTATTTCCTATAACCTCCTCAAAACTGTAGATCCCATCTGCAGTAATATAGGCCATCTAAAACCAATTATGATTGCTATGTACATTTCCTTATCTTTATCACTGTGTTAAATATCATTCAATAAGGAATATGAGTAAGTCTGACTTAGTACAAGAATGAAATATCTGAGGGAAGAAATTTTAGTGGAATGTGGTTCAACATCAAAAAAAAATCAGCAATGCAAATCAGACAATGTGGTAACTGGGGAACGCTAAAAGGAACCTGCATGAGAATCTCAGACATCCTGTCATTTCTGGAAAATGTGATCAACAGAAGATAAGTATTATATTCATTAAAAAAAATAGTAGATAGTAACAGGTATATCTTCTTAAATTGGAATGGCATGTGATGTAAAAGAGAAGGAAGATGTAATGCTCTGTAGTGAAGAATGCAGCTGATAGTCACAGCGATATCAACAGCAGATTGTAGAAGTGCTGAACAGAAGATTACATAGCATTTTTTGGCACACAATTGTGAACAGAATCAATAGGAAGCGTATAGTCATAGTCCAACAGCAGAGTTAGCAAGACATTTCAACAAATGTTTACATTGACCTGAAGGCCCTTAGTGAAGCTGTAATTAAACCTGGACCAATTCATCTGGTATCTTCCTAGAACATGAAATTTGGGGCAGATAAAATCCAAACTGGATCATTAGATTAACACAAATTGGAACCTCTTAGAGATACTGGTCTTGCAGCATATATAGAAATGACTGTTTCAAAATATAGTTGTTCCATTCAGATTAAATAATCACCTTTACACAGGTCTGCACTTCATATGGTGCAGAGCCAAAACTAATTATTTTGCAGAAGAGTAGATTGAAATGAGGGTAAATGCTTTCTATTATGATGGACTTGTATCCTGATAGAAGGATCTGTCTGGGCACTCTGATCCACAAATTCAGAAGTCTGAACCATCCTGTTTGGAAAAACAAGGCTTGAGAAAATGGAAAGTTATTGGACTTGTCCCTTTTTGGCTGCTCCATTTAATTCCTAAACCCAAAGAAAAGGGACAATGCAAGACTAAGCAAAAGGAGCACAAACAAGAGGAATGACAAAATAAAACTGAAGCGTATAGCTAGAAGAAGAGACAAATGTAAATTAAGGGGTGGGGAAACCCCCTTTTTATTTGATACAGAGCCAAATAAACATAAACCAGAATAATTTTTGCCTATTCAGAGATTATGTTTCAGGATATCCTTTAAGAAATTTTTACTCTATAGCCCAGCCTTTCCAAGATAAGATAAATTCAGTGCTGTTATCAAATTCTGACCTTAGCATTGCTGTCAATTACTAGTTCTTGGTCACTACATAAATATAATGTGAAAGCACCTGTTCTGAGTAAAACAATATATAGTCCAACTGCATCCTGCTGCTTTACTACTATTTTTTCATATCCTCCAGACTGGCCATATGGTTAGTTTGTTTGATAATTTCCTCAGGAACGGCTACTCATTGAAATGGCCAGTTTGAAGGTCTTATCCCTTGCAGAGCTCTTGTACTGCATTTCCAGCAATTTCACCTCTTACAGAAGCATGAATCCTATTTTGCTGCTTTGAAGAGCATACCTGAGTGGTAGATTTCCTTCATTTTCTTTGGCTTCTATATTGACCTTTAATCAATGAGCTTAAAATACCTCCTTCACCTTGTCAGTCAGAAGTCTGGTATATCTCCATAACAACAGGTAGATACTTCTTTCTTTTTTTCATACAACTGCTTATACCATTTTTTATCTTTTCATAGCACAAACATATCATATTCATTGAGAAATGCTCCACAAAGTAAACTTATTGTTTCAATTTCACATGTATTATATTAGAATTCTCCTTTCAGTGTTCTTTATTATGTATAATTTGTAATTCTTTCATATGAAATTTTACATTTGAATACACTTTCTCTGTAAATGGAACATAAATCCTTACCTTGAGAACTATTTTTTTGGTGGAAAATTATAATGAAGCTGCCACTGCAAGGTATATAACTACTAGGGTATTAAAAAAGCACTGTTAATAATGTAATGGGGTCTTGTAGAATTTCTAATTCTGTTGCTATTTCATTAACAAGAAATTATTCTCCAAAAAATAAACACAGCTTCATTCAAACAAAAATATTCTGGCTTTTCAAAAAGAAAAATGTAGGAAAATAATATTCCTTCATGGAGGAGGCAAATCAACAAGGTCCTTGTTGGAATAAACTAAAAACCTTAGATCTTATCTCTAGTTCTAAGTGGGATACTGAAGAATAAAAAATATGTGTCTACATTCCTCAGCAAACTAGACAACTGCTATTTCTTCTCTCTTTCTTTCACATGCATGTACCAGAAGAAGTAATACAAATGCAAAGAAAAATTAAGACAGCTTTCAAGTATTTGAGATAATGAGGGGCAAAAATGATGACAAATTGCTTTTGTCATTATTTGGCCTAAGAGAGTTCTCATGCATCACAACAGGTGAAACCATACCACCAATTCCACAAACAAATCATGTGAATGGCAAAATTCTCATGGATTTAAGTGCAATGAAGATTTTATACTAAAAAAGTATTTAGTACAGAACACACTAACCCACTAAAACTTATATTTGGAATGCACTGCAAATACAGTATATACCACAAGCTAAAAGTCCATCAGGCTTACTTCAGACACAGAGGGAATATGACCTCTCAAGAGGACTTAGAAAAAAAAAAAATCTGTTCCTAAGCATACTTAGGAAGTTTTGACAGTCATGCTGTTTAAGTCAGGTAGCTCATGAAAGATTTTTATGTAATAAAATTTCTAAAAATACAATAAAATGATATTTCACCCAAGAATAATCTAATCCTCCTTAACTTTTTTGCATAGGGATTAGAGCAAATAAAACCAAACCTGTTAGTATTTTTATGAGAGAACATAGTTCCAGGCAGAAATTAGGTATAACACTCACATCCCCTGACATTTAAAGACTGAATTTAAAAAATCAAATTCAGTCCCCAAATATAAGAACAACAGGACTGAGATATCTGATGGTTAGCACATTCTTATCAATTAATGGGTGAGTATAAAACCTTTAGGATTTTATGCTATCTCAGGTTGGTCCTTGAATGAAATTGCACTGTGCAATTTATTACTCAGTGGAACTGAGAGGGGGACCAGAGTTTGTGCCAAGATAAACTAATCAGAGATTTATGTATTTCATTGCTGACGTGTGATTTAAACATCACTCACCAATTTGGTGTTATTCTTAAAGCAATTTACAAAAATTTAATCAAAATTCAAAATCCCAAATCTAGTGACCATTCTACTATCTTTTTCACAGCTTGAGATCTACATATACTCCAAGGGCTTATAAAAGAGGCACAAGAAAATCCTAAATAAACATACAAACTTGTCTCTGTCACTGCCATATTTTACTTAAATATCCCCAAATTTCTGTTGATTAATAGTGTCTGCTAAAAACTGTTCTATGACAAGGTCACAGAAATAACTTGATAGATTCCCCCAAACTCCAGGCATTGTCTTCATAAGCAAGCAATTTCAGTAGAATAAAAATGTAAGTCTTTTTTTTTCCCAAAAGAAAAAAATAAAAGTGCTCTTTTAACGTTTGCTGAAATAGAATTACACTATAGTGTACCTTGCAAAATAGATTAAATAGAGAGGAAAAATTACTTTCATATGTTTCCCGCCAAAGGACATATATATTTTATAGTATTCTAATGGAACTGAACCTGTAGTCTCTTGTCCAGGACCATTATTGAAAACAACTGATCTTGTTGTACTTTGAAGTACTTACAAAGGTAGCAACAGATTTTTGGCACATACAAATCTTATTAGCGAATAAAAAAATACAATATTTGGATTTCTGGAATGTAACATTTTGAGAGAGATTACTAGATGTTTCAAAGTAAGAGTAATTTATTTATTGTCCAGGAATGATGTATCAGATACAACATAAACTATTTAATTAAATATACGCTACCTCCAGCGATCCTATAGCGGCAGCATACACAGCTATGAAAAGGAAAGACAAAGGAAAGGAGTGTGATGCACACATAAGGTAGTCTGGCAATAGAACATAGAAGAGATGGTATCTTATTTTTTTCTATATTCTGCTATAGTTTAGCAATATTAGGAAATAGCCATGTAATGTGTCAGCTTGCTTCTCAGAGCTGGTATAGTAACCAAAGGCACAAAAGAAAGTTTGTCAGCAAATTCCTATAGACATCATGAGACATGAGTAAGTACACTCTGTGCTTTGGAAAAAAATCTCCCTCTATTTACTCTGCACATAGGAAAGCATCATAAAATCTTGTTATATTTATGGCTATTTCCATTTAAAAATATGTTTGAGTATATGTGTAAATTGTAATAAAGATTTATTTATTCCAGAGGAGGAGTCAGAGTAGTATTATGGTCTTCAAAGCTGCAGACTCAATATTTACTCACTACTTAGCGAAATTAACGTCAGAATAAAAAGATTTTGAAGATAAAATAAACATTTTAGCATTGTTCTACTCAATAATATAGTATTTCAAACTCCAGCAATCTGTTCAACATTTTAGAATGACTGGTCCATTTACTATTGTTCTTTTTGTATTTTCCATTTATGATTAAACATGTACTTTTATGACAGATAGCTAATACTTAACTACTTCTTCCTTTAATTGGGAGTTTACATGTTCAGTACATTTGCTCACAGATTTAAAGTTCTGAATTCTCCATGCTCCCTTCAGCAATCATAGGCTTGCTGACATTTCATTTAGCCAAAGTGCTTTGCTCTCTCAGAAAGCCTTGTCTTTCTACTTCAAATGGAACTGAAATTGAGAACATTGGGTCAGCACTGTGGATTGCTCATTCTGGGATTTTGTCTGTGTCGTTGGACAGACCTTCTATCTAATCACTCTATTCTTGTGATCCGATTTATTAGCCTTGCTTAACTGTACAGTTCAGCTGAATGTATTACGCAGATGTACCCATGGAAAGCAGCTAGCACAACAGTGGCTATGCACGACCATCTAGTATGTGGCGATACCTAATAACCCAGGAGCTGGAATGCAATCTGTGATTCCCTTTCACATATATTTAACTAGTTCTTTTTTCCTGTAAATTTTGCATTCTTCAGTAGGTTATGATCCTCTATGACACAGGTGTCATACACTCTCTGTTTGGTCATTTTATCCAAATGGCAAATAATGTGTAGCTGCACCATGTGTTCAGTTCAAGTTATATATTTTCAAATGGTCATTTGGACATTTCCCAGTCTGTCCATCCTTTTATATACAATACGTATATCTATTGTTCATGAAAAACAAGTGAATTGCTTGTTAGTCTCCTATCCGGCGGATGGACTAGATGACCTTTAAAGGTCCCTTCCATCCCAAAGCATTCTATGATTCTATCATCTAACTGCTATCTGCTAAGATACCCTCATGAGACCTTCATGACAACAAATGTTATAGCTACACTCATTTAAGCTACATATACTTCATAACATTATTTCATTGTACAAAGATCGGATTAGAATTATTTCTCCATAAACTTTTTTATAAATAGTTAGTAAAAGCAACATATATGGATACATTTTTCAAGAAAAACAATAACTAACTTCCATGAAGGCAACAGCTCAAGCAGTTTGAGGTAGAACCAAAGTCCTTGAGCCAAAAATTTATG
Organism: Nipponia nippon; assembly: GCF_047370975.1. Lineage (NCBI taxonomy): Eukaryota > Metazoa > Chordata > Aves > Pelecaniformes > Threskiornithidae > Nipponia > Nipponia nippon. Next base: position 16,038,493 of record NW_028262358.1, on the reverse strand, counting down.
AAATCAGAAAGAATATTCCCTTGCTTTCAAAGGTTGCCCAAGGAGAATCATTCCACTGTTACATTGCTGAAAATCAGATCTTCATTTCAATTCAAATATAGGTGAACAAATTCATCTTATGCTGGTAGGCTAATTCCTAGTAGCAGAAGGACCAAAAGGCTAGAAACTTCGGAAAGTGCTTTTCTCCTCTTTACTAGCTAATCAGTCTGTATTGTTCAGAATAGCCTTTACATAACCAGGTATTAATGAAAATCACTGTTTCCCCCCCTTACACCTTTTTGCAAGTACAAAGCTTTACATTGTATGACATTTTGTAAACACTTTCTCCCAGAAAGCTCTAAAATCCTTCATACAATAGCATCAACAAGTACTATTGGAGTGCAGTACGCCTAAGAAAATTCTTTTTATCATCAGCTGACATTTATCCCAAGAAAATACAATCTTACATGTATTTTAGTAGGTTTTCAGTTCATTTCCAAAAAGCATCTTTGCTTTTGCTTGCAAATGAGATAAAATTAAGAATCTTTTGATGGTACATTTGTTAAGGACCCCTTTATAAATAAACACCTTTTTACTCAAGGATATATTAATCTTGTTAACAGATCTTGTTGCCATGTTATGCTACGAGAAATAAACCACAAACCAGGCCCAAACAGGTTATCCCAAAGAAGAACATATGTTTATAAAGAATATTTATGAGTACATCAGGAACTTTGTTGCCCTTAAAGCAATCTGGAATACCCTAAATTACAAAAGTTTAATTACTTTTGTTGCAATGTTTGTATCTCAACTACAACTCAATATTGTATATAATATGTAACATCTAAAACCATAAGTAAGATCCACTTCTCTTATACTAGCTAGTGGTAGGAATATAACAAAATATGCTCCGAAATCTCAGACGTTACTAAACAAAACAGACAGAGAATGGTAAGAAGACAGCAAATATTATTAACCTTATTTTATGGATGAAAAACTGTGAGGCAGATTAAATACTTGAGATATGTAACGAAATTGTAATAGAATTGTGAAAATAAAATAGCAATTCCAAATCCCATTTCCAGTACTTAATTACTCCTTAGTCCTTCACCTCTCCTTTTTTCCACTTTGTGCTTCCAGATGTCTACTGTTCATCTGATGTAATCACTCATGAAGGATCCAGTTTTTAAGGAAGAAATCATATCTGGGTCCAAAGCTAAAAAAGGGTTGTTTCATAACAAGTTTTTCTTAACTGTAGTAAATTCTGCAAAAAGCAAAACCCAACTGCAAAACCCAAAAACCAAAAGCCACTATCACAATTATAATGATTTTCTGAAGGAATCCAACATTTCAGAGGAGAACTTGCAACTAGTCATAGATTAAGTATTGTACAGTTCTTAGCAAGCAAAAACTACAGTAGGAACATCCTGCAGTAAGAAGTGTAGGATGAGACTCACATTGAGACTGTTGCACACCCTTTAGAGACATTCCACACCACATTCCGTAACCAATAATTTGTTGAAACTTGGCTGAGCATGAAATACTACTGTAATATCTAACAACATTTCAGATATTTTTGTTACCTTCTTCTCCTGATATCATTTATTTTGTTACCAAAGGTGTGTTTCAACAATACTGCCAGTCTCTTATTTTATCAACAGTTTTCCAGGCTACCTTTGAGCCATAAAGTCAGAGAAAACACCAAGTCATATTGAAACTTAACTGAAATATTGAAAAAAAAAATAATTCAGGAACCTGTTTTGAAATGCAGCTAAAAGGAAAGCAACTCTCAAAAATATTTTTGACAGCTATGAAAAAGTACTGAGAGTTTTTCCAAGATTTGATTTAAAAGTGATGCTACTGACTCACAGAAAATGAAGGTCCAGTTCTTACAAGCTCAGCTGAAAAACTTAATGATTTTTATTATAATATAGTACAGCGTAGATATTAGGCTTATTCAGAGACAAATTTTACCTTATTTATCTTTGAAAATAGACTCCTTTAAAACAGAGAAAATATTTTCCAAATCACTGAAAGTTTTCCTAATATTTCCAATAAATTCCTTAAATATTTTTTCTGGCCAGAACATTGATAATCAATAATGCTTCCAGGAATCAATCAGACTTATACAGACAGAAATTCAAAGATGTGTAGCAAGAGTCACATGCCCTCTTCTCATGTAGCTGAGCAGGCAAAGACCTTGGCTCCCTTTACGTTACTGCATGCTCGCTATCAGAAAACTCCTTTCTATTTGCCCCTTCGGATCAGCTGGCATAACTGCCTGAGGAACTGCTCTGTCCAAATGATCTGGATTTAACAAAGTCCCCCCAAGAAAATTATTTCTCTTTACCCAAACCACTGTAGGAGGACCAAGCTTGAGCACAATTCCCCATGTATGTGTATGGGGGCAGATCTGAGAGAGAAGTAACCTTAGGTGCAGTGACTATACTGTTTCATTTAGAGCAGTCAGCTTCATTTGCTGCTTTACAAGTGAATGAAAATTCCTGACATAAAAAAATAATTGTATCAATATTAAAAATACTGAAACCTACCTATTTTTTAATCTTACTGATATAAATCCCAGAGATGGCACATTAACAATTGTAAAATAAATCTGCCTTTGGTTAATAAGAGAAGTATTGCCTTTTATTATTTTTTTTTTTTTTTAATTTAGGAGGCTTTATAAAGTTACTTTTAGGACAAGTGGTTTTCTAGAATTTTATTAAATTGAGAAGACTTTTTAGCCAGTTTATGAAATGTGTGAATGTTGTAAATAGTCACAGAAGCTGATATTTTGAGAAGTCTGGTAGTAGCTTAAATGATGGTCAAAATGTTGATACATTTAATTTTTGTTGATATCCTATGGTCTCATTAGGCTAATAAACTTTTGCTTCACTCTTTGCATACTATCCTCTATTTTTCAAAAGACAAAAAAAGTTTGCAGAGGAGTACTACTGAGCTAGGGACATATTTTAAATGACGGTAAAATCAGAGTGCATTAAATTATACTCCCTTCACTGCTTAGCAAAAACAGCCTTTAGGGATGTTACATAGGACTGGGATTTCTGACTGGTACTATTTTTCTGTAGAATTTATGCTTTCCTAAATAAATAGCACTGCATTTGTTTTACAGAAAATGCAACAAAGAGGTGGTAAAAAACAAATAGATTGAGCTTGAACAAAATTTATATGCATACAGACATGTGAATTTAAACTCATTATTATTCATAAAAATGGCATTTCTAAAGATGAGTCTAATAAGATTACATACTAGGCACAACAGTTATAATATGTAAAAACTTGAATAGTTGTCTCTAAAAATTTATAAATATAAATACTTTAATTGATTGTCTATGATTCTGCAGTTTAGCTTGCATCTGATTATGCTTAAACCATGATTTTCAAATTTTTTTTTTTTTTGGACTATTGAACGTTTTTCTTTTAAAAACTTTTCTATTAATTCTAACACACATAGTCCCATTTAAATCAGTGGGAGCAATAACATCTAATATTCCTGAAAATGTCACTAGATGATTAAATACCGTGAGGTAACACATAGAATAATCATATGCTTGCAAATACTCATATTGTATTACTAAAATAAGTATGTTTATCTGCAGCATATTTGTATATACATTAATTTATATTGGGGATCAAGGGGATAAAATTATTCATAGAATTAATACAACAAAATACAGTGGGAACATTTGTGAATTAAGTGATCATAAATTTATTGGGAATTGTGACTTCACTCTTCACCTTCTCCTGTCCTAATAGCTTTTTATTTGTATGCTTTATAGTCAAAATAGTACATAGTATAATATAATGGATATAATATAAATCATAGAAAGAAAAAGGGAAAATCAATAATCTTTAAACTTTGTAATTTTTAACACACAAAGAAAGAAAAAGCAGGTAATTCTGTAAGTAGAAAAAGTAACAACATCTAAATAAGGAGAAAAACAATAAAGGTGTGTTCGAAGTTCTTGGGACATTAATAAATGTGGCTTTTATAAAGACAAAAGTATCTTAAAAATATTGGCTGGTCAAGTGAAAGATTAACACTGCATTTCTGGCTTCCGTGTACAGAATATACTATTATGGCTATACTTTTCCTTCATATAAAACTTTTACAGGAAGCATTTAAGAAATATTTTTAGGCAAAGTTTTTTAATGGCAACACTGAACAAGCAGATGTACGAATACAATATTTATATTTTATTTTAAAAACTCAATCATTTCCTTGGAAAAATGGTTCTGAAATGTACTGAAACAATTGTGCCTAAGCTTTATTTTATTTTATTTTGCTTTCTTTCTTTCTTTTTAAGACACTTACTACAGAGGAAGATCAATTATAGTAATTAAAGAAAATTGAGTGATTCAGTATAGTAAGGAAGTCTTCTATTTTTCAGTCTTAAAAAATATATTTGATTTAGTCACAAAAAAACAGCTCAGCTGAAAACCTGACATTTGTGTTAGCAGTAGTATCTGCCCAAGGGAACTCTAAGTAAGTTTCATTTCCATTCTGATTCCTTTTGACTTTAGTCTTATTTTGAAACAGAAATATAAAAACCATTTGGGCAGGAGTAACTTGACTTTCAGGGTTAAGCCTTTTGCCAATCCTTTGAAAACCCACCAGAATTTGTTCAAGTTGCAAATGTTCTCAAAAAATATGTTTGTACAGTGTTACTGGAGATATCTTGGATTTTATCAGGAAACTCCTGAAAGAGTGTTTGGGCTGTGGTTGCATACTTTAACTTCAGCCTCAGCAGGTCTTCCCTGTCATTGGAAACTGTAGCCTGTGCTAGGTCCAGCTACCCAGTTTTGGATCAGGGAAAGTGTCAGTCCATCAGCAACTTGCCTGCTGGGAACAGGCCCTGTGGAAAGGGTGCTTCCTGATTAAAGCACAGAAAACACAATGGCTGGGGCTGGGATGTCTGAGTGGGAGTAGAGTTTTAAAAACCTATAAAAAATTATACGCACTGACTATTTTAATACCTTAAAAGAATGTTCTTTAGGTTGCAAAGTCAAAAATAGCATCTCTGAGACATAAGGCTTCTTACGTAACTTAGATCCACCCGCTTTATTCATATATGTTATGATATAGCCTTTAATTACACAGTTTAATGTAATTGTCTCCAGAGCCTCCGTAACTTGTTCTGTACACAGAATAGGTCTATTCTTAGCAACAAGTAATGCCCGAGTAATGAAGAGAGCTGTTATGCCAATGAACAGTACCCCTGCCCCTGCATTACAAGAGTCCTTGCTAAAAAGGACTGGGGTGTACTGCATATCAAAGAGAGGTGAATGCTGCCTTGAAGAAATATATTCTATCCCCTTCTCTCCTAAAAATCCCATGTGATGTTGGTCAGGTTTTTAAAGCCAGGCATTTTCTGGGTGGTCATTCCTTATGCTGTTCAGGACATTTGCATCTTTGGGGAGCGTGCCTTGCTGGATATCCCCGAACATGCAATGCTGATCACTCAAAGCTGTAAGCTGAAGTCAGTGCAAGCTGTGCTTTGAAATTATAGTGGATGCTTAGAGTATGTAGTGTTATATGTGAAGCACTCAGAAAAACTTCACACTGTGCACTCAGTATTAGTGAATATTTTTACCTTCAGTCTCTCTTGCCTCAGTCCTCCTATACGACTGGGATAATAGCATCTGTCATCTTACACGGGCATTGTATAATTTTTAATATTTGCGCAGCAGTTCAGACATTGTAGTTTTGAAAACCTTAGAAAAGCCCAGGGAAAAGTTAATAATTTCTCTTCAGAGCTAGTTTGAATATGGACGATAAATAAGGCTCAGGGCTACACACTGAACAGCAAGGAGAAAACAAAATACTGAAGAACTTATTATCCAGACTATGCACTGAATGAGGCAGAAGGCTCAAGGAAAAAGTGGTATATGGTCATGTAATTAAAGACTGTTTCATAATGGATACCTAGAAATGGATGAAATTAAAATTGTACAGTATCTTTTGTCCTGACGGTTCATAGCTTGTAAGTGCTTTATTTTATAAACTTAATAATATTCTCAGAGCATAGATTTTGAGGGCAGTATGTTCATACATGTTAGACTGATACCAATGACTTAGGTTCATTAGAGAAAAAGCAAACTGTCCATACCAAGCTGTGCTTTAAAAACCTGTGCGCTAAATGGGTATCTAAGAACAACAAAAAGAGTGTGAAGATTGATTCAAACATGTGGATGAAAAAAATACATGACAGTATTTTCAAAAAGCAAGCATTTTAATACAGGATAGGTCATATCAGCAATGGGGGTGGGAAGTGGGGTTAAAATATAAAAACCTTTTTAGCCATTAATTCATAATTTTATAAGGGAAAATTGCATTGCCAGTTCTTATTATACCTCTACAAATATAGAAAAATTAAAGAGTGGAATAAGTAATTGTTGTTACCGTATAGGTGTGGGAAAAAAGCAAGCAAGCAAAACTTTTCACCAGCCATTTTTCTGCTGGCAAAATGTTTCTGTGCATCTGAATGACAAAGGAAACTTCTACAAAGATTGCAAAGTAATATTACATAGTAGTAGGCAAGGCTAAGCCTGTTTGTTTCTTGAGGTTTTGGATGGTTTAATATTAATACACTTGAAAAATTATTTTTTTCTAACCAGAGGACCTGATTCTGATCTTACACTTATTTTACAATGGCTTAATGTGTTAGCTTCAAGAGACATGAATCCTGATTTACACAGACATGAAGGGAGTACCAGGATAAATTATTTTACTCCAATGACTGAGAGATCCTACTGAATGTGACAAACCTACAAAAGTAAAACATTTTAGAAATATTGTCCATAACAATATATATGATTTCTAAATACATTTTGCTCTTCCAATTCCATTAGTTAATTAATTTCCTTAGTTCCTCTTTTTGCATTCTCTAATGATCAAAAGCTCAATTTAAGTCACTGAAAGCTCAGACTAGTCAAGGACCAAGTTTCCAAGACATAATTATGTAATATTTTTCAATTTCTGAAGAGGAAGCTAAGGAAGAGCAAAGTTGCATAACATCAAAACCTGTACTCAGTTCACCTTATATGTTTAGGCTATCCAAGGAGTAATGAGCCCATATTAAAGTACAACACCAACATAATTAAAAATTACTAAGTTCTCAGAGGCATGCTTTTGAGTTATGTATATCTCTGTCACTATAGATACACCATCACTAACTGCTTTTTGTTCTTTTTTCATGCAAATGTGAATAAAATGGCAAGACAAGTTCCACCCTTAAACACAAGCAACAAAAAAGATGAAAGCCTCCACTCATTGAAGGTAGCTTTGCTTCTGAATTCCTGTGGTGCCATCAACTTAGACTGCTATTTTTCCACTTCCAATAGATAACGTTCCTGATTTTTTAATAAGGGAGAAATTAAAAGGAAATTTTATTCACTTGCATTACTATGCATGCTTCTGTGGTTTAAGATTTACAAAATCCACCAGCATGACTCAAGTATCACAATGGGTAATATGTGACTGAATAGCAGAGATTTGTTTAATCAGTCCCTTTTACAAACTTGAATGATGTAGGTATTTATAATGTGCAATAAAGACCCTACTTATTTAAAAACTCCAATGATATTTAAAACAACAGAATGGGATCCAACCGATGGTAAGAGAATAGATAAAACCTCTGAATGTTAACAATTTTTCAAGTATTAAAAATGTGGTTGTCAGTGGATTTGCAAAAATAGCAGGTCAAAATTTTTATTACATTAACTTTTTTCTGTCATTGGAACTTACTTTGTTACAAAACCTAAATAAGAAACAGTGTGAAAATATTCTCATAACTTTGAACCTGATGTATGATTTTTTTAAATTTTCAGTTTCAGAATTTATAACGTGGAAAACAAAAATAAATACTGTGCTGTACTGCTTAAGTGGACAAATTATTATAATGCCAGACTCAGTTGTTTAACTGCCACAGAGGAAAAAGCACAAGTTCAAGGCTGTGTAACTAACTTCCATCCTAGCTGCTCCTCCAAATACTTTGGACCAAGAACAGTGACAAAACCCCCAGAAATTCCTGGAAACTATGACAACTGATACAGCGTTCATGGAAAACTAATGGAGTTTTGGGTCAGCAAGGAAATATATTAAAATCATATTTTCTTTCTGGTGAACTAGTGGGAAAATGCTGATGTTTTCCTCATAACATTTAAGTCAGGAATGTTTTATATAAGAATATGAAATCTGTATTCAGAATTCTTCAGTAGATGTTTAACCAAACCAGACAAATCTTTTGTCTAATGTTGAATGACAGTCCACAATTTATCTCTGAAAAACTATGTGTTCTAAAAAACCCCATGTTCTTTGCAATGTAATAGTATTACAGAAATTATTTTTCTGCAGTATCACAGAAAACAAACTTCATAGAGTATCATCTCCAGGAAAGTTCAGCAACATTCATCTGAGAAGGTGTAGCAGGAGGGCATTAACTAGTTCTTAGAAAATCTACTTACAAATCTTTCTTATATCACATCATGATAATCTTCAAAATTAAGTGACATACAGCTATTGGTTATAACTTTCATTTTCACCTGTCTCTCCTCTGGTGAGGAGAAATGGGAAGAAAAGCAAACTCAAAATAAGCAAAACTAGGAATCTCTCTGTCAGCGCTAACATTCCTGGAAACATCCTGAAGAAATTCCACTGCTTTTCTAGCGAATGATGTCATGCGAAGCATCTGTCCCCTCCATTATAGATACTCACCTGAAATTCATTGTGCTTAGACATAGCAGTGTGTGTAGTCTGGGAAGGAGATGCAGTGTCTCACTAGCCTCTCCCCCTCTTGTCCCTGGACATTCCAGCTTAAGAGTCTGATTTTACAAACGTAAAATGTAAGCCTGTTGCTGCATAACAATCAGCAGAATCCAAACTTTTTTAGATCACTTTTATCACTCCTGTATCATTCAGAATCAGGAAAGATAATCTCTTTCCTAAGAGGGCTGTAGAGCATTTTTTTTTACTAGCACTAGGGCCCAATTCTCACATTTTTATTAATAATGAATATTATCTTTGCATCATAAGACCGTAATTCAACCTAAAGCTATTCATCACGGTTGTCCCCAGACACCCATTGTACAAATGCTGACATGTGTGTGTGAACATTTCTGTTGTCACCTTTAGGAACAAAGAAGAGTCAGGATAAGCTTCTAAAGAAAATTACAATATTGAGATACAGATCTTCACCCCATGTCTACTCACTAATTCTGTGATCTTCTATACACTTCTTAAAAAGAAAGTACATATAATTTATAATATATACATGTAATCTTTCTCAAGGAGTCTTTTCTTAATGGAAATACCTTCTTGACAAAAGTGTCATTTTTTTTAATCTTTTGTTAAAGCTAAAAAGCATAGAAGGGAAAGAAGATCAACATGAAGGTCATTCCGTATCAGAAATTAAGATGTAATTCTGAAACTTTGGAACTGTGACATACATCTCGAATTGCATAGTGTAATGTCAGTGACCTCCGTAATGGCTGTACATGTTCTCTTAATTACAGAGACATCGCTGCGGGAAGAATCAGTCTAGTTTCTCTGCCTTTAAGCAACACAAAGCTCTTTCTCTAGACAAAATCACCAAAAAGTCAAACCTTTTCATTTCAAGACCTCGTGCATTGTGCCACAGACTAAAAGCAATCTGCAACTTGCACACCTACATAGCATTGTGGTACATAACACTTACATATGCAAAATACACTGTTTCACAGTTTGTAGTGGCAGCAACTGCAAATGTGATTCCATTGAATACATTTCCCACTTTTTTGGTAAAACAGATTTTTCCACGAATTACAGAGTCCCTTAAATGTATAACAACATTAGTCATATAACTTTACGTTACAGCATGGTTCATAAGCATGTATTAAATTAATAAATAATGATGATGACGATGATTGTGAAGAGCCTTGTCTCTATAGATATTCCCAGATGACTACTGCAGTCAGAATCAGCAGGTTATTTAATTTGCCCTAGATCTTCTCTGTTTTCATATTCCCACTTGGATAATGAGTTCCGAATCAGCAGGTTATTTGGTTTGCCCTAATTCTAAACTTGAGTCAATGGGACTTCAAAATGATTCCAATGGAAAATGAAAACAGAACCCGTTTTTTTCAGCTATCTATGAGTTGTCGAATTTGCTGCTTATTAGGACCTAGCTAAACAGTTCCAGGTTCATAAACAACTCCATAGAATTAAAGAAATCTAAAATCCCATCATACGATCTTGTTCTTACAGAAAGCTGCAAGCATACCTGTCTTTTATTTCTTTACAAGCTCAAACAAGGCATGACTGAGGCAACCTCCCACTTTCACCCCCAAATTTCTCATTGAAAATGAAAGAGAATGAAACTTTTCAAAAATTATGTGATCATTGACTTGGAACCAGAGCTCTCCACTATCCTCAGACATTAAATCTTAGATCCTTTTATAGTAGTAAGGATGACTTTTGTACAGGTGTCATAACGTTGCAAACGATGGGAATTGTTACAACCATGGGAACAGCTGAATTGTCAAGGGAAAAGTGGTTGGCAGTTGACAAGCTACATCATTTCCAATACCTAGTCAGACTAATGGAAAACATATAATGGCAGACCAGTTGTGCACAAGAAAAAACACATTATTCTCAACACTCAGTTATGGCTAGATAGGCAGTAGGAATGGTGGCAAGTTCAAAGCCAGATGGTAAGTATCAGTTCTGTAGACTAAAGAGGTTGCACTACAGTAAGGAGAGCTTCAAGTCTCAACTTCCCCTACTAGATCCCTAATAGAAATTCCGATCTTTTGAGTACCTGACAGCCAGGAAGAAAATCCTACCAAAAATCCTGTATAGAGTGTCACTAGTTTAACTTTACAGATGGAGAAACCAAACCGGAGAAGTGGTGTGAAAGCAGTGTCATATCAAAATCATGTGCTTTTTCCTACTTCCTTCATTAGATACTACAGGTATTTTGTGCATTGAAGTGCTCATTGGTTCTACTGAGTACACCAAGATCCAAGAGAATGACTAGACATTAGCATGAAACCACCACATACAACTACTTCTTAGTCAGATACCATCACCACAGTACAGAAGGAGAAAGTGTCACTTCAGAAAGTGCACATCTTTGTGGGAAAAACCTAAATTATTTTGTAAAAGATTAAAATATGATCCCTGGTCAGCGTAGAACTAAATAAAAGCATCAAAGATATTATGCATCCTGACCCTGCTAGTGAATTCTATATATAACAGCACAGTTAAAGTTATGTTTGTCACGTTCTACCAAATCACTCCCTGAAAGAAGTATACTTTGGTCTTTACAATTTACTTCTCAGGTACAACATAGTACTCAAAACCTCAGAATGCCCTTCACTGTTCTGTAAAATCAAGTGTTTATGAAGGTATACAATTTTCAACTACAGTGCAATAAACTAGACAAAGTATTTTTCCAGAAGCTGGTATGGTTTCATGTTTTCTGAAAGTAACATTAAGCTTTCTGGAAGACAAAACATTGTATTCATTTCAACAAAAGAGATGGATGAACCTTTTTGTTTTAAGTTACCAGCCAATTTTGATATGTTTATTAAAAGAAGCATAAATTCTCAAAGCTGCATATGTTAATGTTAGCCTCTACATAAAGCTATTTCTATCAGGAACTTGTTTTACTTGCCAGTCTGTTTCCCCATTCTCATCCATCAGCTCAGTAATGATGATGGGATAAAATTATATGTTCTGTAATCCAAATGTTTTCCCACAACTCCTTGGCTAGCATCTACTGTTAAAAAACTCCTAGGGAGCCAACCTGCAGCTGAGAAAAAAGATCAAGTGCATTTGGTCCAAAATGCCTGTAAGCCTTGAAACGTAATTACATTAAAATATAGACAATTTTATTAAATAATTTTGAAATTCTGAATGAATATGACCAATCTGACACAAGGTCCTATGCTGCTAGATGTAAATTCTTCTAGCATATTAGCATTCTATAATTTGCAATACAGACTTAAAATTAACATGGACCCTACATCTCAGCAGGCACAAAGGGAAGCAACAACCTCACTATATAAAATACTATTGATCTGGGGTACTGAGATGTATGCTATATGCATAAGTGGTCTTTTGGAAGTATTTCAATATCAGCATTTTGAAAAGGATTAGCAATATTCAACAAGTAGCTGTCTTAGAAGATAATATAAAACAAACTGCCAATTCTTAATTACCAGTGACATAGTATTTAAATTGCTGTGATTTTACACGAGGCAGATATTGAAATCAATATCCTATCATACTGAATCCTGGCGAACAAAATAATATATCAAATTGCATTAGGAAAATGATGCAAAATTATGCTTTAAACTGACATAAGGATCCTGGTTTCATATGACTAAATCCAAAGGTCACAGATTTAATACAGTTTTGAAAGACTCTGGGATTACTTGACTATCTGCCCTCAAGATTCTACCCTGACAAAGTCACTGTTTAAAAATTTTAATTAAAATTAAAACATTTATTGTTAAATTAATCAAATCATCTGTAAATACAACAGAACCTTAGTGTAACCTCTGGTGGATTTCTAGCCCTCCTCCTAAATCAACATCACCCCAGTGGCCACTGACAAGAAATTCAGCATGCAGAAGAAATACAGATCACATAATAGAGATGTGTATTGTAGATAAAGATCCTGAAGTGTAAATCAAAAGGAAAGTTTTGCTCACAGTATTTACTAGCACAAAGTTTATTTAGCTAACTATTCAAGAAGGATCAAGACCATGGTGGCTACTCTGTTAAGATTTACTATAAGCAATGAGTTCAACAGCATCGCTTTGCACTCAAACACATATCTTGCAAAAGATAATTAATGCCAAAATATGTTTATATGTTTTATTCAAGGCATAAGAGAATTGAATGAATTAAAATATGAATTTTTTCAAAAAGATATAAATATTGGATGACTTTTTTAAAAAGTTAACATGAAGAAGCAAATATACACAACAAAGATTGATGTAATATATTCAGAACCCAAACAAACAAATCTAAATGCTGGCTAGCCTGAGACATCTGGAATTCGCTTCCTTAAAAAATCACTTTCACAGTTCAAACCGTAGCTGGCATCAACCTCTGAATATCTGACAAGGAAGAATATCTCTTACAGTGAACAGCTGTGTGAACAGTCCTCATTTTTCCCACAAAACAGAAACTCAGTAGAACTGTTAAAATAAAACATGTTCTAAACAGGTATACTTCGAATTCACAGAGTAATTTTCTCTATAACATGCTAATATTGAGGCAAGTAGGCCAGCTATATTTTAAAAAGATAAATTATCCTGTATGCAATTTTTTCAAGCAGTTACAGATATAGAAAAGCAAAAGGGCATGGAGTGACAAGAAACTGAGGACAGTGAGAAACATCTCCCAAGTCAAAGTGTGTTATGTGTTTTTTATATCCTCCTTCAGAGGTACCTGCTTATTTTCTCAGACAGGATACTGGACAAGGTTATTTTTATATAAATGAGGATGAAAGAAAAAGTATATATATATTTTTTGTCTAAAGCCAGAGTATCACTATTTTATAAATTTAAAATTTAAAATATTTTTTGTACTGAAATTTTAACACAAGGAGCAAAATGAGAAGAGGAATATGGAGGCTCACTGATATGAATCATGTACTCTCCCTGCCTTCTAGGACCCTGACTTAATTCACTAAAAATTTGATTTTAAAGATCAGTCTTCTTAATGAACAGCTCTCCATATCATAGAGTCAAGCCATATCAATTTGATTAATTTCGAGGAATAATGTGATATATGTCAAAAACTTCTCAGAAAATTGATATGGCAATCAGGATTTATTTTAATGCTAGTCTTAACAAAATTTATCATAATTTTGTGTATTTTTCCTTCTACTGAGTCACTATTATTATGTGAAATAATATTCCCTTGCCTGTTTCAGTACTAAATAGAGATTTTATTTTCTCTTTTAGAAGGCTCTTTTACTGTCTTTATTCATAAGCACACAGACTAATCAACAACAGGACTGCTACAGATCGTATTTTTCTGTGCTATAGACTGCACACCCTTGATACTCAAGCAAAACGACAGTCCTTTTTCTGTGCTTCATGCCAAAACTCCCACTGAAGAGAGTTTAGATCCCATTTGAACAAAAAGCATGACTGCAATAAATCTGATTCTTACACTGGTGTAGTTCAGATAACATAAATGAAGCTACTCCTGATTGAGACAGGTACAAGGAAAGTTAAGCCTGCTGGGAATAACTTATATTACTATGGGTTTCCCAAAATAAATAAACTTGGTTAAGCTTCATTTCTATAAGAAAATTTTACTTCATGAAAAATTGATGAGATTTTCAAAGATGAAAAATCTCAAAAAAAACAACCCACCAGATTTTTTCCTGAAAATAACTTAAGTGCTATCCAAAATTGCATCCTAAGACCTGAAACTTTGACTCTAAATCAGTTATTTCTAGTCTCTCATATGAGCATGTCAGGACAGAAAATTTTGGAAAGGTTTTCTTTGTTCTTATTGATTTCTAAAGTCGTCATTATGCTGTGGGACTCTCTGCCTTACCAGACTGAAGAGATGCAGAAGCACACTAAATCCAAGCAAAAAAAAAAAAATTCTAAAAAAATCCAAAGACAATAGAATTTACTGACCATCTTTCACCTTTAAAGAAAAGGTATCAACTAGGACATGTAGTTACAATTTCAGATAAAAATGGAAAGTTGGGGATTTTTTCCATTTAAACCATTTTTAGTCAAAAAGTAGGACAAGACAAAGAATGAAAACTCAAGATCCCTCCAGATCACTGCAGTCTGAGATGATCCTGCATCCTTCAGCAATGGCAACCTCTAACTAAGCTTTGTGGGAAATTTACACATTCTAGGAACAAAAGATCAAAACTCAACAGCATCATTTCTATGTTGGCTATAAAGAAATAAACAACTAGAGGCAGGGTTTCTTCCTTGGCAGACATGATGGTTTTACTTGTCCTTCTGCCTTTTCTATTTCTTAGAATATTAAATAATTTATAAAATAGTTCAATGTCTTTGGTAGCACATATGAGTAGCTACAGATCCCATCATCAAAACCCGACTGATGTGAATTTCAGTTACTATCTTCTCTCAATCGACACATATAAACTGTAGGACTACTTCCATTTATATTGCTACCAGTGGAAATGTTGCCTCCTGTTTCAAATGAAATCAGAATCTGAATACTTTATGATCCTTTGTTGAGAAAGCATGCTAAAATTATAAGTCTTGCTATTATTTTATAAGGCTTCTTATAAAGGTTAAGGGACATGTGAGGGGAATCTTGATCCCACTGAGGTCAATTGTAAAACCACCGGTATTTGAATGAAGCCAGCATTTTACCCTAAATTTGGGGGATTCTAAATATTATTTTGAGTGTCATCTTTTTACAAGCTCTATACAATTTTTAATATATATAAACATATATATGTATTTCAATAACATTCAATCTAAACATAAAAATGTTCCTTAAAAATAGCTATTGATCTTATTATTATGTAAAGATAAGATTTTCTGACTGATATTACATGCATCTATATGAACTTTTTCATACAAATATTACATGTTCAAAATAACTTCAAATAAATAAACTATGTTTTAATGTAAAGGGTATATAAATGTATAATAATATAGAAATTACTATTGTTGCTTTAACCAAGCTGCTACACCTCATAATTTTCTTTTTGGTTTATAATAGGTCCTAACTCAAAGATGCTAAGACAACTCAATATTTTACATACACCAGTATATTATGTAGTATCACATATTCAAAATTTACATCCAAATACTAAATCCATTGATATGATCTTACCTAATATAAAAGATATTTCATTTTAGACTTTCTGGGACTGTGTGCTATTCAAAGCACAAACATCTTATTTTCTGAAACTATCATTTGCTGTTATTAAATTTTTTTTTAAAATGTTAATAGGGTTTGAATTTTTTAATGAATGGCAGATGAGAGATAAACAGCTGATAAAGTAAACAGGATGCAGAATGACTGTAGCATCTTGAGTATTGACACTAAGGACAGAAGGTGTTACATAATAAAGCACAGTCACAAATGATGTTTCCTTTCTTATAATGAGTGAAATCTGATAGAAATGATAAAGGCAAATTATTCAGCCATAAATGTCATGCAGCCACTCGGTGAAGATCTTCATTTGGCCTTGATAATATCTTATTTATATTTACCTTTTACATTTTAAACTTAGGTCTTTGCTCTCCAATTTTGACATGGAGATTGTATTTTCCTTTGAAACATTTGCTCTTATTTCACTTGTATACCTTTACATCCTGTTCTAGGTACACTACATATGTACTTTCTATGCTTAAGGAGCTGCAAACAATGGTACATTTACTAGCAAAATAATAAAAAAAGAGTCCTACATGCGTCTGCAAAGTAAATGTTCACACTTCTTCCATTTGCCAAAAACAATGGGCACTGAATATGAATCATATTTTACCCAGTGATTTATTTGTAGATAGGATTCAGGAAACTGCTGTTTTTCTAACCTCTATCTTCCTTGGTAAAACTATTCAGTAATTTTGTGGTCTTGGAGCATGCATTTCCCCCTTGTCCTTTTGTATTCTCCTTGGCATGGTGAATTGCTAAATACATTGCAAAGCAGTACCGTTCGCATTCGTGTAAAAACATAATCCTCCGTTTAATCCCCCTTTTCCCCAGCAACAGTTTAAGGAATTCACAAATAAACCACTGATTTTATTTCAACGACATAGCAGAGGCAAATATCAATACAAAGCAGACTCTGGGTCTCCCCTAACCTACAAAAATAAACCCAGGCTGTCTTTGCACTTAATCCGGTAAAATTCTCCCCAGCATCACTTTCCCCGATCCCAAAATTAATTGCCACCAGCTGCTTGTGACAAGCGTGCCTGTCCCTCAACTCTGGCCGAGCGTGATGCCGGCCACCCCCTCCCTTCCAGGTGATGCCTGGCACCCAGGACCCACCTTTCCTCTGCTCGGGACAAGCCCAAATCACACCCCACCTCTGGAAGACACCCAAATAACCTCCTCCTCTTCCTCCTCCTCTCGCCCAGCCTCGCAGAGAACAGAAGAGTGATGGCACCATGGTCGGCCACAGAGACACGTGGAGGGCAGGGAGGGGGAGTCGGGGAAGAGGGGAGCTGGGGACGCAGCGGGGAGGGAAGGGAAGGCAGGGAGATCCACTCGTACAGATGAAACTCCATGCAGGCCTGACCTCCTACCCGTCCCCTCCACAGAGCAATGGGGAGGGGCGCAGTGAGGCGAGCTGAAATGGCACCTTACCTTCACTGCAGTCCTTCCCCCGAAAGCCCGTTTGGGAGCAGTCGCAGACAGCCTGGTCATTGAGCACCGAGCAGACGCCCCCGTTGAGGCAGACATCCTCCCTGGCGCACAGGCGGCTCTGCTCATCGTCCAGCCGCACCTCCTGGCTCTCCACCGGTGACGCCTGTGTGTAGTTGACCCGGACATCCGTTATCCAGCCCTTGAAGGGCTCCCGGTCCTTGACGGAGGAGAGCGTCAGCTTTAGCGTCGCCGACCGCAGCTCCGGCGGGAGCCCCCCTAAGAAGAGGCCGCTGAAGACAGTCATGTCCCGCCGCTTGGATTTCACCTCCACCCATTTGGCCTCAGCCCGGTCGATGATCAGTGTTGTGTTCTTGAAGTGGCGGCGGATGACGACGGTGTGCCAGAGGTTGTCATTGACCGCCATGTCAGAGAGGAGGGTGGCAGGCTCGGCACAGAAGATGGAGAAGCTGAGCTGCAGCCGCCCACCCTGGGTGAGGATGAGCTCCAGGAAGTCACAGAAGCCCTCATCATCAAAGTAGAGCACCAGCCCGCTGGAGCTGCGCGTCTTCATGTTGAAGCTCATCTCACTCTCGCAGCAGGCATTCCACTTGGGGAAGCGGGTCCACTGGCCCTCCGCCCCTGGGAACTCCAGCCCGCTGCCCAGCTCAGCCCAGCAGCCCAGCAGCAGGGCCAGCCAGAGCAGCAGGCAGCCCCCGCGCCGCACCAGCGCCGCCCCCATCCTGCGCGGCCTGGGGCGGGCAAACGGGGCGGCAGGGCCGGCGGGGGGCGGCGCTGGGGCCCCGGCGGCAGACAGGGTAAAATCTTGCCGGGCGCCGGCCGCGCTGGATGGTTCAGGCACGTTCACCCCCGCCCCGGGCGCGGGGGTCACTGCGGGGGACTCCCCGGGGCGGGGGGCTGCGGGTGCCCCACGGGGTGGGATCGGGCACAGGTAGGGGCCAGGGGCCGCTGGAGGGGACCCGCGGTGGGGGGAAGGTGCCGTTGGGTTTCTTCACTGGTCAGACGGGCTTCCCAAAAGGTGTCCAGGGGCGGGTGAGTCAGCAGAAATTTTCCCCAAAGCCAACATTACCAAACCGCGAGAAAAACCAAGATTGGTGGCAAAACACTCCTCCAAGCGGATCCACCAGCTCGGCAAGACTGTAGCAATATCCCAGCGCGTGCGCGCCCCTTTTTACATCCTCTCCGCCAGCTGTAGTTTCCCAGGAAGCCAATTACCGATCCCAGCGCTGCCTCCCTAGGATGGATCCTTTTGTCAGATCACGGACTGTCTGCCATGGTGCTAGAGCAGCGTCAGCAGACGACAGGACTCATCGCTCATGGTTTCCTGAGCTGCCTCAATCCCAATGGGGTTGAAACCCAGAAGGTGTCAAACAGCCGAGTGGCTACTTGACATGCAAAGCCTGACAGCTCCTCTTCTGTTTGCTTGCAAAAGGCCAAGGCTAAGATCCAGGGGGGTGATTTTCCTCTATTGTTTTTGTTTCTAATCTGCAAGGAATTGAAACAGAATAATAAGAAATGACGACTAATAACATGTTAAATCATAAAGTTGATGAATAGTGGACATTTGTGATTAATTTTTCATTTCAACTGCTGTTCGACATTAGGAAAATGAACTGCTGCTGTAATTTTGGAGTTACTGAGAAATCACAATAACTTGCAGTGCTAAACCTAAATCTTAATGTATATGATTATACTAGATTACATTTTTATGGTATAACTATATGTAAACTGCTTACGTTTCCAAAACTTTCAAATATTTTAGTAGCATATTTTATTATTACAAGGACGATGTTAAATAGCAAAGGAGGTGTTTATTCTGCAGTTTCTCTTACTGTAATTTATGTATGGGAATACCAGCACCTGTGAAGCTATAGGGTCCTATTAATGTAGACAATGCTACCAAGCCCAGTTCTAGTTCTTTCCAATACAACTCAGAAACATATAGAGTAGACTGAGCTCCCAGCAGGAACTGGCATGCTTCACTGTACATGGCACACCTACTGGTTTATTTTCACAGGGTGAGGAAGAATTGCAATGGTTTCTTAGAAGGCTTTTTGAAAATTTCAAACCGCATTTTCCTCTGCCACATGATTTCTTTTGCTGCTGCTATTCTCTGTTATGGCAGGGAAAATCCAATTCAAGCCAGCTGTGATGTTGACATTATTCACAATGCAGATCAGCTAATCCCAGGTGTTAGTCCTCTGAAATGGGTTGCAGTATTTTATGTATGTTTACTCAGCTGCCCTTATTTAAGAGGACAACTCCTCATTTTAAAAATAAGATACATGCCACAGTTCACTCTCTTCCTCTGAAGAGGTCTCTGCATTCAAAGCATTTCAGCAGAGAGGCGCCCCTCTCTGTTTTTCTCCCCCAAGCCGCTATATCTTTTCTGGAAGGTGTGTGTTAGTGGATCTCTCCTGATGGAGGAGAGGATCTCCGACACCTCCCTCACCCACTGCTTCCCTTTCACCTCCCTCCCATTTCTTAGCCAGCAGCACTTAGGCAGGCACAATACCATGTCCAGAGCCGCTGCCAAGCCCTGTGCTGGGCTGGGGTGTGTGTGTGTGTCTGTGCGTGGGGAGAGGGGACAGAGATGAGCCTGCCGGGGCGAAACCTGCTTTAAAACAGGCACACACCTCAGCTGCCTGCACCTGACACGTTCAGAGCTGCTAAGTCACCTCCTACTCTCTCTTTATATTTAATTTCATTCCTCTAAATGTCAACACGTTTATTTTTATTATTTGTCACACGCGAGGTGGGCAAGAGCAGCAAAAGCGAGGCAAGGAGAACCCCCAAACTTTGCCGGCAGAAGCCAGCCCTGCCCAGGCAGCACCAGGCAGCGCCGGGCAGCAGAGAGCCCCCGGGTTTCCCCTCCTGCCCCCCTAGCAGGAGCCACCTCTCGCAATGCCGCTACCAGCCGAGGGATTTCCAGCGGGGTGCCCGGGAGGACCCATGGCGGGAGCCCCCGGCTCATCCGCGCTTTTCCGGACCCGGCAACCCCGCTCCTGATTAGCGCCTTTTTTTTTTTTTTTTTTGGCACGGTGCTGATTGCGGCCAGGGGCGATGCTCGCTTGCGGCACCGCGCCGAGCCGCCGCTCCGGTTTCAGCACCCGGAACAGCTCCGCCCTGCGCGGCCCGACGGGGCGGCGGCGGCGGCCGGTCCCTGCGCCCGCCGGCGGCAGGAGCGGCCCCGCCGCCGCCGGCTGCGCCCGGGGGGGGTCCCGCCCGCCCCCGCCCCGCAGCCTCTGCACCGGGTGGTGTGTGGGGTGTGGGGCTGGGCACGCGTGGGAGCCCATGTGGGTACACCGGGGGCGGCGAGGGGTGGTACGGGTGGCGGCAGGCGGTGAGGGAGCGGATTTGGGGTGCGTGTGGGGGTGTGCGGTGAGGCTGGGTGGCGGTGTGAGACACGGCGTGCGTGTCCGGGGGGGCGGTGTGAGAAATGACTTGGAGGAGTGTGTGTGTGTGTGTGTGTGTAGGGGAGGGTCCGGGGTGCGGCGGTGGGGTGGGGGCTGCACGCCGGTATGTGGGGAGAGGATGCGTGGGGAGGGGGCGCGGGGGGTGCGTGTGTGTGCGTGGTCACTTGGGTTACTGGGGAGCTGGGGCTGGGCCGGTCACTGCGCGCCTCGGGGAAGCGGTGGGTGGGGAGGAAATGCGGGAGGTGCCGCGGGAGACGCGCAGAGGGGCGCAAGGTGCGCGGGGCGGGCGCCGCGGCTGCGTGAGCGCAGGGCGCCGGCTGTCCTTGCGCGGCAGCGCAGGGGGGGGAGGAGGGAAGGGGTCTGCGCGGGGAGCGCCGCTGTGCATGGGGCGCAGGGGCGGGGGGGGGGGGGTGCCAGGAGCCCCCGGTGTGTGCCGGGGCGGGGGGGGAGCCGGGCAAGGACGCGCGTGTGAGTGTGAGTGCGTGTGCGCGCCCGCCGTGCGTGCCAGAGCGATCCCTACAGGTGTCCGCGGAGAGCCGCCGAGCGGGGATCCCACCTCGAGAGCATCCCTGCCCGCTGCCTGCCTCTGTCTGCGGCGCCTGCCTTCCCCTCTCGCTCACACACACACACGGCAGCGGCAAGAGGGGGAAAGAGAAAGGGAAAAGAGAGGACGAAAGAAAGAAGAACAAAAGAGGGGAAAAAGGAAAGAAAAAAGACAGAGAGATGGAAAGACTGAAAAAGAAAGGAGAAAGACCCAAGAAAAAAAACCCAAACAATTGCTTATTTATTACTGCCGATATAATTCACACACTGTCAATAAACAGCACAGTCTTGTCTAGTCATTTCCAAAGCCGAGGGACACTTTCATTCTCAGAATAGGACAATTTATTAACATATATATCTCAAATGGGCTCTTAAGTACCAGACATCCCTCCCAGCAATGTGTATATATATATATGTATGTAGCGAGAAATATACACAAACCAACATAAATGTAGCTATTGCATTCAGTGCCTCACCAGTGAATTAATATGCTTCCCCCACCACTCTACAATCATTTTTTTCTTCAAAAATTTTGGTTTAGTCACAGGTGCCCCGATTGAGCCTTTTCAAATTAGAAAAAGAGAGAGAGAGACACCCATAGGTCAGTAAATCCTTAATAAATGCCAGGTCGGTTGGCATGCACAATCCTTGGCAGAATCCTTATTGTATAAAATACACAGCATTGTCTCTGGGTGCGGGGAAAACCAGAGAGTTCACAAATTACCGGATGAAATAAAAGGATCTGAAAAACAACCTTGCTGCAGCCAAAGGGAGAAGCGCTCTAATTCAAAAGCAGACTTAACAGCATCATTAATCTTTTCCTTTCATTTCTACGTAATTTCTAGAATCAAATTCTTTCCTAAGAGACTGGAATGATCGATTTTGCTACCCTCCCAGCCTGCAGATGTATTTATTTTAATATGCTTATGATATAATTTCTGCCCCTTCAAAAATGCATACCATCAGCAGGAACCTGAACAGTTTCAAACACATATCAAGGAAGCCGGGTGCCCTCTTTCTTCTGCCTCACAATAGAAAATGTCCCAAATTATCAATGCACTTCCTGCACAAACCCCTCGCCTCTTCCAGACCGCCGCCGCCAAATAACAATAATATTGCGATATTCATTCCCATCGCTGCCCCGGCTTCGCTTTCCACCGAGGCAGCTCACGCCAGGGAAAACATGCAGCAGATTGATTTTATTCCTTAAGTCTCACAGACCCCCTCTCCCCTCCTCCTCCCGCCTTTGCAAGGGATAATAAATTACCGCATCCAACCTTTAACTTCTACCTCCGCTCCACCATCTCCTCTCCTCGCCATCTACCTCTCCACAACGCCGCACGCAAACCCACCAGCCTCTCGCGCCTCCGCCTCCTCCTCCTCCTCCTCCGCCACCGCCGCCGGCGCCGCCGCGGCAAAGCGGGGCTCGTCCTCCGCGGCGCCGCTCTGCCCGCGCTGCGGACGCGCCTTACCTGCGCGGGGTGCCGCGGGCCGGGGCAGGCGCGGCGGGCCGGGGCTGCCTCTGCCGCTCGCCGACGGAGCGGGCGCTGCTGCGGGTACGCGGCGGCGGCGGCAGCGGCGGCGGCGGGAGCGGGAGCGGGCGGGGGCGGCCGCCGGGAGCGGGGGGCGGCGCCGCCGCGTGACGCCGCCGCGCCCGTCTGCCCGCCGGGGGCGGTGCCGCGCTCGCTGCAGCCCCCCGCCCCGCCCCGCCCCGCCCCGCCCCGGGCCCCGCCGCCGCCGCCGCCGCCACCGCCGCAGCGGGGCACGGCGGGGGTCGGGGGCGACTCCGCCGCTCCGGGAGGGAGGATGCGTGACGGAGAGGAGCCGCTGCGGGCAGTACTGGGCCGGGGGGGAACCCCGGTGCGTTGGCTGAGCAAGGGCGGGGGCTGATGGGCGTGCACGCTGCTGCCGACTAATGGCTGGGGAGTTCGCGGAGAAGTCACATCTGCAGAGGATGGGATGGTGAAACACCGCAAGGGACTGTGGGCACCTCTGCCAGCTCCCCCGCTAAAACTCTTCTTTGTTTGCATGGGGGTTTTTTGTGGGTTTTGTTGTTGTTGTTGATGTTGTTATTTTTTCCCTAGAACTGAAGCTTGCTGGATTCTGCACAGCCTGTGGGAAAATGGAGGTATAGACTTGTGACTAGATCTACAACCACAGGACAAGTGTTTGGGAAAGCCTGACCGCTTTCTGGTGTAGCGTTAAACCTATGTTGCCTCGCAATGGTCGCAAACTATTAGATAAATTGAAGGCTTCTTAAGATTGTTGGTTTTAGCTGCATGGAAAGGATTTGATCGTGCCAAACATACTCAGTTTTGTCTGTCGATTGGCCTTCTAACTTTGTGCTCAGTGGCCTACAGAAAGGTGATGAATTGATTTTAAGTGATTTGCATGTAGCCTTAGCCAAGGTCCTGGCAACTTTTGAAAATACAGTGTGATGTTTGTCACACCAAGAGTCACAAGAGCACTCCAATGTTGGGCATCCCAGAGTTTTCTGAGAACGGTCTGTGCAACCATATTTTTTGTTGTCCAGGCTGTGAACGTAGCAACTTAGTTTTGAACGGGAACTCCAGAAACAAGTGGAAAAAAAAAAACAAACATACTTTCACCACAGTCCCAGAGGAGTTAGCCTTATGATTTTTTTTATTTTTTTTAATGGAACAGGCTTCCTCACAGATGACAACTTTGATGAGGTAACCAAGCAACATGTTAAGTAATGAGAATAAAAGCTTGCTAGATATGCAATGTATCTTCAGTACTTACAGCATAATCAGACATCCCTTTTGTTCAGCCAGATGATATCCATATCCAGTTATTTTCAAATAGAGTGAGAATTTCTCTCGACAATTCTAGTAACTTGACTTGTGCAAACAGAGCAAGGAGCAAATATCTTTTCTGCTATGAAAAGCATATAAATTGTAGGCTGCAATAGAAGTGATACACATTTTTACAGGAGCAAAATTGTAACCCCATATAAGTTAGTATTTTGTGTGTGTGTGTATACATATAATATACGAAATAGTGTTTTCTAACCGTGGCCTTATTTTTATTATGCTCATGGTGAACACACAATAAAGCTTCTTATGCTCTTAGATGGGGAGTGTCAAAGCCAAAGCCCAATCCACCCTGGATGTGCTGGCACGGTGGAGGTGCTGGCACAGGTGGAGGATTCTTCCACCTTCAAACTGAGGGAGAGCTCAGTCATTCAAGCAGTAGCCAGAGGATATTCATGTTTCTCTAAATCTGTAGTAAGAAGCCTGCCACAGTGAGAGAGGGCTAGGAAGAGCCTACATAGAAATAAAGCAATGAGACATTAAGTGAGCCAGGAAGATACAGGGAGATTTAGGGAGAATACAATTTCCTTAGTTGGATGGTGTTTTTTGGTTGAGTTTTAGAAGAAGGTATTACTTTTGTCATTCTCAGCAATTGTTGCAGCATATGGTGTCATAGTTGATTCATCCTGAAGCAGCACAAAAAAAAAAAAAAAAGAGGAAGTTAAAAAAAAGAAACGTGATTTCCAAATCATCTCTCTTTGTAGGTGTTTCAGCTTGACAAATATATGGAATATCTTGTAAAGAAGCACATGGCCTTACAGAAACCTGACTTTCTTCTGCATAGATTAATGTTCTGTGTTATACCAAAATATTTATAAATTTTGAAAAGTAAAGAGATAAAAGCAGCAATGATATTCTTGGAAACAAACCAATCATATTTTCTGTCAGAGGGAATGCAGTACATTACCCAACTTGCAAGTCTGAGACCTTTTGGAGTGACGTATATTGTCAGAACAAAGTGCCTTTGAGTCATTAAAAAGTACATATGTGAAATTGTCCAACAGTTGTAATTTTAAATAAGAGATTTTTTGGCAAGCTGAAGTGAATGTTGGAGCTGTCTCTGAGGCATGCGCATGCAATTGGCATGGCTGTCAGAGCTAATAAAAACGGGAGTAACCAGTCAAGGAGGTGCAGAAGAAATAAGAATGATTCTGCTGAGGAAAAAAAAAAAAAACAACAAAACAACCATAATTAAAATCAAACTAAAGTTGCTTTCAGAGAACACTGGTTATCTGGGTAGACATGAGAAAGAGATGAGAAGGGAGAAAGTTATTTCTGGGACAGAGACAGCAGGAATTACTTTAAAGATTTGAAAGACAGAAAACATGTTCCTTTGCTGAAGTGGTCCAGGGTAATGTTCAATAATGGGGCAATTAAAGTTTTGGGGTACGTCAAAGCTCTATTCTGATTATAATCACTCCACATATGCCTGACATATTTCCCTTCTTTGGAGTTATCATCAGTAATCTTTCTATACCAAACCAAATCTTTGAGAGGAACATCAGACCCACTAGAAAGCTGACCCTTTGCTTGTTTGAATACAAGTTTTTTTAGAGGACAGCCAGTAACAGTTTTTTTGACAATTCAGTAATACCTTTTGAACTTGGTCCAGAGTGAAGAACAGACAGGATGACATAAATGTATAGCAGAACTAACGGCGTGGTAAGCAATTGTCTGTATCTGTATACAGCCAGTGAGGTTTAAAGAAATATGGAGGAAGAAAGTTATAATTTCTGCCTGTTAATGGCCATATTACTGGGCAATCTCAGCTGTGTGTGAAGAAAGTATGGGTAAATCTAAAGTAAGAAAAAATTAAAAGATACCTGTCTTGGAAGAAAGACAGCATGTCACATAGGTCCTCACTTGCTCAATTCAGAATTGAATTCAATTGAATTCAGAAAACAGAACTGAGAGGCAACTAACTACATGTGGATTAGATTTGATAGTTTCTCTGGATAATGCATTTTTGAGCTAGCTTATACCTAACTTTGGAAGATTAAGGTGTTAAAAACTTGCTTAAAACCAATTCTGAATGGATAAATAATAAAGTAAAGGAGCATACTTATAAGGATTTAAAATATTTATTGACCTTATACCCAGTACTGGCATTTCCAAGTCTTCTGCTATTTCAGAAGGTATCAGCTGTGTTTAGTGATATAATATTCTAGTAATGAAGAAAAGATTGGAGACTCATATAGTTATAGGTAGCTTTTGGGCTCCAAAAGTAGTTTTGTCCACCAAAGAAAGGAAATATGATCAGAAAATGTGTAGGCATATCTGAGGATCAGAAGATATTTGTGGACTCTTGGTAAGTTCAAAATGTCAGCTGACCACAAACCATTTAAGGGCTTACACATGTTTTTCCTTGGACATAGCTGCTTCGTTGTATTTACTGTAATATCAAAAACTTCACATGAAACATATTCAAGGGAATTTAATAGCAATAAGTAACGTCTTGCTGAAGATCCCCAAGATTAAAATCTTGGGATGATTCAGAGATTAATGTAGATGCCATTTTTTGGCTTGGTAGCTTCATTTCAGGGAATTGCTTAAAGCAGTAAGAAAAACAGACCTGTTAAATAGTTCAAAGCATAAATATAGATGGTATCAACGTATATGAAACTTGTGTGAGACATTGAATTAAAAGTTCTATTACTTATCAGTGGTTGCATATCCAACCTGTGGGTTTTTTTATTAAATGAGAGGAAAACTTGATGAGTGTGAAGATAATCGTATTCCTACAATATAATCATCATAGAGGAAAATGTAGTGTGGAGAATACAGGAGCTACCAAGACTTCAAAAATCCTTAAAGTGCATTTAAAAAGACATCATAAGTGACAAAAACCTATAGTTTGATGGCTCTAAGTCTCAGAGCTGAAGATACAGTACACTTTCACACATACCAGTTCTAACTCCTGTTGTGCACAAGGCTTGACTGATGGGCACAGCAGTACGCATCACCAGGAGAAATCTATAATGAAAGACCCCATATTAGCTCTTCTGAGCTGTACAGGAACTCATTTATCAGCTGGCCCTGTTGACGAATCTTCAGCGGGTTTCGGAAGGGATTATGATATGACACAAGTAGCAATGGTTTTCTAACTGAAGCTCCATGAAGAAAGTCAAAGTGGTGCAAAATGTCCTTCTCAATATATATGTTTGGATTTGACAGCCTGCATCAGTCAACTGGGCAAAGCATGGTAAAACAGAGAACTGTTAAATCAACTGGCTTCCAAAGCACATGTGGTTTGGTATTAACTCTGTTAATAAGAAGGTTGTTATAGAATTTTCTTTATAGAGTGGTTTGGTAGGATTGATATGAACATCAATACTGTGATTTTTTAAAATTGTAAGAATAACTTTCATATTAATAATCTTACTAATTTAAAAAGAAGCCCCTAAGTGATTATTTTCTGTGAATCTTTATGTGGTAACATGACATAACATATATCAAATATTTATGCATGCAGCAGATACATCTCAAGGCCATCCTTTCAGATTTGAGTTTAAGAGTAATACACGTAAATACTGTGCAACGAAACGCCTTCGATTGCAAAAATATAAGGAACTAAATCAATTTAGAATAGCTAAGTCTTCTTCAGTTCAAATGTTTGCTTTTTAATGTCTTAGAACAGTTTTTAAGCAGCAAAGAACAGGCAATCCTTTAGATAAGAAGGAGAACTGAAGAGAGCAAACTGTTGTATGTTGTCATTGAGCAGACAACAGTCACCAAAAGAACTTAGAAGCTCATGTCATCCCACAACTGTCTGTGGAATTCCTTGCTTGAAAGAAATGTGTAAGAAATCCCACTGTAAGCAGACGTGAGATTAACATTTTGTTGCAGTCTCCAAGAGAGATTATTTTAAACCCTGAAGTATTTTGTTTAATATTTCTTTCAAAATTCTTAACATTTAACAGTCTTTTATAAATGTTGCTCATATAATTTCCCATAATTCCTTTTAAAATCTCACTAAATTCCTACTCATATGTAATTGATGTAATTTATATGGAATTTATATGAATGCCATTTGTGTGTCATTTGTACAAAATTCCATTAAATCCATTCATCACCATCAGTCATCACCTTCCTCATCCTCTTTGCTAGGATCACAATGCTGCCTAGATATATCAGTGTGTTCAGGACCCCTGTGTGTTAGGACAGCTTCTGGGTAGTCTCTGTAGTGTGTGGCTCTGAGTAAAAAACAAGCTCTTTTCCAAAGACCTCACAAATTGAAAAACAACGTATAGCAAGTCTGTAAGGCTGGCAGAACAACAGGATATTCTAGTGTAATTTATCAGTGTGCCCAAATCATAGATGTAGTATGCAAATTAGTAGAAGCAATCAAAGAAATTGCATCTTGCACAGCTGCAGGATTGGGTCTTACGCGGGAACTTCCCTCAAAGGTGCTGAGTGCCCTCAGCTCCCACCAACCACTAATGCGGGTTGAGGGTACTAGGAAGAACTTGTCCCATTTTGAATCAAGCCCTTTGATAGCTTCAAGAAAATCTCTGATTATAATAATTTGTTTTATAATGTGTCACTCTACACTTATGAAAAATGAGTATACTTGCTATAATTCAAGTATGCTACAGATACTTAGCTGTACTAAAAGTGTGCTAAGTATACTAAAAATATATTACTTTTCATAAGAGTATAATTTCCCAGTAATCAGAAGATATACTCTGATTCAAAAATTGCTATAATTGTTAATGTTGGTGAGAATTACTAAGGCATCAAAGCAGAGGAATATTTGTGGTATGAGGCTGCAGATAGGTAGTTGCGATCATCAGTGTTTAAACCTTAAATGATGCACCTGCTGAAGAGATTCACTAAGGGAATACTGCAGTGTGCCAGATGGCTAGTATTTTTACAGTTCAGGGCAGCTTTATTGTTGGGTTGCCTAGTTCAGAAAACCTTTCACTAAGGGAAGTGAGAGTTGCCCTTTCCAGAAATTGCAGTATTAATTACTATTAGTTTAAAAGCTTGATTCAGTTTATTTTTGTTTAGTCCCCACAATCTGTCTTGAGAGTCCTTAGTGTTATCATTACTTCTTAATACTTCAGGTGTTTGTAACACAGTGCAGAAGAAAATACTAGAGGAGACAAGTAGGAATAAGAAAAAGGCCTGAATGAAAGACAGATTGGAAGGCAGCAAAGAAGGCAGGTTGGGGATGCAATCATTGTACATGAAGTGATAAGAAAAAAGCAAGCAAACAAAGTTAAAAAAGCAAGAGTTGTTGTTGGAAATAAAGAAGAGAGCAAAGGAAGGGTGATAAGCAAGAAGCAAACAAAAATAATTAAAAGGCAAGTAGGAACTAGGTACAAGGAAAGAAATCAAAATTGCTTGATGATGGAGATTTTTGGCTGGGGTCAAAAAAAGAAGGAATGAGATATAGGACAAATTGTAAGTACTTGGGCATCTTATGAGTTTACACCAGCCCTAAGGAACAAAGAAGACAGAAAGTTGACTACTCAGTCTGTATGGTGAAGACAGAAGCAAACCCTGGCCAAAACCAGAAACATTTGCATTTAGTTGTATTATGATCATGCCCAGGTCAGAAATACTGTGGGAGTAGATTGGAGCTGTTGGGACCACTGACTGTGGCTGCTGAAGACATCTTCTCCTGTGCTTGGTTGACACATATGGTCTGTGGTGCAGCAGGATTTTTTGTGGCTGATCCTGTGGTGCAAATTTGACTGGAAAGGGTAAACTTTCAACTGCTATAAATGAATGTTGTTCTTGTGGTCCTGTTGGAGGGCAAAAGTAGTAAAAGACTTTTATAATACTATTATTTCCCTTCGGTTCAGCACCAAAGCTACTCACTTTAAAATTCAGACTCAGCAATGCTGTGTATTGGTTTTCTTATACAATGCTAATAATGTTTCTGGTCTGACCTTCCAGGCAACCAGTGTTGAACGTGTTAATGCGTTTGCCATAAACAAATTCTTAGCAGCATTCAAACACTTTGTATCTAGCTCCATAGTTCTTTCTAGTGCCACCTGCAAACACCAAAAAATGCCAGAATCCAGGACAGCCTGTTCTCTCAGCCCAGGAAACTACTCCTTCTACACAATACGAATATTCAAACTTTTCTATAGGATCTGGAAGGTTTGTGCCTCTTTCTGAGAAATATGCTTCTGTGATGTCAGGATGTAAATTGCATTTGTGTTTTTAATACTGTCAAATTAGTGTTTGCTTCATGTAATCTTTGATCCATACTCTGTTTTTCCTGTTGCTGTTTCAGCTGTTCACCTTCCTCTGCCATGTTCAATAGATAGAGTTATTTTTTACTCTCGCTCTTTCTCTGTGATTCTTTCCAGCCATTTTGTGACCATGGCCTTTGCCGACTACTCCTTTTGATTTAGCTGTACATTTGTGCAAAAATACCATAGCTACCAAAGCAGTGGGAAAAACAGAGATTTCACAGAGACTTACATAGTGGCAGAAGAAAAGGTCAAGATACTGCATATTTTTAACAACAGACTCAAGTTCTCTCTCGTGTAATTGGTAAACTCTTGTTTTGCTGGAGGAAGACAAAATTTTATCATTCTGTTGCCAGGTACCCCAAATTGAACAACCCACAATAATCTGAAGAAGGTTTTAAAGATCCGGATTGAACTGCGGGTACTAATTAGTAGCTATTCTCTACTAATATTCCTCTATTGTCATGGATGAGATGTGCTGTTTCAGTGATGTGTATTCATGTTTTCTCCATGTTATTTTACATCGCATTCCTTATACATCCTCTCAGCAACAAACTTCTTTGGCTGTAGTGACCATTGGGAAGATGTCTTCATCTACTGATTATGTTTATTTCAAGTTATTTCAACATACATAGAAGCATTTAACTTGACAAATGATAAAAAGATGAAGTAATAAAAAATATCATGCTTTCATTTTAAAGATGTATAGGCTGGATGACACTCAATTATTGCTAAAGCAAATTGGAAGCTAGAAATTATCCCACAACCTTCCTACAAGATATTGTTTAGCTTGAGTTCTGTATTTATCAGATAAGCTTCTAGCAATGTCTTCCAAGTGGATGGATCATTAGTAATTGGCAATTTTAAAGTATTGCTGGGTCAGAAAAAATAGTTCTGGTCCTGCAGACAGTGAAATTACCATGGTTATGTTGGTTATAGACAAAAGACCTGGGCTAGTATACCTCAAGGCTTTGATCCTATAATTTAGCTAACGCAGGACTCCAGTAGGGCTTCCCTCCTGGTTCTGAGAGCTTATATTGATTCTTAGGCATTCAATGACTTAATGCTACAGGCAGAGAAACACACAGATTTTCCTGATGTTTGCAGGTTTCAGGATGTTAAAATTATGCAAATTGAGCACAGTTTGCCCA
This sequence comes from Nipponia nippon, assembly GCF_047370975.1. Classification (NCBI taxonomy): domain Eukaryota; kingdom Metazoa; phylum Chordata; class Aves; order Pelecaniformes; family Threskiornithidae; genus Nipponia; species Nipponia nippon. Next base: position 16,007,008 of record NW_028262358.1, on the reverse strand, counting down.
AAAAGCAAATTAGCATTGTGCACCTGTAGCAAGCATAATATGTGTATTTCAACGAAAGTATGAACATTCAGCACATTTTTACCTCATTAGCACTCCAGGGGTAGCAGTGACTAAATTCTTTGCTGTTGCAAGCTCTGTAGCTGCTACTTATAGACATTTTACAGTTATCCATAAAACAGATTTGTCAAAGACAAACATAAATTTTATGAAAAGTATTGAGAAATCAGGGTAATGATTCATTCCTTTATAGAGTGAATTATTCTGTTCAGGGTATAAAACCTTTGGCATCCTAATTCTTTGGGGCATAAAAAGAAATGCCACTCCCAGAACTGGGCTGCCTAGCTTTCTAGCACTTCAGATTTGGAAGCAGATGCTTTCTATTCAGGATGCAGAAATCATAGAGCACCTGTTCGGACCATATGAGGCTGCATTTTGGAAAGGAAGACTAAGATGAAAAGGCCTAGGAAGAGCATGATCCAAACCCCACGGAAGTAAATGGACTTCACTGTGACACAATGCAGAATGAAGGAAGCAAATGTAAAATCCCATCTGTTCATGTGGTTCTCTTGGTTTATGACAGATTTGTTGTTGGATAGAGAAAGCAAGCTTCAAGTCTCCACAAAGTGATAATCACTTTGATATGAGGAATAAAAAATAGTAGGTTATCACTGTATTTTGCTCCAAATGCCATTTTCTTCTCATATAGTTGAATTAAAGAAGATCAAAAATTTTGCAGTGATCTTGTTAAGTTCCTTGTGACACTTTGGAAAAGCCTTGTTTTGAAAGCTTTCTTGTAATCGCCCTTGATCTGTCCTATTATACGAGTAATAATCCTTCAAGACACCTTAGTTTTTGTTTCCTGTTAACTGAATCACTAAAAATGTTCACCTTTTATTAAGAATGCCTGGTTTTACCTGAGTTGTACTCCTCCTCTTCTTTTGCAGGTTTAATTTTGTTTGCTTATTATTTTATATAGACTTTAGGTATTTTAGGATTTTAATTAGTTATTTTATATGGTAACTTTTATACAGTATGCTTTGCTGAACATTCATCTAAGTCCACAAGTGTCCCTGTGGATGTTATAAGTACTTCTGAGTAACATCTGAACTTTTCTTTCTTTTGAATATTCACAAATCTGTTGTTTAAACATTTTGAAATTCAAATATAGACATAATGTAGGATATAACCATGTTAAGCACATCAACTGAGCATAACGTGGAGCTGTGTTAACAATTTTCTCCCTTATTGATGACCTGTTAACTATCACCTTACGTTACAAGCCAGAGAGCAATTATGAATACATAGCTGAAGGTACCTTCTCAATCCGCTGTTCAGGAAAGCTAGCAATTTTTTTTGGATGTATAGAGAATGTAATGGAGAGCAATACTAGGAAATAACATAATACCAATATTATAATACTATATGACCTCATCTAAAAGGTTTGCTGAAGTATTTTGTCCACCCATCTCAAAAAGAATATTGTCAGATTTCAGGACAAGTTCAGGAATAGGAGAGGAGAATCAATGACAACGCTGGGACATCATAGGAACTTTCATAAGAAACTGAGAAGATCAAAGTTTCCTTTATGAAGAAGAGTCACATGAATGAACACTTAAAAAACAAACAAATGAGCAAAAAACCACCCCCGCCACCAAATCTCAAACCTACAGAAGAGCCTAAAAGAGAATAGATTGGAAGTTATTGTTTCTTGTCACATATAATGAGGAAGATATTCTGTGAAACTGAAAGGAAGCTGATTCAAATCTGTGTGGGAAAATTCTTTTTCACACAGTATATAATTAAACCACAAAACGCATTTGTACAGGTTGCTACTGAGGCCAAAGACTAAGCAAAATTCCAAAAAGGTTTGAATATTCATATAACGATGAAGAAATTGCAAAATGTTGATAATGTTGGCTGCCAACACATTTTCGAGGACTGGTAAACTTCAAGATGCAACCAAATCCTTAGCAGTTTTATTGGGATGATTATCTGCCTTATTTGTAGTATGCAATTCTTCATTCTTCATTTGAAACATCTCAACCTAACCATTGTGAGAGACAGCCTGCCAAAATAAAAGGACCTTGATTCTGTTCCAGTAGGGAACTGAGCAGAGCTTTTCCATCCAAAACGGGACTCGTGTGTGTCTTCTACTTTCTTCAATGGGTTTTCTTTCTTCCCAGTATAGTGGTTATGTTGCTGCACCATTTTGTAGGTAGAGGTACATCAGTTCTGCTCATGCAAGAGTTAGCCAGCTGTGTGCCAGCTGTTAGCACAGCACTATGTCTGAGCTAATGAGCCTTGCTGAGTTGTTTTTTTTTTTCTCCATAAATGTTCCAAGGGCTCTTAATCAGCAGCAGATTCTCTGCTGAGTGATGTATGACATAATTTTTTCTGCTCTCTCAGTCTTGTGTAGCTGTACTGTAGCCTGTATGCGGACATTTAGTGACCTGTTCAATAAACAAGTATAGCCTATTTAAATTTATAAACTGTCCATAAGCAGATGTGGATTTGAACATGGTATATTCATCATTTTATTCATCAAATCAGGTGTCTGCAAACAGAATAGCATGTTCATTACTTGCCATTTTTTTCAAAACTGTGAGATTTTTATTACTCAAGCTGGTCACATGAATATTTTCAAAAACAAATAATACAGATTTGAGTGTTACTGTGAAGCACGTGAAAGGGGTTGTGAACATCAACAGAACTGAATTCAGGGCTGATGTTTTAAAAATATGTATTCGTAGTCGCAAATACTGCCTGCAGTATTCATCCTGCTCTGCTCATAACAAACAACTGACAGGGATTTGGGGAAAAGACTTTTCTGATCAAGCATGTTTTTTACTTACATAATTAGGAAAAGGCAGCTACTGTTTGCAGTAACAGAGCTTAAAGATTATTAATATGTCCATTCTCCCTTCTTTGCATTTGAAAGAATTTATCACTCATTAGTACATTGTCAAAGACAGGATTATGTCTTGGTCCTATGTGCACTCACAGGGAAACCCCTGCCAACTCTTTTAGTTGCTGCCAGGAAGCCAGTGAACAGAAAATACTGGGTTTTTTCAGAAGCATGGAAAAATAATAAACATTATCTTTAAAAGGAGGGTCCTTAAGAATAGGAACTGAAATTATGATCCTAGGCAAAAAAAGGCCTGTGCACACCTGACAAGACTGTGGTCAGGGGGTCTCAATGTCCCTCCCAAGAGACCTGTGAATTTCGTTTGTGCTCTCTTCTACTGTGTCGTCATATAGTTCAGGAAAGGCATGCTGAAAGTTGAGTAGTTAACGTAAATAACTTTCACTGGAGAGCTCTTTGAGGTTAAGGTATTGAACCTCTGCTAGTACAGGACATACCTACAGCACACTGAAGAGAGTGATTCAAAGGTCCCTGAGCTATTTCAAGGGCATTTCCGTTGCCTTACAGTGGTCAGTGAAGACATGCCATCTTCTCTTGAACAGTTTTTCAACCTTGGGTTTGATTACATGTTCTTTCATTTTCCTTATAAAATTATTCTCAATACATTGCCATCATTAAGGCATATAAGAATTTAATAGTACAGTACCAGTAATGGAGTAGATTGGCCTAATAAATATTCCTTATGGCATAAATTACACAACATAGTGTGGGTCCCCTGGGAATGTAAGTGAAGCTGTGACAAGGAATTTCTGTTGCATAAATGCTGGCATTTCCCCCCATTTACTCAGTTTCATCAATGGCTGCGTTACATAGTAATCTTCATATTATCTGATGATTGAGGTGTGAGTACAAATGCTCATTTATAGGAAGCCAAAATATTTTCCTTTGGCACATTTTATTGAAATAGGTGAGCAAAACTTTAAAGCCAGGATTACTGGTAGGACTTTAGGACAATTACTTAGTGTGATGCATAGGTTAATGGCAGTTATATGGTGACTTCCTTGCACATCACATTGAATTATTATCCTTTTTTGTTTCTGGAAACATAATTAGTCTGTGATGGATGGGAGGCTAAATTCAGTGCTTGGGGTCAAGCCACACCATATAATGGAATAGCTGCAGATACTTTCTGCATTTTGAAACGTTAATTTGCATCCAGTCTATATCAAATCTTTCTAGCCTTTCAGACCATGTAAACTTAGAAAGCCGTAGACTATCCTCATAAAAGAAAACTGATAATACAGTTTAATGATAATACAGTCTTCTCCTGTCCCTTTCACCCACATACTGTGCAACTGAGAGTTGTGGGGTAATCCAGGATAGAAATTATGTCCCTTCCACTTTTTATTAAATACTGCTTTTTGTTTTCAGTACCTTGACATTGAACTGGTGGTAATTAATATATCTCTTGAGTAGAGCTAAGAGAATAATGAAAATGAATGTTCTCTAGCATTTGTTTGAACATGATTTGACAATGTACTTCACTAATATTTACATGTGAAGTTGACTGAAAAATTTCTAATAAAATACACTGGAAATATGCTAATTTGTTGAATTTGAAAAATTGTGGAAATCTGTTGAAATCTAGAAAGCTTTTAGTTGAAAATGACTTGTTTGATTGTAAAGTCTCTGATTATCTGTGACCCAACTGAGAAGGAACTTTGAAACCTTATGTTTTTATTGTGAATATGACATTTTAACACAGATATGTTTTATGAAAACATTAAAAGCATTCAATTTTGTTTCAGTGCAAAATGAAAGCCAATACTGAACACTTAGGAGTTTCTGTGAAATATGAAATGTCAGTTTTCTTTGTATTCTCTTTCATACTCTCAATATTTTTCAGGACATGTTTTCATCAGGATGTTCATGTAACATGAAATTCTTCACTGTTCACAGAGTTAAAAAGAAAAGTTATGCAAGATTTAAGCCTTATTTAAGACTGTGAAATAGGGAGGAGGTGAAAGATACACATTGTATAGGCTGAGTGTTATGCCTAGGCATGAAGTTTAATTTTACCTAAGAAAAGTGCTGGGTATTTATTTTCAGAAGAAAAGTGCACTGTCAGAAGTTTTAACGCTGATTTATTTTAAACATAGAATTTGTGTGCTTGAATTGAGAACCTGGGCTCTCCATACAGCTAATGAAGAAAGATAAGCTTATTCAGGAGAGACTGAGAGCAACCCTCGTGTGCCTTTGCCATGGTGGCAGCTTGGCCATCTCCCCAGAGCTGACCTATCACATACCACGAAAGTGTGCACTGGAAATACAGAGCACTTGAAGCAACAGCAGTTGGGAAGGTTTCTGTAGACTGATAGATTTTTGTCCTGATAATTCATAAGAATGAATATCAGTTGAAGTCTTATATTCTTACCAAATAGATCAGTTGAGGTGAAAGTTTTTGTCCATCTCTACAAAGAAATTACAAATAATTAGAGAAGGAGTGTCAAACTGTTTCTGAGAAAACAAAGCCCTATTTTAAGACTATCCCTGCATCTAGGCATGCATCAAACACAGATATTTTTAATATCTGAAGATTTTTTCCACTTTAACGTATACAGCATATGAATGAACTCTATTGGCTTTGATGAATTTAAATTTTTTTTGCTATCAATTAAACTGTGGACTCTTACCTTGCAACTGTATCCATATTAAGAGATAACACTTTCAGTACATTATCATCGTTATTCATACATTTCATGTATGAACACTGCAAACCAGCAAGCAATCAAATTATACAAAAAACTATTTAATCATAGAATGGTTTGGGTTGGAAGGGACCTTAAAGATCATCTAGTTCCAACCCCACCGCCATGGACAGGGACACCTTCCACTAGACCAGGTTGCTCGAAGCCCCATCCACCCTGGCCTTGAACACTTCCAGGGAGCGGGCATCCACAGCTTCTCTGGGCAGCCTGGTCCAGTGCCTCACCACCCTCAGAGTGAAGAATTTCTTCCTTCTATCTAATGTAAATCTACCCTCTTTCAGTTTAAAGCCATTACCCCTTGTCCTATCACTACATCCCTTGTAAAAAGGCCTTCTCCAGCTTTCTTGTAGGCCCCCTCCAGGTGCTGGAAGGCTGCTATAAGGTCTCCCTGGAGCCTTCTCTTTTCCAGGCTGAACAACCCCAACTCTCTCAGCTTGTCTTCATAGGAGAGGTGCTCCAGCCCTCTGATCATGTTCGTGGCCCTCCTCTGGACTCGCTCCAACAGGTCCATGTCCTTCTTCTGTTGGGGGCCCCAGAGCTGAAAGCAGTACTCCAGCTGGGGTCTCACAAGAGTGGAGTAGAGGGGGAGAATCACCTCCCTCAGCCTGCTGGTGACGCTTCTTTTGATGCAGCCCAGGATACGGCTGGCCTTCTGGGCTGCGAGTGCACATTGCTGGGTCATGTTGAGCTTTTCATCAACCAACACCCCCAGTCCTTCTCCTCAGGGCTGCTCTCAATCCGTTCTCTGCCCAGCCTGTATTTGTGCTTGGGATTGCCCCGACCTATGTGCAGGACCTTGCACTTGGCCTTGTTGAACTTCATGAGGTTCGCACAGGCCCACCTCTCAAGGCTGTCAAGGTCCCTCTGGATGGCATCCCTTCCCTCCAGCATGTCGACTGCACCGCACAGCTTGGCGTCATCATCAGATTTGCTGAGGGTGCACTCAATCCCACTGTCCATGTTGCCGACAGATGTTAAACAGTGCCAGCCCCAATACCGGCCCCCAAAGAACGTCACTCATCAATGATCTCCACTTGGACATCAAGCCATTGACTGCAACTCTTTGAGTGTGACCATCCAGCCAATTCCTTATCCACCGAGTGGTCCATCCATCAAATCCATGTCTCTCTAATTTAGAGACAAGGATTTTGTGTGGGACAGTGTCAAACGCTTTGCCCAAGTCCAGGTAGATGATATCAGTTGCTCTTCCCTTATCCACCAATGCTGTAACCCCATCGCAGAAGGCTACCAAATTTGTCAGGCACCATTTGCCCTTAGTGAAGCCATGTTGGTTGTCACCAATCATCTCCTTACTTTCCACGTTCCTTAGCATAGTTTCCAAGAGGATCTGCTCCATGATCTTGCCAGGCACAGAGGTGAGACTGACTGGCCTGTAGTTCCCTGGGTCTTCCTTTTTTCCCTTTTTAAAAATGGGGGTTATATTTCCCCTTTTCCAGTCAGCGGGAACTTCACTGGACTGCCACAACTTCTCAAATATGATGGATAGTGGCTTAGCAACTTCATCTGCCAGTTCCCTCAGGACCCGCGGATGCACCTCATCAGGTCCCATGGACTCGTGCACCTTCAGGTTCCTTAGATGGTCTGGAACCTGATCTTCTCCAACAGTGGGCAGTTCTTCATTCTCCCAGTCCCTGTCTTTGCCTTCTGCGACTTGGGCGGTGTGGCTTGAGCACTTGCCAGTGAAGACTGAGGCAAAAAAGTCATTGAGTACCTCAGCCTTCTCCATATCCCGGGTAACCAGCTCTCCCGTTTCCGTCCAGAGAGGGCCCACATTTTCCTTAGTCTTCCTTTTACCACCAACGTACCTGTAGAAGCTTTTCTTGTTGCCCTTGATGTCCCTAGATTTAATTCTGTCAGGGCTTTAGCTTTCCTAACCTGATCTCTGGCTGCTCAGACAATTTCTCTGTATTCTTCCCAGGCTACCTGTCCTTGCTTCCACCCTCTGTAAGCTTCCTTTTTGTGTTTGAGTTTGTCCAGCAGCTCCTTGTTCATCCATGCAGGCCTCCTGGCATTTTTTCCTGACTTCCTCTTTGTTGGGATGCATCACTCCTGAGCTCAGAGGAGGTGATCCTTGAATATTACCGAACTTGCTTGGCCCCCTCCAAGGCTTTATCCCATGGTACTCTACCAAGCAGATCCCTGAAGAGGCCAAAGTCTGCTCTCCTGAAGTGCAGGGTAGTGAGCTTGCTGTGTGCTCTCCTCGGTGCCCTAAGGATCTTGAACTCCACCATTTCATGGTCACTGAAGCCAAGGCTGCCCTTGAGGGTCACATTCCCCACCAGCCCCTCCTTGTTGGTGAGAATAAGATCCAGCATAGCACCTCTCCTCGTTGGCTCCTCTATCACTTGGAGAAGGAAATTATCATCAACACTTTCCAGGAACCTCCCAGATTGCTTATGCCCTGCTGTGTTGTCCCTCCAACAGACGTTGGGGTGGTTGAAGTCCCCCATGAGGACCAGGGCTTGTGAACATGAGGTCGCTCCTATCTGTCTATAGAGGGCCTCATCTAGAGCTTGGTCTTCCTGGTCGGGTGGCCTGTAGCTGACCCCCACTATAATGTCACCTGTCCCTGCCCTCCCTTTAGTCCAGACTTGTAAAGCTCTTGGTTGGCTTGTCCTCCATTCCCAGGCAGAGCTCCGTGCACTCCAGCTGGTCATTGACATAGAGGGTGGCACCCCGTCCTTGTCTCCCCTACCTGTCCTTCCTAAAGAGCCTGTATCCTTCCATTCCAATGCTCCTGTCCTAGAAGTCATCCCACCGCATCTCCGTGATGCCAATAAGATCATAGCAGGTGTGCACATGTCTCTAGCTCCTCTTGTTTATTCCCCATGCTAGATGTGTTTGCATAGAGGCATTTAGGTTGGGCCTCCAGTAAAGCTGACTTACTGGCTGGAGGGGCTGAAATTCCTTTGTGCTGGTCTTCAGGTGCTCTTCTGCTGACCTGTGATCCCTTTAACTAAAGTGATTTCTTTATAGGATAAGATTTTTTCCTTCATAAATTCCTGGAGTGCAGTTGAGAATCTCACAGCTACTTCAAGGAAAAATTGAAGAACATGCAAATCTTTTTTTATTAGTAAAATTTAAAAGCACATTTAAATGTATAGCTCCATTAAATAGATAATACTTCCTTTTTTATTAGTGTTATGGAGCCCTGGGACTGGTAAGGGCTGGCAGTGTCCTCAAGGCCATGGCAATTTGCTTACATTATTTGTATTTTAAAAACCAGCATTGCTCATTTTTGCCAAGGAGTTCTGAAGAATTTGTATGTTGGTTTCTATTCTTAGGTGATTTCTTTCCCTAAACAAACCAAACAAACCACCTAAGAACAGTCAGTAGAATATCTGGGAAAAAAAATAGAATGACTCTATAGGTAAGTATGTGTTATGCCCAAATGTACACTCAATGAGCATGCATATTTAAAGAAAACCCTTGTCATGAAGATGGAAATGACATTTACTTAATGATTTTACTGCTGCTGCATGACTTACTGTATAAATCTTTAATTCTAAGTGAAATTCAGTGCATCACAAATATACAGAAACTCCAAAGTCTTTATGTTTTCAGGGCTATCCCCCCTTCACATTTATTTATATGATTTTATTTTACCCTCATAGATGAATTTTGATAACTGTCCAGCTCCCTGGATACTTACAGACAGTTTTGAAATATTGTCTAGCTTTGTTTCCTAGTTTTTGTATCACTTCAAGCTATCCATAGTCTAAATTAATCAGTATTAAAATCCCCTGAACCATACATAAATTTCTTTCTCCAGTTTCAGCTTCTTTTTTTATTCTTCATTTTGCATATTGCATAAGAATTTCTAATACATGAAACAGATAAATGGTTTATAATCCTAATAAATTCTGTTTGGGAAAGATTAAACTTCCGCACACTCACCACAGAATTTGCAAGGCTGCACTACCAGTACCAAGGCAGGCAGGCCATGGCTGCTCTCCAATACTGAAGTTAATCAGTTGTCCTCTGCTTTTTCACCTTTGCTTTTTACATCCTATCACTGTATCTTCCACCAGAGACAAAATTTCAGGGAAATCTGAATTCCTGTGGAGAAAAATAGGCCATAAATCTTTTAGGAAGATGTACAAAAATTATGAAAGAAAAAAAGGATATAATCTGCTAAGTTTCTTCTGAGGAAATTTAAGGAGCAATCTAAGCCCTTAGTCAGTCTCGGCCTAATAAAGACACTGGCCTGGCTGTCACCGGCACTGGGGATCAAATTGCTCTTTACAAAGTAAGCCTCTTCCAGAAGCCCACTAACTGATGGTGGCATAACAACCTTCCTGGTCTTGATGCAGAACTTTACTAGATCATTTTTAGAGGATCATTTTTTGTTGTTATTGTTCAGTTCATGGAAATGAGAATGAGAACACAAATTGTTTATGTGGGAAAAAAAATCTATTTTCTGCAATTACTGGAGACAATGAGAAATGAGAGTTTACCAAGGGAGATCAAAGGTAACAACTGCATTTTTGATATTCATAATTCATTTCCTGGGTCTGCCTTTGCATGTGGGGTAAATCAGTTTGGTAGCTGATAACAGCAGGACACTCTTTTCCTGCATATTCATGCATACATTCAGTAGCTATATGGTGGGGGTGGGAAGAGATCAGGTTTTGTTTATTCCTCATCTCTTTATGTTGCAAACAGTAGTCCTGACTCACTTCCTAGTCCAATCCTAATTTTGCTTAGATGGGGAATGGAGTTGGGGCACACAGGAGAATAAGAAATGTATTATTATATGTTTGCTGTCCAAGAAAGTGTAATATATCTGAGAGTAACAGAGTATTTGAAACTAGAGTACTAGGTATCAGAAAGCATCATAGCTCCATTGTCTCCATTCATTTCTACAAACATGAATTTTGTTTGGAACTATATTTACTTTGAGTTTTTGAGAAGGGATGAAAAAAAAGAAGAAAAAGGTGATAGAAAAAAAGCATCTTCTTGAAAAGGCACTCTGTGTTTTTATCTTTCACTTCTCCTGTTGACTCGTTTTAAAGGCAGACACCTGAATAATTCAGACAAGTAACTTTCAATATGATGAGTTCCTGTGGGGTAGGAAGGAAACCAAAAACCTGTCCCGTTTTCTTCAGCAACAAGAACTCCTTTGAAAACTGTGTTGATAGTTCTGAGCAAATTCCTAATTGTACAAATCTCTGGATCTTCCTTTTTCTCACTCAATAAAACATATTACTAACTCTCTTACTAGCAACTGTTTCAGAGTTTCAGTACAAAAGAGTATTTCTGAATAGGTTGATGTTGCTTTCTGCAATAAATGTTTTCCGTTTCAAGATGCTCAGAGTTTCTGTACACACCTTCAGTTAGAAAAAAAAAAAAAAAAAAAGGAATATATGCCTGCATTGTAGTAGAATCTTTCTTACTGTTTCATGATTACAGATAATTTCTTACTAGTTGAAAAGGTAGGTCTCTTCAGAGTTATGAGGAGTACTGACTTACTGACTCAGGCTTACTGAGTTGTAAAAGAGTGTACTTAGGTGAAAGAAGGATGATATTTGCATTTAAATCAGTAGCTTGATCTAGAACCTGACAGCCTACAGGGTCTAAGCAGCAGTCATGTATCCCTAAACAAGTACCACAACAGTTCTTTTGTAAGTTTATGATACTTTTTGTAACTAATTTGTCATTAAAAAATAAGCTGTTTGTTTGTGTATTGTACTGTTTCTTACAATTGTTTAATAATTATTTTTCCAATGGGAATACGTACATATTGTTTTAAGCTTTTTGTGGCAAAGAACATGTTTGATCTGTTTGTAATGTTCCCTGTAAATTTACGTTGCTATATAAATATTTATCAGAAATAGCAAGAGCAGGCTTGGTTTAGGCCCACATGAATGCAGGAAGACCAGCTGCACTCTTCAAAAAGAGCTGGTAGCACATGAACTCTCTTTCAATCAAGACTGATGAATTTATTAGCATATGTGAGATTGTGTGGGAGCTTCACTGGTGGAATATAACACAGCGGAGGAATGAGAGCTGATTAGCAGGGTGTCTTGGCTCAGTAGTCGATACTCTAACTTACTCCCCTTACATTCAATGTAAAGTTTTCTGTGTCTGTCTGTATAGCAGGAGGATTAAAAACTGACACAGAAGTTGTTTCAAGATCTAGTTGCATTTTTATTTCACTAAATGGAACATATCATGATAAACAGAGAAACAAAATATGATTTTAAAGCATACTATTTATATATACATACTTATATCTATATACATATGTACAATACAATATAATACGTATGGTATACACGTTAAGCCAGAACCTATGTTCATTGACAATAATGAGATGGACTGAAGTTTTACATTTGGGAGACAATGCAACAACCATTCTTTTAAAAATTACGTGTAAGTATTGTGCTATCATCAGGCACAATTTTAAATTCTCTTTTACCCCCCATAAATATCTTTTTCCTTTTCGCACAGTATCAGCACTGTGTAAAAATAGCACACACATTTTGCACGAGCATTTAAAGATACTTTTATTTCTCAGAAAAATATTGATATTAAATCCTTTGCATTGTATTTGGAGATTCGTGACCTTATAAAACATTTATTCTCACATCATGAAAAAATGGAGGATTTCTTTGAGACTACTACACTCTTAGCAGCAGTATTGTTTTGGATACTTCTCTCAAAGATACTAAACAAATTTATATTCTTTGTTTAAAAGATGTAATTCATTGCATGTGGTATCTTGTCAAGGAGAGGATGCAGCACATTGCATATTTGGTATCTAAAATCGCAGATTGGCATTGTGGTAAATGGGGGCCTGAAAGCAATAGCTTGTTTGTAAAGATAGGTAAAGATTTGTAAAGGTATTTGTAAAATACTGCAATGACTAATTTTAAAGTCTAAAAGTAGATAGGAGAAATTAATAGAAATTAGAGGCCTTGAACTCTGGCATGTCTTTTGACATTTATTTTTTATATGCATCTTTACTAAAAGGAGTATTTTTATATTTAATTGTAAAATTGTATTTGTACTGTAAAATGAATCAGTCACAGATCTGGTTCACTAAGGTAAATTCTGTATTAACACAGACACCCTATCTGAAAGCACTTAATATTTAGTATGTCTTATTTAGATCATAACAGATAGAGGAGCATAAGAAGACAATATTATTATACCAGATTGATATACGACTGTCTTATTTGCTAGCCTACTGTCAAGTTTATTTAAACTATTAGAGGAGATGAGTGTTTCAGAGGTTTGAATTAACTATTTCAAGAGCGATACATGTGACCAGCACCTCAGCTGGTCATCCACCTGGATGAAGCTTTAAGTAATGCAATACCTGGAGTAAGTTAGAGTATCGACTACTGAGCCAAGACACCCTGCTAATCAGCTCTCATTCCTCCGCTGTGTTATATTCCACCAGTGAAGCTCCCACACAATCTCACATATGCTAATAAATTCATCAGTCTTGATTGAAAGAGAGTTCATGTAGACATTAGGAAAAATTCATCAGTCTTGATTGAAAGAGAGTTCATAGACATTAGGAAAAACTTCTTCACCGAGAGGGTGGTCAAGCATTGGAACAGGCTACCCAGGGAAGTGGTTGAGTCTCCATCCTTGGAGGTATTTAAAGAACGGATAGATACGGCGCTTGAAGACATGGTATAGATGGACTTGGCAGTGATAGGTTGACGGTTGGACTCGATGATCTTAAGGGTCTTTTCCAACCTTGACAATTCTATGATTCTATATAGTCTCTTTTGCAGAAAGGGTACACAGGATCAAGATGAATTAAATGACTTGACGCAGAGTAGGAGTCTCTGAGGCCAAAATTTTGGGATTCTGCCGCTCTTCCTTACCCCCAGCCACCAGGGTGTATGTAAGTTAGAGGAAGGTCATCGGTAAGAGAAGAACAGTAAGACACCTTAGCGCATTACAGGAATCCTGTTCACAAGTAGCCTGGGAAAAATCTACCTGTGCTTTCCATCAGAAGACCTTTCCAGGAGCCAGGAGGGACATAGTAAGCAAAACTTCAGTGAGAAGACAGAGAAGAAACAGCTGAGAAAGTCGCAATCCCCCCAAAAATGCAAAGATTCCTGTGCAGTTTTAGGGGACAAAGCTTTCATTGTTTCTTTTTGATTATATCAGAACTTAAAGGTTTTGACCTAAGACCTAAGGTGCCACTAGGCAGATTTTCTAAAATATTTGGGCCCTTAAAGATACAGTTAAGTGCCTCAGTTCTTATTTCACAGTCAGTGGAAACATTGCTGGCTGCTGGTTTTTGTTCTTAAGTTCCTAAGTATCTTTAAAAACCTACTCAGAAATTCTGCCCATCCAGGTACTCAGTCGCCAGAAGAATACTGAAATTCAGCTTTCCTGGGGAAATTAAGATAATATGACTGTGAAATTGAGGCCTGAACACATGCAGTTACTGAAAAACAGGAACTTCACAGCTTTGCTTTCAAATTTTGGCTGTAGTTCAGAAAAGCACTTTAGCACATGCTTAAATCCCATTAACTTCAGTGAAAGTTAAATGTGTTCTTACGTGTGATCCTTAATAGGAAAGGTCCTTTCCATGGAACCTTTCAGTTGGAGAAAAACCCAGGACAAGAGGAGAGAAAAAAAATGACAAAACTTTTGAAAAAAACAGTAAAGTTTTTCTCACAGAATGGTTTTCAATTAGTCACTATGATCTGCATGTAAAATGCTAAGAAGATGTGTTTTTCATGAATTTTCAAAAACATTGTTGACATAGGTAATTTCTGTTAAAACATATACAACTTTTGCTTTTAATTTAGGATATTTTTAACTTCACCTTGATGATTACTCTTTCCAGAAATCATTTCATCCTAATATCCTAAAAAAGTGATGATTGGTTCAAACTCTACTGTAGAAAACACATTGTGCTAGTGTATATATATGAAGGCTGAATTTCTGAGAGAAAGATAATTTCTGTTAACACTAACAAGTATATTATTTGGTTTTGTCATGGTGGTAATACTTACCTATATATTGTTACCCTCTGTGTGTTTCTCTTTTACTTTCCTGTATCTATATCTATATTTTAATTTAATTGATAGTGAATTCAAGTTATGAATTTTATTCATCCAAATATTTGAACAGTACAAGCCAGAGGCAGATTAAAGCTAACTGGAACCCACATGAATCAAACTCTTGGCTCTTCTGCACATTTCAGTGGAATGTGAAGATGTCTGCAAGGAGAACAAAGTTGTCCCCCCAGCTGAAGGGGCTACCCATTTGCATATTTGGAAAGGTTGTGGTGGCCTGGACACGAATTCATATCCTTCCGATATTGAGTGAGGATGCTCACTGGCTTGGTAGTCGGTATTTTCCCTAGAAATTACATTCTTTGCTGATATTGCTTTTTGCCATTGTGAGCTCAGTCTCTGTTCTTTTAGAATTGAAGCAGTATTTCTGCTTTCGTTGAGGGTTTGAACTGACATTGGATTTTATATATTGGGCAGCGAAAGCCCCAACAGGGACCTTGGATTTACAGCTTTCCAATGACACAAATTGCTGTCTAGCATCCTTTATGTTGTTTTTTTCTTTTTTTTAAAGGAGACAACAAACATGTACAAAATATGTTAAAACCAACATCTTAGGAAAAACCTCCTCCACAGCTTCTGCGACATCACTGTAAGAAATCGATTCAGCCAGTGTAAATCCATGACCTTTGCAAGGGCTTCCACTCACTGCCTCTGTCATTACTCGATTTCCAATGGAAAGTGAGGGCACGACAAATACTATCTACAGCCATTTCCAGTCAGTGCTTATGATAGTTCTAACCTTGGGGTCAGGGAGTAGCGTGTTTTGCAGTTTAATTCATTGACTATCTGGCCCCAACTCTAGAAAGAAACGAAGTAGGGGAAAGGCAGATAAGGAGTACAATTACAGGCAGTTTAATTCACTGCCTGTGAAACAGACAGCTATTTACCTTTCAGATGCACAAAGTACAGTCAAGAAACATTTCCCATAACCATTTGTCACTGTGTGGTGTGCTGGGTTTCTGATCTTGTTTGTTGTGATATTTCTAGAAGATGTATTAATTGAATTCAACATGTTAACTTGTGGACATCTGCCTTCCGATACACCTTCATGCACTTGAGAGAGGATTAAGGTCATTCATGTCGACATGGCTGGGGTTTGTATAACAGAGAGAGGTTGGATTCTGGGCTGGTAAAATCCAAGTTAGACATTTCAGTGTGCCACATGTATGTGTAGGGGTGTCATATATGTGGCACCTGTTGGGAAGATGCATAGGGCACAGTGCAGCTGGCGCAGCCAAGTGTCAATTCACAAGGATGTAATTCTGGGTTGTAGACTGATGAATCCTGAACCTTGTCGAAAAGGGCAGGTGGCCTAATGGTCACTTAATGGTCTATGTCTTCACTAGATTTTCTATCACTGTCCAGCCTTAGAGTGTTTAGTCATCATCAGCTGTGGGTGTATGTTTGAGGCTTTGTACTAGTTACTCACACTATTTTTGTGATTTAGTAGAAATTGTGACCCAATGTTCTAGCCAAACATTTCAGCATCCAAATTATCCTTTGGTCTGGTGACAACATAAAAAAAAATCATTAAACTTTGTTTTCCCCCCAAAGATTTATGCCATAGCTTGGTTAAAGAGTAGCAACCTATCCAGAGTAGTTATATATTCCCCAAACACTACATATGTGGCTTGAGGAATTTACTGTTTTTGTTTTCGACAAGTCAAATATATCATCTAAGTAGTTTATGTCCTTTTCCTCCTGATACTGTGATTGTCTTGAATGTAAAAGAAATCTTGATTTTGATTTGTACTACTTGTGGCTCATTCACTCAGCCATCCAGATCTGTCATATATCTTGATCCATATTTGTTGTTGGAATCATTAAGTTACATGAGATAGATAACTTGCTAGAGCTGTACAATACTCACACAACCAATAAATTTAATAAAGGAAAAAACAAAAGTCTGAGCAGTAAAATGCCAGTAGTGACAATACTAATAATACACATTCCTGATGGGTATTATAGAGTGAATACAAGTCTTGCTAGCTTCATTGTAGTAATTTGTGGAATGATTTTACTCTGATTTATATATACAAGAAAAATAACTATAAAATATAATAACTATAAAATTATGCATTGTGTATACTATATATACAATACATTATTACATATATGTACCCCAAAGCAAGAACAGTAAAACTGATCAGTTGAAGGTGCACTTTAAATAAATTAAAAATACTATATTAAACAATATTTCTTGGATTAGGATGATAAGAAATTGCAATCTAATTTTACTTTTGTACCTTTAGTCATCTTTCTTTAATTGTGTGTTAATGAGTTTAGCCAGCATAGCTGAAAAGGCTGAGCAACACAATTATAAGGAAAAAAAAGATACTAAAGAGAGATTTTCTCTTGCAAGTAAAGCAGCATGTGATCTGAATCTCACTATAGGGTACAAATAACTTGAAAATTATACCACTGAAAGCTATGAATATGAAAACTGCACATGCTTTTTTATTTGCTTGGGTTTATAATGTGAAATTTATATTTTAAAACTTTTAAAACTTTTATCTCACAATGAATTAGTAGTTCTCAGTTCTATCTCCTCAGTTTATGAAAGATGTCTATCGAGGCTAGATTTTTAGGATCTCATCTGGACACTGATTTTTTTCTGTTTTTCTTAAATTTCAATATATCATCTTCCTCCTTTCATTATATTCTTCCTCCCATATTCCTTATATCCTTCTGTCATCCTTGCTGACAGCTGTCTCCTAGCTGGACATTGGAATATCCTTGATTTCTGAGGGATTTCTTTTTACTGGAAGCAAACCTTGTTAGAATACATTTCTTATGCCCTTCTTGTTGAAGCACTTCTTCCTTGAAAACACCCATTTTTTGGCCCAGAGCAGTAAGCATGATGAGAAGGCTTGGTGGCACCCACCACACCACAGCAGGAGGCCACAACATTGGTCCATCCATGGTGGCTCCACTGAAGGTGGCACCTTCAGAGACTCTGCTGGAGTTGGGACACCTGGGAAGACCTAGACCATCCATGGTGCAAACTGAGGCGTTCACTGCTGGGGAAGCCTTTGGCAGTCAGGGTCAAGGAACTGAATTCCTGCTCGGTCTAACAGATAGATAAAGGATTGGATAAGTGTATTTATTGCTTAGAGTGTTCTCCTCCTATACAGAAGATACACTCCAAGCCTCAGAGCTGTTGTTTCTTGGTTGCTCGAACTATGTAATTAACCCAGCATACCAACTCTACAGAGCAGATGTGCTGCTAATGGGTAGTTATTATATTTGAATCAGAGTATATTATATTGAACATATGAAGAACTATGATTTTTTTTAATTGCATTTTTCCTAGAATGTTTCATTTGATAACAAATGTTAGGTCCAGCCAAAATGTAATGAAATTTCCTTTCACCTACTTACTAATTAGCAATTACTGGACTCACTTACAGACATGTTTTAATGTTATTAATATTATGAAGGGGGAAAAGTGTTTCTTGCAGAAACAAGGGGATAAAATACCCTCACAATAACGGTAAAGACATCATATAATTCCATTAGGAATTCAAAGTGCCATAGTACCATCTGGTTATCTCTTCGCTGA
The DNA here is from genome assembly GCF_047370975.1 of Nipponia nippon. Lineage (NCBI taxonomy): Eukaryota > Metazoa > Chordata > Aves > Pelecaniformes > Threskiornithidae > Nipponia > Nipponia nippon. Next base: position 15,988,741 of record NW_028262358.1, on the reverse strand, counting down.
AGTGTTATTTTTCACAATTAATATACCTTATAATACATTTATTCATTGGTGAAAGGATAGTTGATGAACACAAGGCAAATACAGTATGCTGGGTTTTTTTTGCTTTATGTGAAATAAAACAGTTGCTTTTATGAAGTTCTTTACTTTCTATAGTATTTGAAATTTAGAAAACACTAAGGACAGACATTTAAGAAAGGGACTTGCCTTATTTGAATAGACCATTTAGAATAACCATGAAAAATTGAAGAGTAAAGTTTAATAAGAGAAAGAATATAAAAAAAACCCCTCTATATTTGAAGAGAAAATATCTTAGTGGTGGAGACTATTTGTTAGATAAGTTTAAAGGACTTCCTTTCTAGTTAGAGGAATTCTAATCGCATAACAAGATATACGGTGTCATTTCTTTCAGAGCAAAACCCAGAATGAAAGAACATTAAGAATTTGTTCACTTTTTAACTGCATGATAATTACTGGGAATTTAGTGAGCTGCACAGAAGTGTCATTCTCAAAAAATATTTTAAAAGCTAGCCAGTAATCTTTACTGCTGTGGATTACAGCACCATATTTTATAGGTTATGCTTAAAGACAATTTCTCTATCTGTTTTTGTGTTTGCACAACATTGTAACAATATTTCATAGGAAAGCTTTTAGTATGATCAGAAAAAGCCCTGAAATACTTCTATTTTATAATAGACCTGTGAGTTACGGCCTTATAACAGTGCATTGAAAAAAAAGGTGTTCTCAAGTACATGAACAAATAGCAGGGTTTGCGTGTCTTTCTCTCAGGAATTTGCTTCATACCCTGAGATCAGGTTAAGTCATTTATTACTGCACAGTTGTGCACAACATTTTAAACAACAGTCAGTCAAGATACCTACATGCTTTGTACATTCTGTGCCCACTGGGATTAAAAAAGCTGCAGCATCCCATTGCTACCATGGTTTGTCCCCTGTGTAACAAGAGTTTTCAGTGGTTCAGCTCATTTACAGACCTATGAGCTTTTTGCTCTTAAAACACAGAAACACCAACAATGGGTACAGCTAACATCTGGGAACTCTTTACTTCCACTGAGCATTCAGCAGAACATATAAACTTTCTGGAAATTAATATCATAAATACTAAATTGGAAAAAAAGTGTAATTTTACTTAAAGATACTTGTATGAAAATATAAATTATACAGAAAAGTGCTCGGTGAAGTACAGTGCACTTGACATGTTTTATTGTTTTAATATGTTTTTAATAGCACATTTTTACCATTTTTCTTCTTATTCACCAAGTTATTATTAGGCAACTACAATTAATAATTTAAAGGGGCCTATTCTGGCTTTTAGTACATTTATATGGCTCCCCCGACAGTAATGAGAGTTTAAAACATACTGTGTATTCTGATATCTGGTTCATAACATGAATCTTGTGTCACTTTCTATAGGATTTTAGACGGGAATTTTCCACATTAGTTTTACATTTGTGCTATGTATGTTTTTGGGGTTATAATATTTTTCCTCAGACAGAAACTATGGTCTTGAGAGGCTTAGTTATACCAGCTTTTTCTCTCTGAAATTTTCCAGTGTTGCTACCTCTGGTCCAGTTCCCAGGACTAGCATAGCTGGCAGCACTAGTCAGGATCTGGATACCATGTAGATGGTATGAAGAAGCTGCAGACATCATGTAACTTCACACCACCCTAATGCAACTCTACAGTGGCACCAAAGGGAAGGAGGGCTTTATCCATGCTGCCCTTAGGAACTCTGCTTGAGTTTGGACTCAAGTTCACAAACCAAGTGGCTCCAAAAAAGTTGCATTTATGTTATTTAAAAACAGCTCTTGGATATGAGCTGTTTCTGCAGCTTTAGTCTGACTTTCCTTACCTGGAAGTCCAGTTAGCTCACTTCTAATTAAACATGAAATGTGGGTCAGCTTTGTGACAGTGAGGACAACGAGGGAGTTTAGGCTTGCGTTCTTGCTTCAAGTTAAAATGACAGAGACAGTATTGCTTAAATTACAACTAGGCTTTTTCCTGTTCAACGACCCAATTCAGCCTCGTTTAATCTTTCCCAAATGTTGTCCTTTCACCTAACGCATAGCAAGATAGCTGCAATGCATGTGTCTATAGTTTTGTGTGTAAGAGATATACATACATATTTCTTGTGGTCAAATGAGAAGGTCATATGGGACTCAGATTCTCAGGGAAAGGATGACTTGTGCTGCCACGATGCAGCGTATATATACTGTTTGTGGATGTTTCATTCCTTGGAAACTACATAATCAGGAGGTGACACTTCCATACCACTTGCATCTACATTATTCACAAAAATCTGTGACTTATTATAATGTTTCAGGAAGTTTTATCCTGCAGCTCCCTGAAGATTAAAAAAGCCAACTTGTGAAGATCCTATTGTGGGTTTATACAAGTGAGTAGAGAAAGCATGTTACACAACAGAAACATTTTATAATATCATCCTCTGGACAGTCTTCAGGCCACACTAACAATTTTTATAGTAGCCCCAGATGTCAGATTTTTACATGGCTCAGAGATAACAATCTTATTCTTTGATCCTTTTTACTCTCTTTTCAGCAACATCTCACTAGTATGACTTCAAGAGTATACTTTAGGCCAGACAACAACAACAAAAAAACATCACAGGATACTCTTATATTTCTTCTGCCTTTTAACAGTATACATGGTAAGGAATAGTGGCTAGATTGAAAATCCTGAGAAACAAAGAAAATATATGCAGGCTTGAAGCTTGCAAGTGAATTCAATAGTAATAAAATCTTAATATTCATTCTGAACATATGACCAGCTTCCCTTTTCTGTGAATTTACAGGTTTCAGGAATACTCTATACCCTCCATGGAACAGAATGATGACTTAATTGTTCTTGCAAATGACAGCTTTACTTGGCTGTGAGTTTATGAGGCAGTAAATTTGCCTCATAACTTGCCGCATTTACCCAGCACATCTCTATGATGCTGTGAGGTATTTATTACTAAGTGTGTTTGCAGGGAAGTGAAATAATCATATAAGCACTCAGAGGAGACATCCTGTGATGAAAAAAAATATTCTTCCAATAGCATCCTTTTGGTCTCTCATTCTCTTCCCCATTCTTTTCAAATATAGGTCTACTGATATTGTGTGTTTACAGTGGTGTAAGTGGTCAGTTGGAGATGGCTAAATAGCACCAGGAATATTAAATTTAAAGTTAATCTATAGACTAGATACTTGTACTCATACATGCTGGTGATGCTCAAAGAAAGAGTAAATTAATCGAATGACTTGGTGAATTGGACTGAAGAGCCATCTAGCCAAATCATAGATGTATGGGTAAGGCAGGATACATATATATAACAATAGTTCCCTTGAGTTCATCTGAGTTTCCAGTGACGTGGAACTTGTTGAATGCAAGAACGTTGGAGATCAAATATTTCCTGAATCATAAGTGGTGCCTTTTATTTTATTTATTTTACCATTAAACGCCATCTGTCACACTTGTATCACTGAAAATGCTCATCCATTGTATTGGTTGTTTTCATAATGATTGCAAATATATAATATCATAAATAACACCAGTGCCAGTAATTTAATGGGCTGATACCTAAGTTCTGTGAAAATAAAGGTCTGTTCTCAGGCTAATTCATTGTATGCAGCGCATTATATGCATTGTATGCATAGTCATTCTCAGTGGTCCTAATGTATGCTAATACTAAATAAAGTATGTAAATCCATCCCATGAAGTCTGTTTTCCCCTTGATATATACAAATAACTCCTCCTAACACTTGTGTGAACTAAGCCTTATTTATTGTTAACTGGTAAATACATAGTTCAGTAACAAGGAAGTCTTGATTTGTCAGTAAAGCAGTTTTGCATGGGAATAAAAAAACTAGTTCAATGAAAATAAAACATTTTTCCTCTTATAAATAAAGTTATACCTTAATCTTCCAGTGATACTTTTCCCTACAGCCCAGTCCCTGTTCACTGATATAGATTCTGTAGATACATTCTTAGGACTACTGTCAGGTGTAAATATTAATGATGCTCTGCATGGAGGTAACAGGGAGTAAGGCCAGTTTTAGTCTTGGGAATATGGATTCATATTGGGCCATAAGGAGAGCTATTGTCATCTCAGTATTCTCATCCCTAATCTGGACTGTTTAAACTGTGAACATGCAAAGGGGCTGTTCGACACCCCAGCAGTGTTTCTACAGGATCTTGCTTTCAGGCTGGGCTATCACAGATGCTGCTGTGGCATCGACTTCTAAGTTTATGCTCCACAGATAGGAGGAAGCGCATTTTTCATCACTCCTTCACTCACATTTGTTGCCATTTCAGTCCCTGCAACAGGCTGGATGTAGGAAATTCAGAAACCTGCTTCACACCACATTTATGCTTCCTTTTCTGGAGCTCCCATCTTCTAAGTTGTGTCTCTAGGAACTTAAAGCAAGTTAGACAGTCAGGTCTCCTTAAAAATGTTGCATTGCCTATTGAAGTATGATATTCAGGGAGGTCAAGCAGGCCGCAACTGTGGCAGGGGACAGTAAGATTTTTCTTTGCTGTAAGATCCTTTGTGAATGGACCATTTTTATTTTTACTTTTATTTAATCTGCCTACCCAGTTCTTATGCAGGTGATGTTCTTTTCACTGTGATACTTAGCTTAAACTAAAGCTAGTTGACAATACCATGTATTTCTGAAAGATCTGTGTTTGAATCAGAACATTTGTTTTATTACTTTTCATAGCTCCTGCATTTACTTTTTGTTTTTAGAGCAAAACTATGACCCAAGAGAACAGCCAGAACAGGCACATTTAGGGTTAAGTCATAGGCCCTCTATGAACAGAGTCAAGGAGCAGCAGGAATGAGGCTTCCTCAGGCTAGAAGCTGGTTGATCACCCTGACCAACCTCCCATGGCACCCCCTGTCAGCTCCCTGTGGCCCAGCTCAGCCTGGGGTTGTTAGTCCCTCACCCAAAAATGCTGCAGTAGTGCTGGTGTCCAGAGCTGGGTAGACCTTAGGTCTGTGTTGTAGCCTTGTTTCTAGCCCAGTCTCTGGCCCTGTCTCCTGCTGCTGCTGGCTGGACAGTCTGGCTAGACCCTGGCCCTTGTTCACCATTTGTGGTGCTGAGGATGGACCCTGCTGCCAGCACCCTGCTCTGCCTGCCCTGCCTAGCTACTGCTGTTCTCCACCCAGTCGGCAAGGTGTCTTAAAGTGGGCACCACATTTCTTAAAAGTGACCCATGTTGGCTAAATACCAAATTAAAGGGGAGGGCCCGAAGGGGAAGGGATGGCAGTTTGGGGTGGCAGTGATGGCTTTCCACCACGTTTTTCTCTAGCCCTACATACACCAAGCTTTGCTCAAGCTTTGTGTTGTTACAGTTTTATCACCATATTAGTGGTGACTCACGCATGCTTGATCAGGTGCAAGTGGTGTGAGGTGGCTGGTTGCTCACCTGCTTGCAGGTATATTGTTTGGTAACAACATTTTCTATGTCTCAGAGAATAATGCACACTGTAAGTAACTGATGGTAGGTTTAGACTTAGGCCTTTCAGAATAAGACTCTGCAGACATGTACGTACGTAGCTCAGGTTAAATTTGACTTTCTTTCCAAAAAGTGTGTGATTTCTTCATAGTCAGAATTATGGAAATCAGCAAACATTGACTGATACTGAGAAGCCAAAGAAAAATTTCTGGATAGCCAGAGAATGTCACAGCATGATTTGAAAAACTCTTTATAGAGGGATGCATCCCGATATTTTAATTATCCTTTCTGGTAATGTAATCAAAAGCTAATTATGAATCATAGTTATTTGCAATGATACACTGTGGAAAAGAATTGAAGGGGACAAAAAATATCCCAGTCTCAATTGCTAAATCTCTGATTGAGCTGTCCTTTTGATCTATGTAGACTACTGACTGAGAGTTTTTCCTCAGTGCTGCCATTTTTATTCTGTCATTCCTTTTCTACTTCATATAATAAAGGGTTATTCCTAAATTTAGGGAATAGTGTGGACAAATTTGCACTGAATCACTTTGAATGGCTGCTTTTACAGCCTGCACTTTAACTACTTCAAATGTAGCCACAAACATTTCCCAATTACTATTACTATTTTGTATTGCTTCAACCTCTGTTCCCCAGGAATTAACTGCAATGTACCAAGAAAATCTTCATTCTGTATTTCATGACCTCTTCTCTGGAGGCCCTGCCTACTTGCTGAGAGCTTTAGCCAGTAGTCACCAAGTTTAGTCTACAAGCCTGTACAAATGTACATGTTTTGATTATTGGTGTTTGCATCCCTGTTGGGGAGCAGGTTCTGTTCAAGATTCAGTGTGCAGTGTGTAAAGTTTTAACATCATCTCACTCAGTGAGGCTTACTGTTCTTGAAAATTTTTTTGTTTGCATTAGTGTTGCAAAAAGAAAAGCAGCTGTGCATTATAGATGTGTCTGGATACAGTTAAAACTTTTAGATGAAGAAGCCTGTATACTTCAACCTATTTTAGAAACAACTAATAGAATTTTTTTGTTTTTCTAGTTTAAAACAGATTTTTCAATTAACAAATTCCCAGAGTTTGCTTTCAAACTTTATTTTTATTCCTTGTTAAAGATCCATGACAGCCAGCAGTCACAGGAGGGTTAAATCAAACAGACAATCTTAAAATATATGAGAGACATAAATACTAGTGCAGAACACTCCTTCCTCTTTGACAAGCAAGAAAAGGGGTTAAGGTATAAGAATTTTACCAAGTGAATTATATACTGTTTCACAATGAAGTCTGGCCAGCTAATTATCCATTAGTCCATCTGTGTATTCCATGAGAAAAAAAATGTTTGGCTAACACACACAACTGGAAACATATAAATAGTTATTTTCTAAGCTTTACTTTTCTGCTATGAGAGAATTGTGGTCAGAACTTGTGGTCAGAACTTGCAAATGGAAAGTCCAAACAGATTCTAGCTTCCAGCTATACCATGAAACCCCTTATTTACTCCCACAGACTTACGAGTATTGTCTACTACCATGCAAATTTTGAAATGCATTCCACATCTTGGGCTATAGAGATGATATTCCACTTTCTGTTGAAATATTAAAGGAGTAGTTTTGTTCCAAGGATCCTGAAATATTTTTTTTAAATATTAAATAGGCTTTGAGGCACTCTTCACATTCAGGTATAAAAAATATTGCAATCTATGACAGTGATAAATCTATGACAGTGAGATCCCATGGTTTACCTCAAAGCACAGAATGAATGCTGAAAAAACAAAAAAAAAGGAATTCTGCCTCTGATGTGCCTCTTTAAGCACTGAGATGAGGATGACCTGTCCTGGATTCAAGTACCTAAAAAGCAATAGAGAAAAAGATGCCTTCTAATATTTCTATTACTTTTCAAGTCCAAGGTCCAAGACATTATTCTATTACTGGGACTCAGGCTGAATTTATAGACCATCTACAGAAGAAATCATGTCTAAAGATTATAAGGGTACATTGCTGAATTCTCAGTCAGCAGTCCTTTCCAGAAATACTGATGCTTTTCTTTGTATACACTGTAAAAAGCAACAATTATAACAGAGGATCATGTTTTTAAAAAACGGTATTGGTTAAGATTTCCCAGCTCTAATATGAGTAGGCCAAAATCCTTAAATAAATATGTATTGTATTTATATATTACAAGATTCCAGTCTGTCTTCTTAGAGAGAGACAGATTTTTGGAAATGTATGAAATTTATTCTATTTGGAGATAATCTGCTTTATGTTGCACAGATTTTGAGTATTTCACTTCCTCTGCTGTTTTTCAAGTAACGTGTTCTGATACAAAATATTTGCATAATTGTGCTGGTTATGGCTGGGATAGAGTTAATTTTCTTCGCAATAGCTAGTATGGGGCTATGTTTTGGATTTGTGCTGAAAACAGTGTTGATAACACAGAGATGTTTTCATTACTGCTGAGCACTGCTGGGAGTGCACAAGAAGCTGGGAGGGGAAACAGCTGGGACAGCTGACCTCAACTGACCAAAGGGATATTCTATACCATATGATGTCATGTTCAGCACATAAAGATGGGGAGGAAGAAGGAAGGGGGAAGGATGTTTGGAGTGATGGTGTTTGTCTTCCCAAGTAACCGTTACACGTGATGGAGCCCTGCTTTCCTGGAGATGGCTGAACACCTGCCTGCTGATGAGAAGTAGTGGATGAATTCCTTGTTTTGCTTTGCTTGCATGTGCGACTTTTGCTTTACCTATTGAACTGTCTTTATTTCAACCCATGAGTTTTTCCACTTTTACTCTTCTGATTCTCTCCCCCATCCCAACACGGGGTAGTGAGTGAGCAGCTGTGTGGTGCTTAGTTGCCAGCTGGGGTTAAACCACAAGAATAATCTAGGTGACTTATTTTGCAGAATTTTTTTGTGTGTTTTCTTCTGAAGGTAGGATATAAACACCATCACTTAAATTAGTGACATTTATAAACAGCTGTGCATGATATCCTTCCTTCTGCATTATAGAAATAGAAAACCCATATAACACAACCCATATAGAAATATAAACTCATATAGAAAACCCATAGAAACAGCTAGATGCCTAGTGCAGGCAGCCACTTCCACAAACGCCTGGTTTCACATGTTGGCATCCTTTTGTTAGACGATGAAAATTTGGATTTCCTAGCACTTGGGCTGTGAAGTTGATTTTTACAATGCAAACACCAAGGTCATGATACTTCAGGCATTTTTGGACACGTCTTCAGTCAAGTATGGATTTTATACTTTAGTCAACTATCTTAGTGATTATTGACTTCCTTTCTGCCTGTTTCAGTGACAGGCAGTTGGTATCATATTTCTCTAATTCTTTCAGCATTAAAGAAACATAGACTCAGGGATATCTCCTTGCTCCCAGGGAGGTATAAGCACAACTTTGTCACTACCGGCCCAAGTAGAAATGTAAGACAAGGATTAGAACTACACAGCTCTACAAGTCACAATTACTTCTTTGAAGTTTTCTTAGAGTGACATAGGACATTTCCTTGCCTTAGGGTAAAATCTATTCCTAAAGAAAAAAAAAAATCTGTGTTCCTTTATAAGGATATGTGCATGTATGTCTAGCGCATGAGTATTAAACATACACGAGCATGTGTATATAAGTGTATGTGTATACATGCACCTGACTAACTCTGAATCTTCCTGGGACAAGTTAAAAAAAGAGGTTGCTTTTAAGTTTTAAATAATAATCTTACCAGATTCTTGATCAGACTCAAAGAATTTTGCTTTATTACCAGTGAGGCTATGACTAGTGCAATAAAGCAGTTTGGCCCTGTAAACGTAAAGCAGATTGCACACAGGCAAGAGACAACCGCCACCTTTTGTCTGCACTGCAGATGATGTTCCTTGCTGTTGCTATTGTTTCCTGCATTCATCGCTGATCTGCCTATCCTAAAGGAAACAAACTACATTGCTGTTGTTACTTCAGCCGAGTGACACCCCAGCCGTTTAGTAGTTATCTATCTCAGTGAATGGAACCTTCAGCATCCAGTGCCAAGGGCAAAAAATTGGGGTATTTTATCTCTTTCTGGAGCGTGAAAAAACACGGACAGTGCCATTTTTTTAATGCGTACTGATTCATACAGGACCACATGTGCAATAGCCTCGCTGTTATGTAATGGTCTGCCCACACCATAACACGTACCTTCCCATCTTGCTTGCTTTTCTCATCAGCCTTGCAATTAAAGTCTGGGCTGATCCTTTCTGGCAGCTCACCATCTGCAAAACAGGAAGCACTGGCTTTGCTGTGATTTCACACTTCTCTTGATTAAGCTCGCTTATGTCTGAGAGCCTTGAGGAGAGCCATGTAACACGTGGTGGCTGCAGCCTCACTTTCTTTGGGGACAAACAGGGAGAAAGGCGACGGTGGCAGAGTGCAATCTGGAATACCCAACAGTGCTGTCCGACTCTGTTAGTTTCTCTTACACTTTAAAGGCTGCATGCTATGAAATGAATAGTCTAATTTCAATGCAGGCAGCTCTACCTTCCTAAAGGGAATCGTGCATATTGTTTTACGACCTTGCAGCCTAATTCTTGGTGGATAAGCGCAACTGGAAGGATGAGGCTGGCTGAAGCTCTGTGAGCAGCAGTATCCTTTTTAAATTACAGTGGCTAGAAAATCAAATTCCCTCTTATTGCTGGTGTTTCTGTATATCACTTTCTACTTCTCAGGCTGCAAGACCACAACAAGGAGTTTATTAAGTATTACTGTCAACAATCTGTCACTGTTACTTCTTAAGACTGGCAGAACTGAGAACAAGCCCCCAGTGAAGGTTTTTTCAGATGTTTCCACAGTCAAATCACACTTTTTTAAAGGATGATAAGGAGCTATTATGGCCATTCAGCTTGCCCTGTTCCTTAGTAAGAACCTCACTAGGTAACTGTCAAATCCCCTTTCCATCTCACATCAGCTCTCTAAGTGATAGCTCTGCCTGTAGAAACCTATTTTTTTTCAATTAAAGACATTGTAAAGTGAAATGACTACTGCCTCATTGTAGAAATTGTTCAATTTATTCCCAATATAAAAAAATACACTGCATTTCTTGTTTATTTTTTTGTGTAGCTTCCTAATACATACATAGTCCTCTTTTCATAATATGTAGACTAACAAACTTTTGATTCACTTCACTGCTCTGACAATAAACTTCCCTCAGCTGGGTATGATTATGACAACTGCTTCTCTTCACAGCTTATTCTAACATTTTCTCCTACTACTGCGAATCTCCTTGGCTTAGTTGTCCTCGCTGATCATTGTGACCTTTTCCGAAGGGAGCAGGAGGGTTTGGGTTTCTTTTTAACATCAGAACTCTTATATAGTGAGTTTTGCAAATGTAATGTGCTACAACAACTCATTAGTCCATTTTGGTCTTTTAGGAAGATACTGGCTACCCACAGTCATTGCCTTTAACTCTGTCCCAGCCTATCAGACTGGACATCAATTTGATGAAGACTGGATGCAGAAACAGTATTTTCCATATTAAGAATGTGTTTTTGTTTTGACTGCATGGAATGCCTGAAGCTGTGGGTGAGAAACCCACAGAGGATTAATCTCTGATTTGCTTTCATAGTGTATTCTCAAGAAATTTTTAAGTCTCAAGTTATTTCCAAAGTTGCCAAGGCACTAATATCATCCAGCAGCTTGCCATCTTCTTACCTTAATTCTTGATATTACCTGGAACTGTGGTTTTCCCCGTGCATGCAATTCCTTTTATGACACTAGCACTTATTTAATATTTAATGCTCCTAACATTACTGGGTCTGCTCTGAAGGCTGCTGGGTATTACATCCTTAAAATGTTAGTACAGTGAGTTTCCCATTTGAGTTTGATTTTTTTTTTTTTTGCGGGGATCAAAGTGAAAAAATTTACTGGAGCTCCACAGAAAATGGTTCAGAAAAAAACTCGGAAATAGCACTGTGATCTTGGGACTAGATTTGACACTACAGATTGGTAGTTTTCATCTTGACACCATTTTTAAAAAGCATAATAATGTGAAACATTTTAATTAGATCAAATTGAAATATAATTTGATGAGTGTATATGAATATGGTAAATAGATGTGATCAGGATTCTGTAGTGATTCATTATTGAGTTATGCCATGTAAAACAAGCATAATAACTCACAACGAACAAGTATTTCCTGAATACTTGTATTTTTTCCTAAGTTGTACTCAAACCAATGTTGTCTTCTTCAATCCTAGTAAATTCTATATAAAGGTATTTGTGTGTAGGTCCACATATGGTTGGAGAGTAAGATGTTCATCATCATAACAAAAATATTTACTCGTAATATAGTCACTTGGAGATATACTGACATTTGTTATATGTCTCAAATGCTTAACTTATTGGAGCTATTCTCATTAAAAAGCAAAAATTCTGAGTGTTTACTGATAATAACATCTATGCACCCATGAGACTGTGACTATAATTTGTGAGAGTCTCTTTTTATGTTAAAGGTGTCTTTATTTATTGAATTGAATTAGAGGCTGCCTAAGAAAGGTCGTCACTTTTAACGTCAGCAGTTAAACTGCTTTAGGACAATCAAAAGTTCCAGTAGTACAGGGATAACTTTCATCAAGACCTTAGTATATTAAAATACAAAAGAAGACCAATTGCTTCACATTATCATACCCGTAAAGAACCTGTTGGATCAACCACTTTTGAAACATGCTTTACACTAGTGCCTTCATTATTTCTTGACAATGCAAGATAGCATCAGAAGCCCTACTAATACCAAGAGTGAGACTCAAGTTTTGAGTCATTAGTCCATGCTTCAAGCATTGGAGAATCTATGCTAGGAAAAACAGATAGCATAACAGAAGAAAAATTACTTTAACATACAGCCCCCAACAAATGTTAGTTTTAGTAAGGTGGAAAAGAAAGGATGATTCCACAACAGGGCAATGGCCAGTCATATGAGTTTTTCATTATGTGAGAGTTTCCATTTCTTAATAGGATTATTTGCATGAAGGAAAGTTCCAGGAGCAGATCTGGATTTTTTTGTTTTGCTTTTTATAAAAGAATTGTTCCAGGAGACAAACATAATTTGTAAATCTTCTGCAGGTTTAAAAACTGCTGTGCACAGAATAGAAGTGGACTCATTTTCCAGGCAACAATTCTGTAGAATTTTTTTTATTCTAATTGCATAATATAAACTTATTGAGATAATATAACTATGTTTTATTTCTCAGCTGTAATGAAGAGAGAGGATTTAGAAATCATTTCTGGTATTTCTTTAATATTTTCCAGAACCACTTCATCTTTCCCGTAATGTAATTACTGCTTAGTTTCCTCCTGAATAGATTTGCTTTACTCTCACTTTGGACACCCTTTGTCATAGGAAACTTCAGTCTTTAAGGGATAACAGCTACACCATGTGTTCAGTGGCCTTTCTGTTTAAGGTGGGACCTTGACAGTTGCTTAGGATACAGAATTCTTTGCCAGGTCCATACAGAGATATCCACCACACTGAAGGTCCTTTAGCCTGGATAGAATCTATGTTATACTTTTGGTGTGATAGTTTCAGTGCAGTTAAAACCTATTGTGTAGATTGTGTCTGTACTGTAACTGAACTACTGAAGATTCAAAATCTGACAGTTTCTGCCTTTATGGAAAGATGGGAGAGGGCAAGATGTTGCTAGAGTAGACTGTCCTTGACTTCCTAAGTCTTACATTGGATCTCTCTCTTGAACAAGTATTTTAGCAATGAGCATTGATCGTACATTTCATTAGATGCAGCCAAGTATGTGAGGAATCATCTGATTTTCACAACTGCTGCACTCATAGGAGCAGTGGTAGCAGCTGAGGTGGAGCTGCTGGTGAGGCTGAGTGCAGACCTGATGGTCACCGAAAAATGATTAGCTGAGAAACTAAATTTAAAGCACACCTAAAACTGGCAAAAGTAGGAAGAAGGTTAAAAGTCCAGGTGCAGAGGAAAGAGCAAGGGCAAGAGTTCATAATACATGAATTGAAGCAAGGGACAGGAGCAGCAATTAAAGACAAGAGATTAGGCCAGAGCAAGGACCAAAAGAAAGATAAACTGGAGACAGGAACTTAGACAGCAGGAGGGAATTGGACACAGCTGGGTAAAAAACAGGACAGGAGGATATATCATAATGTTGACTCAAGAGGAACAGGTAGAAACTGGAAATAGCCAAACAGTGTCATGAGCTACAGTGAGATGAACCTGTGTGCTTGGTAAATAGCCGTCTGGTCCTGGAGTAGTAGTATCTCTTCCTGCAAATCTTGCCTCCCCTACATCATCAGAATTGTAACAATATGACTTAGAAATTATACGGTTCCTTCCAACTTCAAGCATGTGATCTGTAAATACTATCCTCTCATTTTTCAGATACATTGTGAAAATAATATAAATAATATTTATGAAGTAATCAAATGCTATACTGAAGAGCACGATAGAAAAATCTGTGGGAAAAATAATGTCAATTTTTGGAGCTGGATTTGAGTAGCATGCAGTAAATAAAGCACTTCAAACAACAAGGATAACAAAAAATATTGACTAGCTGCTCAGTAAGTGAGCCACATCCATATTGTGCCCTGAGGCAGGCATTCTGTTGGAAAAACAGTATGTGCTCATGTAATTAAAGAGTATAGCATAATATACCCAAACAGTGGGTTCAGGTAAAACTGGCACTACAGACTTCACTCTGGTATTTCATAACTTTGGACTTCTTGACTTTACAGCTTTAAAGATGGCCATTTATAACAGTGCACTGCACACAGTAAAGTGCCTGAATACCTGGCATGGTTGCACCTCCCTACAGCTTCTCCTTAAAGAAGGAGTGCATGAGCTATTGAATTAGTTTCAAAAGTCTTGTGGGGCTGAAATGAATTGTCATATTCCTTCTATATATAATAGCAAACATCTCATGTTTTCTTCCCCATCTTTTAAGCGAGTCAGCAAGATTTAGCTGATTAGCAACCATTTGAATTATCTACTTGGTTTTCTATTAAACAATCTGCAAGTATGGTAATAAAATACCTTGTAAAATTAAATAGTAATTCACATTTTTATATATACTCAAACTATCCAATTTAAATAAATAAATAAACATTTTAATGAAAGTCTGGGCTGGAAAAATGTGGATGGTTATATTGTGTATTATTTTGTTTTGTGCTAATGAGGTTCCCAGGAAATTATTTTCCTGACATTTTAATGTAAAGATCACATGACCTCTAGCATTAATTATTTCCATGAGCTAGTTAGCAAATGAGTCCTTCAGGGCCCATGACATCTAAAAGTAAATTAATCCTCTGAGTTTTATATGATCGTTGGATAATATTTTAGCTGGGCCATTAGTTGTGGAAGAGCTGTTCTTCTCTAGTTTTTATAGGGAAAGGTTTTAAAACACCTCTGCAACTCTATTGGCCTTGTAACCAACTTGAAATTAAACATAAGGACCATCGCTTGATAGAAAGACTTTAATGTTTCCTTGCTGAAATCCACTAAAGCAACATAGCACAATAAAAGGTTAGCACTGCAAAGCTTGCTGTATGCGTTGATTTTTTTTGCAATTTTCATAAAGCATAAAATCAGAAGAATTGAGGTAATACAGCAGAAAAAATATGAGTGAATTGGAAAAGCATTATTTTGCATATAATTTTTTCTATATCTGACAGTAAAAGAAAAATTCTTACTTTTATAGTCTGTTTGATAAAACAATGATTTACTGATATGAATTGTAGGAGAAGGAGCAAAAAAAGCCATAGTTGCAAAAAATTGCAACAAATGCTGAAAGTTGCATTAAATGCTGTAAAGAAATGCACGCCTAGAATGTCTAGATGATACTCTATTACTTGTGATCCCAATCAAAATTCCCTGGATGGACTATCTCCAGAGTCTGGGGTGTTTGTGGAATTCTTTTTTTATCCTGACCAATAATTTATGAGCATTCTTAGCTCATCTTGCCTGAAGAATCTTATGCTAGTGTTCAAATGGATGCAACAGACTTACACTCTGGAGTATCCTTTGAAAACAGGCAGGCAAATGTCGTCTGTTCAATTGTGTATGCTTATATTATTTTTATAGAGTCCTACTTAACTCTTACTTACTGTGCTGGGTTTAGCTGCATTCCACTTTGTAGCATTTTTAGTCGGCAACTGCAAAACTTCACTAAAATTCTGAGTTCAAGGAACAGTTAGTAGAGAAAACGATAGCTCAGTGGGTCAGAGATGGGAGGATATAGACCACCTGGATTCTAGTTTGCTGATTCAATTCTCACCCAGCTTGATTGCATTTGAAAGATATTGCTGTCTGTGGACTCTTTGACTTGTGTACAGCAACTTAATATACTCAAGCCCCTGTAAGGAGTTTTCATGCTGCACAAGAGAATGCTATATTTGGAATTAATTGGAAGTTTTGACAGGCTGGCCAAAGTTGTGAAGAAATGAGCTATTGCTTAAACATAGACATTAGAAAAATCCCAGTTGTCACCTAATGGCAGATTGCTGATAGGGCAAGAAGGAGAAAAAAGGAGTGAGGCGATTATTCTGTTACCTTAAGCATATTTGTATTACAGTAAAAATTCTACTAGCTTTCATTGTCATGTTATGGTGCTTCTAGTTGGGATCCAGTCTATCTTCTCTCTCCAAATGCCATCAGCTCTTACTGTCTGTGCCAAGCTAAAGCTCTCCTTGGAAAGGACTCAGTTTCCATCCTTCCAAGTTATTCTCCCAGGTTTTTCTCCCTATCTGATATCACCACACAAGAAATGATAGGGTGTCTGATAGCTCCATTTGTACCTACTGGTCAGGACAACATCTCCTGGCGGGTAACTTTGACTCTTCCCTTCAAATAGAATCTCTAAGGAATCTCCTAACAGGTGATAGTAAATATGCATGGCTATTTCAGCTTCAAGTCAGTTGCATGATATTCCAGGTTGGTCTATGGACAGTAGTGAAGATATAACTCTTGCTGATGCACTTTGGCAATCCTTATTGGACAGGTTGACAGTTCTTAACTACCACAGCTAGGCAGGCCTGGGTATAACACAACAGAATTGATGTAAATCACCCTGACACATAAACAGTCTCAGCAACAGGCAAAATGTACCACCATTGATCAGCTACCTTAATGAATCATGAACAACTAATTGGGTAATGCCACAAATACTGTGATAGTCTATCACAATAACTGCAGATATTGGTTTGATTGAGAGAATTTTTAGCAGCCAGTGAAATTGCTGTCTGAACACTACATCACATTTCATTTCCTTTTCTTTTATCCTATTTCCCTCTCCCATCTCTTTTGCTGACCCTGCATTTGCTGTCCACCTCCTTGAATATCCTTGTTACTGAGAGAACGCTCTGTAACTCAAAAGATGAAGCCTTGCATAAATACGGATATATCCAGTTCTGTTTCCTTACTTCTCCATAAGCCCATTGGTACACTGTTTCACTGGTAGAACAAAATAGGAATCATTCCAAGGCTGTGCTTAATGCAGGATAGCATGGGCAGTGGCCACTGTTTATGCTGCAGGAAGAAAAGGGATGCTTTTCTTTGCTCTTCCCTGCCTCAGTACTGGGCTTTGTGCATGCGTCTGTGTATCAGTTTGCACTGGGAAGTTTTAAAGCACCTTTGTCCACAAAAAAGAAAGTTCACTATTTATGTAATCATGATCTGGAAAGTACTCTCTGAGATAGTGACAGTGGTTCACAAGTAATGTTAAGCCCTGTTAAGCCCACTGGAGCGTAGATGTTATATGCTGTCCTAAGTCTTAAAGGTTAGGAAAAAGTGCACCTAGCCTTCACTTTTGATCTGACCAATGTTGTTAGTGGTACTTTCTCCACATTAATAGACTGACTAATTTCTTCATTAGACAATTATTCAAAAATAATTACAGGTCACTTCTTGTAAAGTCTATGCTTTTGCATGAAGTGCATTAATCAGGCATCATTCTTGCTCTGAGACACAGGGAAACAGATGGCTACAGCAACAGTAGGAATGACTGTATCTTGCCTCAGCAGCCTGAATGTCTAGTCAGTCAAGAAAAATAGTTTATTATGCCCCTGATTTATTTGAACTTTGGCTATTTTGTCTCCAAAATGCACATGAATGTTAAAGTTTTAAATACAGATTTTACATTTGTTCATTTGAAAGAAAGAGATTATTTCGATAAGGAAGCAAATTATAATTTCTGCACCTAACTTATAAAGCTGGACTGATAAATATTTTCTCCCTTTGTCTGTTTGCAAAAAAGATACTATAGATTGCAAAAGGAGCCTGCCTAAGAAGTCACTTGCAAAAATTCAAATTTATTATCTCACTCCAGGTTCGAGGCTTAACACTGATGTTATTTGTGTGGTTTTATGTTCTCATGACTTTATTAAGTTCAGTAGATTTACCTGGACTTTAGAATGTTGCTTTTTAGCTGTATCTAATATAGCATGGGGACCTGCTCCTGATGAACCCAACTGTCTAGGTTTATTGTTGAATTATAACTCCTCAGTTACCATGCCAAGGGGGAGATGGAAGGCACACTAGAAAAACATTGGTGTTTCAGTGAGGAAGAGAGCAGCTCTGTCTCTTAAGTGCATCTTCTGGGGCAGTTCTTATCTGAGAAAATGAACTCCTTATAACAACTGTTGCCTCTGCTCTTTGGCCAGGCTTTGTTACTGGTGATATAAAAGGCTGTAGTTGCTGTCCTTTAATCTTGGAGTATGAAAAACACAAGCTTGCATTTTGTTGGTTCTTGTTCTGAAGCAGATGCCAGCTTCACAGCCAGCCTTCCTTAGCATCACTGGGTTCACAAACAGATCCTTTCTTTTTTTTCCCTTAGAAAGACACTCTTTAAAAAAAAAAAAGGAAAAAATCTTCAAAGGACTGTACGTAGATCAACTTCTAAAGAATACCACGTTGTATTGGGTTTGTGTGGCAAGGTTTTGGTATTGGAGAGGGCTACAAGGGTGGCTTCTGTGAGAAGCTGCTAGAAGCTTCCCCTATGTCCAATAGAGCCAATGCCAGCCGGCTCCAAGACGGACCTGCCGCTGGCCAAGGCCGAGCCAATCAACGATGGCGGTAGCGCCTCTGCGATAACATATTTTAGAAGAGGAAAAAGTTGCTGTGCAACAGCAACTGCAGCTGGAGAGAGGAGGGAAAATACGTGAGAGAAACAACTCTGCAGACACCAAGGTCAGTGAAGAAGGAGGGGGAGGAGGTGCTCCAGGCACCAGAGCAGAGATTCCCCTGCAGGCTGTGGTGAAGACCATGGTGAGGCAGGCTGTCCCCCTGCAGACCATGGAGGTTAACGCTGGAGCAGATATCCACCTGCAGCCCATGGAGGACCCCACACTGGAGCAGGTGGATGCCTGAAGGAGTCTGTGACCCTGTGTGAAGCCCAAGCTGGATCAGGCTCCTGGCAGGACCTGTGGGCCCATTGAGAGAGAGGAGCCCACGCTGGAGCAGGTTTGCTGGCAGAACCTGTGACCCCGCAGGGGACCCAGGCTGGAGCAGTCTGTTCCTGAAGGACTGCACCCTGTGGAAGGGACCCACGCTGGAGCAGTTTGTGAAGAACTGTAGCCCATGGGAAGGACTCACATTGGAGAAGTTTGTGGAGGACTGTCTCCCATGGGAGGGATCCCACACTGGAGCAGGGGAAGGGTGTGAGGAGTCCTCCCCCTGAGGAGGAAGGAGCGGCAGGAAAAATGTGTGATGAACTGACTGCAACCCCCATTCCCCAACCCCCTTGTGCCACTGCAGGGGAGGAGGTAGACAAAATCGGGAGTGAAGTTAAGCCCAGGAAGAAGGGAAGGGTGGGGGAAAGATGTTTTAAGATTTAGTTTTTATTTCTCATTATCCTGCTCTGATTTTATTGACAATAAATTAAACTAATTTCCCCAAGTCAAGTCTGTTTTGCCTGTGACAGGAATTGTTGAGTGATCTCCCTGTCCTTATCTTGACCCATGAGTCTTTTGTTATTTTTTTTTCCCCTTTCCAGCTGAGGAGGGGAGCGATAGGGCAGCTTTGGTGGGCACCTGGCATCTAGCCAGGGCCAACCCACCACAATAGTATTTAGTGGTATCTGACATTGCCATAGAAGAAAGGCTCATTCTTCATTGAGTTCTCTACAGCGAATAAAACTGCACCTAGTTGGAGGTAGTTGAACAAGGAATGTCAGCATGTTACACTTTTTCACAGGTGTAAATAATGATGTACATTGTGGAAAGCAGGCCTGCTAGTGTTAAACTTCCAGACAGTTCATCAGAAAAGATCCATTTCATTATAATGCATTGATTCATAAGGTAAGAACAACCTGTAAAGAAGAAGAGACAATTTCACTCTGACTTCATGCTGGCAGTGCTTATCCTAACATGACACACCTTAATCCCAGACAGCTTCGATATAAAATGCCAAGGCAGCATTACCTGGGGTCTGCAAGAGCACAGGATTTTTTGTCAACTCACTAAGGGAAGGCAGCCTCTCTGCTCCTTCTGAAAGAGTGATCATTTCATCAGGCACATTGAAGCTTAGAAATTCTAAGTTGCAATATAAACAATGGTTATGATTCCCAACCCAGCTGGTGCTGTCAGGCAAAAAAACCTGCAGTCATTTGAATGCATCAGGATAAACACACTAGAACGCTAATTTGTTCAGCTACCGTTCCAGCTTGTTACCCATCTTTGGCAGATGTAAGTGCTTAATTACAGTAATGATGTCCACAAGTATCACAGAAGATGGTTTATCAGGTGTTTATAATACCAACAAACATTATCAGACTGAAGTATAATAAGCAACATCTCCGTCCTCAAGAATTATGTGCATAATATTGTAAAACATAGTCAGAAAAAACATTTTTAGTAGAATTTGCCATTTAGAGAAGTGGTTTCATTCTGGTGCTTGGATTATGGCAAATTTATGAGGGGACCCATGCAAGACTCTGGTGGGACCTGTGTTGTTTCTGCTCTGCTCTCCTTCTGGCAATTTCTTCAAAGGGCAGAAGCCAAGAGTTTGTAAGTCCATAACCCTTTTGTTTCAGAGAATTTGGAAAAAAAATCAAATTGTAACTAAACCAAGTTCAGAAATTTCTAGATGCTCCATAAAATGGATTTTTTTGCTCAGTTAAATTTATTATGACATTTAATTAGATATTATTAATTATTATATTATTATGTAAAGCTAAGGAGCCGGGCTATTTGAGCAGGGGCCTGTACAGCTCACAGAGCACTGCTAAGCACCTTGCTTGTGGATATTACTATGGAGATATGACATGGTAGAAGCCTCCCTTGCATTTCTGCATTAAGTCACCCATTGTCAACAGTTTTTCTGTCCACATCCTCCAAAAAAACTGCTAAAGGGCTTTCGCAAAGAAAATAGTTGTGCACTTTATAAATATAGGTAAGCCAGTTCTCCAGTCCCTCCTATTCTAATATTTGAACACACTTGCAGTTTGTTAACAAGTTGGAAGGAGGCAACCTGTAAGTACTGACTTTGGCTGTCCAGAAACAGTGCCCCTTCCGTGTTATTTTTATCCCTCCCTCCCCAATGCTCTGTGACAAAATTTGGGTTACAAGTCTTTGTGGCAGGGATTGCAATCTCCCTCCTGCCATCACCTAGCAGGAAGGGGCTTTGCAGTTGACATCCAAGTGCTACAGGATTAATACTTTGATTACAAAATAGTTTTGTACTACTTTGAAATGCTGGTTTCTGTGAAGGGTTACACAGTGTGGCAGCTGAACATTTGTTGAGATAGTCCCTTTGAAAACATGATTACTGAGCATAGCATTTTCACTAGAAGTGCTTGTGAATAATGCGCATTAATGAGTTGTAGTATCTATGTTTATGTGCTCTTTATTCACCTAATTCATGGTACCTCACTGTGAACACAATAAACCATGGCACAAGTTGTGCAGCATGAATAATCCATGGTTAAAGAGTAAAAAAAAGACAATGTGCTATACCACACTTCAACACACATCAGTATATAAGCGTAACTCTTTTGGCATTTGCTGGGAAGAATACCGCATGTATCCTTGATTACCACCAACTTATGAATTTCTTTCAACTAATTAAATGGTCTCTGTCAAAAACAAAACAAAACAAAACAAAACAAAACAAAACAAAACAAAACAAAACAAAACAAAACAAAACTTTAAAAACTGGGAATAAGTAGTAGAATTCAATTTCTGTGTTGATACGTTGGCATTTTGCTAAAATCCAGCTAACAAAACCATGGATACACACATGTAATGTGTGTGCATACAATTAAAACATCTAAACATCTAGATATTTAACAGATTTTTGGAAGTGAAGAAGCAGACAGTTTTTCCAACTAAATATTCTCCTGCAATATAAAAACGTTAATGGCTGATGTGTTTGCATATATCAAATTTTTAAATAAGGAAATTAATGTAAACTTGTGCAATCAAGACCTTTGTGTAGATTTTGGAAATAATCTAAAGAATTTTGATGGAGTAAATATATAGAAATTTAACCTGTGACACTGAAAAATATGTGATACTGAAAGGCACTGGCTACTTAATTCACATAGATCTTGGTGAGGTAATTAATACTTCTGAAAAATCCACTAGCTGCCTATTTGCAATTTCAGACAATTTAAAATTCAGGACATCCATTACAGTTATGATTTGGAATCCTGAGGATGTTGTGTTTTTAATGAACTAATTTTTGAAAGCTAATTATACCTGAAAGATCTCAGTCCACGACAAAAGAAGATTTAAGTGAACTTCCCATTGACAACATTTTACACACAGCTTGGGTACTACTCATTAAAGCCCCAGCTAATAAAAAGGAAATATTATTGTATCCATCCTAGACTGGATTTTGGTACATGTCTGAAAATATAAATTTAAGTGGGCAGACAGACAGCCCTAAATCAGTGCAGCACTTATTCTCACTTATATACTATTTTCAGAATTATAGGTAGCACTTTACAGGCTTTGTGGAGATCCTCCAAATAGAGGTGAACACATACATGCCGGGTATGTCTTGTTAATTATCAAATCAGACTGAAGTAAAATTCTCCTATCCTGTAAGTGGTACTAATTATTAAAGTAATGATTGTTTTGAAAATGTATCTTAAAGTAGAGTATGGTTTATCTCACCTGAAAGAGGCAGGTCATTTTAAGCATTGCCAAATGTCGATGATGATTGTGTCATTTAGACCTTAAGCACAGGTATGAATACAAGTTAAATGGTATGACTGTTAAGAACAAAGGAAGGCTTTTTTCACAGCATTAAGATGAAAATGGGGATCATGGCTGGGGAAAAAACATTCATATGGCATAGTTTATAGTGCAATGTTACTATTTCCGGAAGAATAATCCTCTTGAAAGATGTCTCTTTACCAGGAGTATAGATATCCTGCAAATTATGATTCCCTTATTGTTGACAGAGATTTCCTTTCAATGTACTTTGTCAATTGAAGAGCAGAGGAGCACTCCAGGTAGACAGCCCACATGTTATCTAAATACAGGGGGAGAGAGTTTTGGCTTCCTTCTGATGATTTTCTGTGCATTCAGGATAGTTCTTTTTTGTTTGATTTTTTTTTTTTTTTAAAACAGACATTTGCACAAAATAATCCAAAGTAGAACAAAACAATTATGAGGCAATGTTAATCTCATCTAATATTCATATTAATGACCTATTTTTAGACAAAACATTATTATTGTACCTCTGCTATAAAGTCGTCTTTTATGATTACATGAATGGATCCTTCAAAACAAACAGAAACTGCCTGCATTTGCAACAATACAGTAATTTTGATTGCCTTTCTTTTGTTCCCCCAAAGAGCTATTTTTCATTTCTCTTTGAGACTAAGAAACTCTTTTTATTTTAATCTGATTTCTTTTTTTTTCTGGCATAGAAACAATCAATAAGAAACCTGCCTCAATACCAGAAGAGAATGACCTTTGTATTCTCAGCTGATGATACTGCAGAAAGGTTTGACTCTGGTGTCAGGCTATTATTTCTCTCTATTTTCCAGCTACATGGAATTTTCCTAATATATCTATATATAAAATTAAATGAGGTCGTTTATTATAAATGAACACAGATGTCTATAGTTCTGCTTGAATAGCAGCATTTTTCTTCACCAAACATTATTTAAAGAGTCATTAGAGGTTTTATCAGGAAAAATTTTAAATGTAAAGAATGACTTGACAACTTGTGAGTATAGGTGTACAGCAGTATTGCTTCTGTGTTTTGGTGAGATGGTCGAAATAACTGCACTCTTATCTACTCCTTTCTGAACCAAATAGGTCCATACACACATTTTGTATCCTCCTTTCACTTTTAATGATCTATGTTGATGAGTTTAAATCTTTGCTTCATTCATTCCTGCCATTTCTTATGCACAGATTAGAAATAAACCAGAGCAAACAGTTTAGATTTCATACTTCATTCTTCTCCTATTCATAAT
The DNA here is from genome assembly GCF_047370975.1 of Nipponia nippon. NCBI lineage: Eukaryota > Metazoa > Chordata > Aves > Pelecaniformes > Threskiornithidae > Nipponia > Nipponia nippon. Next base: position 15,964,824 of record NW_028262358.1, on the reverse strand, counting down.
CATAAGCTGGGAATACCTCATGAAGTATTTGTCCCCAAACTGGTCTGCTTTTAAAAATGTCTTTTTGCATTTTGCAATTGCCAAACAATAATGGCCATTTTTCTGTCTGTATTCACATTTTATGGACCTTCACAGATTTACACCAAGTGATTATTTACTGCAGTTGTTATTTATATGCTGCCTATACAGTTCCTGCACTGCTTATCTGCAGAGCTTTCATAGAAAACATGAAAGGGAGAGCAAGTCCTCAGCTTGAGTAAAGTAGATGACGGTTTGATAAATCAGGACCTAACACATCAATGTATTAGGAAACAATCTTGAGAGGGGAGACACTAGCTATAACACTGAGCTGCTCAGATTACATAAATATAGATTTATGTTGTTGACTCCAGTAAAAATGTTGGCAAAACCCAGGCACACAAATTTTCTTTAGGCAGTGTTTGCCCTATAGCACCTAACATTGCTTACACCAATTTAAGAGGTACCTTTACAGCTCACCCGTGGGCTTCTGGTGGGCAGCAGCTGAAAAATTGATATTGTTTAGCAGAATATCCGTCACTGTTCCCCAGCTTTTAGGGGCTGCAGAAACGGTTGGAATAACATGATAGCTGAGACCTTCTGCAGGCTTCCTGTGGCACTGCTGGATTTCACACATAGACCATTTAACTATTTTCTTTCAATTTATTTCTTAATCATTTTAATTATGCTTCATTACATCCCCAAAATTGCCAAATGCTAATGCTTTTTCATGGGGTCATTCATTTTAATAAGCTGAGCATTGCACATACTGCAGCAAAAGCTGAACACTAGGCTATTTTACATTAATCATAAGTTTTAAGTTAAAAACTGCAAAGAAAATGTACATTCTTATCAGTTATGGCAAGTGCTTCCAAGTAATTCAGTAACTATCTGCGCAGATCAGTTGTATTTCTTTCTAGCTGTGCTAGCAACACCACAGCACTATGAACCTGAGAAAGTTCAGTTTCCTGAACAAATGACCTCTATCCTTATGGCAGGCACACCACTGCAGCAGCATTGCCATCCATACCAGAATCACAGGGGTTCAGGAAATCTTAAGGACAGTCAGTGGAAAAACTGCAATGTTCACTTTAACTCATTATTTTGTGGGAAGCCACCAGCTCATTTTGAGCGTGGAAGACAATTTTTATACCCTAAAAGTTATGGAGACCAACATGGTCTGCTGTGAGTTCTCTTGCTGACAAGATGAATTGGGCTTTTGTTGGTAAATTGGAGGTTCAACTATCAGAGAAGATCATCAGCCAACTAAAGGTGGTAGAAAGCTTTGCTTATAGATTGCTTCTCGACAAGTCAGTGTCATCAAAGGAGGTGGTAGCTGGCCGTAAATTCTTTATAATATTATTGTCTAATATAATAGCAAAGTGTGAGTAGATCAGGACACCATAGTTATCTTTACTGGAGTTATCCATATGTCTAGATGTAGAATTTGTATGCAGTCAATGGAAGACTTGATGTATGGGAAGTTTTGTGATGGAGGTTTGATTTCCCATTACTACCCTTTGGATGTATTCCTCTTAGAAGACAGAAAGGTCAGTCAATCTAGAATGACAGAACTTCGTTATTTTCCATTTGTTTAAATTAAATATTGAGGTCAATCAAAGTATAGAATTAGATTACAGTGTCAAGCCACCTCTTGTGGCAGCTTGCAGAAAATACTACTTGTGCATAAACCAAGTCTATTTCTCTTCACAGAAGTAAGGTAATCAGCTGAGGGAAAAAAAAAGGAGTCTATAGCTGTAATTGGAAAAGGACTGTGAAAGCAATAGGTGGTGTTCGTCTCATCTTTAGTGAAAATAATGTAATCTAAAAAGCCAACTGGTTTAAGCTACTTGTTTTGGGTCTCCCAGTAATCTATGGAGACAAATGCCTCCATAGTGCAGTTCACCCCGTCCCATGGACAAATATCCAAGACTGGTTTGATGAAACAGTCATTCAGCAGGTGTCTGTCTGTGTTGGTAAGGTGAAAGGAGACAAGATGAGCAGCTTGAACTAGACACATGGATTTTTACACAAATAAATCCTGTAATAAGTGTTAGCATTTTGAGGATATAATATATTTTGTGGATATATTTTGTCCCTTTATTTTTCAATACTACATTAGGTGACTTGCTGTGCTTGCATTATAAATTCTATAATAAAGAGGAAGAACACTTAATCCTACAGTAAAAAATCCTCATTAATATTAAGAACTGCTGACTTTTGTACTCTTGAGAGTCTCTTTATGTGCTTGTATCTGGACTCTAAGTCTGGATCCTGATACTCTGTCACCGTTGAAGTCTGCATGCTTGACAGCCTTTCTTAGGTTTTTTCAATGCTCATGGCTTTTAAGATCACTGCAGTTTGCTGAATACATAAATAAAAATTTAGAAGATCTATTTTTGCTCCAAACCAAACTCTTACATTTATTGACAAATTTTGCCAATTTTATATATTTGTTTATGATTTGCTTTCCAGTTACTTTGTCAAATTGAAGTGTGTACAAAACATAAAGTGCAGAGTAGAGGAAGCAGCTGTAAAAGCTTCAGAGCTGTGATGGAAAAAAAATAGGCTCTTGACAGTGCCTCCAGAGTCTGTGAGCCAAATGTATAAAGTACCAATAAAATCCCAGTATTAGGCTGAATGCTGAAACATTTTACAGATTTAAAAATAACAATTAAAACAAAAACCTCTCAGCCTGAGTCATCTGAAAGAGACACAAAACAAACCACTTTTGCATTTTGTATATGTACATAACTTCTTGTATATGTACATAATTTCCCCTAACTTCTGCTTGCAGATATTTCTCTAGATTTTACTGCTGAATATTGTTTACCAGAAAGAGAAATACTTGTGACAGCGATGCTCTAGGAATAGCCATACTGAAATGACTGGTTTCCACAGAATGACTTTCCAGCAAGGCTATGTTTGGTTAATGCAAAGAGTGGCAGCCCTTGTTTTATGTTCCGTCATTCACCCTTGCTCTAAGTGGCCTGTAGTCTAGGAATCTTTCCAAATCTGAGGATGATCCTGATGGATGAGCCTGAGCAGTTGTCGCATTTTTGCCTGCATCATCTATGCCATATAGCATGTAGCATTAGACTGTCTTTCTTTGGAAGCTGCTGCTTTACTTGACTGTTTGTTAACGGGCTTGTAGTAGACATGCAGTACAGCATCTCATGAGTCCAAAGGACTTCACTGAGACATTGTTGCACCCTTTGTAATTTGTGTTCAAAAAAAATACGGAAATATTTTCAGATTTGTTGGAAAGCCTGTTCAGGAATACAGCAATGATCTCTTTTTCTAGTTTGGACCTCATTGTACATTCACACCGGACCAAGCTCAACTAACTCTTATGCTTTGGCCATGTTACGTGATTGTACAGTGCCTAGCAATATTAACTTTAAATTCTGAGTGATACTTTTAGATACAATTGCAATGTATGATTAATATTCTTCCTCTGGTAAATGTCTAGGAATGTTTCTTAAAAGCACATGCTACAAACACAACTATTATGGTTAAGTAATATACCATTAATTTACAATGTATGCACATTGACTCGTTAAAACAATGCAAACTCTTGCATAGCAGGTGCCGATTCCACCCACTTTAAGTGTATCAAGTATATAGTTCAGATCTTATCCTTTGCTCCATATGCACTGAAAGAAAGTAGAAGTCTGAAAGCAAGATATCTAGAAGGCAATTTATAGCAACCACTCTAAAACAATACTAATGAATTGGCTTTCAGATGGTATAAAGTGTATTCCTTGACTTTCGGTTATTTCTGTATTCATGGTATATAAAATTGTATAATTAAAAATGGTTTATTTATGGCTATAGAAAATTGCACTAATACTGTCATATGAACTAAATTAATGTATTTTAATTTAAAAAAAAAATCAATCTTATGTCAATGTAGTGCTTGTGAAGTGCATTAGACTGACAGCCCTAGAAACTGTGCTCAGAGAAGCTGTGGGCTGTGAACTTTCGCAGGGACCACCAGTCTTTCATGGGGCACTCTCACCACAATAGAGCTAGGGCCAGGGTTCATGGTGCCATTTTGTAACAGGGACAGCTATCCATTATGAACATTACGGAATGAGGTGACAATGATGTCAGAAGATCTGCCATTTGCCTCTCAGATTATCATCACATTTAGTCACTATTGATGAAGGTCTCATTTGAAAAAGCAACTGCAGCCTTGGAATTAAGGAGGTATTATAGCCCAATTGACAAAATCAAGGATTTGGACTTGGAAGCACAGTACTGATCCCAGCTGTGCTCTGTAATCACTACATCATCAATGCTGAGGATTTGGGGGGAATTTAGGAGATCCACAGGCTCTATTCAGGCCATTTGCTCAGAGATCATTTTCACTGTGAACAAATGTCAAACTGAGTTGTGTTTATTAATTGTTCATTTCTGATTCAATTCATTTCTCAGCATCATGACATTAGGAAGTCAGTTCATGCTGATGTTCAGCTCCTGTTTTTCAGTGTAAGTCTCAAGTAAAGTGTACAAACAACCTTGTGCTGAACTGAGTTGGTTATTTAAGAATTTTGTATCAGTATGTTATACTGCTAGGTCTGCTTCTAAGGGGGTTATTGAACATCTCTATTTGGGAAATTAAAGAATAAATGACAGACAATTATCAAATAATGATTACTGAGTAAAACCAATGCATTTCTAAAAAGTCATAACCCGATGGGGCTGAAGTTCATGAAACGCCTGAAGTTTAAAAATCTATTTATTGATAAACTACAGATTTTCAAAATGTTTACAGCTAATTTAGGAATAAAACTCTAAACACTGCTGTAGAAACTACTGTTTGGGGCCTATTCATGAATATTATACTGCTTCTGCATATTCATGCAAACTCTTCATTTGCATGTAACAGGTAAATAATAAAAATAATATGCCCACAGTACTAAAGGATGAAGTTATTATGTTCATTTTCAGAATATAAGTATCTTTTATTGCTTATTTTGGATGCTTTTTATTGGTATGTATATGACATTCAAATAAATATACCATAATCATTGATTTTAATTTGGTAAAGTTGTAGAAACTAGTTTTAGTGTCAGGTTTCTGATAACACTATGCTTCTAATGACATTTGCATTAATGAATTAATTGGAATATTAAGTTGCTGACACATTTCATATTTCAAATATTTTATAAATCAGACTTTATTAACATACTGCTTAATAAAAGCAATACTTATAGATTTTTATAAATCAGTGTAAAACTTTAATTTTCATTAACTTTCCACAAGATGTAGAAAATAGGTTATAATTTTATGAGATACTGCAAATTTTCTTTATGTTATCAATTGGTACTTTATTTTAGAAATTATTACTTGCTATTCAGTGGGGTCCTTCATGTAGTTTATAGGAGCTTTATTTTGTTGCTATATTTGTACCTGAATTTACTTAGATACTACCCTATTTAATAATTAAGTAGTAAGTATACAAGTAACGACAAATATGAAGATATAATGCCATATAAAGGTAAGTGGTTTCACATGCCATCATTTCAGTCTAGTATCCACACATGTTTATACTGGCACACTCCTCCCAGACAAAGGATATCTCCTAAAGTTTTGTTCTGTCCCCTGACAGTAGAGCCTAGGCATTGCTATTTTTGATGACATGACAGATATCAAGTAAAGAACATCTGCGTATTTCTCATTGATTTCTGGTCATTTTCTATCTCTTCCAATGCCTTTTATTTTTGAATAGCTGATAATCAGACAGATAGCTCTGTCCAGTCACTTGTAGTATGTGTGTCACTGTGATACAGGAAACCATGAAGACGGTCTCCAGAACGTAAACTGCTGCAGTGTTGTCTTTTTTATTTTGCAAGAATGTTAAAAGCATCCCCAAGTCCTTTTGGGTTGGACAAAATGTTTTTCTGTTATGATAGTCCTACTGATTTCAATGGGCAGCTTGGTTGCAGATGATGATTGGCAAAATCTGATGCTTAATAAGATTAAACTTCAAAGACTAATTAAGCTCAATTGCAAATACTTTCATGGCTGATCATCACCAGTTGAGGCATGCCTGGCTGACAAACATTTCCAGAGTGACTCGATTTACTTATCCCAAGTGACATTCAACAAAACCAAAAATGCAGTTTTGTCCACATAGAAAGGCAGAAGTTTTATTGATTATTTGGGCAACTGAGATGCATGTTGCTATCCCCCCAAATTAAATATGATGTTTCTAACTACTATGGCTAAAAGAAAGATGAGAATTATAAATATTAAAAAAAAAATAAAAGCTGTTTTTTACTATGTAGCTTTTGGAATTATAATTAATCACTGAGTCAAAAAGCTCAATTTTATTAGCTAGCATCTGCTTATAGACACTTTAAAAGTACATGATCAACTCAATTCATCCTTCAGTTTTTAACTTTTGCTTATTGAAGTCAAAAATGGTGCTGCTTGAATAAATAGCTGGGATGAAAGCAAATTATCGGTTTATATAGAGAAATACAGAGAGCAGCCTCTTGGACAGCCTCAATACAGCATCCTGACTGACCAAGCATACCTCAGTGAGAAAACACAACAGTAATCCCATCTTTATGTGCAGACATTCACCCATATCCATCCAGGTTATTATCCACATGTAGCTTAGCACGAGGAAGAGGAATGAAGCAATGTTTGTAAGGAAGAAGTGAGCCAGACCTGGCTGGGGTCCAAGGATATCTTGTCCCTGTTAGTCCTTCATTTCATGGCATTTTCCTCCTGAGCGGAGTGGAGGCTATACTTGCTTAGTTCATCTCATAATTATAATTGTCATCTGCTTGTGTGCGGACAGATACTGCATTCTGCAAAGCAAATACTAAACCAGACGTAAGCCTGACAGAAACCAAGGACACTGCATTGGCACAGTACATCTCTGCCCCTAAGACTAACGCTGTTGGTATGGTCCTCCTGGTCCTGATACGAAATACTTTTTTTTTTGGCCATAAGTGTGCTTCACTGAGTGAACCGCAGCAAGGCTGAGTGGAGAGTAGGACCCATCTGAAACTATGAGCTGCTGCCCCTATGATGCAGAAAAGCTCTGACAAGACAAGAGCTCCCAGCTTTTGATTAATTTTTGGGCTCTGAGGAAGATGCTGCCTCATGCTATGGCTAATTACTGATAAGCAGCTGATAAATGGTTATTTGTATCCATGCAAAGTAGAAAAAGCTGAGTACTACTATCAAAGTGGACAGGGCATCCAGAACGGAGCATATTTCCTTTAAGAAAAAAGAAAAAAAAGAATAACTTACTATTCCAAGGAAAAAGGAGCTGTATAGCAATACCAAATCAGTACCTTACCTCAAGCATGTGGCTGCTTAATGCATTTGCTCCTTGGTATTGCCTTTGACCTGTTCGGTTTCCCCAGTCCAACCTATTGGGAATAGTACAGTGAAATCTTTTTCACAGGTGGCCTCTATGAATTACCCTGAAGGCAGCATCTCACCTGGAATAAAGTTGAGACTGGGATGTAGTTTTTAATAAATTTAGAACTGGTTAGATTAAAAGCCCTGAATTTAGAGTATGCTGTTTATCCTCAGAGAAGGTAAAGTAGGGGCAGCATTTATGTCTTCTCTGTAAAATTTAGTTCAGTAGCAATAAAGCAGGTTCTGTTAAATAGATAATAAATATTTCTGAAGGCCTCTTTTGGGGACTTAGTGTAAAATATAGTGTTAAAATAGAAGGCTATAGCTTAGGAAGAAAAGAAAACAAAATTCCACGCTGAAATTCTGCACAGTGAAATCCTTTGAGTAGTGGTGTACACTTGCTCATGGGTAAAGAAAGAGACAAATTCATATATGCTTGCAGACCCCTTTGATGAAAGATAGAAAGATCACAGCTGCTTATCTAAACCACTTGCAATGAGCCTTGGGGACAAAATCTAAAACTTCAGATCCCAAACCATTTTTTTCCATTACATCACCCCAGTATGAATTTCCTTCATCTACTGTATTGAATAACATCAGTTTATAGCTTCTTACAAGCTAGCTGTTGGGTGAAGACCTGATCATGAATACCAGTTTGGATCTTACTCTATCCAGCAGAGGGCACTGACATGCACATACAGCATTAAATGTATATTAAAGGCTTTTTTGACAAATGCCTCTTCAAAAACATTGATTAGAAGTCTAATTGCATTATTGCTGTTAATATAATAAGGAATGTTTGGTGTTATAAAAGTTATTATTTCTAGGCTTTTGTGTCACTTGGATTATTATTTTTTCATGCTGGCTAATGATTTAAGTGAATATATTGAAAAAATTTGTATTAGTGCAGTAGAGCTATTTTGTCTCTTTTGTCACCTAAAATGCATACACTAAGTTTTTTTCATCAACACAATTTTGAAGGAGAATCATTTAGGCATAAATAGCTTTAACCAAATAGTGTCTTGCTGAAATCAATACCGAAGCACTGATTACAGCAAGTGGTATCCTGTATGTTGTTTCCAGATAAACATATACTATGCTAGTAGGAACTTTCTGCAGTTCCCATGTTGTGGAAATCCATGGCAGGGAAGTTAAAATAATAAACAGCTGAGCATGATCACTGTGAACAAACTGATTTTATTTCTGACTTTATAAAAACATATGAATAGGTCAAGAGCATCACTTTCTCCACCCAAATATACTGAATATACAAATTATCAGGGATAAAAGGGACTTAAACAAGACCTACAACTCTCATTAAACACCTCATGCCTAGTTCAAAAGATAACATAAAGATGCAACATGTTTTAGCTGTTTCTAGTCTGCATGTGTTAAGACTGGCTTGAGCAAGTGTAGCAGGTGAGCTTTCCTTTTAGAAGGCTGAGAGTAACTGGCCTTTAATAACCTTCCTGCTTTGAGGAGTTGAATGCAGTTTCTGAGTTAACTAATCACACTGTAATTAGCAACAGGTATGCAAACTCACATGTAGAGAAACTGGAACACAAGTTTCATTAATCAATTAATTAACTCATTTTTCATGAAAAGAAGGGAAAAAAATGGCTAGTGTAATGAATAGAAATAAAGATAGAGTCAAGACTGCAACTCAGTAATAAAAGGCTGTAAATCACTGGACTCAGTTTTGTTTTCATCAAAGTCAATGGCAGCATGTGATGAAGGTAGGAGTGGGATGTAAGAAAGTAGGAATTTTCTCTGCTGAGGCTGAATTGAAGTTAGCTCAATCAGTATTTGAATGAATGGGGAATTACAGTTTTCATAGGCACTTTGTGTTTGCTGATCATTAAATGTCCTCAGAAGGAATTACATGGGCAGAATACAGCAAGAGCTGTAATGATCAGCGTTTTCTCTTGTTGCTATTATTGTTATTACCTGCCTTGCTAAACAACTGTTCCTAAAAGCTGTGTTCACTATTATAGCAAACGGTCTCAAGCAACTGTAGAATGGCCAGCTAGGCTAATAGATACTCAGTTCTGCTGTTCTCTGCAATTCCAGAAACCCTTGGTACAGAGCACAGCTGTTTTCAGAACTGAAACCTCCTTTCTACATGCTCCTCTGGCCCTGCTTTTGTTGCTTTCATATTTTCTTCATATTTTAAATTGAAACATCGTCCACAGAAACTTGAATCATTCTAGCCTGACTGTTAGCTAAGCTAAAAATTATCTTGGTAGCTCATTACATTCTCTGGTCTTGATTAATGTAAGTTAAGAGCAATTGATTTGACAATGGACTTGATATACATCAAGTCTCTGTATGCAGAGAAAGCTTTTGATACAGTGGTGTGGCAATTATTTGCTGACCTAAAAAGGTTCATGTTGTCTTTTCTGTTCTATGTTCTTTGCTGGGAGGACAATGTCTGTTTGATATTAATCCCAACCTGAGTAATAATTTTAAGTATTCAAGGTCACTGTCCTAGGTTATAGGTAATTCAAGTTTACTTGAAACTTTGTATTATTATAAAAGATGAATTTATACTGGGTTTGCTTCAAAATAGAAACAATTATCCAGAGCTTTTCTCCTTAGGAATATTTGGAAAAGATGTTAATAATTTTGACTTAAAGCTACGTAACTCTTTTTCCTGATAGCAGAAAACATTAGAAAAAGTAGAGCTAGAGAGTCTTAATGACGAAACTGCCTGTTATTTATACTCTCTGTACATAAGCTGGCTTTGGTTATTAATTATAGTGGAGAAAATGGTATTGGAAGAATGGTACTGTGTTATTAGTGCTATATGCTGTTATCAATCATTTTTTTTAATTCATCTGTAATATCTGCTCCTGTGTGCTCACATTTAGAATATCAAAGTTCAATAGTGTCGAATGCTAAAGTTCACTCTCAGTGAATCACTATCACTTCAGATACTTTGAAGTTACCTGTAACCACAGTTTTTTCAGATCAAGGGTCTGACTTTTCCACTGCTTAGGTTTGTGAAGACTGAACACAATGAAACAAGATTCCTGACTCCGATCCCTGTAGTTACAGAGGTCATTCCTGCTCTGAAAGATGTATGAATTTGACCATTGCTGTTACTGTCTCTTTTTAAAAGAATTAACTTTAAATCTTCTCCTACATGTAAAATAGCTCTTAGGATTCAGTATTGCAATTCATTATCTATTTCATTATATGCTGTTAAACAACAAGCTGTGTAGGAAAGGACTCAGAGGTGATGATCAGACACAAAAGGGGCGTTTTCTTCCCTGAACAATCTGTAATCCAAATACTGTATTCTTTCTGCAGTGACCTAGTTGTGCTCTCTGGTACTTAAAAAAAGTAAAACATCCTAACCTTACTGTACTGTTTTTAAGTGCTGTCCATTGTCCTTAAGTGAAAAGCCATTAGCGAGGCTGGAGGACCTTTTTATGACCAATTCAAGGGAGACGAGGCCTTCATATCTAGAAATGTACTAGGCAGAAAAAAGCGTTTTATATGCATGGGTGGAGTATTATGACATTGACTACAAGCATGAATGGCTGATAAGATACCTATGGGAATTCAGGTGGGAATATGTTGGCCTGTATCAACTTTGTAGAATATGGTTTTCAACAACTGATAGACTTTGAGGTAAACCGAGTTAAATGTATTGGCTTGAAGAGATCTGTATGGAATTTTCGGGAAGGTAAATGCAAGTCTTTATCGCACTTTGAGCCTACTGTGTAACAGGCTACTATTTTAATCTCATAGAACCAATGCTAATATTAATATATTCAGATCTAGGATCATCAAAGGCCTCTTGGATGTGGTTGAGCTATAGGAACTTTACTGAATTGAACAATTAAAGTATGCTCTTGGTGTTACCAAAGAGTGTTTTTTGAATACTTTCAGTATTTGGTATTTTATGTATGTACGGGCACTTGTGACTCTGGCATTAGCTGACCCTGTGACCCTTCAAGAAGGTTATTAATTTGCCCTACCTGCCTGAAGGCAGCTGTCATCTTTCTCTAGAATGTTAAGTGAGTCAGATAACTCTATGGCAGGAAATGCTAGGAGAAACCTGGAAGAAAACATACAGATTGACAAAGAAGATAAAACATAAAGTATAAAAATAGCAATAAGAGATCTGCAGCAGATCAGATCTATGAAATAAAACTTAAAATTATACATAAAATTGCTCTATACTGTCTCAATTTGTAGACTTAACATTCTCTGTACATTATAAACATGAACAAGTGTTCTTGTTCATTCATTAGCAACAATAAGATTTAAAAATGCAAGTAGAATTTCTGTATGTCTAAACTGAGCAGTTTAGCAGCTGGCCCAGGCTTGTTATTGTTAAGAGAGATAGCCTTATACAACAGATCTGATTTGTGCAGAACAATAAAGTTTTGAACTCAGTTTATTGTTTGCTCCCAAATGAATTCTTCTCTTTTAGACAATATATCATAGTGCCTGCAATTTGCTGACACTCCTGCTCAGGACAAACTTTCAGTTAGAGAAAAAGCAGAGCGCTGTCCTTCTGTGAGATGGGGCAACCCTTGCTACAAACTTTTCCAGGCGTGACAGATCATATAAAAATTTTATGCTTTATAAATTGTATGGGAAATGTTCATCATTCATCTTGGATTGTAAAACTCGTATGTTATGGAAGCCTTAATGGCATTTTGGAATAGAACCCATGGATAAAAGCTATGCCAAGAGGTTGAGAAAAGTCAAGGGATTTGTTTTTCACCAGATTCTAGAGATGCTAAATATCTTGCACATCTACTGAGGAATGTGTATTTTTTTAAGCTGTCTTTAAGTTCTCAGAAAGACTGACTGTGGACATTCAGTCTTTTTTGATCTTAACATCCCTTTTTACAGTCATTATGCCCAGGTCCTGAGTCGGGATATCTGAGAGTATCCTGAGTAATCAAACTAGAGCTGAAGTTGTCTCTGAAAGCCTGTATGAGACAGTCCCTTTGCTCCACCTACCCCTTGCCAAACCATGATGTTTTCTTAAGGTAATAATCACATAGAATTGTCAAATGGTTTGAGTTGGAAGCGACCTTTAAAGATCATCTGGCCCAACCTCCCTGCTATGGCCAGGAACATCTTTCCCTAGATCAGGTTGCTCAAAGCCCCATCCAACCTGACCTTGAACACTTCCAACGATGGCACATCCACAACTACTCTGTGCAGTATCTCACTGTCCTCACAGTAAAAAATTTCTTCCTTGTATTCAATCTAAATCTACCCTATATATGAAGCACTACATATTTCATAAAGCTGCTTGGAGATATCACTGCTCTTCAGTATTAGTGGTAATAATACAGTAACTTTTGTACATAAAGCACTTTTCAACCACTGGTCTAAGAAGGGGTAGGGAGTTCTATTTTCCTCCTTTTTTTTACTAACAGGGAAAAAAGCCTCCTGGCTTCTGTGGTTTAAGACACTAAAACTTGCAGATATGTTCCTTTACTACATGTATAGAACTAATGTTTTGTGCTGCTCTTTTAACGATCTAAATTTTAGCCTGGCATTATATGACTTACTGATTAAATTTTTATGATAGCATATGAAGCAGGTTGAATCAGTTTTGTACATTGCTGAGCCCTTTCCCAACTGTCACTAGTTAAATACTATGCCTATGCATCTATATATATTAATGCTTCCTTTATTTACATTTTCTGTTTTACTTTATCTCTCTGAATACACAGTTACCACAAGCCTCCTTCTGTGGTGTGTACTGAGGCCAGATGAGTGAACAAACCCCTCTGAGAAGTGATATGCCTCTAAAAATACATCATCTTCATTTAACAAAATTTATTGTACTGTACATTTGCCCACAGCACTTTCAATATGGTTCTGCTTGATGAGTGTGCATTCATTATCTTATCATAAGTGTAGGTTCATGGATTTGAACCAGACAGAGCTGGTTTGCGAATTCATTGAAGTGATATATTCACAGAGGGGAAATGCCACATAATAAAAAGAAACTGGTTGTGGCAATTATTACATTCTGGGAAGAAGGCTGCTTGGTACAGAAGTGCCCTCATAGTAGCAAAAGGAAGGAAAATGGACTGCCCTAGGCTTTGATCAACTTTGAGGATGAGCTACTCCACAAACCAGATACATTGCAAAAGCACAGAATAAACAAAGTCTATGACATAAATCGGAGCATGTTTTGTTTTGGTTTTAGTGGCACAAATGCATTTAAGATAAAATTTACTGTTTTGTAAAAGTGTAGTAAACAGGAGGTAGCAATTAATGATGCTGGGCAATGCAGAAGAGGGAATGGATGAGTACTCTGTGCTGACCCCTGACAAAGCTAGGAGCAAAGCATGATTAGCTATATAACCTTTTTTTAGTATAAGTACTGAAATGTCCCACATTTGGTATGCAGCGTATACAGAATTTTTGTTTGGCTTAGTTTTTGATGTAACAGCTGCCTATAGCAGAAATCATGGGGACCAGCAAAGTGTTACAAGATCTGAGAAGCAGACAGGCACCATAGTTTAAAAATGTGATCCTGAGTCATTTAAGCTTATGCATACTTGTTATATCCTGAGTGATATGGACTCCAGCCCCTGCCTGTATGTTATCAGCAGGACAGTGTAATCAGGCAGGGGCCCAGGCTTGGTCCTTTTACCCTTCATTCCAATCTGCCACCTCGTGGGACTCATCTGACCTGCAATGGTGCTTTGATGCCTTCTGGTGTGAAAACTGTTCAGACATGTCCTATTTTCAGGCTGCACACTTAACAGAGCCTCTGCTGCCCAGGTCCCATGTGCTCTCCACATTGCGTCCCCTTCTCCATCACTCTGGGCTTTTCATCAAAGTGTCGTTATCTGCCTTGTCATCAATCTCTAGGACAAAAAAACCCCACTATGCATACTTTATAACATGGCCAAATTCTGAGACTTATTGTACCTCTTTCAATGTATGGTGTCTGCAGATTTAACTATAGAACAATGTATTAATTAATATTCCTCCTATTCCATGCAGTAAATTATGAGTTAAGGTTCATAGGCCTGTTACTCATTTACACTTGCTTTCCATGAACATTCAAAACTTTGGGCCATCTTCACATGGAGATGTGTAAAAGGTGAAATTTCAGTATGAAAGCCTGGATTTTATCAACTACCAAAAGAAAAAAAAAATCCACTATATACATCATCTTATTAAATTAAATATCCAATCAGGATGCAGGAATAATATAATTTGATTTGCATAGTTGCTTGTCAGCTCTCTAACTAATTGACTAGCAAAAAAACAAACTAGAAACTGCTGTTATTCACAGATCATTATATGATAATGAACGTATTGTTAGCCAAGAGTCATTCACTGAAGAAATTAAAAATAAATCTGAAGAGCAAATGCATTTGAAAAGTTCTAGAATTCTTAATGTTCATCACTTAGCTGTCAGAAACAGCTGCATGACGAAACCCATATGCATTTTGAGAATGTTTCTTCCAGAGAGCTATGTAATCCAAAACATATAAACATCTCATAGTTTCTCCTACCCAAACACATTAAATTCACAGTTTTCTTCCAAAGGCTCTGGATATTATAGTAAGATAAGAGCATTGCATCCTAGATGTTTATGATTAATGCCCTTGCCCAAACATAAATATCACTGTAAATAAAAAAAAAAAATATGTAACTAATAGACAAACATCAAACGGACAAGGAACCATTTCTTCTTTTTTTTAAAAAAAATCCTATTTTCCAGATTCCAGATGTGACACTCCTGAACTGTCTGAATTATCCTACCAGTACTCAGATCAATGTTTCTGCATTTCTGCTGACAGTGTCTGCTCTCTTTTCCCAGCATTTCTCCCAACCCATAGAAGAGCTGGTTGAGGACTAAGATAACTGTAGCTTACAAGACATTGTCTTGCTGGGGGTAAAGAAATTGATGTAGCAAGCTGGACTGAATAGGAATTGGCTGTTCTGTTGAGATTTTGATTTATGTGTCTGAGCTAGTTATTCTCATCTTTTTGTATTGCAAAGTGCTGGATTTTACACAGGCAAATCTAGGGTGTCTGAGTGCTATTTTTGGTCTATATAAATCTCTGGCGCATTCATTGTACTATATATAATTTACATAAGATGGCATGTTAGCAGTCCATGACTTAACTATGTGGCATTACATTGCTTTTACATGAGGGTAATTTTTCTTTTATTCTGCTTTAGTTTCCATACAGACAGACATAATGATTTTTTTATTAGTCAAGGATTCTTTTTGCCTGCATACTTCAAATAAGTGGTCTAACAGACTCTCAAACATCAACTGGACTTTCTCCAAATTCTAAATGCTAACTGCATTTTTCTATTTCTTCTGTACATAGGCTTAAGAACTTCCCTTAGGCTGCTATGAAGCTAGAAAAGTACCTATAAGTTGGAGCATCAAAGGTGAGCAAACAGCTCCATAACACTTTTCACTTTGATTTTGATAGTATTTCAGGAAAATATAGCAGTTCACACATTTTACTTGCCATGTTAAAATGTGATTGCATTGCATAGTCATCTTCTGTACAGACCTGACATGTGAAAAGTGCCCTAGACTCACATCATAAGATGCATCAAACTGTGTGCAGTCAGTATGTCTAGGTAAGTACCCTCTTTTATGCAGAGTAAAATATAGCTTTGAAAGATTACTCTATAAATTTATCTTCCTTTTTTAAAATGTAGATTCATTGTTAAAATTATTCCATCCTGGTTGCATAGTTAGAAACCAGCTTCAGAAGAAAACCCAAAAGTACACCTAAAACTGCCTGCTAACAACTATCATGATGTTCTAAACAACTGTCAGATTAGATCTCTTGCAATTCTAATGTACTACAGCTAATTTCTCAGTTAACCCTGTGCAGCAAATAATTCTAATAGGTGCTGGTTTCCTGACTTAGAAATAGAAGCAGCAAGATACACACAGCTTTAATGACTTTCCCATTGGAACCAATGGATCCAAGTGAGAACGTCAGGATTAGAAAATCTAGTTACTAGCTTCATTCTAAAATTCAATCCAACAAAGCAAACAAGTGAATATTTGGTAAAGGACATGTACTGTGATATGAAGTCATATCATACAGTAGTCTCATGAGAAGAGTGCTCAGTCTCCATGAAAAAAGTTAGGCAGAAGCATTAGCTATAGTTAGAAGTAAAACCTTATGATTAATTGTGATTAACACACATAAATATTATATGAACAAATACCATAAATAATTGAGAGCCACAAGAATAATAAATAGACAATGTTTTACTGAAAATTACTTTTTCATGGATCATTTGTGTGTTTAGTTTCTGACATGAAAATCACTCTTGAAAAGATTATGATAATATGTCTAAAGCTCATCAGAGAAGTAGTTGTGTCCCTAAAAAAATATACTATAATAAAATAAAGTTTTTTAAAAACTTTGAGCAAATTATAGTTTTAAAACCAAGATATTTTAAAAGCTGCCTTGTTTTTGACCATTTAATGTGATTACTTTGAGTTATATCTCTGGCTTGAATTGCTGACAAAATAAGAGGAAGCATGACATGATGGATAGGATCTGCCACATTAATAAGTAAAAACCTGGAAAAAATTAACTTGACATTTGAAGAAGGGGAGAAAATGTCAAGAAATAATTATTTTTATTCAAAAACACTTGTGAGAAGCTTATTGTACCTAACCAGGTCTGGGAATGTTGTCTACACTTTATATTATTTGTCTAGAGTTTCCATTCATTAAATGAGATATAATCAATAATAACCAGTTACATGTAAAATGATTTCCCTCCCCTACATCTTCGTCCCCTGCCCCCCAGCTTAGCTGTTTCTCGGAGGCGTTCCTTAGTCTGAACCATTTTACTGCAAGTCACCCTCAGTAGTTTAATTTTATATATGTATCTGTGAAAACTTGGAAAGGGGATTATGAAGATGCCTGCATTAACTGGAATGGAAAACCTATTTATTCCATTTCTTCATGGCCAAACACTACCTTAAGAGACTACAAAGTTCTTAAACACTGCTCATTCACTATGTGTTTGATACAAAATGGATATCTTGGACCAAAGCCCAAGGCCAGTTACAGCTGCCTCTGCAAAACGAAGTACTCTTAAATCCTGTTCACTTAAACAGTGAAGCATTCTTTATGCAGAGGGATCCTATGTGCCTAAGCACCACTTAGTCTCTTCTGCATCAAGCTTCACTCGTCACCCCCACGTCTCCCTGGTGCAAGGGGTGACTGCAGGGAGCCTGTGCAACCTCTGCCTCTAGCTGGTCTGAAGGGCTTTTCCTTTTTGTTACTGAGCCTTAAGTTTTGCTAAAGAGTGAGTCATTTTAGCCAGGAATGACACAGATTACTTTCTAAATTTCAAGGCCTTATTTTACTGTCTGAAGTTACTTGTACGGATAGAAACTTTAGATAAGTCCAGTGCTATACATACACACCAGTGCTTTACATCCTGACATTATATCACATGTGGAGCAGGACATTTTTTTCAAATTGATGATGTAATGTCTTTATCCAGAGTCTGACATAACTTCTAAAAACATGTTTAAGAGAATGTAGGTTGAGCAGCATAAGAGCTTTCTCTTAAGCATTAGGGAGAGATCATGCAGCTGGGAAGCAATATATTTTGACCTTCAGATGCTACTTTGTTCACATACTCCAACTATGGTTGTTTCAAATGATTTTGTGATTTGCTTTTGAACTGAAAACGGCTTTCAGCACATTCTATGGAAAAAACATCAATATGATGTGGAATAACACTGTATTGTCCTACATCACGTAATATCTGACAGCCTTTCTTGCTTAGCTGGAAACAACAATGGATCAGCACACTGTTTGCTAACTGTGAGACACAAATATGCTGAGTTCTGTAATTAATATTTTTAAGCCCTTTCTCTATGTATTTACAGAAAAAAGATGGGGGGGGAACAAACAAAAACCAGCAAACTAAAAAGCCCACCCAAATCCAGAAAGCAAATCACCAAGCAAGATATTCTTATTCAGTTATCTAACAGAGTTTGTATTCTGTTCTATATCTTTAATTTGAGCAGAAAGAGACAATTTAGACAATGTATAGGTCTGAAAATCACCATTTTCCCATCACTGTTTTGTGAAAAGTGATGTAAGCCATATGCAGAGTGAAAACATCACTCTAGAAACTAAATAAAAGAGCAACAATTAAATTAGCAGAATATTATGACTAATTGTATTTATTTGTAAATAAATAAATACAAAAGATAAACTTCCTAGAGAATTTTGAAATTAGTCTACAGGACCACTATTTTCTTCTATTCCCATGCTGATACTGTGACATTGGTGCACAGGATCACAAAAAAAGGCATTTCTCATTCTCTATAATGAATTAGAATGGTCTGCTACATTCTAGAGGAAAATTTCATGATGAAATATTATGGTCCTTATGAAAAATATATAAGCATATATATGCAGTCTGAGTTTTCTTTACTCTGGATGAAACTCTGCATTAAAATTGAACCTCTGCAGGATCAATATGCCTTTTTACCTGCTTGACTATGCTGGTTGCCTGAAAAACTATTCATACTTTCTCACAGGTGGATGTGAGTTGTCAGTGGTTGATACTGTGCCCTTGTTAGATTTTCTGTTGCAATGGGACAAGGAGTGAAATTCTGGCTCTGTTTGAGCCAATGGGAGTTTTACCCATGACACCAGTGGAACAAGGACTTTGTTGTGTGATTTTTGGTGTTAAAGGACAGTAAATTCTTCCTTCTGTTTAAAAAAATCTAACTCTTGGCCTTAGCAGTGGCTAGGGTATGAAGTCTTCTGCAAATGACTGACTAGTTCCCTAAGGGAGAAGGAGGAGGATTCTTAATGCTTATCCTCCAGCTTCATAGGCAAGGAGGTCTTGACACTATTGTGTCTGTTAGACCCTGAGAGAAGACATCTGAAATGACAGACCTGTTCTTGTGGGGCACAAAAGGGAGAAGATGTTATGAAGAGGGATTGGTTAAGAATGACTCATGCTGCACAGCTTCTCTCCTTTCTCCAGGCAGGACCAGTCTGGGGAATTCCTGCAATATTTGATATCTTATAACATCCTTGCTTTTTGAAGAGAGAAGGAGAAAAACCATCAGTTTGCTTTATTGCACTGTCAGGACTTGATTCTTGGGCTACTGTGCCCCTATTGATGTCTTAATGGGGCCTAGAAAATAATACTTCTGGCCTAGAAAATAATAATTCTACTATAAAGACCTGCTTATTCTCTTCTGTTCTCTTTTAAATATTTGTGAGGCAACAATCCAGAGAATTCATCACTGCATCAAGAAAATCAGAGTTTAATATCAGGAAGAAAAATAAAAATGCTCTTGCCAGTGGAAATTGAAATGCTACATACAGCAATTTGGAAACCCATTTACCATATTAAAAGAAGTGACTTACAAAAATTCTTGTATTTAACAACTTTTAGAAGCAGTACATCTTTCTAACAGGACACAATGTTAAACTAAGAGTTTTACAGCTTCTTTTTTCACAATTTATGAATATTATGTAGCTTTTATCTTGCCCTAAACACTCCAACATCTACCCAGAAATCTTTGGGCTACATTTGTTTTGGAAAAGAGAGCCGAAGCACAGTGATGCTTAGGTTATTTTTCTCCCTCTGTTCAAACTACATGATCTGTATCTTATACATCTTATGTTTGGTGCAGTGCACTGCACGGTGGTTGGTTGCACACTGGGTCTTTATCAGTTCAGTTGTCTTTGCTTGCCATATTTACTTGATTTTTTCACCTCAGATTTCAAGTGTAAAACTAACATGAGAAGAACACTGAAAAGAAAGAAATCCTGATAATGACATTTATGCTTCATTATTGATTTTCATATAAGAAGTATGTAGCTTTCATACAAGGTGTATGTAGTATTTGTTACACTATTTGTAACAAGGTCTATATTAGAAACATCAAGCTGTGTTCTTTCTGTTTCGGATATTACTGGCATTAATAATGATTCTGTAATCAACAAGTGTGTTGCAATTCTGTTGATGATGCATGAGACACTGGAATTGCCTTCATCCTTGCTCTGCTATAATGACCACAATGGCAAATGTGCTATTGTCAGGAAACCAGGCTGACTCAGTTTTGAGGAACTTGTAGTAAGTAAACAAATTCTCTAAAGAAATTCAATGTTTGTAGCCACTGTCTCACACATATTAACAGCCTTTTAAATATGCTGTCAGAGTTCACGTAACAGCAGTGAGCCTTTCCTTTTTTGTCACTCTTTGTGGGCAGGTTTTGGTTATAGTCTGTGGTCTGCTTGTTTATCATTCCTTCCATTTGTTATGCTCTCTATTAATCTATTTCTAGCTTTCTCAGTACTACTTTGGAATTATCAAGGCATGTCATAACTGGCAAGCGTGAATGTTTCGCCTTGCTGCTGCTGTGCCATTTTGGGAGGAGAGCTATGCAATTATGACAAGTTGCTTGTTATTAACCTTTGATTGCTGAAATGTTGTTTGCTGAGATGCAAAAAGCAAGAACATAAAGGCAATTTTAATTCTCTCATCCTTACTGACTTCACACACTCTTTCTTTTCTTGCCTGTCTGTTGTAGAATAAGCTCCCATTTTCAATTCATTCTCTTACGTCAATATGCTCTTTCAAATCTCTTCCAAAAGCTCATTTATTCTCAGCAACTCATTAACCAAACAGTCGTCTCTTCTCTATTTCACCTGTCCTTTCAT
Organism: Nipponia nippon; assembly: GCF_047370975.1. Lineage (NCBI taxonomy): Eukaryota > Metazoa > Chordata > Aves > Pelecaniformes > Threskiornithidae > Nipponia > Nipponia nippon. Next base: position 15,943,718 of record NW_028262358.1, on the reverse strand, counting down.
AAACTTTGTTTGTACTCTCTCTCTTTTCTTTCTTACTTCTCTAATTGTGCTTATTTTTGTAACTCATTTTATTGTACTATTTAAAAGTAAGTTTAGAGTGCCTTAGCTAGGGGTGCTAAGCAAAATCAACAGCCAGAATCACTAAAATGAAGTCATATCTACAATGTAAGGCTGAGATGCTGTGCATGAACTAAAAGCAGTCATATAGTTCTTCATTAACAGTTACTTAAGGGTCCGATCCTGGAGTTCACTGAAAGCATGGAAGTTATTTAATTCACTTGTGTTATCTTTGGATCAGGCCAGGTTGAGAAAATGAAAAGGCAATGTAGAAGGATGAATGGAATGGAAAAAAGAAAAAGTAGGTCCAATGGAATATATGGGAGAAGCACATATAAATGTGTTTCACCTTTGTTAAAACATTCATTTTAATAAGCGTGCAAAAAAACACAGGCAAAGTTTTTCATAATGCAAGGTACATATGCAGTATTCTCTCTCTGAGTAGGACTAAAGCCAGGATGTGAAATAAAATTTATTAAACACAAGGGAATAACAATCAGAAAAGGAATTCTTTCATTTTGTGTAGCATTCCTGGCTTACCAAAGTAATGTACAATGAATTGAGCCTTTTACTACTTTTTAGAAAGATGAATACATTAAAAATATCAGATGTCTATATCATTCTGTTATCCTTTGAAATATGTATTTTCAAGTTCATCAATGTATCATCACTTGCCTTTTTTTTAATTCCATATTCTCTTAAAAGCAATAACTGAACCAGAATATGCAGTTCTTCTGAACTTCTTTTGAAACAACAAAAAAAGACATTTCAAAACAGATAAAATTTAGGAACTAAATTCAGCTACACATAGTGATTTAAAATGGAATTTGAGATAATTTCTGTTGCCTTACTCAGCTTTTTCTAGCCTTTTAGGTTTTAAAAAAGAACATTCAGGCCACAAAATGAAAGATATTTCTGATATTGGTCACATATTTTCATATACAAGGTACAAAAACCTTTTCAAATAAATATTACATTTGCCATGATAGTGCAAGGGAATACTAATTTTTTTAAAGAGGAAAAGAAAAAATTATACTACAATTCAAATGAGCCCAGTAATTGTGACTTTTTATCTTTAACATTGAGAAAATCTCATATGTAACATTGTAATAGGAAAAAAATAATCCATTTGTGTTATGAGAAAAGTATTATTTTTCATTTATTTTGACATGCATTAACAAGGTGTAAGCTCAGCAAAATTCACATTTGAACTGTATGACTTAGCTCCAATTAAGCCTTTCGGTTAAAGCAATATTGAGTTAAATGTACTGCAAATCTAGAACACACCAAAGTTAAAAATGAACCTACCTACCTTTTCCAATAGTAGTCTTGGACTAGTAAGTTTAATCTTTCTTGGTTGTGTATATAACTTTGTTCCATTTTGTTCATAAAAGATAAAAACCTACCATAACTACCTATTTCGAATATTTTTATATTCTAAAGCAGTAGAAGCTCTTGCTCGTAACACAAGTTCAGGTTTGATATAGTTTGACTTGCAGTAAGTGTACCCCTGAAATTCACCTTATGTGAGTGTTCAGCTCTGAGAAGGGAGCTTCTATAAAATATAACGGTAATCTGAAACAACTACTGATGATAGAAGAAGAACAAAAAGAAGACAAAACATTTGAAATAAGTTCAAACAAAAAGGGCTACAGATATTACTGACAGATTATGAGATTTTGTCTAGTAAATAAAAGGAATGTTGGCCTGGAAATCAATGAACCAAAATTGGTGTGTTGGAACCAATTTTTGTTCATTGATTTGGACTTGTACAATCCACAAAGGGATAAGGGTCTATTTTATCAAAAGGAAAAAGGGAATCTCGGTAATCACAGCAGCTCACTTGGGATTTGATTATTGAACCAACCTTTTCTTTTCCACTATGAAGAACTGCATGATAGATTAAGAGATTCTTAATATTGTACTTTGAAATTAGCTCAATGGCCTCAAGTGGATCTTTATATAGAAAAGAAAACATTACTGGGATTCTGCTCTTACCCTTTTGGGTTTTTTTTCATACTTTTGTAATTCCTTTTATTCAGTTTGTTGATACTCCCCTTTTCACATGAGCTAGCAAGCTGTACAATGACAAAATTTCTCCTATGCCATTAAGGCAGAAAAATACTAAGATCTATTTGCACCTGAGAGAAGCCTCTTGCTCTTGCTGATGATGCCTGTGATGACATGTCTCCCTTACTGTTGCCCCTTGAGCGTGCTGGATCACAGCTGCCTATTGCAGTCCTACCTTCACTGGCTGTGGCTCTAATTCAGCACCAGAACCTGGGACACCTAAAACACTTTTGAAAATGTGGATGCTTCGTTGAAAGGATGTTAGTTAGACTGACTAGGTTCAGCCAGACTCCCACAAGGTTGGGTTTTCCTGTTGTACATGTGGGTTTGTTCATTTTATGGAGGCTGATGGTGAGAATGGCTTGCAAATATGAAAACCAAGTAGCTTCAGTTTACTTCCTTTCAGATTTTAAAAAAATATGTTCCATAGAAATGACACCATTAATGATATGTTTAGAGTTTGCAACCTAACTGAAGTCAGACTCATTGCTAAGAGTTAGTCAAAGATTTAATCTAGCCATAAACATTTATAGTATTTTTGTGGAAGCTTGCGGCTGGAAGGGGTTGGGTTTTGCTTGTGGTTTTTTGCCTGTTTTAATCTTACGGCCATTCTGGTGGTGTGAAGGTTTTTAACCTTTTAAGGAAAAAAAAAATTAGCTCTCAGACAGTATTGTACATTACTACTGCATATTACTTTATATGTTAAAAGTATAAAGGGGCTTATGACAGCTTTTAGAAATTTCTCCATTACCTTTCATAGGAACAGATTTAAACTGATACCAAGAACATTTGGAAATAGTACTCAAAATGTACATTGTGATTTAGTCAATAACTAAGGTACTATCTTTTGACATTCGAGGAACTTAATATTTCATTCTTAATTCATGCTAATTCCTGCCTCACGCACACTCACATGCATACATCTATGCATACAATAAATATATGTTAAAGTATGTGCTATATATCTAGTGTGTATAGGTATACATTTAGAAAGAGAAAAAAAGATATTCCTGTCTTACCACATGAAGTTTGCAAAGATTCATTACTGTGATAAAGAAACTAAAAGGGCACTTAATCTCGAACAGGCTTTTTAGCCCTCTTTTCCTTCTTAAATTCATTGCACAAGTGAACAGAGGTATAAAATCTTATACAAACTTGGAATAAATAGATTAAAGGTTATTCTGTGTTCAGTCATGAGCAACCCTCTCAACCTTCTATAATCAGAGATGAAGAAGGCAGTGATGCAGAATAACTCCAAAAATACAATGATAATAGAATAACTATCAAACATTTCCAGAAATAAACACCCACAACAAATGTATCTCTGTTTATTTTGTTCAGTGTAAGTAAAGTTTGTTTTCTTGAGAGCTATGAACTTATTGATAATGTGACATTAATTTGGTGGTGATTTACATCATAATTTTCTCTTCATTTTTGTAATGGAGCTCTGGTATTCCTCGTTAACATCCACAGATTTTTTTTCTTATGTTACAAAAATTAAAACACAACAAAGGACTCAAAGTTTCCTTTAACTTAGTCACAAAAATTGACCTCCTGGTTTTGGCTTCATTTTTATGTTATAGTTGTGGTTAAGACACATGATGAATATATTGCTAATTAAGAGCGTGACCCAGGTAAAAATAAAAATAACATATAAGGGAAAATTTATTGTTATTGACTCTTCAGTCTGCTGAAATAGGGTTGTGCTTTTTCTATCATTCTGATCTAGGTCAGAGTAGGTTATGAACAAGGTCTGGGTTCATGCAAAGTGCACAAGCAGGAGGAGAAGAAATTTATTTTCTATTTACTCCTCTCTCACCTGAATTTTTGTGCTCTGATTTAGACTACAGCAGCTGTGAAGAAAGTTCAGAGAACATTTAGCAGGGTGAAATATCTGGAGACTTTCAGGAGGACTAATCAGCGGTTGGGACAGGAGTGTTAACTAGTGACATTTGACCACATTATTTCACCATTATTATGTCTATCCATAGATTAAGGGACAGAGCCTTCTCAGGTGTACGTAGGTATAACTGTGTTACTTTGTAATGGCATAGGCACAAATTCACGTCTTACGAGGTTCTAATCCTCAGTGCCACAGGCTACACACAATCTCCTTTAGTTATGAAAAGGCAGGAAAGAAAAAGGAAAGTACTAGTCTGTATGTACTGTACATGTAAAGCAATCAAAATCCTAACTAAGGCTTTTACTCTGCATGGTCATATCTGAGGAGAAGGATAACATCTATTCTAAATAGTCTTGTTAGAAAAAAACACAATTCATATATCTGGGGATATAATATAACTAATGTGTACTTCTGGGATGACACCCAATAAATTTTTTCCCATGCCTATATTATCTGCTGCTTGAGATGTCTCATATAGCACGTACTGTATATACTATAATCATCTCCAGAAAAATAAATAGGTGGTAGAGAACTCATATATCTATATCTCTGGGCCAATCAAATGTGTTTGATGTTAAAGCAATGCCGAGTGGATGTTACAAACTTTGGAAAGGTCATTCTCCTGAACTAGAATTCTGCAAGTACTCTGAATATCTTGGTGCTGTTTCGAAATTTAAAACTGATCTGCTATGTGATGTTGTACAACTCTTGTTGTCTTCAGGTTCTTTTTGCGTAGTCTATCTATTTTGGTTGTGGTCTTAATGAACAGATATTCCCTTCATGTGTGTACATACTTTTTCAAAAAATAATTTTAAAGACCCTTGCAGTCCTGCTTGGAGCCTCAAAACAATAACAGAGAGAAGTTTTAAATAATAATATACTTTGTATTATCTTCTAGAGACAGCCTATATATTTAATCTGTCTAGTAGTACTTTCCTTTGTAGTGCCAACAGCAGTGTAATCACAGAAGAGCCATCTCCACATATCTCAGTTTCAGTCTTTATTAACAGGATGAAAAACACTTCTAGCTGATAAGACTACAGTTCATAGTAGTAAGTTCTTCCAAATAGTTACACTGGAGCTGATAGGTATCAAACAAGTATTTCTTCCTGATCGAAAGAATTTTTGACTATAGAGCTAGCAACATGTGCATGTCCATAAATACATGCAGTAGATAAGGATCAGAAATCTATACTTTTCCTGTTTTTTCTAATGAGAAACTTTAACCAAACGATGATGTATGACAATAGCACGAGATGGCCCAACATGAACAAGCAAAGAACTTCTGCTTTCAAGTTCATTGCAAATATAATTTCAAAATACCTAGGTTGTTTTCACAATGTTTATATAGCATATGACAATGAGCCAGTTACCTGTGCTAGACAAACCCCATTCACTATAGGCAGCTTTTCCTAAAACAGTGTTTAGTAATGATCATTCCCCCTAAGCCCTGTTCACCACTTCTACATATAAAGAAACTCAGCACTTTGACAGACATGATCTTGCAAATCTAGATGAGTGGTACAAGGCATGATTTCTAATGTTGTTTCTGGGTTGTCTCACACTAAAATCTGGTAACTGTGTGAAGGCTCGTAATCCACTGTAGTTGCTTTAAGATAATGTGTTTGATTTTTCACTGAAATGGACTGGAAGCATTCACACCATCAGTGGTGGCATTTCAGGGCTCTTTTCTGGAATTAGATTTACAACAAAGACAACATTAGACAGTCCATATGAGCATATATTTTGCTGGGCACAAGTAATTCAGAGTAGGTGCTGATATACTTTTGGAGATCTTAGTAGAAATACTCTAAGGAGGTACAAGTCCCACTGCTTCTTATACTTCTAATTTGCAGTTGGGATACCTATTCAGCCTATTTCTGAATGTGTAGCTAGCTATATTGAAATGAGGGAATTAGGATCCAGTTCTTTTTTTACAGGGTGTTTTGAATGTAAATTTAAAAAATGTGAGACTGTAATAAAACAAATAAAATTCTCAGGCTTATGTAGATTTGTCAAAAATAAATGGATTTTTCCCTATTCTGTTAATGAAACACATGTTCAAAATAAACATCCTCCAGCCATTGGTTAATAAAACAGACTTGCTAGGCATCAATGAAATGGGAGCAAAAATTATTTTGTTTGCATTTTAAGAGATTTCAAGCCTCAGTGTTTGAAGCCAAGGTCTTAAAGCTATATTGAGGTTCCTAAATGGAATTACTTTCACAAGATAATCCTAAGTAACCCCAGCATTGCTGAGGTCAGTGAGAGGACTCCAGGGGGTTAATCATCACGCGAATATAAAGAGTTATTATAACTAGAAAGGGGAACATATGACACGTTACAATCAAATACTGTTTGTCCATGGGATAAATGTAGCAAAAGAGAAATAAATTTTTGAATATAAACCCTAAGAATGGAATTTAATTGAACATGAAGAAAAAATGCTAAAATTGTAGCAATTTTTTCTCATAGGGCTTTCCAGACCTCCTGAAAACCTTCCAGGTTTCCATGTGGATACCTGCTAGTCTGAAGACATGTTCCATTTTAAAAACAAAACAAAACACTGAAAGATACAACTGCTCTGAAGTGCAAGGTTAGTCACTGATATGTAGGGAGTGGCATCAAACAATGTAATTGTGTTATGCACTGTATAAAGTATTAATTAAGAGGCTATGCAAACATAAGAAGATTTCATACCCTTCCCAGGTCCCCCCAGTCTATATTGCCACCAGTGCACGTGCCTCTGTCTCTTTCCAGCTTCCTCTATTGGCTCTTTTCAATATCTGTTTAGGGTCTCATTGCTGACCATCAAGACACATGATAGGGAGGATTCCCTGTCCTCTCTGCCTGGATGAACACAGTGATTAAGGGATAGGGGGCAATGGCGACGAGTTCCTGCCCGGTGCAGCAGGTGTGTCTCCTCTGTGACAACCCCACATTCCCAGGTGCCCTTGCATAATAGGTATAAGGCTCTGCAAGTGGAACCGAACAATAACAAGGACGATGGTTCCTTTAGCTTGGCAGTGTCGCTGACATTAAGTCAGCCTATGCCCTGCGTCAACACTGCTTCCATAAAGAAAAAAAAGACGGGTCGCAGTCATAGGAGACTCTGTTCTGAAGGGAACAGAAGGTCCAACATGCAGGCTGGACCCGCTTCTTAGGGAAGTCTGCTGCCTCCCTGGGGCCCTGGGTAAAAGATGTGAAGAGAAAACTTCCTACCCTGGTACAGCCCTCAGATTACTATCCATTATTGATTTTTCAGGTAGTTGCAACCAGAAGTCTGAGAGCAATCAAGAGTGATTTCAGGGTTTTGGGACGACTGGTTAAGGGATCAGAAGCACAGATCTCATCTCTCCTTCCAGTTGCAGGGAACGATGAGAGAAGAAACAGGAAAAGCCAGGAGACCAATACCTGGTTCCAAGCCTGGTGTCACCAGCAGAATTTTGAGTCTTTCGTCCATGGATCTGTCTACACGACACTAGGCCTGCTGGAGACAGATGGGGTACACCTGTCTCAAAGGGGGAAAAGGATCTTTGCACAGGAGTTAGCAGGGCTCATTGAAAGAGCTTTAAAATAGATTTGAAGGGGGAAAGGGATAAAACCAGGCTCTCTAGAGATACGCCTGAGGGTGGCATGCCAATGTTTGAGGGACAGTGTGCTAGCAAGGTCCTTTGGTCTGTTGTCTCAGTGGAGGTTCTATGACAAGGTAACCCACTTGCTGGATGAGGGAAAGGCTGTGGATGTTGTCTACGTAGAATTTAGTAAAGCCTTGACACCATTTCCCACAGTGTTCTCCTGCTCATGGCTTGGATGGGCATATTTTCCACTGGGCAAAAAAATGGCTGGATGGCTGGGCCCAAAGAGTGGTGGTGAATGGAATTAAATCCAGTTGGTGGCCGGTCACAAGTGGTGTTCCCCAGGGCTCACTATTGAGGCCAGTTCTGTTGAATATCTTTATCAACGATCTGGATGAGGGGATTGAGTGCACCCTCAGTAAGTTTGCAGATGACACCAAGTTGTCCAGAGTGTTGACCTGCTGGAGGGTAGGAAGGGTCTACAGAGGGACCTGGACAGGCTGGATTGATGGGCCGAGGCCAATTGCATGAGATTCAGCAAGGTGAAGTGCCGGGTCTTGCACTTGGGTCACAACAACCCCATGCAACGCTACAGGCTTGGGGAAGAGTGGCTGGAGAGCTGCCCGGCGGAAAAGAACCTGGAGATGTTGGTCGACAGCCAGCTGAACATGAGCCAGCAGTATGCCCAGGTGACCAAGAAGGCCAATAGCATCCTGGCTTGTATCAGAAATAGTGTGGCCAGCAGGGCTAGGGAAGTGATCGTCCCCCTGTACTTGGCACTGGTGAGGCTGCACCTCGAGTACTGTGTTCAGTTTTGGGCCCTTCACTGCAAGAAGGACATTGAGGTGCTGGAGCATGTCCAAAGAAGGGCAACAAAGCTGTTGAAGGGTCTAGAGAACAAGTCTTATGAGGAGTGGCTGAGGGAACTGGGGTTGTTTAGCCTGGAGAAGAGGAGGCTGAGGGGAGACCTTATTGCTCTCTACAACTACCTGAAAGGAGGCTGGAGCGAGGAAGCTGTTAGTCTCTTCTGCCAAGTAACAAGCAATAGGACAAGAGGAAATGGCCTCAAGTTGCACCAGAGGAGGCTTAGATTGGATATTAGGAAAAATTTCTTCACTGAAAGGGTTGTCAAGCATTGGAACAGGCTACCCAGGGAAGTGGTTGAGTCCCCATCCCTGGAGTTATTTAAAAGACGTGTAGATGTGGCACTTAGGGACATGGTTTAGTGGTGGACTTGGCAGTGCTAGGTTAGACTTGATGATCTTAAAGGTCTTTTCCAACCTAAACAATTCTAAAACAAAGACAGCAGATTAGAAGAACAAAGAGACAAAAGGCTGGGAGAGGAGGGAGGCCCTGGGGAAAAGGGTAGTAGGTGACAATATTTGTGCTACTGGTTTTAGAAACACAGAAAACTTCTCTCCTACAAGGAGTGCCATTTGAAAGGATCAGGTCTTCCTTTGCCACCACTACCTGTGCTCTGTAAGGGAATACTTTATACACAAAGTGATGGGAGACAGAAATGGAGTTCCATCATGCAATTTTTATAGAGTATATCTATATTTTAATATGGTTACTTTGTTCTGTAGCAGTCTACAATGTTTGTTTATCTAGTCAGTTTCTTGATATGAATCTTTTCTTATTTTAGCCAGGCTCCTAGCTTTTTTATGGATTGGAACAGTGTGCTGTGTGGCAAGTCTTTCTTCTACCCTATTAGAATACATTTCATCTGAACTAATACTCAGTTCCATTTGCAAGGTGCATTTCTCAACAACAGAACAGAAAATTTAATCTCGGTTCATATTTACTGGGAGCTTGCCTCTTTCCTCTTAGTTTGCCTTGAAATTCTGTCTTCAGTTACAAGGGCTCTATCGAGTCTTAGTTTAGCTTGGGAGCTGCTTTTCGCAGCTTATCAGCTACAGTCAAAAGAGAAGGAAACAGCTTAAGCCTTTGAATTTAGAACTGCACATTTGAATTGAACATTTGAATCTTTACTATTATTCTTACTTCTTGCAGTTATTTTTAAAAAATCTTCCTCAGGAGAATATGAGATATGAGGGAGGTGATCCTTCCCCTCTACTCAGCACTAGTGAGGTCACACCTGGAATACTGTACCCAATTCTGAGCTCATCAGTACAAGAGAGACATGGACATACTGGAGAGAGGCCAACCGAGGGCCACAAAGATGATGAAGGGACTAGAGCATCTCTCCTCTGAAGAAAGGCTGAGACAGCTGGGACTGTTTAGCCTAGAGAAGAGAAGACTCGGGGAGGATCTTATTAATGTATATAAATATTTGAAGGGAGGGTGCATAGAGGATGGACCCAGGCTCTCTTCAGTGGTGCCCAGAGACTGGACCAAGGGCAATAGGCACAAACTGAAACACAGGAGCTTCCATGTGAACATAAGAAAACACTTTTTTAGTGTAAGAGTGACCAAGCACTGGCACAGCTTGCCCAGAGAGGTTGTGGAGTCTCCAATGTTGGAGATATTCAAAAGCCATCTGGACATGGTCCTGGGCAGCCTGTTTTAGGTGGCCCTGTTTGAGCTGGGGGGGTTGGACAAGATGGCCTTCAGAGGTCCCTTCCAATCTTAACCAGTCTGTCATTCTGTGAGATTCTGTATCCCATGTCAAAGCAAAACCAGCTGCAATTGGTGCATACAGGAATACCCAGTCTTAATATATGAGATCTAGGTGTGCAGGTTGTTTCTCCATGACATGTTCAATGAGCTTGATGTACCTTAAAATGCATGGGAATGCTGTGTGCATGTGAATTACTTTTTCTGTGGAGGGCAGAACTTGGGTTTGAGACTTGGTATTGCACATTCTTCTGCACAAATTCAAGTTACTTTGTGAAAATGGCCAACACAGAATGGGTATGTATGTATGGCATGTATGCTTTAACCTGAAGTAAAAGACAAATCTCTTGTGGAGAAAACTACATTTTTTTAGAAGAGATACATCCATATGAGCATCTGTAGTAGTTGTAGCTACATGCAACCTGTGAAACATGCTTTTTAATAGTAAAGCAAAAACTGCAAAATATTCTGTACATATGGGAATGGAAAACAATGAAGGCAAGGTCCTATGAAAAATCCACAATCCAGAACTATTCATAAAACTTGGCATTTTGTAGCAATCTATAGGTCAAAGCAGACATTAATGAATTCTCACAACTCCTTTGAGCAGTGGAAGAGAAAATATTATTTAAATTAGATAAACTAAACCAGTTAAATATTTCATCTCCTGAGGCTATATAGCATGAAATCTTATGCCTTGATATTTGTTTCTATTAATATTTATCCTATATTTATGTTAATCACATTAATTTACTATCAGTTCTGAGTTCTGTACATCTATTTGTTTCAAAGTTATATTTCAGTTATAGCCACATACACACTATAGAACTACAGGAAAAAGGCAGACTAAAAATTTTTGTTCTGAAATGACTGCAGTAGGCAATAGTTGCTTATTTTGTGTGTTCTTTCCTTCCTGCTTCCATATTATTCATTAAACAATGTAATAGTGTTAGATATAAATGATATTTAGCTGGGTACTAGTTCACAAGCATCACCCATTTGGTAACTACATTATGTATAAAATTGTAGTGCTGAGGAATATTTTCTATCCTACAAACTGACAGCACTGTTATTTAGATCCAGCCTAGCCTGGCAAGTTTCTTGTGCATCCATATTAGCATTTGAGACTCTCTCTTCTGCAATTCAAGGAGTGGCCAGTCCACCCAATTCTTGTACAGCCTCAACTGTCAAGATATGCCAAACTACACTCTCTTTTATAGTATTCTTGTCTAAACATTTTGCGTCAGATGCTGTGAAAGTACATCAGAATAATAAAATGCTTATGATGGCTTGCTATCATTCTTCTTAGACAAGATTTAAAGGTGGAGCTCAGGTCCAATATGAAAGTCAGACAGGCCTTCAGACTGATGGAAAATGTTGTGATGACACAGATCAAGTGGTTTGTCATCTGAATGCATATCAGGCACAGTTTGTACTTTGTTTATTCCTTGGTTAGAATATTGTAGGCCCTGAGGACATGATGATAGCTTTCTATTTGCACATGGACTTAAGGAATGCAAGAAGTTGTGTTTTGGCCTCACCACGATTGTAGTCCCCGCAGGCGCATCCTCTAGCATAGGAAGGTGGAGGCCTCTGGCTCCCACCCACACACCAACTGGCAGAGCTGGCAAGCTGAAGAGGAATCATTGTGACCAGCCTTTGCAATTTTATCTTGATCTTGATATATTTGGTATTTTTCCTTAATCTTCTCCACAGGAGTTGAATGATTATCAGTAAATTTCCACTGTTTTTAAAAAATAAGAAGTCTTCATGTTTGTGGAGAAAAGATTAAAGGCATAACCTAAAGATATCCAGAAGACAAATTAAAAACATGTTTTCCAAAAATAAGAAAGAAAAAAAAATTCTGTGTTTACGATACTGATCACAATATTTTGGAAGAGCCATCATGTTAAATGGTTGCATTTTCTGATACTAGAAGACTGCAGTGCTCTGTGGGGGAGAAAAAGTGCACTGCCGCAGGCCCAGTGGTCACAATGTTTTGATTATTGTGGTTTTTAACCCACCACTCTGTTTATTACACACAAAGTCCTTTCTTCCTATGAACTTCTAGTTTCAGCATCAAATGCATCTCATGTTTTGAGACTCTTCCTATAACATAGAACTTGCTGCACTCTGTATCAGAAATAAAAGTCATCCGCAGAAACATTACAAATCCTCATTTCAGTGAACTGTATCTAAAGATGTGGATTAACTTTAGTCAAAGCTTTTGCATTTATGTCTAACACCAGTTTGAGAAGTCATTTTAATCTGCTGCTCTTCTCATGCACAGAGTGATTGTGGTGAAGTGATTTAGAAGGGAGTTGCTAGAAAGAATTTAACTTTGCTAACATAGACAGCTGGACAAGGGTTTAACATTAATAATTGGAGGTGCATGTGTATGCATGTGCAAGGGGGGAAAATACTTCATTTTCATTAGAAATAAAGTCAGCAAAAACTGAGCACACAAGTTTGTATGTAATACTCTAGATACAGAAAATCAGCACTGAATTGTTCAACAGTATAGCTCCAATAGGAGCTTAAAATTAAGTCAATCCCCTGGTTAGATATGTGATTGTTGCTTGTGCAATTAGCCTTGCAGTAGTACTAAGATGAGCTGAGAAGGATTTACTGACTGAGGCTAAGTCTTATCAGAGAAGCCTTTTCGGGTGTAGATTAATGTGGAAATGACTTTTGCACGCCTCAGTAAGCTAGTGCATTAGGAGTAAAGACTTTGCTAAAATGCATTACAGAGGCCATTTTGCCCTGTAGTAGAGAGAACAGTTTGCCCTTTCTGTGGCAGATGTTGTTACAGATTGCCTCTGCTGATTGCACTGGGATTTAGCAAGTTGAGGATTTAACAAAAATCTACCTTTTAAAAAATTATTTCAAATTTTATTAGGTAAAAGACAACAGAGCCTTGAAAAAAATCAGTAAACAGTGATTGATGATATAATCTAAGAAAATACTATCTGAAAGAGGAATGCACAAAAATTGAAAAAGTAGAGAAGATTCATCGCAATGGAAGACTCATCCCTTTAACAGCCAGAAAGTTATCAGGGACAATGACTGATAAAACAAGGATAGGCTAACAAATCGGAAAAGAAAGGGATAAATAAGTCATTAAGCAGGGACGGCTAGACACAGTCCACAGTCTAATGTTATGATAAATAGTAAAGCATAATACATTTGGGGCTTTTTTTGGTAAAGTATTTCAGAAAACACAGGTTGTGTTCATATCCCTATCCAATTTTTTGATCAACTGAAAAGGTTGTGAACAAGTTTTTGAAATCTCAAAGCAAATAATTTTAAAAGTTCTGAAGTAAATTACTTCAAAGTGAAAAGAAATATGATTTCTGTACCTTTGTATTGAATAACCAGCACACCCACCATGGTGCTTCAGGAAAATGCCCACTTAATGTGTCAGATTCAGAGAAGAGATTTGAATTGCAGGTGCTTCTGAGGTGGGCCTAAGCTAATTACCTGTTTCTGGGTAATGGTTTCTGGCATCTGCTTGCTCATTCACTTTGGAATACTAACATGTACATTAAACAACTTCTTAGACCACATAAGTCATAGAGAATATACAACCTAGTGGTCAAAACATCATGGGGAGGTACAACATTGATGTACTTCTGTGACTGTGGACTGTTTTACACTTTCAGCCACATATTTGTATAGGTTTAAGTGAAGAGTGAGTGAGCTCACAGAAGAGCAATCTGCGGAGAAATCCTTAACACATTGAAACCATATCCAGATTAGGAGTAGTCTTAAATGAAAGTGGCTGCTAGCGCCTGGGGAAAAGGTATCATATATCTTTCCCTTGTTCCTATACTGCATCCATGTATGGACTACGGTCCATACACATGGCACTCCTCACCATCTGTCCCTAGCCAGCTTTTTCTAGCCAGCTCTGTATGGACTCTGGCAGAGGTACATTGGTGAACTTAGACGGACCTTTAGTCTGATCCCTCTGGGCATGTTATGCACATGTACTGAAAATGCAAAATGGAAAATTACCTTCAGGCCTTATGAAACATTTTATATAGCATAAAGTGAAATATTTGTCAAATATTCTAGAAAAAAAAAAAAAGAAGAGTTTTGGACTACTTCAATTATTTGTTGAAATTATTTTTTATTTCTTCCACTAAACACAGAAACAAAAAGTTAAGCTACAAGTGTGAAAGAAACAGTTATCTATTTGTCTCCAATCTCTGCCAGATGATGTGGAATGACTAGGGTAAGGAAATAGTTGCAGAGACTTTGCTGCAGAAGTGAGGATCTCCCTGGTGGCATTCAGCAGAGGAGAGACCCTTAGTGGTACCTGCAGTCTATGCTAACTATGTGTCTGTGATTACTGCTTCAGTTATGATATTCCCAGCAAGAAGACAGGTCAGTGCAAAAGAAAGTATTGGTACTTTGTTGTGATACATGGAACTGCTGTGAACGTCAGAGCTGTGGCTAAGGGAAGAGAGCATGGGGGTCCCTGAATGTGATGTGATGCAGGTACAACTAACTGAGATAGTATGGCTTATCTGGACAGTACTCTGTAGAGTACTTCTGACAAGTTTGAAGGATGAAGGTAGGATAAAGGATGATGGAATCAGCAAAGATATGTGAAGAAGGAAAGAAGAAGACATTCATATCCTGAAGTATACAAAGGGTGATGCATAGCAAAGACAGTCCCATGTATGGATGTACTGGGATATAACTTTATCAGGAGAAGGTTTGTCCATTCTGCCACTGCAGCCTAGTCTGTCTCCAGTTCTGATGAAACCATCTGGGGACAAAAAAAAATTGTCATGTCAAGGGTGATCTTCACTTGTGCAAGGAAAAATGAAAAAGCATTACAAAGTCATTAACTATATATTAAAAATTCTTGCCTAACAACTTCATCGTTAAAAATCATTGGAAATGAGCTGCCATGCAGTTGTTTGGTCAGCCAAAGGGAAAGAACTGTCTTGAGTCATATTTCAATGACCTTACCTCATTTCTGGCCTGAATGGGAAAACAACGCTAGAGCTTTAACTATTTTTGCTAAGGATATTGTTGCTGTAATAGATTACTAAGAGTACTGAAATGGCTTGCAAGTTGAAGAATGAGGAAAGTTTTTCAGAAGAGTAAAGAATATGTGCAGATAATACCTTGGTACAAGATCAAAATAACTAACATATAAATCAACTCCTATTCATATTTCCACATGAAAGTGGTGGATAAACTGAATCTGACTTGCTGACTTTTATATGGGAGAAAATTTGCTGCACAGCAATATAACAGCAAAATACAGTGCTTAAATGTAACAAGAAGTCCCAGATATTACCCCAGGTATCCATTGTAATAGACCGCATCATGATTTGATAACGTTATCATTTAATGCTATTGCCTTTTTCATACCCAGCTAACAGAGGGTGGGAATTGTGTGAGACTGTCCCATGGAGTCTAGCGCTGTCAGGACAGATCAGTAAAGACGTCAGGTAGAAGAGAGCAGCATGAAAGATCGTGATGTGTTGTGTTCTCCAGGACACACCCGGCCTCTTGATCATCTCCCTTGGAGCATATTGACTTTTCCTATAGACTGTACAGAAAATACATTATCTAGGAAGTTAATATCTACAACAACAATCAAATAGAGCTATATGAATCATTGTCTCCTCTCTGCAGTTATTTAGAAGAAAGAGAGGTCAGAAGGAACATGCAAAAATCAGTCTTATCGAATATTCATAGACCACAGAGATAAGGGACATTCATCTAAAACTGCAGTTTCACAAGCATTTTAAGCTCAAGGCAACCCTGTTAACAGAAGAAACTGCGGGAAACAAGGAGCTCCTTTTCACAATGACAAAACTACTTGGTCCAAGCATTTCTGTCAGATGAAGGAAAAAGCCAAGGAGAAAAAACTACATGTCTGAAGTTGTAGTTACATTCCCCAGCAGGGTCCATAGCTCATTTACGTTTGCTAAACCACACCCTGTACCTCCTTTCCCTGACTTACTCCTGTAATTCTGGGTCCTGCATGGAAACCCTGCAGAAGCATAATAACTTCCTGGTTCAAAATTGTAAAAACTTTCTGCTTCCCACGAAGAGAGACTCTGATGCTCCCTCTTCCACTGAAGAACATGGGATTCACTTTAAAAGGATATATAATCCTTTTAAACAAGATTCCATTTAATCCACTCATTTGTCTGTAAATCTAGTGCATGTATTTCTTCTGTGTATAAAAGCAAATTAAAAGCATCCAACTAGCTAAATTTGGTTACTGAACAGCAGTAGCATTTGCTTCTAATCAATGGGAATAGAAACAATAATTAGTGAGGCAAAGGAATAATTTCAAAGGGACTATTTCTCTGCTTAGCAAAACTGTTATCATAAATAAATAAATATTTTCATTATAAACACTAATTTTCAAGTACTTATATTTTTCTTTAATTTTTATTATCATATTTAATATTTTATACCAAGGAACATATAAATAAAATATTTCTGTTTTATATATATTAATGTTAATACCTGGAAACACAAAGGTGAATGGAAGTGCTTATATGGGAACAGATTTGTACATTTTTGCCCATATGCTTAAATTTGAGAATGCCTGTAGGCTCAGGGAGTTCAGTAAGATTATTCAAATGTTTAAGATACCTCATTAAATTGCAGTTTCGATACAGATTTTGTGCTGTTAGTGGAATGTACTTACATATAATTTATGGTATTATGAGTAAAACTTAATGGGAGACAAATTATAAAGAGGAGTTAATGGACTTTCCCACAGAATTAGAAATCCTACTATGTTTCTGTTAACGCCCCCTCCAAACTGAATACCTGCTCTTTACCATTTGATTATAACTGTTCACAATGGCTAACTAATATTTTCCAGTTTAACTCTAAAGAGAGAGTCCTCCTCCTTCAAATTTATCACCAGTTGGTTAGTCATTAGTAGCCTGTACTAGAATCCTAATTTCATAGAGAATGACTCCATCCATCTCAAGTGGACTAAACCCTTTTATACATGAGCTTGTTTGCACAGTACATATCAGACATTTCTAGAAGGAAAGACCTAAAGACTCAGTAAATTGACCCGGTTTGTTCATGAAACCTAGTGATTTTCCCAAGCTTTCCTTACCTGGCTCAGTCAGTATCATTTTTAAGCTTCAGCATGGACACTACTACTCAGTGAAAATAAAGTATTATACAATATTAATTACTGCAATTAATAAAGCTGTATCTCAAGCTCGGGATCAGCTGTGATCAAAAGACTAATTTCAGTTGCAAGGGAAAACCTTTTATGCCATGTTCAAAACTGGTCAAAAGATTTGCATGGGCTTGGAAGACAGCTTTGCACTGTGAATGGAAAACACTTGAAATTTAATCTGTAATTTGTTGCCGGCTGTCTACACTGGAGAATACTCTACCCTTGTAATGTGCTTAGGTGAGAAAATATCGTTGTTGACCATATCAGTATTTTAATAAAAGTCCTGTTTCCTAGCTAACATTATTAAATCATGTTTTTTCCAAAATTAGTTGTATAATTCTGTCAGAGATCATTTGTTCTGAATCAAATACAGAACTACATACATACAGCTTCAAATATAGCAGCTTGTTGTTTAACTTTGTATAGATGCTGTGTGTTTGTTGATTCAAAATTGCATGTAGACTGTAAGTGGGGAAAGCTACGTGGAAAACAGTTTGTTTTCATATCAAAATGACAGTACCATAACCTTCAACTCATTTGTTCCTGATGTTCATATTCATTTTGGCCATTAAACCTGTCTTTCATTGTTCAAGGTTGTCATCATTTTTCTTCTGTTCTTGCACCCTGCTTAAGTGATAATTCACCATTCATAAAACAAGCACTGAGATATGGAACACAGGGCAAACGCTGTATAAAATTGCCATCAAAACCATTTCCTAACACATATTATCAGTGGTTTAGGGGTCATTTGTTTGTTAGGTTTTGAGAATAAATTGTTGCTTCTTCATTAAACCATTGAGTTCCTACACATGCATTTCCAAAATGCCAGAACCATACCTGTCATAAAACACCCATGTATATGATGCAGCATTTCTGTCAAAAAATTGAATAGCACTGGAAAATTCCCAGTGAGCAACTCCACAATAAAGCCGTTCCAAAATACCGTTACTGAGTGATACTAATACACGTATGTCAGGAAAAAATGTTTAAGCATAATAAATATTCTACCTTTGTCTCTATTTTCATATTTCTTATGATTCTAACTGTTTCAAGAAAAATAATGAAATACATGATACACTGAAAATACTACAACAGTATTTTGACCAATCCCTCTGTTCTCTATGTAACGGTCCATTAGTTTGGGTTGCTTAGGGTTAAATTGGTTCCCTATTTTAATCAGATGAATCAGCATTCAAATAAATTTTAGGTTTTAGTCATTTTATTGATTAAATCTGAAATTAATTCAGCATCTTGATGGGATGAATTTAAATTCAATTTAGTATTTGATCAGGTTTTATTTTTCCATTGAATCATATTTTATGCATCCATGTTGAGGTAGATTTTAATGATTAATAAGGCATACAACCTTATAAATCAACCATGAAAACATCAGTCACATTAGAAATCACACTAGACTATTTTATTTTGTTTAAAAATATATGATTGCACTGTTTAGATGATATTCTCCTTACAGCATTTTACTTTGTTAGTTGTTAAGAAAAGCAGGTCATCTGCAGTTCTTAAACATTTCTCATATGCATCCTGATTCTCCACAGTGTTGAGGTCTTGCAGCATCTACTCAGGTACATGAGAACTGATGAAAACTACAGAAACTAGATTTTAATGGTATTATATTGTAGAATATATTGTAAAAGGGAACAAAAACAGCCAGTCATATGCTAATTGAGTTTTTTTTCCCTCTGTGCTCAGGGAGTCTCTCTTCATATCTCACTGACACCCACAGCAAACTCATATTCATTTCAGTGGAGCAGAATGAAGCCTATTATAGTTTACATTGGTGAAAATGACATATAGCACTCATCCTAGGCATTTTCAGTCACTAAAGCCAATGTATAGTGTAAATACTCAGTCCCTGGGCAGGCACAGTCAGTCATGCATATTCAGAAAGAGGACTAGCTTTTTCTTTTCCTTTCCAGCTCCCCAAATGTGCTAGTGCACTAGGTACCTGATGTTTTTCAACCTTGTTGAGAAGTCGAAGCATCTGTAAACTTTGACGAGAGCCAAAAGCTCTCATAAATTAATTCATAAATATAAGAAAAAAGCATAGTGCCAGGATAGTGGATATGTTAGAACTGACTCAGTGTTTCAACATACTCATGTATTTTATCACAAATGAGTGTTGGAATTTAGGAACATTTTAGAAAAGATGTATGAAATGTTTTCTTGCATATTCAATGATAATAAATAAAGAAAGTCTTTAGGATCAATCTGAAAATTCACACCACTTGTTAGAAATTCTGAAGGAACTTCTCAGACTGATTTCTGCATACTTCAGTGTTAGACGGAAATAGAAAGAATATGCTGCAAGTTACAGTGGTATATAAGGTTAATGATTACAAGAAGTGGTGAAGTCCATGATTTTGCTGAAATAAAGAAGGAAGCTTTTTATATTAACCAAAATGGCAAGACATGAGAGCCTACAAAGCTCCACAAGCATACTGCACCTGGTAGTAAACTACCCTAAAAATTTCTTTATTCATACAAAACCATTTGATGTCTAGATTATTGGGTTTTTCACTGCAAAAATAACCTTCTAGAGCACTTGAAAATGTCATGGAACTGATGTTTAGTCAGTACTTTTACATTTCTACCATGCCTTTATCCTTATTTTCTTCTCGAAAACTCATATCCTCATGCAAATAGCCAAAAATACAATACTTCAATGAGTTTAAAACTTTGAGGGGTTATTGCAAAATACTAAGCCAAATCTTTGATAGAAACATAAGAATATGGAATAGGACACGATCCCTATTTAGTCTTCTACCTAGAGAATGTGTTTAACTTTTCCAAAACTTATTTTATAGAGTCATAGAATCATAGAATCATTAAGGTTGGAAAAGACCTCTGAGACTGTTGAGTCCAACCGTTAACCTAACTGCCAGGTCTACCTCTAAACCATGTCCCTAAGCACCACATTCACATGTTTTTTGAACACTTCCAGGGACTGTGATTGCACCACTTCCCTGGGCAGTCTGTTCCAATGTCTAGCCACTCTCTCCATGAAGAAATTTTTCCTAATATCTAATCTAAATCTCTCCTGGCACTAATATCTAATCTAAATCTCCCCTGGCACAACTTGGGGCCATTTCCTCTTGTCTATTCACTATTAAGCTCTAGAGACTCTTCGTACCAATTAGATAACAAGGTCTTCATGACATTTTGCTAAATTCTTGGCCTCAAAGGCATCCTGTGGCAGTAAATGCCGTAGCCTAAAATCGCACTCTGTGAAAAAGAATATTTCCTTTCATCCTGACTTGCCATTTTTCAGTTTCACTGAGTGATTCCTTGTTCCTTTGTTGAAAGAACTAGAGTTCTCTCTTATCATCACTTCACCAATTATCGTTTTATATGCTTTTGTCGTGAACCTTCTTACTCCTTACCTTTCTAAGGCAAGTAATCCCAATCCTTTAAGCCATTCTTTCAAATTGGAATTTTCCAAGGCTGATAATTATTGTTATTGCCAGTCACTGATCCCTTTTCACAGGTTCTTTTTATTTTTTTGAGATAACAATGGATACTCCACAGTATCTCAGCTAAAAGCAAACTTGTATAGTATGTTTTCTATAGACGACTATAGATATTCTGGTATTTTTCCTTGGTCAAAACTTTTTTCTATGCAGAGGTTTCAATACTTTAGCCTGAAAACAAATACTGTTATTTAGCACCCAGAAACTGTATGCTCATATTTTTCCCTTGAGTGTGCAGTTCTTTCAATTTATCAATACTGAATGTCATGTGGCATTAAGTTATTTTTTCAGGCCACTCTGAAGTTCCTCACACTCTTTCTCAGAGTAAACTGTTATAGGTCATATTTGGTTCATTCAGCAAAGTATTGTGGATTTGGTAGAACTTAGGTGTTCCATTCCTCCCTTTGGCATATTTTGACAGTTTCTTTAACTCCTGGTAACACGTGTTACTGGGGAATACATCAGAAAACAACTAGGTACAATTTTTCTACAATTTATTTGAAGACATGAGCTGAAGCAGCGAAGATGTATCAGGGAATTTGTTTAACAGATTTTACATTATATGAAATACGTTAGCTAGTAAAACACAGGCTTATCAGGATTTTGTACCGTCAAAGGTACAATGGCTTATGGCAAAAGTTAGTCATCATTGACTTATCCTGGCCTGGACCTGCTCCTTTGAACTTTTCAGTTTTCCAGAAATGTATTACTTAACAAATTGTGCTAGAAGAGATTTCTTTGGGTTGATGCCTCTGCTGTTAAAGGAATTGCTGAAAGAGGGAAATCACGTGGGGTGCTTACTTAAAGAAATTATTATCTAGTATTGTCAAATGCATGCAATATGAGTCCATTATCTTCACTATGCTATTTGTACAGCTGTGGATAACTGTGCCTGCTCCAAAATCTTCATTTTCTTTCTAACTTCTGCTCACTTTGCAGTGGATATCTATCAGAAGTATCTGCACTGGAAAATGTTTAGCCTTTGCTGTGGAAAATGTTTAGCCTTTGCTGGTGAATCACTTTTTTTTTTCATAACTCTGACCAGTACTTTATATAATTAGTGCATTTTTACTGAAGATTTATTGTGCAATACTGCTGGTGTTGGCCTCTCTGTAAGGCCCTGGGAGCATCCTCCTCAGCCACTTGGGGCTGATGCTCCATGGAGGCCTGCAGGGCCTGTCCTGTGGAGCTGCTTCCAGCAGCTGTTTGGCTGTGCCTGGCCACAGGCCCCCTCACGCCAACCTGACGTCCTGGCCTGGCCTCTGCCCATCCCCAGAGAGGTGCTCAGTGCCTGGAGCTGGGACTGCACCTGCTGCCCCTGGCCTACCCTGGCTGCCTGGTCCTGGTGTCCCACCCCTGGAAGCCCCCTCCCTATGCAGCACCTGGACATCATCACACAAGCATAAGCGCTGAAACTCGACGCCAAGTCCAAATGCCTGGATTTAATTACATAAGGGGAACTTTTTTTTTAAAAAAATAGAGGCAACAAGTGACCTAACATTACACTGTGTGCAGCAGCTCACAACCTCAGGCAACTGAAATGCTGACACTTTGAAAGACACCCTAGGAAGTGAGTGGGAGAACTGAGAGCTGTGGCTGGCATTCCAGAAGTAAATCTTCCTCAAATGGGAACGTCACGGGAAACCCCCAGTATTCCCTTGTTGATGACTATCGGTGATTTTGACCTGCGGGATGGATCCTGCAGAGTCTTAAAATATTGTGAGTTAATGAGGCAGTGTTGTCTCTCCCCGTCGTCAGTTTTTCTAATACTTCACTACAGAGATACTTACAGCACTAGTGACTTCACTCAAAGATCTCCAATACCAGCTGAACAGGATCACAGTTTAGAGTTTTGCTAGGAGGAACTGACAGGATAAAATGGGGAAAAAATATATAACATGTACAAATTTTCTCTGCAAGGTTCCTTTTGAATAAGAAAAAAAAAAAAAATTCCTCTTATATCACCAGACAGAGGTGTAAGCAATTTAATTATAAAATGAAAACTTAGCTCAGGTAACCTGTAGCTTTGAGTGGTAGTTAGCTGACAGATTTTTTAATTTTTTTTCACTTCTGTTGCCACTAATTCTATTGAAAACAAAATCAATCCTTCAACAAGCTAACTCCTGTATGTGGTTTTTGGGTGATAGGACACTGCGCTGTAGGAGGGGGAGGCCGGAGTGGCTCTGTGTGCTTTTTCTTCAGGGCTGCAAGGCAGCAACTGTAGCCTAGGTTGTAAATCAGACAAATCCTAGGGGATTTTCAATTTGTGATGGCCTTCTAGGACTTCAAAACTGCCCCAAAACTCCCACAGGGCCTGCAGTCAAGCCATTTCTCTCACTTCTGGCATGCTCTGGAGATGCATATTAACTTCACGTAGCCTGCACACCAAAGTAGCTGTCCTTGAGTCACGCATGTGTTGCAGCTCTCAGGATTTTTGCAGTAGCATTTTCACTTAAAATAAGATATACTTGAATTAATAATTCTTTGTCAAATCCTTTCAACTGAAATCTGGGAAGAACAGTCAACACGCTCTAAAGAAATTACATTCTATTTTTTGTGTGTATTGTGAAATTGAATCACTGTCTGACTCTGGGTCACAGGAGGATTAACTCTAGAAGGAGGAAATGCAAAAGTGACATCTTCTAGAGCCAGATTCTCACTTTTATTACAGATGAGTTCAGATCAGCTTAAGTCCAGGTATTAATCACATCTTACATGAGTTTCCTCCCTAAGCTTTAGATCTAAATGGTTTGTTTGCCTCCTCTGAGGTGATGTTTACGCCTTGACAAGAGCTTGCTTGAAGTCAGGGTACTTGGGGCACTATTAGGCTTTAATGGTCTTGATCAACTTCACCTGGGGCCTCCAGACACACACCCCATGTGCCCAGGGACTCCTTTTAACTTCTGCCTGGGGTATTTGTTTCTTCCCTGGGTAGTGCTACAGTTACAGTTATCTTCAGTCTTGTTCTCCGGTGAGCCTGAACTGCTGCTTGATTTTCCTGAGTTGACTTTGGACCTCACCTCGCCTTATGATCCCTGGATGTTTGGATCTGTTGTTCTCACTAGACCTGCTTAAGTACCATGGGTCTGTAAGGGCACTGCCTTCCCCACCACCTGGGTAGGGGGGTGGGGGGGGTGGGGTCACCTTGGCTTCTAGCTCGTATCCCTCCTTGTGGATCAGCCTGTTTTATTGCTTCACAACACCCAGGACATAAACAATAATTTAGTTCCACTGCAGTAATCTTTCGAGAATAATGCTTAGGGACTATGCCTGATTGTTACTTACTAAGTTTAGAGTAATGCTGTGATGAATACTTTTCAAAAGTTATCTCTTACCGTCAAGGCTAGGTTTGTTACAAGAACCTGGTTTGGGTGCAGTCAGATTGTATATTGAAGAGTATAATGGAATGTAAGGGAGATGAATGTGCTACCAGGCTTACCTGGAAGGGCCGTTCCCAGTCACCCCATGGGTTGCCTATATGGCAGTGGTTTGGAAAGGAAATGAAAGATGGGGGCGTCAAAGTACATCATAAAAACAGTTTTTCCAGGGATGGCTTTTTTAGGGTGTTGATCCATGTCATATTTTGTTCCAAAAAAGTTCAAGTTTACTAAGATTTCTTACTGCAGCTCTGGAAGAAAGTTTAAATCAAAATCCTACCAAATTTTTTTATGCTGCTTATCAGAGTGTGTGAACGTTGTAGAAACAGAATAACAATTCTATGTTGAAATGGTGATTTGCAAAATAACTGTTGGTCAGCTGCTATATAGCTTCACAGTGACTGACCGAAATGGTGACTAACACTGATAAAACTGTTTCCTGGAAAAAGTAATAGGGAAGAAACTTCCAACTTCCAGGTATTTGCCTTTGAAATCTTAAAACAGACGATCCAGGAAAATATCAGATAGTCGTTTTACAGTTTTCTGCACAAATGGAAGTCTTCATGAATGCAATAAAAATATTTCAGTCTGTTAGCAAGAGATAAAACAGCTTGAATATTAAATAAAAAAAAAAATCTTCTCTGCTATGTTGCAACATAATTGTGGCATATGATATGATAAAATAGGATTACAAAAGGACTTTTGACCTGTTGTGATTTAGTCAGCCTGATATTCTCAGACAATTCGTTATGAAGGAATCAACATAAGGGAGGAAATAAACAAACCTGGTAAAATCTTCTATTGCAGCTAAATAAACCTACTCAAATGTTTACTATTGTCTGTGCATAAATTTTGGAGACAGCAAAATCTTACTGAGTAGTCCTTAAAGTTTGCTTTCTAAGCGGGCTTGAAAATGAATTGGTTTATGACCAGCTATATCAGTTTGTAGACTACGTGGCTATTTAGTATGTTTTACAATTTTCTAAAAATGTTTATAAAGAATATATATCAATTACCCCTCTGCATAAATCAAGAGTTTTTAAAGTCATTGGGGAGGACTGTAAAACCTCCCATATAGAAAGGAGCCAAAAGTAGAAGAGCTTGTTTTTGAAAGGGTAGATTTTTTCTGAGGGTAATCAGAAGGAACAATACATGAGATTTTTGTTTCCAGAGGTACCAGCTGGCAAAGTTCTCTGTGCAGCTGGCTAGTCTGAAATTGCTTAAGTGGGATTTTAATGATAAATAAAAGAATACTCAACATCACATTCTTGTGCCTGTTGCTCTGAAGATCTTTAAGTTTAAACATGAGATTTATCAGACTTTTTGGAGTTACCTCTTTCTACCTATGTAACTCCTGGCCCATTGAGAAGGAAATTAGTTTTGCTTCTGACTGTCACAGTATTGTTTCTTTTTAGGATACCACTTTACAAAAATACTTTGTGTATTTATCACACTTTCAGGTTTGTCTGTAATTTGAAAAACAAGGATGTACTTCTTTATTGTTGATGGCTGTAATGGATTTGCATCCATTCATATACATTGTCTCCAGAAGTGAAGTCTCTTCTTATGGCTTTTTACTTATGTGAATAATCATAGAAGGTGGGCTCTTCTGCTATGTGTCTTTTGATAAATAAATGGAATAAAGAGCCTTAAGGATGGGAGAGAAATTTAGCCTCTGAAAATGCCATGCCTATAACTCTCCTTGAATAGAATAACAAGCTGATCTCAGCTTGTAAAGAAAACTTTCTTATAGAATAGAAATTATAGTGGTTTGCCATGTAGTACAATCTAATGGGCTCAGACATAGGAGACGTGGATCCTATTTCTGTTTCCATTATGCTGTGACTTAGTCCAAATCTTTCTCATTTCTGTTTTAGATTTTAAAGAGTAAATAACGACACTAACCTTTATAGCATTGTTTTGAATCTAAAGAAGCTCTGGGAATTACTTAGTCAAGATCAGGAGCAGATGTTTGAAATGGTTCTTATTGTTGGATCATCTGCAGTAAGAGTTTGTTGACCAAAACAAAAGTCTTGTTAGTTATCATTCAGGATGTTAAGCCTCAACTGGGACCTTCTAGAATGGAATGGAGCAATAGTGTATCTCACAGCTATTAGGCACAGCAATTTAAAGCTACAGTAAGTTATTGAATTTTCAGTGTAAATTGTTCTTCCTATCTAGCACACTTTAGAAATATCACTTTACAGGTGGTGAATTCTGAAATACATTTCTATTTGATTATTTGATCCAGGGATTTGCCTACTGAAATGTGTTTATCTCCTTAAGTAGCTGGACTAGACTGTCACATTCATGAAACTCTTGAGCTCTCCAGCCCTTTCCTGAAAGGAATTTCTCCCAGGTCAATGATCTCTGTACTGTTTATTTACATGTTTTCCATATGAACATCTTGGCCTAACGAAAGAAGAAACATTTCTCTCTTGCTCTCTTTTACAGAAAGAACTCTAGAGGACTTGAGTTGAGAACAGAATTGCAAAGCATATGGTATTTGTTTCAGTAGTCAGTGTTTTGGGCAAGTAGATTATCTCAGCAAAAGCAGATATCCAAGCATGTGGAACCATTCAGAAATACAAAATCTTTAAAGAGAAGAAAAATACTCAGTCTTCAGACTATTTCTGGGAAGGATTTTTGTGCAAGAGCAGTTGCCCTAGTGATTAACTTAAGCTAATAATGGCTGAGATCCCTTCCACAAGGGGGAGATGTGTAGCATGTTACATTTATTCAGTATTTGTTCTGTGGCTTAATACATTACTTACGGCATCCAAATCCAAATATTGAACTACTAACTTTTTCTGGTTTTAACATTAAAACTTCACCTTTTTAGAAACTTATGAAGATGTTTTAGTATCTCCATTAAAAACAAGAAGAAAAAGAGCCAAAACTGTTGGGGCCTGTACAATTTGTTTAGTGTGTGTCCTTCATATTGTGTAACTCTTAATCAGTAATAACTGATAACAATGACACAAAGCCCATCTGAAATTAGTACACTCCCTGCTATATTTCAAAGTAGAGCGCTAGATTTTCTTGATCCTTTAGCTTGGTGAAAGAACACATTTCTCTATGACAAATTGACCAGTTGCCTTAGCAAAACTTCTTCCTGAGTCATGAAAGTTTGCCAAAACCACAACTAATACAAATAATTTACTTTGATAGAAAGTGTTAGACAATTATAATAATAGCCATTTTATTTGTTCTGTCTACACTGAATACAGAAATACATCTGCATTTCCAATTAAAAATTTTACATGTTAATGTTACACCTGTACTTTTTTCATAAAATTATAGTATATTTTCCTGAGGAAATTTCTCATTAGTACATACATATGTGTGTACACACACATTCACACTAGTTTTATAAATATGCGTGTAATTTTTTTTACACTGCAGCAATTGAGAATGTATCTGTATCAAATTCCAGTGGTCGTCAATAAACATTGCAATGTACGTAAAGTATTCATGAACGATGCTTCTAGTTTTAAACTATGAAACAGAAAGGTAATAAAGTTTGTATGGTAGATCATGTCATTAAACTGTCAGGGGCTGTAAAATTTTAGTGTGGGTCCTTTGTATTGTGTAACTCTTCATCGGTAATAACCGATAATAGTGACACAAGGCTCACCTGAAATTAGGAAGACAGGAATTTGATTATTATTTTTTCCATATTCTAAGCCTGAATCCAATATTGTTGCTATAGACTAAAGGGTCAGGGGCATCTACTAAGGCAAGATACATCTGCAGTAGTTAAAACATGGGTTTCTCAAAATAAAAAGATAAAGATTACTTAGTGTTTGGTAAAATCTGCTATCAAAAGATATTTTGTGGGGGAACTTCAACAGTGTGTTGCCAACGGCCATGATACCTTCTTTCCAAGACTTCTTGTCAACAGTGAACATAACCACTTCTTACAATCTTCACTTGTCTAGAGAAGGCCACTGAGCTTACAAATAGTTGAACATAGATTGATGAACACATTCAAGATCTCAAAAAAGTTAATACCAGATAAAGTGAATGGCGCTGTTATCTTCACCATAGACAAAGTTTAATAGTCCAGGATATGAGTGAAAATGTTAAATAGTGAGAAACCTTGTATCAGTCCCTGCGAAATCTGAGTAGAAGCTCTCCTGTCATTCCCCACTGGAAACCGCATTTGGGAATTAGTCAGTTATTAGGTGTTTTGTAATTTGTTTAAAGGTATTCTATTGATGTTGCATCCTTCTGTATCTTTAATTGGAATATTGCAAAAGTTCACATATATATTTCTGTGTGTGTGTGTATATGTATATATGTTTTAAAAAGTAACTGTCTCTGAACATCAGAGGATGAAATCAGAATTATTTTACTGAAAGTGTTTTCTTTTGAAAACTAATCAGCCTATACTGATTAATTAGATTATTTCTTTTTTTTTTCTTTTAGTTGTGAACATTGGCACAATATTAACACTAATTCAGTGTTTTGGGTTTCAATAGTTTCTCAAGATTTATTTTAAAAACCTCATAACATCAGCGCATATCCTCAGCTACACTTTTATGACTGCTGGAGGTATTCCCCATTTGATTTCTTAATGTTTATCCATATCATAAATTTTATATCTATCTTCAATTGAAAATACTTTAGGAACTTGTGGAATGAGAATATATCATACCTACATCAAAATACAGAAAGTATTTGTTCAACATTTGTTTCTCCTGTGTTATTGTTGGCAGCTTTATTATTCTCATTGTGTTGCAAGCTTACATCATTGCCATGTTTATGCTATACTTAAACCCCTTATTGTCCAAATGCAAAAAGTGACAATTTTTTTTCTTTAATATTTTTAATTTCCTTTATTAATTTGTACACTTCATTGCTCATGGTTTATATGAATGAGTACATTTTCACCATTAGCTAAGTGTCTGCTAATTTTTCATTTCCAATTGTTGTTCTCTGAGTTAACATAAACTTCTAGGCAAAGATGTTGTTATTTTTGACTATGGAATCATGACTTAGTAGTTATATAACAAGCTTCTTTGTAAGAACTGACTACAAAGGTGAAAGCCCCTATCCGATGCAGACAATAAGTTTAAAAATTAAACCCAACAAAGAAAACCTGGATAAATTAATTCATTATTAATTCAATACCACCATAGAAAAATATTCTTTTGAATCCTTGAGTAGTGACACACAATTATAGATATATGAATTGTGTTGCATATAATTTATCCAGTGAATTTTGGCATTTTGCAGTGAATAAAATATTAACAAGTCAAGTTTGTTATTTATAAATTAGCTAAATCAGAGTAAAATATTTATACAAAATTATTCTACCATCAGGCCTTCCTCATAAACAGTTGAATAAATTATATATGAATATATGAATATATGTTTTACATCTTTCCAATACTACTTACTGAAATTCTGCCTGTATTACTAAGGAGTAATGTAACATTAGCATAAATTCACATATTGTTATTTATATTTGCTAAAGTGCTTTGAATTTCCATAAACATGCTAAGTTAAGGCAGGGAGTGCTTTCCATTCTCTGTAACACACATTGATGTTATTTAGTAAGTTATTCTCTTCTACATCAGGACAGAAATTTTCAAAATGTGTAAAAAACAACAGTAGATCCCCCACAAGATAACTAGATATGCAGGAACCCCCACAGAGGATATGGAAACAATAATTTTGCTCCTTGATTTTAGCCAGAAATTCTGATTATTGTTGAAAGCGTTGTCAAAACTGACACATTCATGTGGAAAATTAAATTTTTAATAAATGATTTTTTATATTTTTATTGAAATAATGCTTTCTATATCAGGTTACAGTGATTTATAAATAACAGGAGTCAACTTTGTTGGTCAGCATTTTGGTAGGTAGGCAAGCATGCAGAGCCAATGAAAGCAGAATGGTACAGCAGAAAAGATTTTGGAATGGATGATCATTATAATGGAAAAATGATATGGTGACAGTGGAGGTACCAGTAAAAATCATTCATTCATCGTGTAGATAGAGGTGATATCTGCTATGGCTTCTGGAGCTGCATTGCATTTTTGAAAGTTATTGGTAGAAGTTATTATTAGCTTGTTTTGCTTTTCTGCTGGTTTTTTTGTTATCAAGTGTTTGAAACACTTGCTGAAATACCCCCCCCCAAAACAAACAAACAAACAAAACAAAACAACAACAACAAAAACGAACAAAAAAACATCCCAAACCCAACAAACAAAAGCCAACTTATAGCACAGATGCAGAAGATGCTTAAGGTTTTGCTCTGCCCTACTACATACTAGTCTAGCAGATATAGTTACAGCTTTCTATCTATAACAAAATGACACATTTCCATATTATTACTACACATACATTTCTTTGTTTGTGTGACTACACAAGATAATTTAGGCAATTCTTAGATCAAAATGTTGGCAAGTTATTCATTCAGAAAGGATTGTTCTAAAAAGAAAGGTCCAGATCTTTACAGATCAAAGTGTACTGACTCATACAAACCCTTTTTAAGCCATGCCACAGGTGATTAATACTAAACCCATCCTACCCACAGGCACTTACCAAATGTCAGCCAATCATAGGCATCCATATCATGAACATATCTATGCCCACTACCCACACTCTGTGAATGATAGACACCCACAGCCTTGTTTGGATTCATGCCTCTTAAGATCTCATATGTGATTAGAATGGATAGACTCCACAGAAACATAACTTGGAAGGCACTATGGAAATTCTCCAGGATGCTGTTGATATGCAGAGGAGATTATTTTGCAGTTCCTGGGAAAGGCAGATCTAGAAAGATGTTTAAGCAGGAATAAAATGTGATCCCTATTAAAAGGAATTCTACAAACTAACATTTTCTTTTACTTCTGTAATGCTAAACATAGGAATCATCAGAAATCTTGATCATAAACACAAAAGGCTTTCACTTAGCACACCCTTTATGGTGGAGTCCTTGAGGTAAAGGTTAGAGTCTACTGCCCAATACCTGAGTGGATCCAGTTTTTCCGTTTTGCTGACTAACTGAAAGATCAGTTATTTGCAGAGCCCCTGGAGGGACACAAATACACATAAAGTTTAACTTTCATTACTCTTTTGGAAAAAGACTACTTTGCTGCAAGCAAACACACCTTTTCCTCTTAAAACTACATTTTAAGTCATGAAACACAAGCTCAGTAATCTTTACAGAATTTCAGTAATGCCCTGAATTTTGTCAGGGGGTATCTGACTTGGTGGATGAGTAGCTGTTTTTTGCCAATCCAGTGAAACATTGTATAGGTCAGTAGACTCTGTTATTACTGTAAATCTGATGTTTAGGCAGGATATCTGAAAGGTGCATGGTTCTCGGTACAATTCTTAGTATGAAGATATTTGAAACATATTTATTATAGAGGCAGAGAGGAAGCTAAGCAGGGAAAACATAGTTTTACAGGACAAAAAAAATGTGGTAAATGCTTGTGGCATTCAGTGGATAGAAAATGTCAACATTGCTGCCCATATCCCTCCTGGGTCTTATCTGAAGCATGTTAACTTTACAGGAAAGATCCAATGCACTCTGCATCCAGTTCTTAATCAGCAGATTGCAACTAGCAGTCATTTAATTTGTTCACTTTCATTAAAGTAAAGTTCAGTAAAAACTTGTATTCCTGTTTTTTTAAGCACACTACGTCTAGCAGTTAAACAGCTTTAGTTTTAATGCTACTTCAGGCATTTTTAATCCTGAAGCTCTTACAGAAACATCACTTGTTGCTTACTACTATAGAGTAGCAATAACATCCTTTATGTAAATATACTTTCCATAAGCTGCCCAATACCTTCCAAAAATTCATTTGCATAACACTTTCAGATTTTCATCCTCAACTAAGTAGCAAAACCCACTGTTTATTTCTCTACAGCCCTCTTTTACAACCTGTAGCTATAGTAGAGTTTAAAATTTTTCCTTGTCTTACTGACAGGATCATTAGCACCTTGAAGGCGCAGGTTTTGGTTGGATTTATGCAGAGCTGCACTGTCATTAGGAAGCTCCTAAAACGTGTCTCCTAGCACTTCCAGGTATGCACAATTTCTGATATATGGTCTGTAGTCTACATTACTTGCTTTGTGTGGCTAAGTGCTTCAAAAGACAATTCTTAGAAGGGTGAGAATTAAAACCACAACTCTTACTCGTGCCTAAACAAAGTATAAAGTAGTTGCTGTATTCTCTGAGTACAGGGGCTCTAACCTGTATGACTGGTTATATCTGAAATAACACAGGATATTTGACCTCATTTATTGTTTCCTCAGTTCCATGGTAGGTGCTGGCATCTGTTTATAGTGAAAATGTTATTAGCATACTTTTTTGAGGTACAAGAGCAGACAACAGAATTCAGAAGAATGAGCCTATTTTTGGCATAACAATGTGAACTGGGAACTGGCTACTTTTAAAATATACTGTGGCATATGATCATCATTTGCAGTGATTTGAAGAAGCAATTTTGAAAGCTTTAGTGTCAGTGTGAAGACTATGACTTGGAAGTGAACAAAATATATTCACAAAACACTTTCATCTGACAAAGTACATTGTCATGTAACCTAGCAATATAATGCTGTTGCTGCTAGTATCAGGCTGTAAACTTAGTACTGAGTTTTCAAGGCCTCAGGACTGACGCCTCTCAGATTTGCTTTGTCTGAACTTCTTTTCAGATCTCATCTGAATGGATGTGATGTTCAACTAGCTTCCTTTTGCTCTCTGGAGAGTGTCTAGATGGAGTTGACTGGCAGTGGTGTTGAGTACAGACTTTGGGATATCTGGCAGCTCTCTAAAGTCTACTGTGTTATGATGGTTATCTATATCACTTTCATAATAAAAATGTAAGTAATTTTGATCCAATTGTTAGATAAAATGTGTAGTTGTCATTGTTCTAATGCAGAAAATTGCTTTTTTTTTTTTTTTTCTCACATGGGAAATGCAAGCTGTTACATCCAATCTTGCATTTCAGCTATAATGCAGAACTTGAGGATTTGAATAACTGCTTCATTTATATGTGCAAAAAGTGGTATTAAAAGATATTTCCATTAGAAAACTGTTTACATTCTCAGTTTTTATTTGCAATTTTTTGTACTAGACACAAGGAACCTTTTGGCTTTCCAGGCACTTAGACTGTCTAAAAAACACAAGCATCAGAGATGGAATGTATATTTTTGAGACAAATCTATTTAGATCAAACACTTTTGGTCTTAGTGTTACTATTGTTACAAATTATTTATGGGATCTTTATTCTTATAAACAGCAATTTTGTGTCAAATGTTTGTGCAGCTGCAATGGGCCCCAGGTAAAATGTATTAAGAGCATAGTTGATAAAAAATAAAAATATAAAGCAGAATACATTTGGAAACCTTTTGAAATACAGTCAGGTTTCATTTTTTCTTTTTTTTTTTCCTAGTGCTGAGCAGAAAATACTAATAAAATATTGATTATGGCACTATCTTTTAAAATTCAAATACATATTAGAAAACTTATGACATGTTCAAATTACCTCTAGTGGTCATACATTAATGTTCAGTTATTAATATTTTATCTTGTAGTGGTCGTCAGAAATATTTGTATAAATAACGAATGCTTCACAAGCAAAGGGAATCAATATAGTGTCAAAGGAACTTGCATGCTTTCTAACAGCCTTCTGATACTGTGTTCAGTAGACTGTGGTTAGTTGCTGCTTTTTTAAGTACTGAAGCTAACATAAAACATTCTGCAGCTTTTCTCTCTTCAGTGTTCTGCTCCCAGAAGAAAATGAAAGACTCTGCATTTCTGCAACATTTTCTGTTTGATTCTCTCCTTAAACAGCTGTGTGTATGACATACAACCTCTCTTTGTACGACCATTTTTACTCTAATTCCTATCCAAAAGTGCCTTAATCATAGTCACCTCTTTAGTAGCTTTGTGCTCAACAATAAAGAAAAGAGAAAAAAAAAAAAAAGAGCTAAAATTGTCTATTCTTAATGTACCCAGTTGTTTCTAGTTGTTGCAGGCTGTTTCAAATCAAGACTTTCATTCCTGTTACTTTGTCAGTAGTTCATGGACATGGTCTACCTTCACTCTCAAGGCTTTTCTGAAGCTAGTGTGTCTCTTCTTAACATAAACTTTCTTTGTGCTTAGTTCCTCTTGCTGTCACAAAGATGTGTTGATGTGACTTTGCTGTGGTTATTGTTCTTATTTGAGATTGGAAGGATTCAGATATGTCTTGGGCAGTTTTATGCTACCTTGTCTGCTTTTAGAGTGGAGAGGAATAGTTACAGCCCTTAGAGATGGATTTTCAGAAGCCAGTCTGCTGAACAGAGACAGCAAATATTCAGACAATGCACTTAAAACTCGTGCTTGACTACTATTGACTGCAATGCTTTAATGGGCTGTTTCCTGTGTTGAAACACAATTAACAGCTTGGTCCACACAGGGAAAGATGAAGGGGAACAGACCAAATGAGAAGACTTGCAGAAATGAGCTTATAAAAATGAAAGTGATTTAGCCTATCATATTTTTCTTTACTTTCTTTACTACATACACCTATTTCAAATACCTAATTGTTTGGTGTTAAAAGCACATCTTATCCAGAATTTGGCAGAAGCTGATTTTATTGATCAAGGTCAGTTTTCGAATAACTGTTCAAATAACTGTTACTTGACCTAGATAAGGCACCTATCTATATCACAATAATTACAAAAAAGTAGCTGGGGATGTAAAAAAAACCAAAAAAAATCGTGTTGAAGCAGCAGCATCTCATTTTCATGTCTATGTAATTCCAGGCCATAATGTCCATACTATATAGTTTATCTGTTTCATCGGTTTTGTTGGGTTTTTTTGGTTTTGTGGTTTTTTTGTTTGGTTTTTTGTTTGGTTGGTTGGCTTTTTTTCAAAAATAAGCTAGTAAGAAAAGTTAATTGCTTAATCTGTATGGTCTTTTCAAAAGCTGATAATGAAGTAAGTTTTAGGATCAGTCCTATGAAAGTATTGTGCTTTTTCTTAAAGTGCCTGGAAGTCATAAATCACAGTACTAAAGAAGGTATGACAACATTAACTTTCCATAATACTTGTCAAGCAGCTGCCATATTTGTGGAACAATTTGTATGTAAATGCAGGGTTTTAAAACAGAAATTGACATTGAGGTTACTGGAAGAGGGTTACTTCCAAAATTAATTATAAATCAAAAACATTAATATAAAATTTATCACACAGACAAGAGGTGAAAATGAAACAACCAAGCAAACCTTCATGTGAATTCTCTGCCAAAGCACGTTTTCCTCCAGTCTTATATTAGCACATTTTTTCATCCTTAATAAAATTTCTTTAGACATGAAATGTGCATTTTTATACCTATATTTGTTTCTTTACAGGGAGGAAAAAATCCCAAACTTCTCAATCTTAAAACTACATCTTTAATTTATAATGGAAGTAACTAATGAGTCATAAGTATGAAAACCTATACCTTGGTGCTAAAGATGTGAAAGACAAGGGCACTGCAAAACTACCAATATTTTTGGGGGTATCCATTAAAGACCTGGTCCTTCCTGAGCTATTGTGAGAGACTGTTGTTTTTCAGTTTGACTTTGTTCCCAGTGGATTTATGTTATTTAAAGAAAAATGGGTAGGGGTGATCCCATTGAGGGAGCAGGCACTAAAGAGAGGTGCCCTGAGAGATGTCAGGGTGTGAAGGTGTGACCTATAGCACAGAGTTGCACAACAGAAAACCAGAAACTTTTAGGAACAGAAAATGAAGCTGTGTCTACATTAGCTATACAGCTGGCATTGTTTTGAAGCAGGACTCATGTTTATCTGTTTGTCTCATGTTGGTTTCAGTAAGCAGGAAATGTAAACCAGAGTATCTGCTATGTAAACACGGCCTAAAAGACTGTGGAAAGCATCAAGGAGGCAGCAAGGCTGGACTCCTGGGGAAAGGAAGAAACTTCAGGTGGCCCGTGCAGGGCCTGCTGCCACTCAGAGGCATTGAGTGAACTGTAACCAAGAGCAAGGAACAAGAGCAAGAGTGAACCTGGGACCAAGGAACGGTGGCTGCAAAG
Source organism: Nipponia nippon (assembly GCF_047370975.1). Lineage (NCBI taxonomy): Eukaryota > Metazoa > Chordata > Aves > Pelecaniformes > Threskiornithidae > Nipponia > Nipponia nippon. The sequence continues at coordinate 15,907,437 of NW_028262358.1, read as the reverse complement.
GAATAAACGGTATTTTTTCTATTCTCTTTTTTCCTAATCACTTTGACTTTTCTCTATTTAAAAAGCATTTTTGTGAGTATTTTGTTAATGCATGGGTTCTGTGATCTCAGAAACCTCAGGTTTTCTTTGGGAAGCCCTCTTGAAACTCAAGACAGGTCTGCTTCAAAGCCATTGCTGACTTACTTTTTCCTAGTACCTCTGTCTGTGACAGTCTTGTGAAAAAGGAAGGAACACTTTTGTCTCTTTATGATGCTTCTCTAATTTTCCTCTTAATGGGTCACTCCATGTACTGTTGAAGTCAATGAGCAATTGATTATGTATTTCCAGAGTCCTTCTTGGAAAAGTCCAGTACTCTTCAGTAAGACCTGCATTTTATTTTTCTGCAGGAGAACACTATTGGTTATAGTATACACTAACAGTTGGGCAGTTCATGAACCTCTTTTGCCTTTTCACATGATCTGATCACAAACCTTGTTTAAGTATAGGACTTTAGATATGTTATAATTTCTTGTGGTTGGTAATATGAGTTTACACTTACCTGTTAATCATTTGTGTGTAGTGCACTTCCATGTATATTTCTCCATGGAGGACTTTTATTTTAAAGTATGTATTTACATGCCTGTGGTGTTAAGATAGATTTAGAATGTGCCTTTCCCCGTACTGGCTAAAGAGTGGTAAAGTTTGACTTTAAATATGCATTTTAAAATTTTAATTCCCAGAGAATGCATTAGTATCCTGAAATCATTACTAATGCCTCTATTAGCAGGCATCATTACTGATTCATCTTTTATTGTTTAATAATGGGAAATACCTATTTCCTATCTTCACCAGTGCCAACAGTAATTTTGTTTTCTGTAGTTGTCTCCTGGTTATCTTGCTCCAATATATTAGACATACAATTACTGACATCTCACTTCTGGTAAGTTATCTGAATTTCTGCACAGTAGAGAGAATAATTCATTACTAGAACAGTCCTAAAAACAACTTTTTTTTTTTTTTTTTAATGGGAGGGGAAAAAAATCTGCCTTTAGAATATAGGTGCTGAAAAATTCTAATTTTTCTCATGTCAAACCTCAAACTTTGAAGAAATGATGCTTCCAGCCCCCAGCTTCCAATACCTTTACAATAATTCTCAGTATCTTTCTGCTTAAAATGACACGGAAATTTAGATAAACTGTAGTTTTCACATTTTAAAAGCTACACTGTAAGGTGACAACATTTAAAAGTGAAAGTGGTACTTCCAGAGCAAAACTGTTAAGTGTTGAAAAGAGAAATAGCGAGAGAAAAAAAAAAATAGCTGAAGATGGATCTTTTAAAGTTCATGAATAATAGTATGTGACATGGTTTTATGCAACAGAAGAGGACAGATACACGATCCAGACAGTTACTTTCTTTCTAAATGTGTTACTTTGGTATTTTGTAATGATATTACAAGTGAATGTTGGAGAAAAATTTCTTATTCTTTCCCCCTATGCTGCTTTCTCTTTAGACCATTTTTTGCCAGCTCATAAACTGAACGCACAAAACACCTCCACAAGTTCAAACTGAAAAAAGGTTTTAAAAGTACACTTAAAAACTTTCCTCCTCTTTTTATCCTTATAAAATCATTTTACATTTTTTGGTTTCAAGAAAGAAAAACATTTATACCCAGTCCGTTACCAGACATTTGGAATGAACAATTTTTAACCACCTTATCTGGCACAATAAAAAGGAAGTTTGTTTCTTCTGTCATGAGTAACTTAAAGGGGGTCATTGCAGTTCTAGCGAGGTCTTCAGTTTTGTCTTTTAGGGACTAAATTTAGACTTTTGGATTTGTGGTAAAACCTTCTTTGTTAGATTCAGCCAGATGGCAAATGACAATGAAGTGTTAACAGTCCTCTCCTTTTCCCTCTTTTTTCTCCTCTTTTTATTGCAGAAGGTTTATTCATTTCAGTGTAAAATTGTACTATTTACATGCAAGTTCACTCAAGGGCTGTGCTTGTCCTGAGTTGGAAGTTTCCCCATATGGGGTAGGAGAAATGTGTCATTTGAAAGCCCATTACCTTGGTGGTGGGGTTGAGCAGCAGCTATTTTCTGTGCTATTTTCCTATGATCAGTGACTCTGCACATACATCTAGGTGATTTTGGTCAATCACATGTCCCTGTGTGGAGCTGGCTCACTCTTCCTGTGCACGGGTCCACTGTCCCTGGAAGCTCAGAGATGAATAGCTGAATTAGGATTTGAGGCTTCTATATTCAGATAACCGGCTATTTAAAGAATTCTTTGGAGAAGTGCTATATGTAGGTATAGCTAGATCCTTAATGTCATGAGGGAATGGATGGGAATGTTTATAGTTGCAAAATTATTCAGAATAATCAGAATCTGAATGTCCTCAAGGAAGTTTTGGGGAGAAGCTTAATTATAAGCCAGGCACAGGGGGAAGTCTCATGACAGGTGGAGTTCTTTTTTGAAAAATATAAATTAGAACACACTGGGAAAAATTAATTTGTTACATATACACACTGAATTCTGTATTAAGTAGCTCAAGGAAACAGCGTGATGATTAATGCAATGAAAACCTCTGTTTCTGAAAACTGTGGACAAAGTGCTGGACTAAGAAGTAAACCAAAAATTAGCCTACAATAAAAAAAAGATCTAATCCTGTTTGATCATTTGATCTTAAAAACTGTTAGCTGTTTTCTTTTGGTTTTGTTTTTCCTTAGGTCACACATTGCTGTACACTAGGGAACCGAACAGATGGAACTCAAAGCCTGTGTTCACCCGCCGGCTGTGTCGTTACTGAGATTGCAGTGGCATGATGCATGTTTTGCAGTTTACATGACCAAAGTGCATAACCAAAGGCTCTGGAGGAGGATGGGGGGAGGTGGTATGCGCTGGCCCAGATGCACAGATCCCTGCTGTCCAGTGGGTGCAAGGCCTGACGAGAGGCCCTGTGTAGGGTCAGAGGGATTGATGGGTGACTTTTCAAGACCAACAAAATGAAGTGGTTGAACAACTGGAAGACAAACTAAAATAATTACAATGAAGAGCAGTTTTGAATGGCTTAGAAATCAAAATTTTAAGAAAATGCTGATGAGGGGAAAATACATATGAGAAAAAGGACAGAATCAAAACTGAGACTCTGGTTCATACTCTAAACAGCTTTCTAATGCGGTATATATGTGAAGGACAATCTTTGGGAAAGTCAGTTCTAGGTCTTGAATTTATACTATCAGAAAACTTTGAATCCAATCTTTTAACTTTTCTCCATTGAAGGATGCTGACATTCTCTCTATGGCTTTTGTCCATCCAAAGTACAGGATTACTTTAATAAGGTATCAGATTGACAGCTATAAAATGACAGTGTATTTAACTCAAAGATGTCCCTCAAATTAGAGCTGAAAACCAGAAATACAGAATTTCTACAATATAATACCTTTTGTATCTATTGTTAGATTTCACCTATGAAATGGGCCCAGCTGGAAACTCAAGTGAGGAATGATTTATATTTGAGACCTGCAAGGGAAATCAGCTGGAAATGCAGTAGCCACATTTCATTGGATCTTATTTTTTTTGGTTTTACACAATATTAATTACATTTTTGCTGAATTATACCTGAATACACAACTGTTATTTCTAGTGTAACATTGTTACAGCGAGCAGTCAATGACAACTTGTCTTTGGAACAAGGGATGTCAAGAACCATTTTATTCCTATTCTGTGTATAAAAAAACCCACTAATTTCCATTACTGCAAGATATTGTCTCTCTGAGGAATGTATGTCTATCTTTGCAGGCTGTGACTCCTGGTCATTAAAATTCAAGATGTTTGGAAAAATTAGTAAAAAAAAAAAAAAAAAAGGTTTTGTCTTAAATATATTTTGCTGAGGTGAAGCTTCTGTAGTGCTATTAAGGTCCAAGGTGACAAATATGAACAATCTGTCATGTGCTTCAAGAACAGAAATAGAAAACTACAAAAAAGTATAAGGGACTATTTTTTTGCTATGCACAAGAACACTTCACATGTACATGAATATATTGTTAGTTAAGAGGAACGCTCCTTGATTTTCTTTTCTCCTCTATTTTTTCCAGGAGGGGTGAAAATCACAATTCATGTAAAAAAATAGTTCAGTAGCGGGTTTTTTTTCAAAGGTGGAATTGTTTTCTTTCTATGTTGTTATGATGTAGCATAATGATTGTCTTGTGTCTTTGCACATGGCAAAATTATTAACTCTTTCAAGAATGCTGTTGCTTGTGCAATAAATGGTATATCTGTAAAGACTGAGTAGTTATAATAGTTTAAAAGGTTGTCAATATATAATTCTTTATCAGCAAGCCACTGTTTTTAATTTGGTCGTTATGCAGATACTCTGTAGTAAATGAAAGTGATTGCCATATACTAATGTACGTACAATGAACTCTCTTGGTTTGAACCCTAATGAACAGGAAAAGCCTGCAGTGCTATCTCGGTGCATAAATGTGGAATAAAAGTTTGCTCTGCTGTCATCAGCATAGCAACTTGCTCCTACTTTCCTTGCACAGGCTCCTATTTTCCATATTGCTGGTGCATTATGCCACCTAGGCACTACAGGATAACACAATTGGGACATCTCCTTTTTTCTGTTTTTTCTTTTATTGTGTACACTGTTTTCACCCTACTCTGCCTCCCTGTTTCTGTGATAGTTTCCATTCTCAATTGTTCTGGCTTAGGCTAAAAGTAGTAAAACCCCATATAGCCTGTACCTCACTGCAAGTCCTTCTTGCTTCAACTGTGTTAATCTTCACTGGGGTTTCTTATTCTTTTCCAGTCCCAAAGGTGCTCAAGTTAATTGGAGTCTCTTCCTGTACTTAAACAAGCTTTCAAACAAAAAAAGTCTCTCATAGTCAGTGAAGCATTACATCTTCATGGATTCATAATCGTACTATGTTGACTTGTTCTTTTTAAAACTTTCAGGTTTTACTGTGACAATCTAATCTCATCCTTTCTCTTGAATGAAGAGAGAGGAACAAAAATTCATTTTAATGTTCACTTCAGTTCTCATGGAAATGAACCCATTTATCCATCTATACATTACTTTCTTCTCCCAGTTTACAAATGAAAACTGAGACAGGAGACTGATTTCAAGAAAAGTGGTAGAGGCCTTCAGAAAAAGAAATCTTCTGTTACGGTCAGCACAACATGATTTTTTTCCGTAGACAGCAGACTTGCTTTGCAAGAGACCTTTTACGTCAAAAAATCCCAGTTATTTTCAAAGTGATTTAGACTAGTGTCCTGGTTTCAGCTGGGATAGACTTAATTTTCTTCTTGGTAGCCGGTATGGGGCTGTGTTTTGCTTTTAGGATGAGAACAATGTCGATGATACACTGATGTTTTGGTTCTTGCTAAGTAGTGCTAAGCTGTTGCTAAATAGTTGCTAAGTAGTGCTTACACTGGTCAAGGACTTTGCAGCTTCCCATGCTCTGCCGGGTGCACGGGGGGCTGGGAGGGAGCACAGCCGGGGGGCTGACCCAGACTGGCCAAGGGGCTATTCCATACCATATTAGCTCATGCTCAGTATATAAGCTGGGGGAAGAAGAAGGAAGGTGGGGACATTCGGCGTGATGGCGTTTGTCTTCCCAAGTAATCGTTACACGTGATGGAGCCCTGCTTTCCTGGGGATGGCCAAACACCTGCCTGCCCATGGGAAGCAGCGAATTAATTCCTTGTTTTGCTTTGTTTGCGTGCGCAGCTTTTGCTTTACCTATTTAATTATTCTATTTTTGTTTTACTTCAATTATTAAACTGTTCTTATCTCAACCCACAAGTTTTCTCCCTTTTACCGTTCCAATTCTCTCCCCCATCCCACCAAGGGGGGAGTGAGAGAGAGGCTGTGTGGTGCTTAGTTGCTAGCTGGGGTTAAACCACGACAACTAGCAAATGATCAGATGTAGTTCTGAAAGTAGGTCTTCATTATGTCATAGTAAAGAATTGTGATGCCTTGCGCTAGACTTGGTCACCTCTATTGGCATGTGACTGCTATCATGGCTCTTAAAGAAACACCCTGCATAGCTGTATCATATTTTAATAATTTTATCTGACTTGCAATCTGGCTTTTGTTTTTAAGTCATAAATTATGATAAGTGATACATAATCCTGATGCTTTAAAGAGCAACCATTGCACCAGCCTGATGTGCAAGATTTTTGAAAAATTTCTTGATGTTTATATGTAGTATGTAAAAGACATTTGTAGGGTGAGGATGGAGTGGAGTGTTGCAAGGCGTAGATCTTAAAATACCTTGATCTTCTCTGTACTTTGCATTAAGAAAGTACTGAATGTACTGTATTTTTCCCTCCCATAAAATTATCAATTTTGTCCTAATTTCTCATGTTTTTGTGCATTAGCTGCTACTGAAACCAGAAATTCGTAATTAAATTCAGAAGTTTATTAATAGAAAATATTATTTCTGATATTTCAAGGAAGACTTTGGTAGTGAACATATTAAAAATGTGTATCTTCAGCTATTTGAAAAGTGTTCTTTAGAAATGGTGGTCAGAATTGTACAAATGGAAGAGTACATTGGATAAGACAAGTGCAGAGAAACAGTAGCATGCACATCTGCCTTTTAGATTTTTCTCCTCCCACTCATCTTTGTAATCCATGGTGGGGTGAAAAAATTACTACCTTTCCTCCTTTGTGTGTTTTCTTTTTTATGAACAGCCCACTGTGCAGTTGATTTTTTTTTTTTTAAGATCAACATGTGCATTTTTCAATGCAATACCTAACATATTTCATAAATTTTAACATAAGATGGAACAAGGAAGATATTGGACAGATACGTCAAAATCACTTGCTTTCCTTGCCAAAGCCTCTGTGCCTTGGCAGTTAGATTGTGTCCCTATTTCTTTTCTTGTCATATGGAACAGGGAAATCTTAAATCTTGTTATCAAGATAATAGGAAACCTTACTAAGTAGCTCTCATGTAGTTTTCAAATAGCATTTTCTTAATCCTTGGATCCATCACCTTACATTGATTTTGTAGGTGGATATCCAGTTTCAATGAACACCAGAAAAATAATTGATCTTATATACTGTAGCTGTTGCATTCTATACATGCTCTTGTTTTCCTGCTAATAATCTTTGTACCAATTCATAAAGCAGAAGTTAGGAATCCCTTGAACAATTACTGTCAATTCTTGCTCTGCTACCCATATTTAGATAGAAGCAGCCAGTGATTAAGATAAACTGCTACAGTCTAAGGCTGGCTCGTGGAGGCCCCCTTACCTCAGTGAGCCTTTTCTCACAAAAGTAGTATCTTTGAGATCTTTTAGTTGCAAATTTCTTTCTTAAACTGGTAGCTGGCTTATAATTTAAAAATCAAGAATCATCCATGTATAGAAGCAGATATAACTCAATACAATATAGCTAAAGTTGTTATTACTATTTAACAAAGTGGATCTGCTAAAAACTTGACCAAGTTGTTCCTCACTTTTAACATTTCTCTGAATCAATGGTGGCTATTAATGCTAATTAACACAGAGTAACATGTAAGATTACAACATATTTCTTCATAGTTTTTCATGCAAAGTAGCTATCTCGGATATTTTTCTAGATGAATTACTAACAAATGTGTACTGCTAATAGATGGAGAAATAAATATGTATGTAGCAATTTCCATTATTTTCCTGTATAAACCAGGAATATTCCCTATTTTATTATGCAACTCCCATTACATCACCATCTGTAATAATATGCTGTGGTATTAACAGGTTAATATCTAGATGAAATTACTTTATGTAAAGTAAACACAGATAAAACCTTTCAAAATTTATCTTAGCTGCACTTAATCACTTCTTTAAGATGTATTTTAATTCTATGAATGCAGCCAATATAAACTGTGCCCTGTAAGAATGATTAGGAAAGTATTTATAATGTATGTTTATAAGACAATATGCTTCAATTTAAGGGACTGATATTTCCTACAAAAAAACTTTATGTTGTCTGGAGAAGCTGATAAGGAAAAATTTGAATTCTGATCAGATGCTTGAGGCAAGGACCAGCAGTAAATACTGTTTGTTTAGAGAAACGGTAGGAAACAAAAGTCTAATTACAGCTCTATTGGTTGATGAGTGCATGTGCTGATTTCACTGAAAACAATATTTGTTTCCCCTTTCTAGTTTAGATAAAAGTATGTTTGGGAATAATATTCAGTTTGTACTTTGGTAGGGTAAAAGTAATAATATTTTTCTGCACCATAAAAAGAGGAGAAAATTATAATAAAGATAATTCAAACAAGAACAGCAGGAAATAAAAGATTCTGTGGTGTCAGTGCAAGAAAATACTCAGGGTTGCTTGTGAAGGAGGGTGACTTTATGGCATGAGAGTTGTTTAGTAATTTCAGGTGACTATATCTGGCCATGACTATACCTGCCCAGCTTTCTGACTGCAGCACTTGGCTGGCATCTGGACAACCTATCTTTGTATTTGTGACTGAGTAAATTATATTTGGGAATCACTGAAAATAAATATTCATCAAATAGTCAAAATTCATATTCTGAAGCATTAAACCTCTGAAAAGTAGAGCAGGGATCCATTGTATCTGATTACTTTGAAAGATCATAATTCTAGTAGTCCAGAAAACAGAGTTCCTTGAGGTGAAGTAATACATGTAATAGATAACACATATGAGTGATTTTTTTTTTCCCTCCAGAAGATAAAATGTGATTTAATTTTAGTAATACCCAGACATCATCTCCTAATGAGTTAAAAACAGGAAGATTTTATTAAGATCATGGTTGGCTGAACTTCAGTGCAATTGTTTACATGAGTTTTAATAGCTGGCTGCATCTACTTTTGTGTTGTGCAATTCTAATGGGAGTTTATGACATTTTTTGTTACTTCTTTCCAGATTGTTTATTAGTTTACTGGCATTTTATCCATTGTACATTTCAGAGGAAAACACAGCTCAATATATTTCTGTGAAATCAAAGAACAAACAGGCTTGAGAAATAGTTGAAAAACAATTTTAAAAAGGCATTCTGTTGTTATGGCAATTAAAATTCCAAATGCAAAAAAGGAGCTGAAAGCTGGCTTATAAATCCTGCACAAGTTTAAAGTGCATGTCTGTGTTATAAAATATAGTGAAAGTTAGAAACAACAGCAAAATTCTCTTTTTCTTTCTTCCTTCCAAAGTAATAGTCCGTAGATGTATTCAAAGCAGTCTCATATTATTTTGGTAAGCAATAAACATTTCAACTTTTTATTCCTGTTAGCTCTGCAGAGCCAATGAGGCAAAAAGGGAATGAGTCTGAGTGCACATCACCATCATCTTTACCCTGGTCTGATTGTCAGTCTCTTTACACTAGTAATAAGACAGTGTAGTAACAATAAAGTCAGAAAGCTGCACTGGTGGAGTGCTGATACAATGCAAAGGGAGCTAATTTACAAGGCCAAATTCTGCATTTGCTTGTATACTTGCAGACTGAAACTGTCTCTCTAAGGCTAAAATAATAAGGTGAAGAAGTGGAGCTAGTATTGACTAGTGTGGGGCCCGGTACTCAGTTGTTTACCTGTGTCCCAAAATGTAGCAGAACCATGGAGACCCACAACCAAACTCTTCCTATCTTAAATGTCCTGAATGGCCCTCATTTAAAAAATGGTGGATATGGCTCTTTCAGTATAGTACCACCTATTGGATCTATTCTTTGGGAAGAGAAGTACCTGACAGAGCATTGCTCTGCATGCAAGTCTGATAAGGATAAGGGGAAAAACATCAGCACTGTCTTGAAATTGCTGCAGCCTCAGGTTTCCTTATTGCAGGCATTGTAGTAGAGGCGTTATGGTAAAGTTTTCAAACAATCTATTTCTTAAATCAAATTTTATATGCAAATATGTACATACACCCGTATATTGCAAATATATTTTTGTAATCAGGAAAGCCCAAAATTTAGTTATATTATCCAGGAAGTCACTGGTATAAAACTGGCAAAACAAGCAGCATTACATGGAATTGTATGCAGAAGGAGGAAAAGGCAACGTTTATAGATTTATTTAAACTAAACTGGCAAGAGTAGTAACTTGCTGTTTTGAAGACACTTTGAACAGAAAGGCTCCAAAAACCTTTTACATATAAGCTAAACAACAGAATGGTGCAAGTTTGGTTTCATCTTCTGGCAGAGGAATTCATGAGAAAACTTAGCCAGGCTTTACAAAGCAATGAGGATGCATTTTGTTTTACTTTCTCCATTGACAGTGTGAGAGGCTTCTGAGCTTATTCACTAGTGTGCTTCCTTTCGTAGGGAACAGTAGGGCTTTCTTCTGTGATGAGGGCAATTAATGCAGCCAGAACCTCTTACTATTCAGGAAAAAAAACCAGAAGATGATAATTCACATGAACTTGTGCACCTGCATAATTAACCTATTCTAAAAAAAATCATGGTTAGAGTAGACAACTCTGCAAATACCAGAGGGGATGGAGGTGACAAAAGACAAGAGATACCTAAATCTTTTAAATTGTCTTTATCTATTACGGATGGAAACAAAAGAGAGAAGCCCACAGAAAGCACAGAGAATCAGTGAAAAGACATTAGAAGATAAAGTGAGCATTGTAACTGCTAAAAAGTTTTCTGTTTGTTTTGGTTTTTGGTTTTTTTTCTCCCTTTATGGGCAAAAATTCTCATTGCAGTTGGTCTTAAAGGGAAGATATAGAAAATACATTCAATTTTTATTCAAAGGTGTTAAATGTAATTTATAAAGTTGAGAAATTGGGAAATGTGTATCATTTAGGACAAAGTCTAAGAAAATAATTGAATAAGAACAGATATGAAATATGTACTGGAAGACTGAGGTTCAGCAGTTAATCTAGTTCTGGTAAATGAACATATTACTTCTACTGCAAGTCACCACAGTTTCTTGAGCTAAGTTGTTTGTGCTTAATTGCTCGGGGCTGATGAGAATGGTTAATGTAGCCACTTGCTTTATGAAGCTTCTTGGGGGTAGGAACGTGTCTGAGATACAGATAGATATATAAAATTTCCCACTTGATCAACCTGTAGAAAAGCAAATTCTGTTGGGCTGCCTTCTGTTATATGTGAAAGGATGGAGATTCAAGAATGTTGTTTTCAAATTTTCAGACTGATGTGAAAATCTGGTTTGTGTGCAGGGGAAAAGTTTGGATGGGTATGAGCCAGCAGTTTGACTTGCCCTCTGGAAAAAGAGGGGAAGTAGAGGAAAATCTGCATCTTAGCTCCATTTTTTTCTTGGCTTTTAATAGTGTGATACACTCTACCCTTGCTAGGATTAGGGGAGGTATGCTATGCCAGACCAGAACAAAGCAACTACATTCAAATCGCATTTGCATGGGGGGGGAGGGTAGTGGTGGGAGGTGGGGGTATAAAAAAAGCCACCAAAGAGGTCTCTTGCTCTGTCCTCTAGTTCTGGCTTTAGTAGTGGGAGATGTCATCTTCCTCTGGCTTATCAGAGCCTCCACAGCCCAGCCAGCTAGCGTCAGTGCGCTACAGCTACCTCAGGTGTCCGAGTTTTTCCTGAGTTTAAACCACCAGTGAAACAGGTATTTGCAAGTCAGCTGCTTGGGTCTAGAAGCTGTTTAATGAGTGCTCACAAAACCTTTCTGTATGGCTGAGTGTAAGGTGCCACTAAGCTTCAGCAAAACAGCAGCAACGAAGCAATGTCTTCACCTCCTAGCATGTGAAATGATCTTGGTCATTTCCAAACTGTTTATGCACTCACCATCAAGCTTTTGATACTTAGAACTATTCGTTATGATACCCTAAACCCTTAAGAAGTATTCATTGAGTTATCATACCCTCAACCCTTATTTTGATAAAGGTTTCAAAAATAGTCTGAGTTTAAATTTTCAAAAGTTATTAAGAAACTTACAGTTTTCACTGGATTTAGGTCAATTTTTTGATTGTTTGCTGAAAAATGCAGGATCCAGGGCTAAATAATTCACAAATTGAAGTTGAATTTAAAACAAATAATCCTGGCTGGGGAAAAAAAGAAAACTTAGGATAACCAAAATATTCAATATTAAAATCCTTGAGATTCAATATGAATTTTGCAAGGAAGTCTTTTCATGTAGAAAATAACAGAAATTAATTATATAAAGATTAAAGAATATTAAACTGCAACACAAAAATAAGATTCCTTTTCAATAGAACTCTGTTCTGACTTTTTTGGCAAGACAGAAAATGGAAAAGTTAATCTAAGGCCAATTAAAAACAAACTCCTTCATCTATCCTTCTTTCAATCAGAAACTCGAAGGAAAAAAAGTTAGTCAGTATACCTTACTCCTAAGTCCTAGTGACTTTCTATTGCTGTTAGTTAAGAAATCACTTAAGTACTTTTGAACTTTTTACAGTTAACAATTTGACTGAAGTGTATATGCCTCCTTGTATTTAATTTTAACACTTTAAGCATTTAATATGCTTAGAAATATTTGATTATTTTCCTATGGTTGGTACCTACTGTCTAGTAAGTAGCCATGTAATTCATCAACAAATTAAGGACTTTTTTAGGTTAATACTCTGCAAAAAATATTTTCATTTCATTCAAAATTGTTAAAATTATTTTTGTTTTCAAATCTGCTGCAGGGCTGATCCCATATCTGACTTTCACTTTGTATTTTGTATTCAGTCTCCCTAAGATACTTTTTACTTTCACTATGTGTTTTGAAAGAAAAATTCCTCACAGCATAATTTTTCATCTTTGGTTTATGTATCCAAGGTCACAGTTGGAGCAAGCCCCATCAAGTGAAGAGTTGTTTTGCTGGCAAACAGTAACTGAAATTGGTGATGGAACGCAATAAGCAAGATACCAGTTAGAGTAAAGTGGAATTTAAATTTAAAAAAAGTTCTATTACGTTTCTGGCTCATTGTTGTCTAAAGCAAAGAAAATCAATGAATAAATACTAATGAAGCATTGCTAGCAGGTAGATTTCTTGTGTTTTCTTTCTGGATTGCAGTGAATTTTCTTGAGTGGCTCAGCTGCCCATGGGAAAAAGAGGAATAGCAACAAAAGTAAGCAACAGTTATATATTAGCATAATAGCTGAGCTTGAAAAGCATGTGGATTTTGCAGACTGCTTTCATGTTTGACATCATTTATCAATGGATTAATAAATGTTAGTGGAAAATGTTTTTATTACTTTGTGACCACCAATAGCATTAGTATGGTCAATGTAAACAAACATAAAGCACACGAGCATAAAAGGAAGAAGAGAGTTCTGGGAGGGACCATCATGGGCAGCAATCCCGTGCTGGGAGTAGCCCATGTATAAAATCATCATTACACAGACAGTCTGTGCTGGTATACAGCTGGAAGGAGCCCTTAATAATAGGGCAGAGCATCAGGACTAAGTAAAGAGGAAGGGAGGGAAGGAAACAAAACAGTTTAAAACAGGAAAGTAGGAAGTGCAGCACTGTTTTTTTCCATGGGAACGACCAAAAAACCTCCCATGCTTTTTGGAAATTATGGTGCATTAGAATTTTTGCAGCTATTTGGCATGTAAATATAGTGTGATAGGTATGAATAATGCTAAAGCCAAGGTTACCAATAACTCCCCCAGATCCCACTAATCACTTTTAATTTTAAGTGAAATTTTGCATTTGGATTGTAATTTTTGTTATACTTCAGGAATCATACCAATTCCAAAAAGCTTACCACAATAAAATAACCTTCAGCTTGGTGTCAGCTTAGATCTCTGCCCATGGCAGATTGATGAAATTGAGAGGTGTTAAGAGCGTAGGACAGAGGACTAGATATGAAGAAATAGGGAGGTGTCCCTCCTTAATGAGAAGGATTGCAGGATTCTAGCTGAACTGTTCTTATTCACAGTGTATGCTTGTCTCGGGAAGGATGAATTTGTCAGACTTCAGGTGATTTAAGAGAGGTAGGCTTAGAAAAAGGACACACACACATCAGCAGAATTGCTATCCCTAACACATAAATAAACCTTTAGAAAAATAAGACTTCTTTTAAATGGAAAAACAGGTCTCTCCACACATAAATAAACCTTTAGAAAAAATAAGACTTCTTTTAAATGGAAAAACAGGTCTCTTCCTGTTCAGGAAGTAGCTAACTGGGAAGAGCTCTGTTTTATAATTTATTTCAGCCCAACAGACTAACAGTAGCCAACACAATCAGGTAATCTGTGTGGAGACAGAAACAGTATATGCATCTTTTCTTTGTGAGATTTCAGCTAATTATGTGCACGGAAAAAATTATCAGTTTCTGAATACGATCTGTTAGAAGGGAATCTATAATTCTACAAGTGATCCAGTGGTTTTGAAAATGCTAGCTTTGGAGTTTTTTCTGATTAATTCTCCAGTCTGAATATTGACTTTTCTTTCTCCAGGAAAGTCCTTTTCTAAATAGCAGTGTGGATGAATGCCTTTATTTCTAAGCCACTGAGCAAAACTTTACTATGGAAATTCAAGGTATAGCAATTAGACTGAACAAGCTTGTGGGGAAAATTGCTAACCAAAACAAATAATTTTCTTCCACTGAAATCTGGAAATACAAATATTTGAATTACTTTAAGAACAGAGAAAGGGGAAGATCTAAATCACACATACTTTTGGTTGTGCCCAAGAAGTTAATGTATTCAGAGCAATTGTTTTGTATCACTTGTGAGAAAAGGTTTAATTTAAGTTTAGCCAAATATAAAAATGCTTGAAGAAATAAAGTACACAATATCTGTGCATGACTTCATAGAACAGTGACTTTTGCAATATCCACATTCAGACCTAAATTTTAAATTTTAAGTAGGAAGAAAAGTGTACTGAGGTGAATATTTTTAGTTCTTGAGAAATGATCATAGTATGGTGATGAGGGAAAATGTTCACTTTTGCTTCCTATTTCTTTCCTAGTAAGTTTGCAGATTTTGCTGTTTTCCTTACTAAGTAATATAAAAATGTTCCCATTTCCCATGATCACAGTCCAATATTAACTTTTCCCTTGAAAATTTGACTATCTCCAAGTCTTATATTAGCCCTATGTGTTGTTTGGATTTACCATTTCAAGCTTCCTATATATGTTTTTTTTTCTCTACCTTGTAATTTGGAATACTAAGGTTTACCTTTCAAAGGTAAAGAAATATATAAAGAATAAATACAAGTACAACATAAATATTATTGCATGTGGAAATATCAAGTTTTTTTAGCCAAATTAGGACTGCAGATGGCAGCCTCTAAAATCCTGTTGCACACTGCTGTGGCCACGAGCACCATTGGAGAAGACAGTCTGAATTATTGAGCACTGTGGTAACCTCTGGCTTCATTGGGAAGTGCTAAGAGCTGTGGCAGCAGTATATACAGTTTCCAAAACAAGGTCTAATTAGCTAGAGGTAGTTATGTCACCATCAATAGGGATCTAAATACCAAGAAACTGGAGATGGGAGTCTGAAAGCTCTTTTATTTATTACAATGTGTTGCACACTTAATGCTTTGAGAAGGATTTTATTACTATCTAAAAGCAGTTGTACATTAAATCTTCAAATTAGCTTCTGTACTGCTTGAATATAAGTATCTTCTACAATGAGCAAGAGTTCAACATGACAGAGGAAGAGAGCTTTGAAGTTTTAGATGATACAATGATAGACTGCTCCAAACTATCTCGAAGCTTGCACTTTCAGTGCACAAATTTACAGTTCACAAATTTACCATTCACAAATTTACCTTAAGAGTCCTGATGAGAATTCCATGTGAATGTTTAGGATTTTTCTTCCCTTTTTTTTTATGCTGTGTTATATTTTCCTGAATTCCCTGCAGTGCTTTATGCCCTAGCTTCCTTCATTTAAGCTTGCAAGCCAAAGCTAAGCAAGTTCTGTGTTAAACAGCAGTTGCCTCTCTCTACGGGAGGCAGAACACTGCCATTGTAATGCTCAACTGGAGGTGTTTCAAAGTAAATTTGTATCAGTAATCATCAGCTGGCCAGAGCATATAGGGAGTTTAGTTTTGGTTAATTGTCTTCTAAAAGGAAGCAGGAGAAAAAACCCCAGAGATGGTCCTTATGGAAAGGAAAAATACAGGCAGAACGTACAACTAAAAATGTTGTTAGGAAAAAAGGAAATCTACCTTTCTCAGCTCTGCTAAAGCCACTCTTCTTTCAATGGTTTGCCCTACATATCTTTAAAATACTGCTGACAGATATTCTTCCCCCAAGAAAAATATTTGTGAAATATCTAAACCCAAAATATTTCACCTTGAAAAGCTACCTTGGTGCTTTCTGAGGCTATAATTCAGCAATCGTGCTTCTCTTCTCTTGTCTATTATGGTCATAGGTTAGGTTATATCTTTCTCCTGTGGTACCTATCTGTCAGTCCTCATAAGGAGTTGGTGATTATAGTGGATCGTGGAAAATACGTCTATGGGAGCTAAGCCCACTGCAGACAATGGAAATATTAAGAAGCAGAAAAATAGATCCCATGAGGTATTATAACTGTATGATATTTCTGTTGGGAAAATCTTTTAATGAATTAAAAATAAGTTCATAGAAATTTAGCAATTTCTGTTTTAAAATGTCGTTTATTTGGAACCTGATGTACTGAAGAGCTATTTAGCAAGCTGATTGGAAATATTTGATCTCAAATTTATTTTGTCTCAGGAAATGTTACAAGATTTATGTTATCCAGAAATTATCTGGATTTACTCTGTAAGGAAAGCATATCCAGTTGCTGAGATCCAGCCATGACACTCATTTCTCTGCTGGTGGTTTCACAGAGCCTTTTCTACCAACAAGAGAGCAATGGTGATGAAGTCTGCATGAAGAAAAACTGAAGGACAGTGAACTGTATTTCTTGTTGCTCCTGCATAGGGCCTTTCTGAGTATTTGTGGGGTGGGTGTGTGTATATGTGAGTTGAGAGGGTGGGATTTTGGGACATTGGATTGGAAATAAATAGTAGCCAAGAGGTTTGCACTAACCTGCTTATGACATTAAGTTGCTCCTTAGTGAGAAATAAGAGCTACCTTTGTCATGCCTTTACCTGTGTCCCAGGTATACCTGTTTCTTCTAAGGTCTCAATTGCTGAAAATAGTTTGTATGAGAAGCAAAAAATCGCCAAAACTGAGAAGTCATTGATGCAAGTTTCCATCACATTTTTGTGTGTCCTTCTGCTTGCCTGGTACCTACACTGGTTATATATAGATTGAGAATAGACCACAACAGGAAGCTGTCAGCTGTAGCTACTCAATGACTTTCAGCCATGGTTCCCACTGTTATTTCAGTTGCTTAGGTTGCCTTGGAGGGGAATATAGAGTGGGTGCCCTACACAAGGCAAGACAACCAGTGCCAGTGACTGCAGTGCAAAGAAGCAGCAGAGCAAAAAGCTCCAGAGGGGCTGATCTGAGCGCAGGCAGGCGAATGGGTGCAGGTGCTGGTTTTCTCCCATGCTGCATGCTGCACTCCAGCAGGCTTTAACACATCCTTCCTAAGGAAGTATTTTCAGTGAAGTACCTCTTCCTGAAGAATCAATTTTGAAAGCTGTGCTAGTTAAACTATTTGTGCCCTTAGTAAGCAAGAGAAAATGAAGACTGTCAGAGGACACCCAAAATTAGGCCATTTCAGTGGAAAGTCCATTCATGCTTTGTGATTGCCAAGCATGCCCGTGAAGAACATAACCATGTGTTGAAGGTCCATGTGACAGAGTTTTGATTTTTATGATGCAGTCATTTGGATAACTTTGAAAAAGTCCAGGAGACCTGGAAATGACTTGAAGTTTTGGAATAGGCTTCTTATCTTGTCTTAAAATAGGTCATTGCTATGACTGGGATGCTTAAAGAAACATTTGTCTGCTAGGATGCTGGGGAGGGATGCCTGCATGTGTTCCATAAAAATGAAGACATAAAGGTTTGTTTTTTAATGGCTGTTTGGCTGGTTTCTTTTTTTAATTGATTATTTTAGTGTTACTGAGTTTTAATTGTATTAGTTATGGTATGTTAGGGTACCTAGAGCCTTGGCAAATCTCCTTTTCAGTTATTCCTTAAAAGGAAGTCGAATAGAATAGAAAAGAATAGACTATTTCAGTTGGAAAGGACCTACAGTTATCATCTAGTCCAATTGCCTGACCAATTCAGGGCTTACCAAAAGTTAAAGCATGTTGTTAAGGGCATTGTCCAAATGCCTCTTAAAAACTGACAGGCTTGGGGCATCAATCACCTCTCTAGGAAGCCTGTTCCAGTGTTTGACCACCCCCTTGGTAAAGAAATGCTTCCTAATGTCCAGTCTAAACCTCCCCTGATACAGCTTTAAACCATTCCCATGCATCCTATCTCTGGATACCAGGGAGAAGAGTTCAGCACCTCCCTCTCCACTTTGCCTCCTCAGGAAGCTGTAGAGAGCAATGAGGTCGCCCCTCAGCCTCCTTTCCTCCAAACTAGACAAGCCCAAAGTCCTTAGCCATTCCTCAAAGGACATTCCTTTCAGCCCTTTCACCAGCTTTGTTGCCCTCCCCTGGACACATTCGAGGACCTTCACATCCTTCTTAAATTGTGGGGCCCAGAGCTGCACACAGTACTCAAGGTGAGGCCACACCAACACTAAATACAGCAGGATGATCTCCCTTTTGACCAGCTGGTTATGCTGTATTTAATGCACCCCAGAATACAGTTTGCCCTCTTGGTGCCCAGGGCACACTGCTGACTCATATTGAGCCTGCTGTCGACCAGCACCCCCAGATCCCTTTCTGCAGGGCTGTGCTCCAGCCATTCCTCTCCTAGTTTATACTTGTGCCCAGCATTACTCCATCCTAGGTGCAGAATCTGGCATTTCGACTTGTTAAATTTCATGTCATTAATCATAGCCCAATGCTACAATCTATCTAGATCCTTCTGCAAGGCCTCCTGTCCTTAAAGACAGCCAGCTGCACCTCCCAGTTTGGTATCAGCAAACTGGCTAATGGTGCATTCAACTCTTGCATCCAGATCGTTGATAAATGTATTGAACAGAACTGGCCCTAGAATTGAACTCTGAGGAACACTGCTGGTGACCAGTTGCCAGCCAGATGTAGCCCCATTCACTACAACTCTTTAAGCTCTGCCCAGCACACCATGAACCCACTCATCCCACCCATCTGGACAACTTGTCCAGAAGGATGCTGTGAGAGACAGTATTAAAAACCTTACTAAAATCCAGAAAAACTACATCTGCTGCCTTCCCTTCATCCACTAGGTGGGTGACCTTATCATAGAAAGATATCAAATTAGTTAGAGGTCTTTCCTTTTGTGAACCCATGTTGATTATGCCTGATGATTGCATTATTGTTTAAATACCTTTCAACAGTACCCAGTATTTTCTCCATAATTTTTTCAGGAACTGAGGTTAGACTAACAGGTCTGCAGTTCCCTGGGTCTTCCCTCATGCCCTTTTTGTGGATTGGAATCACATTGGCTAGATTCCAGTCAGAAGGGACCTCCCCAGACTCCCAAGACATTTGGTAGATGATAGAGAGGGGTCCTGCTGTAACATCCACCAGCTTCTTCAGAACTCTGGGATGAATCCGATTAGGCCCCATGGACTTGTGAACATTCAGCTAATACAGCTGGGCCCTTACAATTTCAGTGTCCACAAATGGAAAGTCACTGTTCCCACACTCATGGTCCTCTGACTCAGGGGACCAGGCAGCCCAAGGTCTATCAGTATTACTAAAGACTGAAGCAAAAAAAAAGCATTGAATGCTTTTGCTGCTTTGTCATCCCTATTAGTCAGATGACCATCTTCAACAAGTATCAGTCCAATGTTTTCTTTAGACCTCCTCTTGCTATTAACATACTTCAAAAAGCCCTTCTTGTTATCTGAAACAACACTGGCCAGTTTCAACTCTAATTGAGCTTTGGCCTTTCATGTCTTCTCCCTGCATAACTGAACCATAGCTCTGTATTCTTCTTGTGAAGCCTGACCTCGCTTCCAGAGATCATACAGTTTCTTTTTCCTCTTGAGTTCCACAAGGGGTTCCCTGTTCAGCAAAGCTGGTCATCTGCCCCACTTTCTTGACTTATGACACAGTGGAATTGCCTGTGATTATAATATGGAAGAAAGTAAATTTATTTTTTACTTACTTCTGGAGCCCTAATGGGCATAAGTTACTTACAGCTGATTGTCTCTTCAAGCTCTCATGTTATAACCAGAAGCAAAGAAAAAGCCCTCCCCAGGCAGATCTAGGGCCACCACTAATGATCAGATATAGAGAATTACAGAGAGAAGGCATTTTGTAATATGTGGGAAGTTTTATTTAGCTGACCAAATCAAGTTGCGCTTCTGTTTTTTTGAGTGTCATGCACATGCCAAAAATATAAACTAACGGGTATATAATAGCATTGCAATAGCATGGAAGCAAATTGTTCTCCCTCTTTTTTGGTGACTGACTTGCAGCTTTGGTCTTTAATTGTGCCTGTGACAATCTTGTTTAGAATGAGTGCCCACTAAAAACAGTACAACACTGCCAAAAATAAGTTGATGGATAATGTTGCATAAGCATTACAGGTGTTGAAGAGGACTACCAGCAAAGCAGTTAATTTTTTTCAGTCAAGGCTATCATGTCTTTAAACAAGGTTTCAGAGAGGATATACTGGAGGGATCAGATAATGACCTTTATGTTAAAGAGGCTTAAGGTTTTAGCATTACAGTAGATACACAGACCACAAATAAAGGATTTTAATTTTGAAGCATCATAATAGAATTGAGTAATGTCAGAAAATGCGTTAAAAATCAAAACAGTCTCACAAACTATGAAACTGAAAATGGATTAATCTGCCTTTTTGGTCCATAATTGTACAATCCTTTGCAAATGCTGCTTGCCAGTAATAGTATTTAATTTTTAACCTGGTTAAATCTGGTCTGTTGCAAGTTTAATTCCACTCGAGCCATGTGGGAGCTACTTTGTATTGCCTTGTAAGTGTTCTTATCTCTTCTTGTTTTTTGTCCTCTGTAAAACCAAGTTGGTAATTCAAGATATAAATTTATTTGGGCTACCTATTTCTCTGGGCTGTGAAAATGTCCTCCCAAAACTAGAGGTTTCATAAGTTCATGTAAAGACTCTTCTGTAACTATAGAAATCTAAACAGAAACATGAAGTTTTTTTCCTCGTCTCCGTTCTTCTTTATTTGTTAGATACCAGTTACTGAGGACACACGTAGTGGAAAGGTGTCTGAGTTGCTACTTGTGTAAATTTCCTCAACTCTGTTGCATTCAATAGACCTGTACCAGCTATCTCATAAGAGAAAAAAAACCTATTTCCATATAGCTTATCTGTTCAATGCTTTTGCTTTTATCTGTGTAGCTTATTTTTGTTGGCGGAAAATCTATTGACTTTAAAATAAGGAAATCGCCATAATTCATGTTTGCTCCCTTTTTCCCTTTTTAAAAGTTGAAAACAGATCACCCTTTTATATACATTATCTAGAAGCTATACTGGGATCTGCAGCTACTAGGTCTACATTAATGTTTTTTTTGTTTGTTTTGTTATTTTGTTTTGTTGGTTTGTTTGTTTGTTTGTTTTTTCAGATTAGGGTAAATTTGACCAAAGAGTCTGAATAATTTAACAGCACATGATCATTAGAATTTAGAGGCAAACCAGAGGGTGGATGTACTATATAACAGCAAATACTGACACCGTGTCTCAGCAGTCTAGGTGGTAGCTTATTGATCTTACTGTACATATGAGACCATAGCTTGATTTCCCAGATCACCAGTTAAGTTGAGAATTGAAACACATGGTAATTAGCAGCCAGTTTTCAGATCTCGGTGTTCTGAGGAAGCAAGTTAGAATAGCTGTCTCCTGGGGAGACGGAAAAACAAGTGAAGGAAATTAGGGAGACATTGCTGGATTGCATCTCGGGGAGGAACTAGCAAGCCTGTGATTCACAGTACCCATGGCTGAATTTCTACAATTTATGGCACTGGGGAACACTTCTTGTGAATAACATAAACTTAAAAATTCCTACACTTGTGCCCTGACAAATATGATTTCATACAGCTGTAAACATCTTTCATTTGGGTTACTTTATCACACCAAGACAGATCTGAATTATTTCTTTATGTGTTGACTACCACAGTGTGCCAGGATCACTGCCACCAAATATTCATGGGGATGTTTGAAAGCTGCTGCCAGGCAAAGTCCGACACAACGATTCACTTCTGCTTTGTTTTTCTGAGCTTCACTGGGGCTCTGGTAAACCGGGAGCTTGCATGCCCAGGTTACACTTCACTGACTGTGAAAATTTGAAGTGCCATTTGGGATCCTGGCCTTATTGAAGCTATTTGAAGCTTTGCCACTGACTCACTGGGGCCAGGAGTTTGCCCATTGTATACAGAATCATATCAGAAAACTTTTTTTTTTTTCTTCTTTTTCTTGTAAGCCATAACTGTCTGGTCCTTATAGTAAGCCAGGACCAACATGACCCTGCATAGATCTTTTAAACCTGAACTCATTACTACAAGGTGTGCCTTCACATCAGATAGATGTGCAAGAAGCATCTTCAAGCCAGTCCTAGGTGGTAGGTTGTCCCTCCACTGAGTGTGTATGCTGGATCCTCTGAAAAGAGGGTCTAATAAATGGGAAAGTACTAAAATAATGAAATCTTGTGCATCAGTTTAATACTGGGGGTTTTGGGGGTTTAGTGTCCCCCTCCCCCCTGAGGTGTATGTCAGTAAATCACCTGAAAGCAACTGTGACTTATAGGAGGAAATGTGCATTTTTGAAATACTCTCACTTGGTTTTCTCAGATTATGAAATTTCTTGCACTGCCTGCTGGCTCATGCTGTATACTTCTGAAGCTCTGCATCTCTGGAAATTTAGCCAATTATATTTTGATGCATAAACACTTGCCTGATTGCTCTGCATCCTTGTTTGCCTCTGTGATGGATTGAATGTATGGCAGCTGTCCCCAGAGGCCATCCTGAAAATAAGATGTTGCAACTCATGAGTTTATCCAAGTGAATAAAACTGAAAATATCTCATAAGTACACAGAAACTGATTTTTTTTTCTTTTTTGCTGGTAAAGAGAGATTAAGATGCAATAACATCAGTCACATAGGAAAAACTTCTTTAAATACCTGAGCCCATTATAAAAATGTGGAAGTTGGGACATGCATTGTGTACTGATAGGAGGATGTCACCATGGACACCAACACAGAAAAGTCAAATATGATGAAGGAGAGAAAAGGGAAAGAGGAGACGATGTAGTATCCATGACAACAAGTGGAAAAGAATAAGACTCTAAAAAGTTGAAATCCCTGTGCTTGTCTGTATTATTAAAATGAAGTTTGTGAAGTTAGATACACGTACAATGTTATTTCTGTGCAGCTGGATTTTGTGCAAGTTGTCAGTGTCAGACAGGTACAAAGGAAGTTCAAATGGTGCATGGATCTTTTCTATTGTATTTGTATATCCCTGGAGTGATTTGTATGAAACCAAACTACAGCTGGATGAACAGTGGAGATCAGATCCAGTTATCTTTCTGTGTACATATACATAAACTTGTCCTTAGTCTGAATGTCTGCATTGGCTAATGATGTGACACAGCATATTGCAAATGTGTGTGACAGCCTGTAATTTGATATGGTTCAGTATGACCTGAAGTAAAACAATGTGGTATGGGGAGATGAGTTGGATGGATTAAGAAATAATTTTTTCTTCTGACATGACAGGAGCTCTTCTTTTGAAGCTTGAGTATGCAGTTTGAAGCCAGTGCAATGGACAGAGAAAGAGTGACAGGATAAGTGCTTGTGCTTTCTGATGCTCAGAGGATACTATACGTTTCTTTCTCTGTGAAATATTTTGGGTTACTCTACATGCATCCAAATGAAACTGCTTTGCATTTGCTACATCATATTTCATTTGACCTATTGGAGCTCTGGCATGTAGTCCACGTGATACTGTAATGCCTTCTTGCAAGGGAATGTGCTTTGGGACTTGAATTGATGTTGCAGTGAATATATCATAGCAGAATTTCTTTCCTAAAATGTAACTCTTAAGCAGAAAACATTCTTGTACCAGTAGAAACAATGAGATATTAATTTCTTTTTAAAGTCACACTCCATTTCAGTGTGAAAGTATCTGTAAATATTGTTTAGTAAAAAAAGTGAAATAAAAAAATTGCTGTTTTAGAATTCAGGAATATGAAGCAAACCTCCTAAAAACATTGGTAAATATAAGCTGTTGTCTTATATTCAGTGAGAGCTTGTATTCCCAAACAGCATGGAACTCGAGAGCATTTTTATTCAAATGCGTAATTGTGTCCCTGCATGAGCTAGATCCAAAGCCCATTCAAATCAGTGGACAGAATCCACTGTCTTTGATTGGAATTTAGTTAAAGCCTTAAATGCAGAATAAAATGCACATTTGTGCAAGAGGTAGCTGGTGGGTGGAATCCAAATAGTCTACTTGAAAATAGTTTCAAATGAGATTTTTTTTGTGTTGACTGCATGCTATATGTTACATAACCTCTACCATAGAAATATGGCTGATCATACTTCTCCTTTTATATGCACTTGTTACCTGAATGATAAAATTTTAGACATACCACATCAGAAGAAAAAGAGAGGAAGTAGCAAGAGATTTAGGGCAAATATGCATTTTTTTAAAATGTGATTACAAACTTGTACTACACGGGTTAAAGTGACTGATATCAGGTGTTTACTTTGATGGAAGATCTCAGAAAAATAACCAGGAATCACAAGAAGTGGGGTTGGTAATTCAAGAGTTGCTGTTAGGTCTGCATATATATTCATATATGATAAAGCTTTTATATGTTCCTTGAATAGCCAATATTATGAGATCAATGGAGATATGGAAGTAAAATATTAAAGTAAATGTAGAAAGCTAAATTAAATGGGAAATTTATAGAGAGGGTATGAAAAGGAAGAAAGACAAAAAGCAAGAATAACAGCAATATTAGCGGAATTCATTCCTGAAACAAGGAAGAAAGTAACTTTTTAGAAGTTGCAGTAATCATATGCTACCACCTGCATGAGAAGATTGGAAAGATCATAGTGTAGTCTTGGATATGATCTCCTCCTTTTTAAGTTATGAGAATGAATGGGAGATAAGTACTACTTTCATATAATTTCCAAAACTACATGAGAAAAAGTTTGCTTTTTTGGTGAAACTACCTCAAGAGACCGTTGTATAATTGGTTTAGAGATACACATTTTACCATTCACAGTAACGAATGAGCAGAGCTCAAAGTTAGGTCACATGTTGAGTGAGCAAAACTTGAAAACTGGGATTTAAAATTAGACTTGATATTATAAAGTTAATTGCTGTACTAAATGCAGATGTTTTGCTTCTCAAAAATACTTAGTATAGAGTTTGCATTTTCTGGTAGTAAAGGCAACAGGAAGAAATTTGGGTACTATGTATTCAAGTCCTAATCCTGACTCAGATTTATCCCTGATGAAGTCCACTGGGGTCCATGAAATCTTGGTCAATTAAACTTCTTTTGGTCCACAGCAGATCCTTGAGGCCAGGGTTTCACCCATATTCATAAAATATGCATGTTTGTATGCATACCCAAATCCAGGATAACCTATCACTTCTAAGCAGTATTGCTTCCAGAAAATAAACCCCTATACAAGCAACACAGTCAAATAATTTCAAAGAAAATCATTGGCAGGAAGAGGCAGTTAATTGAAGGGATAATGGGAGATAACTAGGGACCTGCGGAGAAAGCAGAGTTAAGCTTTACTCGTATGTTCTCTTTCTCTTCTCCTACATTTACACGCCACCATGCTATTTCTAATTTTTTTTTTTATTTACAACAATTTACAACTATTTACTATTTATGTACTATTTACAACTATTTTTTTTTTTTATTTACAACTATGTAAACAACTATGAGTTACAGGCAAATTTGTGGGGGGGGGTGTTGCTTTACTTTACATTTTATTTATTTAAAGATTGTATTTGTACTTAAATGTTTTTTAAATCTTAGCTCACCACCTCATTGTAAGTATATTCCATGCCCAGTATAAATGTCTGAGTGTGGTTTGGTTCTTTTAGTACTGCTATATTACCAAGCACAAAAAACGGACATTTTTATTTGTTAGAGACAGCCAAATAGATGTAAGGAACCTTTTTCTTTTTTTTTTTTTTCCCCCTCAAATATTTTAAGCAATTAAAAATTTTGCCATGTAATTCTAATTAGAATGTACAACTGCAGAGTACAATTACAATTACAGATACAATGTAATTATATTTGAGTTCTTTATAAAATACTTCCTTTTCACTTTTTTTGTCTATTTTTAACTGAAAAGAAAACAAAAAAGATTAGTGTCATCTTCCAACCTCTTAATTTAAGGTGAAACCAGTATAATCGTCAAGTGGCCGGGAGGGTATCAGCCAACTTGAAAATATGTCAAGAAGGCTCTATATGAGTTTGTACATGAGTTGACTTCACTTATGCCTCAGATATGGCCACCTTTGTACAGTTAATACGAATCAATAGCATCCTTTTGAACAACTACTGTTGCTCATTGTACTTTACGGTTTGAAAACTGAAGATAGAAAATTAACATCATATATACAGACTGGATATGTCTGCATATGTTCAGTAGTGCTGTTCTTAGTATCTCTGGCTGATTTCTTTATAGATTTGATTTTTGTGCAAAGAATTGCTACACAAAGTCTCAATACTCTTGATGAAAAGTAGTAGCTCCAAGAGTGTGCAAAGCCATACTGTATAACAGAAGTTTGAAACATCTGTGTATGTGAGTTTGAAAACTAAGTGGGAACTTGTAGAGTTACACACATTTTGCTGGTATAAGCAACTAGAAAATAAATCTTTCTGGATCTACTTCAGTTTGCACTTTGTGATATTTACCATGAGAGGCTGTTTTTGACCATGCCCAGAATGAATCCAATGTAAATGCTGAATTTCCCCTTGTTTACTAGGTTTCACACAAGGGAAAGCTCTTGTTACAAAATTAAATTTTAATACAGAAGACTTTGGTTTTAAGATTCTCAATTTTCATTCTGTCATGGAGGTATAATCAACTCCAGTTTTGTGTGTTCAGTTATCATTGTAAAAATTCTTATGACATCAAAGTTTAGGGAGGAAAAAAAATCTTAATGAGAGCTGGAGTTTGGCTAAAATACTTCAGTACAGCACCAATGAAAAAAGTCCACAACAGGTCTTTTACAAAAAGAGATAATTCAGGTAGTTTAATGATGCTGAACGACATGGAGGTGTATTGCAAACGTACCTCCTTGTTCAATGCTACTGTTGCTGAATAAGGTGCTGGCACAATTTTCACTTCATAATGTTGCAGTTTGGGATATAGGTTGTGTATCTTATACATACAAAATATTGTGAAGATCATTTGAATGGCATTGAGGCGGGATCAGACCTTCTGCCCAAATGGGTGTATGACATTGTATATTTCCCATTGTGAATATTGAGTTTGTTAAACAGCAGGGAATCAGCTTTTTTTTTTTTTTTTTTTAAATCAGTACATTCAAGTAGATTTAAGATACTGCTTAGTACAATTTTCAGACTTTATTTTTGATGTATTTTGTAGTGCCTTGCTTACAATGCGTTCGCATGATCTTGCGAAAATACTAATGAAAATCCTTTAGACTTATCTTTATTACTATATACCAAGTGCCTACACTTCATTTGGGGCAAGCATCTGACAGTGTGATTTGAAAGGTCCTGTAGAAGAAGAGTATTTCATGAACGCGTTTTAGATGGAGGTCTTTTTGGTACAAGAAAACAAACATCCAGAATAAGCAGCTAAGCAGAGTAGAGACAGAGAATTGTGCAGGGACAAGAAATAGAAGGAATCTTTCTTTCCAATAACAGACTTCTCCCTGTGTTTTGAATGCAGATGAGATTAACATGGCTGTATTTGTGGTCATGCTCCAGCATCACTAATTAGATCAGGCTGGTTCCCAGAGGAGAGTGATTTTGGTTAACTGTTGAGACAGACTGCAAACAGAGCACAAAGCTTTGTTCTGAAAAGCGATGGGAGAGCTAGTGCTTTCTGTTCGGTTTCTTTTCCATTTTGGACCTTAAGATCTGAAATGCATGGTAACACCTCTTTGAATATGGAAGAAATAATTCAGCTTGATGAAACAATAGAAATCTGTGCTTAAAAATAGCTTTTCACATTTC
This sequence comes from Nipponia nippon, assembly GCF_047370975.1. Lineage (NCBI taxonomy): Eukaryota > Metazoa > Chordata > Aves > Pelecaniformes > Threskiornithidae > Nipponia > Nipponia nippon. The sequence goes on along the minus strand of NW_028262358.1, from coordinate 15,879,353 downwards.
ATATTTTAATTAGTGATTTAAAAGCAGACTGGTATCAGATAAGCATGGAAGAGTAATTAATACACAAGGGGAAGCAGACATGGAACACAGGAAATAATTTTAGTCATCATTTCAGTTTGGAAAGCTTTCCTGATGTCTAGAAAAGTAGATGAGACATATTTCTTCTTTGGTTTTATAAATGAAACTTTTATCTTTTCTCCCCGTATGATGTTCAATAATTTGCTAAAAGTTGTTCATACTCACAGTGGGACAAAATCTCAGCAGCTGTAAATCATAATAACTCTAATAACTTCAGTACTGCAAACACAGTTCACCCTATTGATTAATTTGTTATTCTGCAAATAATCCCAGTTTATATGTTTAAGAATACAATTTTAAAAAGGCAAACAGATATAATGATAGCATGGATACAGATACAGTACAGGTGTATTTTATACCTTTTTGAACTATGCAGTTCCTTATATTGCAAATCTTAAACTTCCCACATGGGACTGGAAATCTAGTGGCAAAACCACACAAGTGCACATCTAAGGATGTGGTCAGAGATTCTATTCCGACTGCAGCTGAGCACCTCACAAGATCACTGCCTTCAGTGGTTTGTTGCCATCTCCTTTATACCCTCTGCCTTTGTAAGGTGGAATTTATCACCCTTTGGATCTGACAGCTTAACGATACATCTGCTTCCCTCTCATCCCATCTGTGGTTTGGGTTTTTTTTGTTTTGTTTTGTTTTTTTTTTTGTTTTAAACTCAGACCATTTGACAGAACTGGAGCAGGCAGACACTGCCTATCTGCTGTGATACCAGCTGATCTGCAGTAGTAGCCTTCTGAGGGGAGCAACAAGCAGCTGAGGCTGAGACATAACCACTTAACCCAGTATTTGTGCCATAAGTGTGCTTTGTTTGACCGAGTCCATAAAGGAAAGGGTGAACTGAAATAGTGCAATGTGTACTTTGCAATGTGCAAAGGTCTGACACCATATGTATTACAGAGTATAGGGCAACCTCTAGACAAGTAATTCTGCATGCCATATTAATTCTTAATTTATGTTGTTCTAGGATAGTACAAAACAGATCATAAGGCCTCAGCCAATTAAAAAAAAAAAAAAAAGGAAGGCTGCTGAAGCAAAATGTGTATTTGTATTCTCATCTGCTTGTTCAGAAAGGCAGATGTAGACCTGCTGCTCCTGTAAATGGGAAATGAAGCTTAGGAAGCAAGTATCCTCAGCAAGGCGGTAAGACGTACAGTGTGAATGAATCTTTTCAGCTGGTTTCTATGAATTCCATGGTGGGAACTAAAGCTGCTATCCTTCCTTGTGGTTGCTGATATCTGGAAGCATAAGGGAAATGGTCAGAAATTTACAAGTGATGTAGCTCATCAAAACCCCAAACTCTTAGATTTTATCTTTTTCTTTTTTTTTTTTTTTTTCCATTGCTGTTGTTGGGAAGGTGGTTTTCAGTCAAACTTGAATCCACACCAAACCAGAGAAGGCTACACTTCAGATTATCAAATATAATTTCTGTGGTCTAGCAGGTATCTGCTGCAGTGTGAAGGATTCAGGTTCAAATCCTCTATCTCAAGCACAAATGAATTTCTAAAGTGAATAGGATTCTTTCTTAATTAATCTCTTCCATTTAACCTACATGGTTAAATAATACTTACCTTTGCACATACCTGGCTAGATGCTGGACCCAGAGTAAATCTGTAGGAAAGCCTTTTTCATGTCATCTCTCCTAATAAAGCAGAGTATTTGACTATCCCTGACTGCCGTAACCTCTTAGTTAGTTGATTCTGTATGAACATATATATATGCTCATGCAGACATGCTTATTTGGTTGGCTTTTCTTCCAGGAATCTGTGGTACTTCTGTTTGAGCTCCTGCCTGTGCCCAATACAGAGCAAGAATTATTCCCACTTCTCTGTGGATACTTTTTGCAGTTTTGTATGGCTATTACAAATACTTTTACAAGATACATTTTAAAAAGTGCTTCCCTCTTTGTTTAGAACTTTTCCTGTTCTAGAAATTGGTGAGAATATGAAAAAATAGGAAAATTACATCTTAATGTAAGGTTTAAAAACAAGCCCGTTACCCAAAACTTACTGAAGTCACTGGAAAATTATCTTTCTGATTTCCAGCAAATCCTGCATATTCATCATACATATTGCAGTACCTTTGCTTCAGTATACTTTTGTTCTTGCTGTCAGTTGGCTACAGAGATGGTCACAGTTTACTGAAGTAGGTAAGCTAAGTGTGTTGTATAAAACTCATGCATATAGGAAGCTATATGGAGAATACAAATCACAGCCATTGAGGGACTTATGGATCACTGAAGTGTTGTGCTTACGTTGGGTGCTGTTCGCTCTGTGAGGAGGGACAATTTCGCCCAAAGTCTTTACTACACTTCCCTTCATCACTATCCAATTATTTGCAATTGCTAATAGAACTGTCACTAGACAAGATTTGAAATGCAATCATTTATTAAAAACATATTTGTTCTTAATATAAATGATACAATAGTGGTTGTACTGAATGCAGCCAGTAACAACTGACTAATTATCTGAATTATGTCTTAAAAAGTAAGATTTGATTAATGCAATAGAGGATAAGTAGGATTTTTGGTTTCATTACCTCAAAACTATTAATTCCTCTACAATTTCCTTTCTAATCAGAACACAGCATGACTTCTGCTGAAAATAATTGATTTTTTTTTTAGCAAGTCTTAATAGACAGCATAGAGCAATGCAACAATTACAAGAGGCAATGGAATGAGATTTATTTGGAAAACTGTCATATAGAACATCAGTCTGTCTCTGAGACATGAATATGTTGCAGGTAAATGATGCCATGCATTCAAGAGCTACTTTTTCACTGTCAGATATTACAAATGAGTCTCCTGCACAGACAGTTCTCAATAGAAAAAAATAATATCCCATGTATTGACACTTGCTTAAGAATATGAATGCTGCAAAACTGTGGTTTTCACAGGGAAGACTGGGATACGGTGTGGCAGACTTTGTAAAGCTTCAGGATTCTCCCCTCCCCCACCCCCCATAAAATTATTATGAAAACAAGTGTTTCCTGTGTCAGAACAAACAGTAGCTGTCACTCATATGCTAGCCACATGGATTATTTTCTGTTTATGTAGAAAACTTAATGTCACCATCCATATTTCTTTGCTCATATTTATAAATACAGTAACATATACCAACAGCTTGGCAATGAAACTGGCTTACCTTGCCAGGTATAAAGGGATTTTGGTTCATATAACAATACTGACAGTAGAGCAAAGCCCTCTGGGTTTCACAGTACACTACCAGCTAAATCCTGGTTTTCATCCCATAGAAGAAAGTGTATCACTACAGGAAAAAACCTCTCTTAAAATTCAAGTAGCAATGTAATTAATCCCAATGTATTCCAATAAATGATTTATAATATGCTAATACCAGCAATACCATTTTTTAAATGAGGAAGACTGTGAAAAAATTTAATTTTGATTCCTTTTTCAAATATAACTGTGCACACCTGTTGTCGTGGTTTAACCCCAGCCAGCAACTAAGCACCACACAGCCGCTCGCCAACTCGCCCCCGGTGGGATGGGGGAGAGAATCGGAAGAGTAAAAGTGAGAAAACTCACGGGTTGAGATAAAGACAGTTTAATGGGTAAAGCAAAAGCCGCGCGCATAAGCAAAGCAAAGCAAGGAATTCATTCACTACTTCCCATGGGCAGGCAGGTGTTCAGCCATCCTCAGGAAAGCAGGGCTCCATCATGTGTAACGGTTACTTGGGAAGACAAACGCCATCACGCCCAGTGTCCCCTCCTTCCTTCTTCTTCCCCCAGCTTATGTACTGAGCATGATGTCATATGGTATGGAATAGCCCTTTGGCCAGTCTGGGTCAGCTGTCCTAGCTATTGTCCCTCACAGCTTCTTCTGCACCTGGCAGAGCAAGAGAAGCTGAAAAGTCCTTGACTAGTGTAAACTCTGCTGAGCAAGAACCAAAACATCAGTGTGTTATCAACATTATTCTCATCCTAAATCCAAAACACAGCACTATACCAGCTACTAAGAAGAAAACTAACTCTATCCCAGCTGAAACCAGGACACCTGTGTAATGAGAAAATTATTATTTCAGGGTTCCAGGTTAGAAGTGCAGAGTGGACTTGGTAACATGTGCTGCATATTACATGTGTGTAGAGATACCGGTACGACCTGAGCTTCTGCAAATTACTGTGCCTTGAGCAGGAAGTTGGAACAAATGACCTGATGAGGTTCCTTCCAGTCTGAATCATCCTATGGGCTTTAATAAAACCAAAGTGTAAAATCAAGCAATTTAGCTGAAAGAGGCCACATTATTCAGGAACAGAATATGTCTTCTGCCAGTATTGCTCTTGAACATTAAATGAAGGTTTCAATGTAGACAGCTCTTCTATCTTTGAAAGTTCAGTGTGAAAGTTTAATATCTTAGCAGTGTTTCATTTTTTCAGTGTAACATTTCCTGGAAAGTCTTGGAAAAATTGTTTGTCCCTGTTCTTCAACAAAAGATGAAATTGTGGTACAAGAAAGCTAAAATTCTAACACCTGATATATGACATGTCTCACTAAGCACATGCTCCATCACTCCCTCTGATTTCAAGTCTATACATGAAATTTATCCACATGAATGAATTGATTTTAATGTTTGTTTTGTTATGAAACATGAAGGCTTCCCCAAGAAACTTCTGTAACAGGAATTCTACCAAAAGCAAGAGAGGAAAAATGGGGATTAGTTCAGGAAAGGCATATAAATGTTGACAAGGTAAATTTTTGGGTAAAATCCTGATCTTTACAACAATGCTAAAATTTCTACTTGCTTCACTGGAACCACAATGTCATCCCAGTTTTCAGAGAAAGTGGTTATACTTAGAGAAAGTCTTCCCTATAGATATTCTTTAAGATTACTATACCAGCATTAATATTGGGAATACAGTAGAGACACCTTCACCTGAAACAGAAGACATTTTTCCAATATACATTTATCCAAATTAAGTATTCATTCAAGATGACTTTAAGATTTTCTGAAAACTTCAAATGATAAAGGTTACAAGTTCTAATTTAAAAAGCAGCTCAAGTGTTCAAAAGGTGAAATCACTCAGGTTTGCTTGAAAATTTTGCTCCAGGAAAATTCATCTTTGGATGAGAACTGCTGTGGTGAAAAATACTTGTGAGACTAGCAACTCACTAGATAACTTTTTTTTTCTTTAGCTTACAATTTTTTGTTTCAGTATATTTGCAGTGATTTTTTTTATCTTTAGATATCAGCAGAGAGATAAGAGATAAATGAAAGAGGGTTTTTGAATATGATCAGCTATTACAAGATCTTTACTTGCAAATACTTGCAAGAAAACTAAAAAGAGAAAACAAAACTGAAAAAAAAAAATACCATTGAGAAAAGCTCAGATTCAAAGGCCAAGTACTCTGACTTTTTACAACCAGACTTTTTCTAGGTGACTCTGCCTGTGCTGCTCCTGAGGCTGTGGCTTTAGTTAGATGTGGTTCTTACATTAGGATGTTTTTTCTTACTAAATCAAACCAAAATTTCTTTACAAAATTTACATGTTAAGCCTCATCGTACTCACATGACTTAAAAAGTTGATACTGCCATTTTCAAAACAAAGTTGGGTTCATCTGATATTGAGATGTCTGAAAGAGAATGTATGGTGCTACCTCAGCTGAGATAAGAGAGCTTCTCCATCAGCTCATTCAGATTTTTGTCCTGTCTGTTAAGAGCCTTCTGTGTGTGTGCCGCAGCCTTTGTAACACTGTTATCGTTTTCTTTTCATTTAATCTTTCTGGCTAGCCATGACCTACTCAGGGTGACGAACTACCTCCCTCGTGTTTATATATGCTGACCCAACTGTATCTGTAAGACACATTGTTGAAAGTCTTCCAACATTTCTTCCAGTTTGCGGTATGGCTGCCAGGTACTCTAGTCATATAGTAGTGTGCCATTCATGCCTGCATTACATATTTCTACAATGAAATTTAGTAGCCATGCAGATGACAAAAAAATCTATAGATGTATAGCATGGAAATGACAGAGTTTCCTTGCCGTATTGTACCATTACAGTAAAGGCAACATTACAAATCATTTTTGCCACATCTTTCTTGTGTCATTGCAGTTTGATTTTTGCACATACACACACATTAGCATGTATGCATTCAGTACACTTGAGTTGCACTGACAAATATCCTGGGTAAAAATATTCATATTGTTCGACTCTTTTTTCCTTTCTCCAATTACGAATGAACTTAAGACCATCCCAAGAGTGCAGTTCTCTCTCCAATGAATATAAAATCAAATTTACTTCTGAAAATACTGCACAGATGTACCAGAAGCTCTTTTTCTTGTTTGTTGTTGTTTTGTATTCACTGTTCATATGAAGAGGTTTAGCTTCAATGAGACATCAAGGAGAAATGATATTTAGTTTCACATATAGAATATAAATGAAGAGTTGAGAATTGTTTACGTTATTTTTCAGTCTTCAGTGAATCAAAACAAAATCAAACCAGAAGTTGTAACAAATAATTCTAGTTTATGACTGCTAATTACAGGAAGCAAAATATGGATGAGCTTGTGTAGATTAAACAAAGTTATTTCGGGTAACAAAGTGTAAGTTACCAACACAGAAATCACTGCTACAAGTCTTACTTTCTTTTCTTTTCTTATTTTCACTGCTTTATAGACAATTTTAAAAAATAAAATTAAAAAAATAATAAAAAAAATTAAAACCCCACAGCCCTTGCTAATTAATACTTTCAGGTAGTATATTGACTTGTCCATTAGTTGTTAAAAGACTGTTATCCCAGTCACTAGATTCTTCTATGAGCTCAGGTGCTTTTCAAAGGGTCATAAATCAATGCAGCTCTTCAGGTGAAGGAACTTTTCAGTATGAGTTAATGAGAAGAGATGTGTAGCTGATTTATTGCAATGCGGAGTAGGCTTCACAGCTGAAGTCACAGGGTTGGTGCCAGCTACAGAACTCCCGCTTAGCACAGTTAACTTTACCTACTAAATGGTTCATTTTTCACATCTCATTTAGGTAACCTCCCATAGATTGAGATTCTCTATGTAAGATTTACTTTGCAAATGGTCAACATATCCACACACTGCAAAAGGTGAAGAAATAAAATTCCATGAGGATTGTTAATAAAAATACCCAGTTTCCAACTAAAGGGAAGTTAAGGTACAAACTCTTCATTTTAATGGCGTATAATGTATTTTTCATTTTAAAAAAAAGTTAAAAATACCTTAACAATACGAGAATCTTCTGAAATCTGGTAAGCTACATAATCATCAGAAGTATAAAAATATTGCTTCTTTCTCACCCATTTCATATCCTTATGTTATGCAATGCTTTCTAAAAAGTTTCATCAAATCCTTCCAGCATGCTTTACCTCACATTTACTATATGCATTAGGCCACAGATAGTATTCATTAGAGGTTCCAATAGAAAACAGAAGCAATTTATACTTGGATAGTCATAAATCTTGACAAATCAAACAAGTAAATTAACAGCAACTGTTTCTAAAAGTAGCTGAAATAGTGTTTGCTGGTTTGGTTTTTTTTTCTGTTTGGGTTGCGTTTTTTTTGTGTATTGGGAGTTTAGAAAGTCTTTGGGAATTGCAGACTGCTGTGCTTCACCAGAAATGGATATGAAATAGAATAAGAGGTTTATTAAAGTTAAATATTGCATAATAATCGGATGAAAACAATATAAGACCACCAAGCCTACGCTGCTTATGGAAAGGATAATTATGCCTACTAAGTTCTCCTTAAAAGTTAGTAAAAAAGAAATAAAAGACATCTGACAAAACACATTTTAAAAAATTTTATTTTCACGAATCTTTCAGGCTGGGTTTAAATAGCATTGTTGCACTGGAATCCACAGAGCTGTGTCATTCTAGATAACAATGTGACCCAAGAGACCTCAAGGAAAATAAACAAAACTGTAAGAAATGGTGTCTTGTCATAAACTATATGCACTGGCTAAGCAATAGGAAACAAAAAAAATTACTTGTTGATGTTATTCATGGAGAGAAGAGATTTGTTATGATTGATATCACTTCTATTTAGTTTGAGCCAGGTCATTTCGTCATGAAGAAAAACTGGAACACCTTTAAAAGTGTATTTCTGTGGTTTGGCCCTTTCTGTGCATAGAACCCAGGGGTTGTTGACTGGTATGTTATTAATGACTTGAAGAAAAAATACTGTGTATATGTTTGGAAAGTTAAGATATGCTGAGTTAAATACATGTCAGAACTGTGTAAAATTATATTGGCATAAAATGATTTATAGTTACTGTCAGAGGTGATGTCTCAGAATGCTTTTTGGAGGTATAAAAAAAATAGTAATCTTAAAGTAGCTTTTCTGCTTTATCTTCATGCAAATATAAAGCCAGATGCCATAGAAAATTACTCTACTGCCAAGCAGTGAGTCTGGCAGTTAAACAAAGAAGTGGACAGTGTATTTACTAATGTTTGCTGATGACAATAAAGAAGTTCTGCAAATAAAAATTACAGAAGATGTGAGAATCTCTAATTGATATTTAAATGTACTGGAGGAGCCCTGGCAGTCTGTAACAGATAGGCTTTTATAACAGCAGTTGAAATGGAATATGAGTAACAATATTAGTGTACAGGTAGACAGTAACCATATGCTTATGAAGTTTGAATTCATACAAACTTTTAATAAGAAGACTTAAGACTATTTTTGGAAGCCCAGTGATCTCCCATTATACTGCAGCAAATGAAGAAGAAAAATAGTGTATTTACAGTAGTTATATAAAGAAAGGATAAAAGAATTAATCTATCCTGTTCTTGGATGATATGTCAATACTTGTGGTATTGTCTTACCTCTTGTCCTCCTGTCATCTTGTCAGATGTTAATGCAGATAAATCCTGATTAATAATGAAAAGATGTTGTGAAAACAATTATTCTGAATTAGTTATTAAAGAGAAATGTTAGTGGAAGTTTGTCTGAAGTATTTGTCTTAAGGATAATGGTGTAAATTGATTCATCACACAATTAAAACAAGTTTAATTTAGAGTTAGGTTTCAAGAAAGAACTCACCAGGAAACCACCAGCATTGCGAATTCATTGGGACTTTTCTGGACCACACTCCACCAGTGGATGTGTAATTCAAGAGCTGATGGGACATAAATTGAGATAAAAAGCAGGTCTTTTCCCAGACCTCTTTCTAATGTACTAATGAAATTCTATTATAATAGTATTCTCTGAACTTCTTTTACTTGAAACTTTAATGATATAATAAAAAATGGTTATAACTCTTGTACAAGCTACCTATTAGTCACAAGGAGAAGGATACCAATTATAGTAAATTGTGTAACATACTTAATACATTATTTTTTTTCCTACTTCTTAGAGATTTTCATGAGATGCTAAATATTGAACAATTTCAAATTTTAAATATAAGCATCAGCTGCTAAGTAGTACATCCTGAATCAGTTGGGGAAGTATACATTCATATAGCTATTGATTCAGTCTCTCTACAACTCAGCCAATTATTTCTATATGACCAAGAATAGATTGATCTTTTTTTGTAATCACAGAGTGATCTCTTCATAGCTAATAAACATGTGTAGACAGTGGAGTTAGTGAGCTGTACCAGTGTGCTGGTTTTGGCTAGGACAGAGCTAATTTTCTTCACAGTAGCTAGTATGGGGCTATGTTTTGGATTTGTGCTGAAAACAGCGTTGATAAAACAGGGATGTTTTAGTTACTGCTCAGCACTGCTTACTTAATCAAGGCCTCTTCTGCTTCTCACACCACCCCACCAGTGAGTAGGCTGGGGGTGCATGAGAAGTTGGGAGGAGACACAGCTGGGACAGCTGACCCCAACTGACCAAAGGGCTACTACATACCATATGACATCATACTCAGCATATAAAGCCGGGGGAAGAAGAAGGAAGGGGGATGTTCAGAGTGAAGGCGTTTGTCTTCCCAAGCAACTGTTACGCGTGATGGAGCCCTGCTTTCCTGGACATGGCTGAATGATTGCTTGCTGGTGGGAAATAGTGAATGAATTCCTTGTTGTGCGTTGCTTGTGTGCACGACTTTTGCTTCACCTATTAAACTGTCTTTATCTCAACCCGTGAGTTTTCTCACTTTTACTTTTCCGATTCTCTCCCCCATCCCACTGGGGGCGAGTGAGTGAGTGGCTGTGTGGTGCTTAGATGCCAGCTGGGGTTAAACCATGACAACCAGTGAGAGACATTTGATTGCTCCCGGGATATTGGCACAGGAGTTTTAATGCCAGGTTGCTAGCTTCCAAAAATGACTATGCGAGTAACATAGAATTGCTGCCTAGACAACAGGTATTAAGGATCACCACTTGAGGCTCAGTTGTCTGCCTCAAAGAAGAAAGGCTTTTAAGAAGTAATTTCCTATTGCCACGGATGAGTTTCTTCCTTTGCTTGTATTGCTGAAGGCCACTCAGCAACATAAGATGCGAAGCCTTTTCCCTTTCCCTCTGAACCTAGGAGAAATCGGAAAAGCTTCACGTGCCACAAATGTCTTGGCAAAGATTACTACATATTGTGAAAGTGAATTATGATAATTTCTTACTGTTTTTAATCATGAAGAATGTGTTCAGAAAGATACAGAGAATAAGACTAGAAAGGTCTCTCCATCAGTGTATTGGCAGGGACTCTGAAGGGACATCCATGCTGTCTGAGGTGCTATGTCTTTTGCAGATAGTTGTACACTGGATCCAAATCTATTTTGTTTTTTGATCCCATTGCTCCCTAGAGACACATAGGAGACTACTTAGGGTAAACCAGTGGGGAATGATTAAGGCTAATGATTTTCTAACTTTGCCTATACTTATTCTTTCCTTTGACATTGGTGTTTCAATGTGACATATTGTTATACCTCTGAGTGCGACAGTTAGTTCCTGGGATTTTGCCATGGAGAAAAAAACAGTGACATACAGTCTGGGTATACTTCTTATGAAAATCATTTTATCTACATTTCTGAGAGAACAATCATCAAAAAGAATGGAACAACAGGCTATTTTTCCAAGAATTTCAATCTATCACAAATATCTACATCCAAGGGAGTAACATTGCTACCAAAATTACCTCTAATAAAAACAAAAAGAAAGGACAAATACATGTTATTTTCTTCCTTTCCTGTCTTCTGCAGCATCATGATCATTATCATAATGAAGCTGTAAAACCTCATGGACCAAAGATGTGATCAGGCATGCTTATCTTGAATTCCAAAAGATTGTGTCCTTTTTCCAGTGAATAGCCTTTGGGATTTAAGAGGAAATTATTAACTGCTGGGGAACTTACATCATGCCTTTTACTTAAGGAGTAATTGGTTGAAGGGAAAGGAAAAACTTAAACAGAATCCAAGGAGAAACAGTCTGAGAGTGAAACGCTTAGACTGCAGAAAATATACTTACGGGACCTGATGATACACTAGACAAAGCACTAGGAAATCATTATCATTTGGGTATATAACCTCCAGTAAAATAAAAGGATATTTTAAGGCACTTAAAATGACTTGAAGGGCACACTTTAGATTGTGATAGTTCTTTCCTCACAAACTCTGTTTTGCTGAAACATTATTGCACATATCCTCTGGGCCATTCTCCCTATGTTCATATGAAATTCTTGCCTTATGTGATACCCTCAAGGTCATATTTAAAAGCTCTTAGACAAGATAAATCAAATCTTCAACATGAGGAAAAGTTGAAATAATGAACATGAGAATGGGAACACAACTTAAATGGAAGGTAATACCAATTTATGATTTTTAATAAAAGTTGTATTCTTCTGTTGAGATTGGACTCTGATTAAGATAGGGTTTATGGAAAATCATATTCCTGCAGAGGTTTTTAATGTAAATAGATGTCGAGAGACAGAAAAACCTTGTAATTCCATGACAGTCAAGGCCTCAGGTGCTCAATACCTGCCGATGGAGATCAGGTGTTCACACTTTATCAGCACCCAGAAATTCCCACTGCAATATTTATGATCAGACATTCAAGATTTTGTAAACTCTAGTGAAGTGAGTGTTTTGAATTCTACTGATTTTGCTCAACATCCAAAAAGGATATTGTGCCACACCTAAAAATTAAATCTTATTTTGTCATTAAAAGGCCACCTTTCCTCTGTTTCTTAGTTTTTTGAAGAATTTTTACAAAAATCAAACTTAAGCTGAAGAAAATACTCTAAAAATGTTTTCAGTTGAGAATTTTATTACAGGACCAGCAAAACAGGGATAATTGAGCCCATGCCTTAAGCAACAACATAAATCTAGCTCAGTTGCTCTTAAAAACACTGTCCATGTGGAGCAGATCTAATACAGCAATGCAAATACCCTTAGAAGAATAGTGATAATTAAAAAAAAAAAAAATCAAATCCTCAAATCTGCTTAATTCAATACCTTAGCATCTAGGGTATATGTTAAATTAACAGCAGATCACTTTAATTAAGATCTCATAAACTCATGAGCTTTGAAGCCTGCATTTTTTAAAGTGGGTTTGCTCATTAGCTTCAAATACCTGACTGTTCTTTTACTTATTGAATATGAACTCCATTTAACCACCCACTACAGTTAATATTAATCTACAGATTTTATAAAGATGTTGAGGGTCCATTTTGATTCTTTGTAATATAGTGGCATATAAAATGTGAAGGGATTTATGCCAGTTATTTGGTTTGGACTAGATGAAAATAAAAAGGACTGTAGTGACTGTATATGATGAAAGTGTCTTCGGGCTGTTATAGCATTCGAGTATAAGTGGTCCAAAACAGCTAAGCTCAGGGACCTTTTTAGGCTGCAGTCATAGATTAGACAAGGATCTGGGACACGATATAGCTGGGGAAGAAAAAGCTCATCTGCTCTTCTGTTGTAATAGCTAGCTTAGCAAGTGTACCATGATGTTAATGCCTCTATGTAACTTAATGTAGTGGGGTTTTTTTTCTATTTGATGCTGCTGAGTCATCATTAGTGTGTTCTGAGAAAAAAAAAATGAAATTAAGTATTTCAAGCTTTTTATATGTATTATTTTAATTTTTTTAATGAACGTATGACTTGATAAAAAAATCATGTCTGCTGTTGCAAAAGCATATTGAAGGCAAAACCACAGGTGGTATTATTTCTAGATACCACAGTTTATGATTGCAGTTATGTAGACTGTTAAAAATTTTGCTATCTTTTCAAACCTCTTTACTTTCAAGATGCTCAAAATCTATTCAGCCCTTTGTATTCTGTATATGAAATGAGGGAGAACTGTTTCCTTAGTATTCTGCTTTTTTCAATAGTCTCATTTGCGTTAACAATATAGCAGAAAAGGAAGACCAAAATATTTATTCTGAGTTCTACATGCAGACTCAGAAAATATTAAGGTAACCCTTACTGACCAAAGGATCACTCGTACTACTGCTGGGGTTATTCGATTTTATCACAGCCGAAGGCGTTCTGCCTGCTTTTCATCTCTACTGTGGGAGAGGTATGAGAAAATATTCTGGAAGGCCAGTTCAGTCCTTTATACAGTTATTTGCTTTGTGCTGACAACTGGGTACAGCAAGAAGCTCTTTGTAGCATCTTCTAAAGCAACACCTGCAACTCATATTTTCTTATAATTATGTATAAAAATCAGAGAAAAGCTAAAAATCCTTCTAGGCCAACTTTCAATTTTTATATACATACTGGTAATTCTAAAACTTCTATTGAAAGAAAATATTTTCCCTGCCTGTTTATCTTCTCACTCTGAAACTCCATTCAGTTAAGTGTTAATTTTTTTAATGTCACCTGATGTTATGAAAATAGTTTGCCAGACATTCAGTATGAAGAACAACTGGCCATAAAAGCAGTGTATCAAAAGAGGCAAACGCATTCATATGTGTATTTCTGTGAGGTGTCTCAACTGCTTCACTTCCATTCTACCAAGTCACTCGTTTTTCCCCAAAAAACTACTGCCACTCCAGATCCCAAACAATTTTCTTTGGAAAGCAAAAGCACTTTCTTTTCTGAAGACCATTCTGCTCTCATTTACAGTGTCTTGAAGCTCAGTACTGGACCCATGCTGAATCTCAGGTCTGCCACTGTTAGTCCTGGGAGGAAAGTGCTTGAAATTATGTTTGTCACCACCAGCCCTGATGGCTCTATGTGACAGTGACTATGCAGCTATCTTTAAGAAAGTTCACTGATAAACTCTTAGCCCTGTAGAAGAAGATATTTCGACCTTTTTTTTTTTTCTTTACCCCACCTATAAATCTGTTTTCAAAACAAAATATGCAATTACAGTTTTTGGTATTTTTAGTAAGAAGTGAAATTCTATTTTATATTTATTCATCCACTTTCTTGCAAGAGAGGAGTGTGCAGCTGTTGACATTATGGGCTTCAAAAGCTGGCTCTGCCTAACTGCATATTAAACAAACCATGTTGCAGCAGATAAGGAGGGTGTTACTGCTGTGGTATCATATAGGTGGTACATGGTTAGGATAAGTGTATAATTTGCCAGTAGAGAATTACGAATTTCACTTACATAATTTGTGAGAGTTTGCAAGCAACATCAAACAGGTTCATGAGATACAAGCCACAAACTAGTCTCTTTTGCTGAAGAGTTAGAATTACCTTTACTGCAGTCAGTTCAAAACCCAGTGAAATCAGTGGGGGTCCAGTAGGTCTTTTACCGGATCCTATTACCAGATCGTGTTAGTTGTACTATTTACCTAGCCTGAGCTCAGTCTGTACTCCCTGTTCCTCCACTATTTCAGGCGGTAAATGTTCTTACGAAATTATTTCCTGACTACTTCCAAACTCCATATATAGGGAAGTACATAGCCACCTTCTTATATGCTTGCACAGTCTCACCAGAGGGATAAAAGAGCAAAGAGGTTTGAATGCATTTGGACAAAAACAGGCTTGCTGATTTACTTTTAAAAGGAGGATATATAACAAAATTGAACTTAACTCTTGAAAAAAGAAAACAAATTGGACTGCTTGCTTTCAGAATATTTCCCTTTTTGAAGTAGGAATAGAAATTTTCATAGTGAGAAGTCTGCTGACAAACAATAGAAGCGAGGAATATCTCTCTTAGCTTGAAATGCATATCACACCTGTCCTGAAACAGAGCTCTTCTCACATACTTACATCACTTGCTCTATTAGTAATGTGTAAAACTTTGTTCAACTCACATATTGTGAAGAAAATGATATAATGTTTTGCACTTAAAATTATTTGTTGGCTTTTGTTATTTGTCTCATATTCCTAATTTTCTTGTTGTGTAGTTTTTGTTGGGAGAAAATTTTCATTCCTGCACAAATATCTTTTAAAACACAAATAAATTTAGTGTTTGCAAGCCTTTTCTTGTCTAAAAACAAGTATAATTTTCTATCTACATAATCTGATTCTGCTCTTGAATGCACCAGCTTAAACTTAGAGTAACTCTGAAATCAACAGAGTAGTACAAAGTCTGTTTTGGCAGTCTTCCTATGTCTATAACTCTAGTGTGTCTATTATGTCTAGTAACAATTTGCAAAAACAGACAGTTCTGCAAATAACAGTGTATTGTATATACTTGTGTGGCCACTTGAAATAAATTATTATTATGAAATATGCCAAATAGTCAGCTTTGAAGATTAAAAACACTTTACGGAACAGAAACAACAGGAACATGTCTCATTGAAAAAGATTTTGTACAGTGTTCTTTTACAGTGACTACTTGCCTTTATTCTTTTTTGCTAAAATGATGAAAGCCCCAGTAGATGTTAATCCTGAGAAGGCTATCCCAGCTCGAACATCATCCTTGGTTAGTTTCACTATTTCCTACAAGACGGGATCCTTTCTTTTAAATTTTGAGTGAGCAGATTTTGTTTCATTTATTCAACGGGAGCTTGGGCTGTTGTCCAAAATTTGGCTCTTTATCTGCTGGGAAGGATATAGCTGCTCATCTGAGGTGAAATAATTTTCCATCTTTGTGTCTGTGCCTGAATATGTGACTTGTGAGTATAATAAGCTCAATGATAGTGCATATGCTCATTTGTTTTTCACTAAAGTAATAAAAATAAGGATAATCACAGACCTAATCTGACTTTTTTTCTTTCACTTTTTAAGCAGCTTTCTTTCAGTAAAAACATTTGCAAGAGTAACATATTTGTTATACAGCAAATACATTGGCTCCTTATGCATCAAAACCATTGAATAACAAGAACTGGGGCTCACCCGGTGGAAACTAAGCTTATCCAAGGTTCTTGATGTATGAAGGAAAGAGAGAAAAAGCATTTCTCCCTTACTAAAGAATATAAAAATAGTGAAAAATGTAATTATTTCCGTGGGAACTTCTTCCTGAGAAATCTTACCTTTCATATATCATATTAGATTTCTATAAGCAACTTGCATTGCAAGAACCATCACACTGGATAAAAACCCCATTTTGTTAATATCTGATTCTCTCTTCCTTGTCTTAAAGGTCTGTCTTTTCACATGCAGACAAGCTGCTTGATATGAATCAGACATCAATCTGCAGGAAAGACTTGCTATGTGTATTGATTTTGGATAGTATGTGCAATTTGAACTTTCTTATGACAGTGAGGTTTATGGTTTAATTACATATTGGTGTGGAAGTTCTTCTTTTTGTGTTTTTTTGTTTGTTTTTTTTTTTTTTTAAGTACACAGGAGCATTAAAAATAGCTATCAAAGAATAATAAACAGTTGGAATTCTTTATCATTCTTTTCTTGAGCACAGTAACACATTAACATGAAGTAATGAAGAATTTCAAGATAATATACATTTCTAGCAGAAACAATGCTTGTTCTGAATGGGTAATAGAAATCAGTGTCAACGTCCTCTTTGAATTAAAGTACATGTGTTTTCCTTGAAAAGCAATAATGTCCTATCTACAAAGAACACCCTTTAAGTGCAGAAACATACTTCATCAGTACTCCTCCCTCTTTAAATTTAAGATACTTAATAAAAATTCTGAGAGCTGAGAAAAAAAAATCCCTTGATTACTGTTGTATCCTTTTAGCTCTCATGATAAAGTTCTATGCCATTTTTCAAGCAAATTTGGTGTTCTTGTATTGAGTCTTTTAGTCAATGAAGGTTTTGCCTGGGAAAATGGTAGTGATCTGTTGTTGCAAATGTTCGTAACTTACAAGAAGTCACATGCTTACTGGAGATCTGACTGCAAATTTGTTAGCATCATCAACTTTCTCACTGGAAGGAGTTTTGGAGAGCCAGCATAATGAATACTTTTTTTGTTGTATTAAAACCAGGTTGAAATAATGTAATGGTGGGATTCTTCCAAGGGCAAGGGCTTTTCACTTTATTGTGCACTAACAATAAAAAAAATCACCTTCATGGATGCACTTTTTGAAATCCTATAATGTAAAATATACATTCTGATCTCAGAACAGACTTCATCCACTGCATCCATGAACTCTAAGGAAACTGAGGTAGCTGCAGGGATTTAGTTCTTTAGTTTCATTGCTAGTGGAAGATCACTGGTAAAACTGGTCAGTAATTCTCTTAGTTTTATTCTATGGGAGATAACTGTGAAACTTTGAGACTATGCTAGGTTTAGTCAGCAGCTCATACAGCTTCCAGATCTGCCCTGTCCTTCTGCCTAGCAGGTGGGAAGCCAATAATTCCAAGCTTATTTTATGATGTTTCTGATATTTCTGAGGCAAAATCAGTAGATTTCAATTCCTTTATTTTTTTCATGTATTTGGATCTTGTTTTTATTAGATACACATATTTGCAGGAATTTTGGATCCATCAACGTTTAGTTTCTTAGCCAGGGACATCCTTTATTTTGTTAAACTTGTGTTATATTTAACTATGATATAAACAGAATGGAATAAGCAAATCACTTGCATCTGCATCTCTAAAATATGCTGTCTATATGTTAATTTACATTTGAATTGAAGAATTCACATGCAATTACACTGCTCGCTCTACTGCTAAATGGGTTGTTAAACTGGTCTATAATTTTTAGTTTCCAAAAGCTCCTTGGTTGCCTCTCACAGAACTGTTTACAAATGTTCTTGAAATTCACTGGAAATGTAGCTATAGAACAACCATAATTGTCTTCCTTGTTAGGCATGTGTGTGCTTGCTAGTCCATAGGTCAAAGGCTTTAGTATCCCACTTTTACAGTCAAGCACAAACAAGTTGAATAATCAGGACATTATGTAGTTATCAGGCAAAAGCATCTACTGATTAATGCCACTCCAGTATTTGTCAAGAGAAAGTTAAAGACAAAAATTTATGCTTGCTACATCATCCACATTTGTTATTTGCAGTATTATTTGTATAAAAATGGGTCTGTTTCAGAAGCAAGAGAGGTGTTTTCGTAATGGCATCAGAGCAATTTTTTGCTTGTTTCTGAAATTCAAGTAAGCCATCTATATAACTTTCTATAGCTTAATTTTGCTTCACTGAAATCAAGCCTGGCACCCAAACTGAACAGAGTGCTGTATCTTTGTGTTTTCCAATACGCAAAATGTTTACTTGTGGAGAGAAGTGAGGGGATAGTGGTTCAAAGGGATTTGGTAGATGTTTTGCTTTCTCTCACATTTGATGAACTTGCAGGTTCCTCTAAGGCCACAAATTTAAAAGGAACTAAGATCTTATTCTGAAAGCAATCTGTCTCTAGAGTGAGAAATACTTTGAACAATACCATAGACCCATGTTTTAGAGGTTCATCTCTGATTAGTGATTTCCCCTTATTTTGTCTGCCAGCCTAGGTTCTACCTGCTAGCCCTTCAGGCTTCTTTAACCTCATCTACGAGCAGTGCAGTATTCTGATTTATATTAAAACTCAATACATGAAGACACTGGACTTCTTGGATTACATTTGTAAGTGATTACACTGATAAAATATGAAATGGAATATCTGCAGATTTAATTTTTTGGGTTATACTGGCTACTGAAGAACTTCCAAATCTTCCTGACTTAAAATTCTTTGTGCTTTGTAATTACAAACAGCGCACTAAAATACAAAGAGATTTTTTTTTTTAGTTAAAGATACATTTGTGGCAAGGAAAACCATATGCAGTAAACAATAAGAAGGGTATTCATTAGAAAATTCATTAAATTTTTCAATAACATAAAAAATCAAGGGGGCTGAATTTGTTTTTTGTTTAAACTGACATAGGTCCTTTGAAGTCAGTGGCAGTATGCTCATACCTCAGGGGATCCATCTCATTCAGAGAGTTATTATACTCAAAGAAAAGTGCAAGTCCCAAGAGACTTCACAAGAATGATATTTCATTTTCATTTTAAGATTATTGTAGTAGGTCGTCAGCTTTGACCATATGATAAAGCTTCTTATGGGATGTTACACTCCTTGCATAGACCCTAAAGCAAACACAGCCTGCTTTTTCAAAAGTGTATATCCAGTTTGACAAAAAAATAGAATCACCCATAAAACTTAGGAGAGAAAGAGAAAACCTATTACTTGCAGGCTGAGGACTGAAAACTACCATGACTCTTCTTGCTGCTTTGATTTTTTAAAGGAAGCTTGATTTTTTTTTTTCTGGTTTTGTTTTTCCTTCAATGTGGGGAAAAATATGCCAACTTGAAAACTTTCTGTTATGAAAGATTACTGTAAGAAACACACCATAAAAGATCCTTTGTGATTAAAATCTGCTTTATATTTGTTTAGTGTTGAGTATTTAGTAGAGGGTTTTTTTCCCCTGTTCCCAATAACCTGGAACATATTAAAGCTTATTTTTTCACTGAATTTCTGATTCTTCTGTAGACTCAGAGTTTCTGATTCTTCCACAGGCTTCCCGTGTGACTTCCTCAGCCACAATTTGTCACCTTGTAACACTGAATTAATTTGTTCCATATTTTAGAGGTCTTTTGAGGGTAAATCTACATATTCATGTAAAGTAGCAAGATATTAAGGTGATGACTATCACCTTTTAGAGAAAAATCTATAAATAAGAAACCCCTGTAAGACTGTTGCATTGTACCACAATCTATTTTTGCATAAAATGAATTTTATTCTTGTTACACTCTAACTGATCACCAATTTTTATTATCTTGTCAAATGGAAAAAAGGCTACAATTACCAAGTACTGTGATGATTCGTGATCCAGTCTAGCTTCCAGTAATGTTAACAGAGCCTTTTCATTGCTATCAGAAGCCATTATTGGGTACCCTCAGTTATCTTTTGCAAAAAACATTGCCATCTAAACAAGGTAGTTACTTCTCTAGCAACAGCTCTGTTTCTCCTGAAAGACTGAAACATATTGTATTGATTTGTGTAACATTTCAGACAAAAGCATAGTGTCAAGAGCCTTTCAGCTGCACAACTCTGTCTCAAAAGCATCTGCATGGTGGAGACCCTACATTTCATTGTCCAGTGGAGCACGGCTCCCTGCCACCATAGAAAAGGCTGGTTTCAGGAGTAAGCAGGGATGAAGCTTGTTAGAAACCTGTGGGAGACTTGAGAAGGCAAAGTGGCTCTTCTGGACTTCTCAGCCATGCAAGCTAAACCATGGATGAACTCTGGTGCTTATGTATGCATGGCTGTGAGATGTCAGTTATTTCTTGGGTCATTCCCTCCTACCATATTTATATGTAATGTAAACTATCAATATATAACAAATGAATTCAACCTTGCACCCTTTAAAGTCATCTAAAAGCAGAATGCAAATCTACTTTTAGCTTTCAGAATAATTTGCCCCATTTTCCAGAATAATAATCAAATCGTGTGGATAGAAATGATTAAAGTTTTATTTATAAATACTGTAATGTATTAAGCAATAGCTCAGCATTTCACTGAGGCATGTTGCAAATACACTCTGTTGTTAATCCTAATTGATCAATTTCTGATTAAGTTAATGGAAATGTTTTCAATTATTTAACTACAAATTTTATCAGGTTACTAATATTTAAAGAGGAAAAAATTAAAAGATTAAAATATTTCTAAAATATCCCAGAAAATAAAATGTTATACATACACAAGAAATGTATTTTTAAAAAATAGAGAGACTGGCAGAGATATATTAGCTGAAAAAGGTTAATGCTACATTTTAAACTTTGTAATTTTCTAAGGGTTAGGTGTGTTTCCTTGTCCCATAAATATATAGTGCATCATACAACTGCTTTTATGGCATTTTCATATAAGAAAACACTGATTTTAGACAAGCTGAAAAGAGGGATCGACAAAAGGAATTAAATGTAACAGTGGGAACTTCTTGAAATAATTCAAGTATGAATTTAATTGCAGATGTATTACAATTATGAAGAACGTCCAAGATATGCCCAGCAGAAACTATTTTGATTTCCCCACTTTAAAAAAAAAAAAAATAACTTACTCAGACAAAAACTGGAGATTAATTTCTAGTCATCCATTCATCAAACTTAATCAATTCAGAGACAGGCATCAGAAGAAAAAGGACAAGTTATTCGGAAAGGAAAGACAATTATTCATGAGTCTATGTGTGACTGCGTATGCTTAGAACAGCACAAATGTCTATTTCAAATAATTTAGTAGTTATGTAACTTAAAATTACTATTAAATATTCTCTACTGCACATGCAATATTTGCTGTTATGGCTCTTAATATAACCTAGAGAGTTCTGCTTTTAAAAATTAATCATTGAGTGTGCTGGTAACTCCAATATCATATATTTTTTCTTTCTATTTAAAGGAGGAAATAATATCCTTCCACATCCTCCCAGGCATCTTTCTGGTATTCTCAAGGCTTAAATGCTAGCTGTAAGGGATGGGACACAATGTGAATATTAATGTCCTGGCTGAGTTGACAAATGTGCTCTGTTTGGGCCATGGCCAGATGTGAGCATTCAAAATGTGGAACTAGTCCAGGAGGCTGAGATTTTCAGAGAATCTGGGGAAAAGTCTGACAAAAGTGCTCAGCAGCTACCTCATAAAGAGATTGCTCTAGAAATCTACAATGTGTGGCTGAAAAAAATGAGCTGTGACGGGACTGGAATGAGTTGAAACTGTTCAGGATGGTGAAGGAGGACAAAGTTTCCAGTGCATCAGTACATGGACAGAGTGAGAATGACAGGTGAACTAAAGCACAAGGAGATAAACTTAACCACAATTGTTTCAGTAAACTGCTTCCAAATAGCCACACATTTCACCAGTGCTACAAATATTATTAAAACAGTTCAATTAATCTTTCTGATATTAGTTTATGTTCTTATACAAGCAAATTTGCTCCAGTGGTATGCTAACCTTAAGAGGGATTTGGTAGTAAAGATGGCCATCCCATCACAACTCTCCCTGGCGATGGCAGAACCAAGTCCAACTGACTTGTAAAGGGAGCTGTCAAAAGCTGTGTTTCTCCTGTATCCATTTGGACATCCATGTGCACAGATGCCCTTCTTAAACCAATCTTTTTACAAATTCCAGAAGTTGGTAGGGAGCGATGGGATAATTTTTGGGCAGAGATGGCTCACTGGACCCTCTAGTGAGTACAAAACAGGAAGGAAGTCACTAGAGGGAGAGGCAGATAGGATTTAGGATAGATTACTCCAAAGAAAAGGCACTCTTGGAACAGACAAGCGATTTAAAAACTATTTGTCTGAAAGTCACTCAAACCTTTCAGCAATAGGGGTAACTTGCTGCTTATGTCAAGCTTAGGCTGGAATTCCATCTGTCTGGACTCTCTTTCAGTGTTTCCAGTCTTTGTTCCCGCTGCTTACATTCCCTCTGCTTATATTCTTTCACTGGGAAGATCAACTTGCTAGCATCTACCACCAGGATTTAGATTTGTGAGTGCATCTTTTAGCCAGATAACAGAATTATTCTGATTTAAACTTAAAAGAAAGATGCCTGTGCTCTGTGAACATTTCAGCCCACCACATGAAGATGCTGCCTTCATTCCCAAAGCAAGGGAACACATGCTTATGTTAAGAAACTTCAGCTCTTCTCTGAGACCTTATACACTCCCTCAGCTGAGCAGTTCTTTCTTCCCCAACTCAAAGCTCATCTGAGATTTGCTAACTTTTAATTTATTTTTTTTCTTCCCTGCAGAAGTCTACATGAAATCTGTTGGCACAACTCTTTGTAGCTGTAAAGTGAGTGGCATTGCTCTGACAAAATCACAAGGACTATGCCAACTGAATTTTTGACCCTCCATTCTCAGAAATTCCCTTGCTTTTTATTTTTGCAATGCAGATGCTCTAGAACTTTTTCCTAAAATCCACAAATTCTTGCTGCAGAGAAAGTGCTTCACTATAATTTTACAGGCAACTCATATTTTCTTTCACTGTTCCATGCTGAGAAAGCCTGTTCACTGCATGTATTACAGGGAGCTCAGAAGGGGCAGGTCCTCATTGCTGCCACCAAAATCAGAATCCTTCTGCCATGGCTTTTAGCACATGTTAGGGTATGCTGGGTTTAACTAGCTAGTGGGGATAAGTAGCCAACTTCCTATCAGTCTGTCATCCAGCTCTGGGCTAATACAGTCAAGATTTCTTTTGGGAGTAGTAGAAGAGGGGCACATATGTGGCTGCAGGTCTTTGGCAGCTATCCAGATGGACAGCATGTATGGGCAGTAATGGAGCTGTTATCTAGGAATAATGAAGGCAGAGGCTCACAGTCATAAGGTAGACAGGAGATGTGGTGAAGTGTGAACCCTGAAGCTCTGATGTGTGCGGAGGACAGCCAAGTGCCATGGTGACTGCACTGGATTTTGTGTAGAAGCACTCAATAAGCAGGTGTCCTAGGGCAAAACATGGAAATCATCCACGGTTGTGTCTTTGTTCCCTCACCCTTCTAGGTGTTGAGATTATAGCTTCAGTATAATAAAATGTAGCAATAGGAAGTACAGATGTAAAAGGTAGGTCTTTGCCTGTCAAAGCAGATTTTTAGGCCTGACCCCCCTGGGCGAACTACAACTTTTATGTACAGTCCAAACTTCAGTTTGGAAAGCTTGATATTCAGAGTTTCCAAGATGGCTTTCCACTTGCACATTACAGGATCTGTCCTGATAATTTACCTTATCCCAATCCCCCTAAACACTGGCAAAAACATAAAGGGAAACCTATGACCAGCTGGTGAAAGACACATCCTCTGGGATAAAGAAGCATCTAGGGAGGCTGACCATGTCTGCAATTGAAAGAAAGGACCCTTGCAACAGCATGGTATTGAGAAAAGCAGAAATACGTAGTAGTGAGGAGAACAGCAAAATTGCTAAAAAAATTCACAACCCACTCAAACCCCAGCTTTATTATCTATCATTTTGATTCAGTCTGGTGACAATGGGGGACTTGCAAAGGATAATACTTGCCTGGTTTCTTTCTAAATATTTATTACTTTTCCTACAAAAAACTGGACCCGGAATAATTTTCTAATGATCCCACTGGTATTCTGATATAATTTTTGTGAAACTAGGTGAAGTATTAGGAAATACTCTGTTCTCTCCTTGATATTAATATAACTGTCTTATGATTCAAAAGTTACCAAATTAGTTTACTTCTCACTGCTTTGTTAATACCCAGAAAGGTAGGAAAAAACAGAAGTACTATGGACAGCCACATGTAACATCACAGGAAAATCTTTGAAGTTTCAACTCCTCTGAAATGACAAGTTTCAAAGGAAAAGATCTCAACATTTTTGAGATTACTGGTGCATGAATTTATATAATTGCCATTCTGATTTGTTGTCTGTCTAGTTAGCCTGTGTTTTTTTAATGAAAAGGTTAGCATCTGCTGTCTTAGTTTACCTAGTAAATAGTAATGACAACCTGTGGAAAAAATGTAAGTGGCACTTGTGACACATAATAAAAAGCAGCAGTTGGTGAACAAATAGGAACCATTAAAGATGAAAAAAGTAGGTATTATTAGGTGGACAGGCTACCGGTAAATTTTACTGAATATAAATAGTGTTTTCAAAAAGTAGCTTTGAATGTGACTAAAATGTATTAAAAAAATGGTTTGAAAAGGTAGTGATATTGATCCATGCTGATCTTTACTGAAATGACAGAGTAGCATTTCATTCAGCAGGTCTTGTATAACAGCCCACTCAGTGAATTTAATGATGTGCAGTATCTTGCAGTTATAAGTGATTTCATAGCAATACTAGAAATCTTTTAATAAGGCATGCTGGAAAAGATGACTTCTGCTGTGATACCCATTCTAGTGTATCATTAAAGTTAAAACTTTCCACTCAGTATTTAGTGATGACAAAGGTTATAACCGTGTAAGCAGGGTTTCAGAATGTTAAGTGAAATCACTCTTTCCACATGAAGTGCCTTTCCCCAGTGTAATGCTAGGGGGAATTTCTTAAGTTTGAAACTTAAGTGCATGCTGTTTTATTCATTTGGGAATATATTCTTAGATGAGATGCAGTCTTCCATGACATGTTGCTCTGTAAGCAAAGTTTTAAAATAATGGCTTTAGAGTATGATTTTAAAGTAACTCTTACAGGATGTTGTTGATACTATTTTATATACATTCCATTGTTGACAAGGCAATTTAAAGGTCTAAATCAAATGCCATATCCTAAAACCTGTATTTTGTAACTTACATCATTATATTTTGCCAGAAAGATCTTCAAATATTAATCATGCTTTTCATTGAAGAAGATTAAGTTAAATCCTTGCTATATGAGTCAGGAAAAAAACTTGACAATTACATCTCTTATCTTCAAAACAAGTAACTTAACTGCCAAACTTGTAGATAACCAAATGTATGCGTATGCATTTTCCCCCTTCAACTTCAGTCATTATTCATTACAGCAGGGAATCAGTCTTTTTGTGTTTTAAGTGGAATAGAAGACCCACTGTGCTCTGATACAATTTTATGTATATAATGTGGAAAAGGTACCTGTCTCCCATGAGTGCAATTTTAACCTCAACTGGGGCTAAGTTAGGATAGCATCTTGAACTAGATTGTCCTATTCCTAGGTAGTGCCCCAGTCACCAGCAATAAAGTGACAAAAGGATGGAGAGTCTTTGCTATCCACTACCTGGCAATTAGGAAGCAAATAATGAACAACAGTTCATTCATGGGGCTCATTGTGGGACAGTAGTGAAAGAGATGGATATCCGTTAGTTAACATTATTTCAGTCCGTACTTCTTCATATAAGTAGTAATTAGATAATAGCTGAGGCTGTAGAAATACTTTCTGTGTAAGCTTTTATGTATTCTCTCTTCTGTGTATTTTTAAGTGAAAAATATGTACCTTGGAAAGCTCCTATGGCAAATGACTTTCGCCTTCTACTTAGGGTTCTTTTTGTATTTTACCATATTCCATGGTTAAATGACTAAGTGGCAGAAGGAAAGGTCCTGATGAGCACTCCATATACAATGTTAAAATTAAGTTATTGTGTAAATATAATTATGATCTAGTCAAAGTCACAGCAGCATATACACATGCATGTATATATGCAGAATATACATGCAGTCATATATGAGTTCCTTTCATTCTCATTTATACAAAGTCTCTGATTTTACAAGCCTGTTTATGGAATATGTTTATCAACTGACATAATGTATATGATAAATTTTCTTCCCTCTAATGCATTTCTTTGAGCAATGACATCACCATCCATTGACCTTACTTTCTTTTGAAGGAGAAATTTAAACTTCCTTAGCTGTATTTCAGGAATATGGATGTACAATCTTCTCAGGTGGATGAGATGCTTCAATATGAGGCTAACTTAGATAAATTCAGTTTGCAAATATACAGTAGCAATTTTTTTTTTGTAATAACTGCATACAGTGCTAAATGGTGGAAAGTGCTTTTGCACTTTCTGGCTTTTTGATAACAAAAAGGTTTTAGGTCCTAAAACAGCTTTTGATGGAGTCAGCGCCTTTTGTTTGTTTTCAAAGGGCATTGGCATGTGCCTTAGTCTATTGTATTTTGAATATTTTCTAATGGTTTAGTATAATACTGGTTCTGCTAACATATTAGAAAATTTCATGTTTGTGTAATGATGCACAGTTACCTATCACCTTTCCCCATGTATTTTATTTCAGGCAATAAATGGTTCCTTTCCTTTTGTAACTGAGCATAGGAGATTATTGCTCCAGTTTTAGAACTGAAAAAGTATTAATAGTTTTTATACCACCAATTTATTTTTATCTGTATATAGAATAATTTTACATTCCTTGGACTGTTTTCATGACATAAATGAGTTGCAAGCATGTGCTCAGTATCAGTAGGTCAGCTTTGTTGATGTGGAGAAAATGTCAATAATTTTGATGATAGGAATCTAGGGAACAAAATGTGTGTCAAGTTATATTAGGAGATGAGTTAGAATATGGTTTGGAGTAAACATTTAAGGGATAATAGAGAAAAATAATAAAAAAATGTAACTAGATTATTTTAGGTACTTTTAAAAATGTTTTGATATACAAGCATACAGCTTGTGTCAGTCATTGGGAAGACTATATTCCACTTTAAAAAATAATCTTATTACGAGGTAGGTGTCAAGAGGTAAATGGCTACTTTCACAGAGATAATTCTAAAATAAAACCCCTCTTATTAGCAGAGTGAGTCAGTTTTATAAAAGAAAATCAGCCTCCCACAGTTCATGTTGATAATAGCTCTAAAAGGTGCTCTGCAACTGTCTAAGCAGTAATGGCAACAAGCTAATAACAATTGTCTAATAATTATTTTTTCAAATTCAACAAAATATACAATATTTAGCATAAAAATAATTTGCAAAATGCAGCTGGTATAAGATGAATGTGATGTGACTCCACCGTACAGTCATCAAGAAGCTAATCATACCAACTCTTAAGTATACATTTAATTTTAAGTATGTGAGTAGACCCAATTAAGTCATCTGGATTAGTCACATGCATAGAATTAGGAAGATGAAAAAGCTGTTTCTCTAAAAGTGGAGCTAAAATTTAATTTCACGTCTTGAAAAGTTAGAGAAGCATTTTATCAAGGGAAGACTGATTTGTAAAAGCTGAAAGCTGTTCTCTTCATTGTCTGTAGCATTGTGGCTTTATAACTTTTCAGTGTGTTTTAAAACAACAGTTATTTCCATTAGTTTGTCAAGGAAACATTGCCTTTCAGCTTCTCCTTCGACTGCCAGACCTTCTGGATAATTAGAGCTCAGTAAGGAGTAATCAATTTACTTCTGTATGTGTGTAATGTATACACGGTTAAATGTGATATAGATTTAATTCGATAAAAGAAGCATATCCTCACTATCCTATTCTAAGTCTTGACCCATTAAACATGTGATTCAGCTAAATTTTGTATCAGAATGCCCGTAAAAGCTTACCAATGACTGCACACTCCTTAGCCTCTGAGTAAAACCACTTTAAAAAGTGTTTTGGGAGAAAGTGTAGCAGATCTGACAGTATTAGATAGGTTTCTTTCACCACTTAGTTCTGATGTTGCCTGTAAAAATCATACTTTCTTCTGCTGCATGCAAAATTATATTTTAAAGCTCAGTTTAATCCTTTGGTCAAATGAACTGTCCCCTGCAGACTGCAAAGTCCATGATCACACACCATTCCTCTCATAGGTGCTATGAAACTTGTTCCAGGTCTCAAGAAATGCTAGAGCACTCCAAGTTTGCTAAGCACACCACAGACATTAGTTGATCCTCGTGATAACAATATAAGCTAGACAACTGTATTATCTCTACTTTTACAGTATGAGAGAAATTAAATAACTTGTCCAAGGCCATGTAGCTAACTATTTCAGAAAAAGGCTTGATCTTCTTCAGAAGCAGTTTTTCTTGTTCGATAGGTCTTCCCAGTTCATTTTGAAGTTAAAAAATTTTCATCTCGTATCAGAATGAGATGAAGATTGTTGAAATCGTATCTTTTAGGAAAACTAAAGGGAATCATCCATCAAGTGATGGCTGAAAACTCATCTGCCAAATGCAGAGTGAAAATGCAGTTTCTACATCATCTCTTCAGCCAAATCCTCCAAAACCCTGGCTATTTGGAAGAGGTTTCTCATCTTTCAACTTGAAAAATCAGATAAGAGTTTGAGAAAACCTCAGCTGACATTTTGCAGTGAAACACACATAAATTTATGAAAGACCCAACTTCAACAAGTCATCAGTGCCAGTGAAATATCGTCAGTGTCAATGCCTCTGCATTATTAATGCCTCTTTCTGACAAGCACTGTCCCACAGGGATTTGTTTATGCTGAGCAATGGCCAGTACCAGCCCCTAGCTGAAAGGACTTCTTTCTTTTCCTTCAGAGGCCTAGGGCTTACATACATGCAGCTCTGCTGTGCCAGCAGAGCAGCATATGAGTTCTGTAAAGATATAAATCTAGGTAAAACATCCACTAACCAAAGAACTGTCTGTAAGGTGTTTTTTGGAGGACTGTCAACACTGAAATACATGCTTCACTCAGACCTGCCAGCTCCACTGATATGAGTAGTAAGCTGTGGCTTTTAGAGACTAAACAAGAAGTTTGAGTGGTAATCTACTGCCCTACCACTTCTGGCAATGATCTACTGCATTTGGGGAAGTCTGGCAGCCCAGGCTGTAGATATTTGGAAATACTGGACAAACGGATGTTGTGTATTGTAGGTTTGACACCAGAAAAGTTCGACCTGTTGCTGTTTGGCCTGCCAGCTTTGGCAGAGTTGCAGACTATACATTTCCAATGTACGCATATGTTTTAGCCTTTAAGAAGAATGGCTGTCATCT
Source organism: Nipponia nippon (assembly GCF_047370975.1). Classification (NCBI taxonomy): domain Eukaryota; kingdom Metazoa; phylum Chordata; class Aves; order Pelecaniformes; family Threskiornithidae; genus Nipponia; species Nipponia nippon. The sequence continues at coordinate 15,849,714 of NW_028262358.1, read as the reverse complement.
GCAGAGCAGATGCCTAGGAATATTAGTGTAAGTAGGGAAGGGTTAGTAGCACTCATATTTAGAGGAATTTGCCATACCAGAGGCAGTGAGAAGTGCCTGCGAGCTGGAAGACTATGTTCAATTACTGGGCATGAAGAGGCTTCACCAACAGATTGGAAGTTGAGAGAGTGGAACAGACTGTCTGTAAAGAGTTCCAAAGTAACCAAGATTTGAAAAAAATATACTCTTTAACCTTAATATAATATGAATGAATCAGTATAATTAAGTGTAAATTTAATTTGAAATAATAAAATGAAAAAGGTAGTAAGAAACTTAAGCCACTGTTAATAAATTAAGAAAAGGACTATTTTTAGAAATATTGAGTATATCTGACCTTCATCAACTGCATGCTGCTTCTTTTAAATTATTGTAAAAATCTGTTAGAGTAACTCAGATGCAAACCACATTGCTGCTCACTTCAAATAAGCCCAGACAAATTGAGAATGTGGATCTGCATTAACAGAAGTGAGAGCTAAAGCTTAATCAAAACCTTCTGAAAGATCTGCAGAACCTGGAACAAGGTATTACTAAACTGCTGTTGAAATATTATGGCAGGTTCTTTTAATCATCCTATTATGAAACTCAAAATTGAGTTTTCAATAGAGTTGGATCCATTTGTACATGCTGTGCTGCATTCAAGCTATATTATTCATAGGACCCATCAAATCTTGAATAACTCATCAGGTCAGTATGCTACAGGCAATCACCCAACATAGGTCAAGGTGTTGGCATGGTATGTAGGACCAAAACTCTATTCTATAACTACCTCCTTGAGTAGAATTTGTGACCTATTGTCCAGTTGCTCATAGCAGAGGAAATTGCAGGCCATATTGTTCATATTTGAACAAAATACTAGATTTCACTGAACATCTTTTGGTGTTGATAAGACAATGACAGTAGAAAAGAAGTACTGATAGTCTCCTCTCTAGATATAAGACAATGCCGAGTGCATTCCAATCAACAAAGAGTGAATGGCAGTAATAAATATTAAAAACAGATAAAAATACTTGCTTTAACTTTGAATGTCAAGTGGTGTTAAAATTTCAGTGATGTGTTTTGTCAACATACTTCTACCTGCAGTCCTAGGATGCTTAGAAAATAATTATCACCATCTGGAGTGTTACAGAAGTATAAAGCTGTTATCTGTTGTTTTCACCAACACTTCAAATGAAATGGTGGCAGCAGATAACCATTTAATCAAACGTATCACTGAGTTCATATTTTTGGTAGCAGCAGATGGGTGGCAGTCTGGAAGACTTACCTAGAAAATGCTCAGGGTAGTTCTGAATATTTTCTTAGCATGTAAGCATATGCCGAGAGTGAGTGAGTTGCCACACTTCAGCAAGCTCATTAGTAGAAACTGTGGTAGATGATCATGTGCAGATTTAGTCCACCCAATTGCAAAGTATCAAACATATTAGATGATGGACTTCATCTTACGAGTAGTTTTTAAAGATGTTAAAGTTGGTCCGAGAGAATGCTTTTCATGCTGTCAGTGGAATAGACTAAGAGCAGTCTGGTTATCAGGTCTCAGATTTATAATGCAATAAATAATAGCAGATGTAATACAATTACTTTTCAGTGTTGATCCATGCACTGTTACTGAGGAAGGCTATGGTTAGTCATTAGAGACCAAAATTCTCTTCTCCCCTCTGCCACTAAATTGTTGCTTGAACCCTAAAGTTACTTAATTTTTTCTTCCTTAATCCTAAAAATAAGAGTATAGGAAGGATTTTAGAAAGCTTTCAGTATTGTCTTAACAATACTTCCTTTTAAGTAGATAATCCTGTTCCTGAAAAAAATTGGGTTTTAGATACCTCGGTGTAAGACTAAACAGGCACAAAATAATTATAGTTTGAAAACTGAGATAAGAACAACTATGTTCATTTTCTAGTAAGGTAACTAATGTTTCAATCTGTATAGGTTTATTAATAAAAATATTATAAGAATTTTGAAAGCTTTTATTCCAGAAATTTGTGCCAGCACAAATTCTGATTCTGCAGTTCAAAAAATATAAGTTCACCTCTGTTTCCATGGAGCCCCTCTGACTTCCATACCTCCATGCACGTTTTGTTCAATGAATACCAAAGCCAGAAATCCGACAAAAATCTGCTTTCTTTGTTGCATGTTCTGACTGCAAGGCAATACACAGGATGAAAATTTGCATGCCACCACCAGCAGTTCCAAATGCCTTATCCAAATTTTCGTAAAGCCTTAGAGGAGTCTCAGAAATACATTGCAGATTTCAGAAATGAGCCCTACCATTGCACATTATAACTTCAATCTCCTCTCCCCTTTTTCCTTTCCTCCTTCCTCTTCCTTCCCCTCTCTTTCCTCCTCCCCCTCCCCTCCCAGCTGCATCCCAAAGATGTCTCTGCTGATGCTATCAATCACAATCAGCATCCATAGGTTGTTAAGCAGTTCTTTGCAATTTCCACTTATGCTCTAAAACCAATACTACCCTGTGTTGCAGCTATTAGTAACAGGCTTTTGTGATTTGTTTTTATACTACTGGGAACTCTGGTATCATCCTGTTCTTGTAATTTGGAGGCCTCTATTATGAACTTCTGAGATCTGTGGGTTTGCAGGTTTCTAATTTGGCAATGTCAAAACAGCAGCATGGTTAATCAGGTTATGTTAAATAGTCAGACATTAAGAGCAGGTGGTGTTCAAGGACTCAGCAGGCTTCACTTCCATATAGAGTCCTTAAATTTTGTAGCCTGTCTGCAAGATTCTTGGAAACCTTTGTGAAGGGTTTGTTAAAGTATACCTTGTAAAAGTGTACTTAGATGCAAAACTGAACCCTAGAGGGGTTCATGACTACTTTTTCCCTGGCTGATGAAAACATTTTAATGCATACTTCCTCTAGGCATTTTCTTATGTCCATGGTCATTAATTTGGCCTCAATTAAAAAAAAAAAATAATAATTCTTGAAACATTTGAAATCATTTCAGAATTGAAAATTGCACTTTTCTAGAGGAGATGTTATCATAGGGAAAAGAATTATAGTCTATAAAATAGCAGCATATGCCATATTGTTAGATTTTAAGAATTTCTGGTATTTGTAATATTATTCCCAATTCTATGTCAAATACTTACTTTTTCTTGTGTCACTAGTCCCACAGCTTGGGCAGCTCCACTAGCCAGAGTAATATTTAAGACTACTTATGAGCAGGCAGACTCAGATAACATCATGACGAAAGTTATTCAACTACAATAATCACTCCTCTTTACATGTAAATATTATCAAACTTGCTACATTTTTCTGTGACTTTGCTCTGTCTCTTCTTACATTCATACCTGAGGATGTGATAATACTTCTGTAGCTTGTCAGGAATTTTTCTAGTACATAGTTCTTTGGCAAATTAGGATCTTCTGATGGAGACATAACTTTTGCAGTAATGTGCTGATTTTGATGAACATTTCAGAAAAAAAATATTTGGGTTCTCATAAATAGCTGATTGGAGAAAGAGGTCCTTTCTTACAGATAGCTGTATCATTCAGTCCTTCATCTTGCACTTCAGTCCTTCAGCTTGCATTTCTTAAAAAAATTTAAACTGTCAAGTACAAACTAAGATCAGGATTTCCATGAAGTACTGCACCATTTCTCTGGAAGGTTTCCAAGAGCAGACAAAATGTTGGTCCATGGTTGAGAAAAACACGCAGGAGAAAAACAGAGAGAAACAGAGAGAACCTATGGAGTAAGGATTGGCTTCACTAAAGCTAAAATGGAATAAGGCTTCTGGCATGTCAAATTAGGAAACCTTTGAATTGAATCATTAAAATAAAAACTGCTTGAAAGTCAGCAAGTGCTTCATTCTCCAGGGGTACATTAATTTAAAAATTCAGTACTATTCACAGCAACAAAAGATAGGGCAGAAATCAATAAATTTCTTGTAGGAAACACCAAACAACAGCCGCAAAGAAATGAAAATAAGAACAAACATCAAATGTACATATACTTCTGTACAAACATCAGAATCCAGAAATAAAAAGAATGAGCTGAAAAGTCTGGTTTTAGGTAAGGCTATTACTACATTGGGCATGTACAGAAGGTCATGAAAAATAAATTATAATCTGTGGAATCACTTAGTATTGGGGAGTAAAACATTTAGAAATACTGAAGTAAACCATGCTGTGGAGGAGTGGTTCCAAAAGATGAAGAAATGAAGAAAACATGGAGTGAAATAAGGCAAATACTTCAAGTACATCAACAAGCACCGTAGTGTTTATATGAGTTTGAAGACCCAGGGATAACTTAAAGGAGTGTTGAAAGGGTTAAAGCCAAGATAGACAAAGCCACTGCATCAAAATGCCTCCTGAAAGAATTAAAGCCTAGGGGCAAGGAGGATATTTTAAATATCTTAGTCACTTAACTAAAAAAAAGAAAGGCCTTTGTGAATTAGAGAGTAGTTAGAATGGTTGTAAGGTAAAGGGGCTTCGGGATAATCCCATCTCAGACAACTTGGGGAGATTCGGACTGTGAGGAGAAGCACCCATGAATTTTTGTATCAGTGTAACAGCTGTAATACAAGAGCATATACAGTTACTAGTCACCCTGTTAGGATGGTAGCAATGAGTGTAGTGGGCAGAACTCAAAAGAGCAGAATCTACACTGATAGCAAGAGATTTGGATCATTGCCACATAAATTGGCTACATTTTAAAAGATAGATTCTCAGACCAACAGTCCAAAAGGAAAACACCTAAGCAGCATGTAGGAAGACATTACTTCTCTCTAGAAGTGACCAGAAGGTACTTTTATTTAAAATCACTGTAGGAAAGAAAAGAATCCACTACAACATTTCACTTCAGAGAGGGAAATGAAGCAGCTGGTTGAAATATCTGTCCAAAAGGCTGGAATAGCTGCAGCAGCACAATCATTTAAAGATGCGACAGTGACTTTTCAGAATAAATGTATACCCTACACAAAAACTGCAACAAGAGAGGTGGGCAGAAGAGGGGAAAGGATGTAGAGGCAAGGCTTGCATCTTTAACAGAAGAGTAAAGAAAGACATTAGAAATAAAAGATCATTTTAGAAGAGATGTGTCCAACTGAAAGAAACAATAAAGAGCATACCAGGAAGTTAAAACTTTAACACAGCAATTTTTTAACAAGGCAAGGAAAAACTTACTAAAAGAAACAAAAAAACAAAAACAAAAACAAAATCCTACGAATAAAAATTCTTTTCCAAATACATTGGCTTTAACAGAATTGATAGGGTCATCAAATGGTCAAGAAATGAAAGGAGCACTCTTGGAAAGCAAGGTGAAAACAGAAAAAGGAGAAAGAATTATTTGGTAGTCTTTAGTGCACTTTAAGGAAGTTGCCATTAATATTTTTAGTGGGAGTGAATTTGACAAATTGTTTTAAATTTAAGTGTCAATGGCAAAGTTTGAGAGTAGTAACTACTTACCATTCTGGAGACTATATGCACAAAGCTAATAAAATTTCCCTTGACCTATTAACTTTTATGTGGTTTCTTTTGCTTTCAAATCAGCCTCAGGACCAGAAGAACAGAGAATTGTAGATATAGTGTGACTTTTTTTTATGTTGAGAGGGAAGAGAGTCTATTGAAGAGCAATAGACCATAAAATCTGATTTATCTAGTGGATAAATTGGAAGAAAATGTCATGAAAAACAGGGCTATAAGACATATGGACAAATATGATACAATGGATGTACAGTTAACATTGCTTTGGCAAGAAAGAAGTCACATCTGTGAAATTTTATTAGGCTTCCCTGAACTCACAGTTGGAGAATGGAATAAAGGTGACCTGGCTGTTTTTAGGAATTAGGATATTCAAAAATGTTTTTGACATGATGCCTCCCTAAATCTAACAGAAGCAAAGATCAACTCATGAATTAATAACCAATTCAAAGACAGGGAAAAAAGTTGTGTAACATGTGGTGGGCTCAAGTTACCAAGGAGTCCTGGAAGTTTCAGTGATGGATCATTTCATATTTCTTTACTACACCATATCTTCCTCAGTAACTTGAAAGTGGATATGAATAGTGAAATGACAAGATTTGACAATTATAACAATTATTCTAGGTCATAAAATCAAAAAACTGATCATAAAGTGTTGTGAAAGGATTTCTTTAGTACTAAGTGATGGTGATGAACCTGATCTGACATTTCAATGTTTGCAACTGTGATATAAGCTATATAGGGGGAGAGTCAGGAACAACTACTATGTATGCCCACAAATATATATTTTACTTCTATGCAAATTATTTAACAGTGTATTTCAGTATTTTGCCACAATGCGATCTTAGAAGTAACAAGTATCTTGAGTTATCATCAATGATAGGTAATATATAGATATTTCTAAATCCAGAATTGTCAGGTATAGCAGTAGCTAGCCTGTTGACATCAAGACGGTATAGACTCATTACCAACTTGAAAGCATCTATGCTTCTTGAATTACCGATATTATTCTTCTGGTGCCTGGATTTTCCCAGGAGGTCTTTTATTCAAAGACCCAACCCTGCTTAGGTTATGAGAGCTGACAAGAATACAGCCTGATGTGTCATGCATGCGCAAAAAGTTTATAGAAATGGTAAACCTGATTTTATTTGAAATTTGGTGCTCAAATGGACTCCGGCGTGAAGATATTCTTTGTCAAGTTTCAGCCCACAGAAAGATTATACTGCTGAGCTATAAACTAGTAAAAATAGAATTTGCAAATGAAGTGCTGACACAAGTTTCAGGCATAATTGGATGAGCACTATCATATATGAATGAGTCTTTTTCTCTTTCACAGTAGCATGCCATGCAATATGCAAATAACTTGCCTTAATGCACACCTTCATTTAAAAAAGAGTTCATGTGATTAAACACTCAGAGGCAGTTATTAATGTTTTAATTTTATGGACTGACCTAGGATGCATAAAATTAAATCCAACAAAACTCTCAAAATAATTAGAAAGAAGTCAACTAAATGAAAGTGATCATAGGTTAGTATGCTACTGCTGGGTTAGGGTTTCAAACTTCAGGAAGCCAGAAGGAATATATCTTGCAGGGAGTAAATAATAAAAACATTCATATAAAAATATGTCTGGATGCTCATGTAATTTGTCAAAATAACTTTAGTTAAGCTACATAAATCTACTATAAAGAAGTTCAAGATGACCTAATGGTGGCTTATAGGTATGAAGTATAGCTATACACTAGGTATACATAGGCAGAAGGCTTATAGGTATACACTACCTATATATGTTACCGCTTTATAGGAATGAGTATAACTTCAGACAGCTTAAAAGGAGGAAAATCTCAACCAAGAAGCTTTGAATAAAATAGACATACACAACAACATTGAGGGTCTTAACTCATTGTAGAGCTACTTATATCCTAAATCTAAATATACCAAATAGTTTGGTTTTTTTTTTTACTTTTTTATTTTCATGGATTTTTTTTTGACCCAGGAGCACAGTCAACACTTTGTCTTCACACACCAAGACGGGGAAACCTGCTGTGCTATTTGCCTGGAGCCAGTGAATGACATCTATCCTACCAGACTACAGTATGTCCTGTGTGTCAGCATGCATGGTTGCATCAGGGCTGCATCCAGGTACCTATGGGTGTATGTGTACTATACCGTTCCTACCAGGAACACGGTAACACGCTGTATACTTCTCTGAGCCTACTCAAGCTCCAATTCAGATCCAGCCCCTTGTCAAGCTCTTACTCAGCTCTCATCCAGCTGCTGACTACTACAAGTTCCAGCCTCTGCTCTGCCTCCAACTTGATGCCAGACCTGACTTGGGCTGCCACAGCTCTACCAACCCTGCTCAAAATGGCACATCAGCTCCATCCCCTTTTGGGGGCTGCCACAGTACTACTGCCTCAGCTAAGAATGCTACTTCGGGCATTCTCTGTCTCCTCCTTGGGCTCCATCTCATCTTCAGGTCCTGCTTAAGCAATCTTTTGCAGCTCTGGTCCCTGCTCAGATCTGGTGCCTGCTCAGGCTCCAACTCAACTCTAGCCCCTGCTTAAGCTCGTAATCAGTTGCTTCCCTTTCTCCACCTCCAACTTGGCTCTCACCCCTGGTCATGCAGCACCGCTCCTGCTCGGAATGTCACCTCTGCTCCATCTACTGATTGGGATCTGTCTCCATTCTGTGCCCTGCTCATGCTCTTACTCAGCTCCAACCTCTTCTTAAGCTCCAAATTTGCTCAGGCCCTGCTTGGGTGGCACTGGCGCTACCAGCCTCGCTCAGAATGCCACGGTGGCTCTGTCTCCTTCTTGGGCTCCAACTTGACCCTCACCCTTGCTCACTCTCCAACCTCTACCCCTTTCTCTGGGTTCTACTCAACTCATGACCCTACTTGGGCAGATACTTGCCTCCATGTCCTACTACAGAGGCTACTCAAATCCAGCACTGCACGTGGGGACCTCCCCTCCCTCGGCAGGCCTGCAAAAGCCCCTTCCTCCCTTCTGGGGCTCTGCCAGCCTCAGGCACAGGCTGTGGACTCCACATCTGGGGGCAACAGAGGCTGACAGCCTGTCAGCTCAGCAGGGCTGAGGTGAGGTGGGGGCCCAGCCTGGTCCAGCAATCCCTGAGAAACCAGGCTGTGGCTCCCAGAGATTTGCTTGAGTGTGGTGGGAGGCACAAACCTGCTGTTCTGGCCCAGAACATGCCCGCGATTGTTCCTGCCTGTGAGGGGACAGCCTCGTGCCTGGGGCTGCATCACATCATGGCTCCTCGCCACCGACCATGGTTCCATCCTACCTGCCCTTGCCTTTCTCCTGGCTGGCAGAGGTTGGGCCATATGGAGAATCAGGCATTTGCATTGCTTCCCTACAAAGAAATGCAACTGTGGAGAATCAATGCAACTTGTACACAAAGTAAATTTATCTACAGGGTTGGATGTATGTTTGTCACCAATTAGGCTTCTCCAGTGTTTTTCCATTTCCCCTCAAATGCTGCTGTCCCTCCAATGTCTGTTCTCCTTATCTTGACTGCAGCAGGCCTGGACAGGGACACAAACAGTTCAAAGCACCCTTCTGCCTTCTCCCTTCTCACTCAGTCAGCCAGAGCTTCTTGAAACTTTCATATAAGGCTACTGACTTAATGATAAGGAGATATATACAGCACCAGCCTGCACCCCGTAATGGTCTTACAGGTATTTGTAAGATGGCCTCTGTGCTGCACAGTGTGGATGTTGCACAGAGCCCCTTGGTGGACTCCTTGGGCAGGTCCATAGCCCCTGGACATGTTCCAATGTGGTTTTGCCCCCCACTCCTCCTTTTTGGCACTCTCCACCCTCATGAACCCCACCCCAAAATGTCAGGGCTTGTTCAGCAGCCTTGTAATGTAGGGGGCCATGACCCTGCCTTTTACTTTTGTATAATTCCTTTCTATTCACATATAAACTTTAATTATTTATTTCTTTAGCTCTTATTAAAGGAAGTTTCATACATTATATGCCTGCACTTTATATATATGTTTATATATATTTATCTAATATATATTTATATATGTACACATATAGCTATATATACACATATATAAATATATCTTTCTAGATAAAGTATAACTGTGTACACACAAAGAAAATATTTATCCATATTTTTATACTCCTTTAGAAAAAGAGAGAGAGAGAGTGCATGTAATGGCCAGTGGAGGCGGGACTCCTGCTGGAAGCTGGGGTTACTCACTTAGTATTTTGGATAAACATTGTCCTCTTCCTACTAATAATAATTTGGTGAAAATAAGAGAAGAAACTAATGTCATGAACAGAGAAGAGGTGGAATACCAGTCTGCTTGGGGAACTTGGGTATTTTGTAGGCAGTACCTTTCAAGTTTGAGTTAAACCAATCACCTGAGAAAGTGACACTTTGTCTGTCACTAGCTAGTGATCTTGCTTTTCTCTCAACATTGATAACCTAAAATGCTTGCAGAAGCCTCCTATGATAAAACACACAGGAAGCTTTGCATTGAAAAATGTGTGCTGGTGGTGATGTGATACAGGGGAAAAAAGGAGGAGTCCTTTGAGTATCACAAAAATCTCAAAATCATTCAGAATTTATTTTGATAGCAGAGTTTGGGTGCATCATGTAAGCCATTAAATATGTAAAAAAAGTCCTGCTTCTAGATTACTATACACATATTTCAAATTCAATAAAGGAGAAGATTAAATGAATACAATCCAAAACACATTTTCTTTCTTTTTTCTCTGTATTCTTATTTCTTTTTAACCTTTTACTTGCTTGTTTCTGCCAAGTTGCTTCTGCCTATTTGTCTGTTATTCATCCAGCCACGTCAATTTTGATATGAGCCACTAAGTACAACTGATAACATCCTTATAATATTTTTACTTGTTCAGAATCTAAACAGGCAATGTTAGAGACAAATCCTTGGCAAAACATCTTGAAATTATGGTATGAAACCATGGCTAAAAAAAAAAAAACAAAACAATCTGGATATTACAAGATTTTCATGCTTGGGAAAGAAAAATGAACATGATGAAGAAACAGAGACATGTCAGGGTTTAAGGATAACAACTGATGTTCTTTCTTGCTGGGCTGGTGGCTAGATGTGAGGAACAGATGTGAGGCTGAAAGGAAGAAAGACTGAGTTGGTAGACAAGAAGATTTGGGATGTTTTGGCCAAAAGTTCTAAGAACAACTTGGCCTCCACTGTTCCTAACATGTAACAGGACAAGCCACTGAATGAGTCTCGGACAGGGGAGAATAAAGTTGTCAGTAAAAATACAGACATACCAGTCAATGCAGAATTGTGAAAGCAAAGACAGTTTAAGAGAACAGAGCAGACAGAGCAAGTAAAAAGTAAAAAAGATTTTTCTTCCTTCTTGCTCATTAAACCTAATAATGGAATCTCATTTTCAAGGAAGAATGTCTTCAGACAGTTGGAACAGACAAATTGTTCAGGTACGTTAGATGTGAGAAACCAGGAAAACTGTGCAATGGCAAGGGGAGTCTAAAGCACGTTTTTTATAGAACTTTATGTACGGTCAGAAGGTTGGAGCTAAGGAAAGATAAAATAAAATATAAAGGAAAGAGAAATTTACAGAAGATATTAATATTAAAGGAAAGTTTCAGCAAGTTTGGAAAGGATAATAGTCACCAACTAGATGACAATAGTTTCTGATTTCTTTTACCATTACTATGAAAGCCATATTCTAATGAGGGTGAACCCTCTAATCTAGGGAAGAGATAAATAGTGATTTTATGATCAAATCATGACCTTTGATTTGCTACACCAATGGATCCCCAGCTTTGACTCTTTGGAATCTTGGCAAGTTCAAAACCTGAACTGTTTTGCTGGATGCTCTGCTTTTGGTCAATGTTGGCTATGTCATTACAGCTCTGATGATCTGAATTTGTAGTATTACAATTTTAAAATTACTTAATCATCTCTGAAATGATCTTAAATGAAAGCTGACAGTTGGAACCCTATGTCTTATTTAATTTAAACTGAAATCAGTACTATAATTTAGAAATGTCAGCACTTTGCAACTGTTTTTTAATTCAGCTATTTCTCTTCCTAACATGAAGATATACTGAAATGTCTGCATGCTTTTAGAAGTGAATCAATCTACCAGTTTCATCTAATGAAATGTCAGATTTATCAGATAGGAACAAATTCACCTCTGCTGTTGGTGAACAATGACAATTGGAATAGACTTTTCCCCCCATCAAAAGGAAGGCAAATTAAATTGTAAACCTGAAATAGTTGTTGGACTTCGTACACTCCAAGCAGAATCTGGATGTAAACTTGCTGAGCGAAAGGCTTCAATGAGATTGCTACTCTAAAAAAATTGAGGAAACTTCCGTGGACTCATTTCTTTAGGGTGTTTAAAAAGTACAATACAACAGAAGTTTAGAAAATCCAACGTTCCGTATAAACTAGTCAACACAGATGAAAATCAAAAACTCTTGTGAATACCTAAAACCCTGCACATATGTAGAAACAGATGATTAGAGTGTTGTATCTGTCTTACCTTTCAGCTGGAAGTGGTTTAATGTACAGCTGAACTGTCTCTTGAGTAAATCTCTTTTATATTCCAGGTTTTAGTGTTCCCCTGATTTTACAGGATGGTGCCTTGATGCATCTAAGCTCTCTGGTTAGTTAATAAGAACAATGAGAAACTGCTTGCCATTCCATTCTTCTACCTTTGTTGTTACATTAAGATGCTCCCCCTATAGGATGTTCGAATGATCTTCTGTAGTCATCGGTATTATTAATTCATGCCTCACTATTTAGAAACTAAATTTTTCAAATAGTTGCTTCAACAATTTACAAGTCTAGTGTATGTCATGAATATATAAAGTTTTTTATATACTATAAAAAGTAGCCTGAAGGACAAATAAGCAGTGAATAGACATGATTTTCCTTAGAAGAAATACTGCAGTTTCTCACTTAAAATGGACTGATTTGGGGAGCTGAACAGCAGAAGATAAGTCATTTCAAAGATGGGTGTGATAAATAGCACAAGGTGGATCTTATCATTAAAAATTTTATTTTTTTACAGCAATTTGCTCATGAGAAGATACTGAACAAGCAATTTGTCATAGAAACTGTATTTCAAAAAGACAAAATTGAGAAACATAGCCTTTTATAAGCAATTTGTGATGATGATGAGGAAAAATCCAACACAGTTTACTCATTAGGAATGGTTCATAAGTTCAATGTTTTTACAGGATGCTAATTTGGTTCAATAAAATGCCAGATAAAATCAAGCTGTCAACCAAAAATACTCTTTGGACAGAACAAAATTATTGAATTCAACATTTACCTTTTGAAATTCCCATTTTAGCACATCTGGAATGTAAAGTTAAAAAAATTGTTTTACAGTGCAACATTTAACCTAATGTGTTTGATTGCTCCCTAGTTCCTGGTAATTTCACTGCAAATACATGTTCTTACATAAGCAGATTAAATTTGACTACTTTTTCCCTATTTATCTACCTATTTATTAACAATATTTATGGAGAGAAAGCTCTCAATAAGAAAATAATACTGTTCCTCCTATGTCATTAAAACAAACAAACAAACAGATATTGTATTTCTGCCTATAAGCCCATTATTTGCAGGTGGTCAGATACAGCAAATTAAGTATTCAACTATAGATCAAGTTGGTACTTTATACTAGAAGATATTAAAGTCTAAATATTAAAGATGATAGTTTCAAGGGTAAAAATGAAAAATTTAGAATACCTGTGAGTGGTAAAGGTTTTGTCTGATGAAATATGAATTCTGCAAGTCAGTAAAATTATATAATGTTATAGCTCTTGTAATAATGCTTTACTGTGCTGAGTGTTACGGGGAAAATTATTATGCATTATTTGTTTATTGACCAACAGGCTTATAAATACCAAGCAGTATTATTCAAGAAAAGGAAAATATTGGATTAGGAGTTAACTCATTACTTCAACATTAAGAGAAGTTTAGTTCAATGTACTGCAAAGTTAAAATGTGCAATACCGTAAAGATTGAACATGAACACCATCTGTCCCTACATGGCCCAGGTGAGGTAAGTATCTAAAAAAAAACATGTCCTGAATTATTTGCTGAAGTGACTAATAATTGTAGCTCTTCTGTTTCATCAAATTTGTTCAGTGAAAAATACCTCAACGTCTGGGGAAAAAATGGAGGAAGAAGGTAATTTTTTTTAACGTTGTTTTGTTTGTGGGAATTTGGTAATGTTTTTATTCATTCAAAAATGAAAACACCAGTAAATTCTTAATCTTCTTGGCAAACATTTGACCTTGTTCATGCAAACATGTAAGAACCTGATTAACTTTATGTGCACAGGTAGTCCCAGGAAACTGCTTGAACAGAATGATAAACAAGGGATTTTGAGCAAATTTGGAGAAACAGAGTAGAGTTCCTTCCACTAACAGATGGCTTTGCAGCAGGTAACAGAAGAAGATAATGAGTAATCAAGTGCAATGACTAAGCTGCCTTGGACAGGTTGTGTTTTCTATTCTGCTTCCCACTTCACCTCTCCATCTCCCTGTCTGTAAGGATTCAACCACTAACCTACATATTGATGAAGCCCGCATCCTTAAAATACTTCAAAGTGAAAAACGAGATTGCAGCAGCATTAAGTATAATCTGATAATTGTGAAGGAGAGGATTAGTAACCTGAAATGAAAATATCAACACACTATTTGAGAAAACAAAGTTTTTTCTCAAGATGACATAGGTTGAGATCCCTGCCAGAAACACTACAAAGAAAATGAAACAGATTGGTGATTTGATAACCAACTGCTAAGGAGAGGTAGGAGGCCTTCTATCTAGCTAGAAATTTTACATTTGTATCATAGATTTGATGAGTCATATAGTGAGATAGCTGTCTTGGAAGGACAAAACACAGAGTTACAGGGAACATATTTAGTGAAATTTATTTGGCATGAAGAAGCAGGTACTAGGGGTATTTATTCAAGCATGTTATAGAAGCAAGAACTCATCAATAATTCTGTATTACAAATAGTGAAAAAAAGTTTTTTTAAACAAAATACAAGGTGTCCTACCTTCATGTAATGGAAATCATAACAGCAAGGTTCATCAGAAGTATAAAGTCATTCTATGGAACTTTATATAGGACATCTATTGTAACTAAGATATGGAATCGCATGAAACTGCATACTTAAAACTCTTCCAATGTGAGCTTGGAAGGCAACTGCATAGGAGAAAAATATGAAGTGCCTTTGCCGATGTCCTTACAGTTTCATAAACGAGACAAATGGCAGAAAATACAAGAGGTGAACTGTTGTATGTATAATGTGTGTGTGTTTTGGGGGGTACTGTGTTTCCACAAGAAAAACAGCTGAGTGAGCAGGTCAGCCTGTTCTCATAGGAGAGCACTGATCTTCTCAGTGACAGGTAAGCAGAAGCATCCTAGAGAACATTAAATAAACAAATCCTGTACAAACTTAAGCTCACAAAATTGTGAGGAAAGGTAGGTTTTAATTTGCTTTGTTATCAAGCTTAAATGTTAAAAAAAAAAAAAGAAAGAAATGCTCAGTAGTATGAAACATTTTATATAGGTGGTATTATCGAAGATAATGATTGGGGTGATTCACATGACCAGAATACTGTAAACTGTTTTACCTCATTCAGGAATTTAGAATACATGTTTATGTGTGTAAGAAAGAGACTTTCTATATTAAAGAAATCACTACCTGATTTAAGGCTACTGAACACTCAGAAGTGCTAGATCTTGAATGCCTGCAAATCAATGTGTTAACCAGCATAATTCAACAAGAAATGCAGGAAGGGGTCTGTTCTATACTGGTCAAATCAAACTAGAGAACAGGATAAGCTACCCTTTTAAAGCATCAATTTATTATTAATAGGGACTTCTATTTCATAGAATCATAGAATGTCCTGAGTTGGAAGGGACCCACGAGGATCATCGAGTCCAACTCCTGTCCCTGCATAGGACAACCCCAAAAGTCACACCATATGTCTGAGGGCATTGTCCAAATGCTTCTTGAATATTGTCAGGCTTGGCGCCGTGACTACGTCCCTGGTGAGCCTGTTTCAGTGCTCCACCACCCTCTGTGTGAAGAACCTTTTCCTAATGTTCAACCTAAACCCCCCCTGGCATATCTTCCTGCTGTTCCCTCAGGTTCTATCATTGGTCACCGGGGAGAAGAGATCAGCACCTGCCCCTCCTCCTTCCCTTGTGAGGAAGCTGTAGACTGAGATGAAGTCTCCCCTCAGTCTCCTCTTCTCCAGGCTGAACAGACCAAGTGACTTCAGCCGATCCTCATACGTCTTCCCCTCTAAACCCTTCATCATCTTTGTGGCTCTCCTCTCAACACTCTCTAGTAGCTTCGTATCCTTTTTATACTGTGGCACCCAAAAATGCACACAGTACTCAAGATGAGGCCGCACGAATGCCGAGTAGAGTGGGACAATCACCTCCCTCATCTGGCTAGCAATACCGTGCTTAATGCACGGTTGGCCCTCTTGGCTGCCAGGGCACACTGTTGGCTCATGTTCAAATTGCCGTCAACCAGAACCCCCAGATCCCTCTCCACGGGGCTGCTCTCCAGCCTCTCATTCCCCAGTCTGTATGTACATCCAGGGCTCCCATGCCCCAGCTGCAAAATCCGGCACTTGCCCTTGTTCAATTTCGTACGGCTGGTGATTGCCCAGCTCTCTAATTTGTCTAGATCTCTCTGCAGGGCTTCTCTGCCCTCAAGAATGTCAACAGCTCCTCCCAATTTTGTGTCATCGGCAAACTTAGATAGTAGTCCTTCAAGTCCTGCATCCATTCACTTATGAAGACATTAAAAAGCACTGGCCCTAAGATGAATCCCTGCGGAACACTGACTGGTTGCCAGCCCAATGTAACCCCATTTACTATAACCCTTTAAGCCTGACCTGTCAGCCAATTGCTCACCCATTGCATTATGTGTTTATCCAGCTGTGTGCTGGACATTTTGTCCAGGAGGATACTGTGAGAGACAGTATCAAAAGCTTTACTGAAATCCAGAAAGATTACATCAACTGGCTTCCCTTGGTCAACTAGGTGGGTAACCTTGTCATAGAATGAAGTTAAGTTTGTTAAGCAGAGCTTTCCCCTCGTGAACCCATGCTGGCTGGGACCAATGACTGTGTTGCCTTTCAGGTGTTTTTCAATAACTGCCAGAATAATCTTCTCCATAATTTTGCCAGGCATAGAGGTGAGACTGACAGGCCTGTAGTTACTGGGGTCATCCCTGTTGCCTTTCTTGAAGATTGGGACAATGTTTGCCAGCTTCCAGTCAACTGGGACCTCTCCAGATTCCCAAGAGCATTGAAAAAACATCGAGAGAGGTCTCGCTATGACATCAGCCAGTTCTTTAAGTACCCTCGGATGAATCCCATAGGGCCCCATTAACTTATAGGGATCCAGCTGGAGCAGCAAATCCTGCACAAGTTCGGGGTTGGTTGGGAGTTTGTTGTTCTCACAGTCATGGTTCTCTAGCCCAGGGCTCTGGGGGTCCCAGAGCCAATCATTGGTGTTGAAGACCGAGGTGAAGAAAGCATTAAACGTCTCTGCTTTGTCTATGTCCCTGTTTGTGAGGTGACCATGCCCATCAAGTAACGGACCAATGTTATTTCTGGCCTGCCTTTTGCTATTAACACATTTAAAAAAGCCCTTTTTGTTGTCCTTCACAGTACTAGGCAGCTTCAGCTGTAATTGAGCTTTGGCCACGTGTTTTTCTTCCCTACAGTGGTGAACAGCATCTCTGTAGTCTTCCCGTGTCGCCTGACCTTGCTTCCACTGGCCATACACTTTCTTTTTTCTCCTTAGTTCTATAAGAAGATCCTTACTCAGATGTATGCTGGAGAACATCTGTAATAACTATTATAAGAGGATTGGCTTTCATTAATTGTAATATTTTAAAGCTAAGAAAACTTTTGAGAGAAAAATTGAGAGAAAAAAAATTACATGAGAACGTGAATGAATATTGAGGATTCTTGGTAGGTCACAACTCCACAGTCCAGGATGAATGCTTTAGATAGATAAACTAGGGCAGGAACACTTCATTCTTGCATCGTAGAATCATAGAATCCTTAAGGTTGGAAAAGACCCTTAAGATCATCAAGTCCAACCATTAACCTAACACTGCCAAGTCCACCACTAAACCATGTCCCTAAGCACCACATCTACCCGTCTTTTAAATATCTCCAGGGATGGGGACACAACCACTTCCCTGGGCAGCCTATTCTAGTGCCTGACTACTCTTTCACTGAAGTTTTTCCTAATATCCAACCTAAACCTCCCTTGGCGCAACTTACTTAGCGCTAGCAGATGTCAAATATCTTCATACAGAGGTGAAGTCTTTCCTCTGAAGTACCAATTTCATGTTCAAGACCTGTGTTCTTTTCTCACTTATACGGGCGTTCCTCTTTTCTGTGGCCTTGGCTAAGCCTGCCTATTTCTTCTCTGTATAGCTCAATCCACTGAACAACACAAGTGGTGAAATGAAGGCAACAAATAGCTATTAAAAGTATCATATAGTCAAAGGAAAGAGGAAATAAGAAAACAACAGTCAGTAAAAATTAGCAGTTTGAAACTGTAGAAAATTGACAAGAGAAGCTGGAGATAGCAGGAAAAAAATCCCTGGGTGTTAATGCAAATCAATAAAATAATGGGGTGGGTGGGTGGGTTTGAACAATATTTAGAACATAATAAATCCTACTGGGTCATAAGCCAGACGCCAGATGGAGATGATGAACCTTTGAGTAACAATGTAGAAAAGGCACAGGTATTCACTAACAAGAAAACTTGTTTTATATTTGGAAAGCTGTGAAATTATGTAAGTATGTCTGGTAATATGATTGGCAACAGTGAACCACTTTCTAGTCCATTAGTAATAGCAGACAGTAGTTAGCATCTGCTAGGGATGCAACTTTTTAAATCAGTAGGACTAAATAATGTGTGGTCTTATGAATTGTGCTTTCAGGGATGACATTTCTTAAACTGCAATGGAACTCCTGTTCTCTTTCTCCATTTGGGGTAGGACAGAAAGTAAATGAGATCTCTTAAAATAAGCTTGAATACTGAGTAAACCCTGAACACCACAAACTTTCCCCAAAAGAACTGGCTGAAAATATATTTAAATTTTTCAGTTTTTAATATATCTACTGAAACAGATATACTGAGATAGCCCCACAAAGCTGTTGTGCCTTTTCTCAGGAAATGCAAGCAAGACAACCTCCTGTAAACTGGTTAATCTTACAGGCTTCTAGTAAAACTCCAGAAATGAACAAGATTAAAAAAAAAAAAAAAATCCCAAACTGATAAAGCACCAAAGAAGGTAAAAAATACTCAATACTCTATATGCAAAATCTGTCTTGTGATGTAAACTTATTTTCAGTATTTGAGATTGCAGTTTTGATGGATAAAGGTTAGTGTATATATAATATAGTTGCCTTCAACATTCTGATAGCAAAATAGCACTATTCATATCTATAAAGCCCATGTGAAATGAATTAAGAGCTAGCTAGTTGACAGATCTCAAAAGTCATTGTCACTGGGGGTGTTTTCTAGCAGAATCTTGAAGAGATAAATAATAGGTCTAACATTACTTAGTATTCCTTCACTAGTCCAAAGTAAAAATAAAATCACTTAAAAGTCACTTATGAAGCTTGGTGGACAGCTAAATTATCAAGGTCAAGAAATGGTTTAGACTGAGAGGTAAATTAAGCCTATTGAAAGAAAAAAAATATTTTAACGCAAAATTATACACATAGTAACAAATAATCCAGGTAATGCCTACATGAAGGGATAGGAGCAGAAAGAAGAGGCTACTTCGAGGAGACAGTATGAAAAAGATTGTGGTCAGAGTGGATAAATAATTCAGCATGATCTCTATGTGTGATATTGTGGCAAATGAGGCTGTAATGTGATCTATGGTTGTAGAATCAAGGAAGCACTGAGAAAACAAAAGAAAAGTCTCCCTTTTCTACCCTTGTGTACGGCAGTGATTTTAACAATATTGAAATACTGCATCTGTTTTTGAGGCCCAGCTTTTCATGACTATGGAGAAAAATTAAATTTCAGAAAGTTGAGACCTATAATTAACTTTCAAGAAGTGCTCAAAGAAATGCATAAAATGACACTCTTCTAAATAAACAGATCAAAAACTTGTGATTACAGTGTGTTAATACTTTCATAGGAAGAAAATGTAGGATATGCTACAGCCAAAAAGTTTAAGAAAGATCAATAATTTGAAACTGAATCTGGGTAAACTGGAGAAACATTTGAACGAACGGGGTCATGATTACTGATTATAGGAAACTAAAAATGCAATGAGTATTTTCTTCACCTCTTGGTTTCTTGGCACCTGTATGTCTTTCATGAAAGTCTGATTCTTTTCTTTTTCTTCCTGTTTCAGGAATAGAAGTGATTTGGTTTGGTGTTTTGTGGGGTTTTTTTCTTTCTCCTGAATTTTCAGCTGCTCTCTTATGTGCTGCAGCATGTTGTGTCTGATTGTATCAATCACAATGTGTTTCCTGAAGTAAATAATATATTGTCCAGTTATGTATTATTTAATACATGTGAATAGGGCCTTCACATGTGAACACACAAGTATAAATTTACAATTTGCTGCGGTGCTGGAAGCTCTATTTGCCAGAAGGTATGAAGGAAGAGATGAGTGAATTCATTTTGTCTAATGCTGAACTTACTTGGATATTGACTGAAAAGTTCAAGTTGAACTCCATCATCCACTTAGGAGAGATTATGAAATGTTTGTAAAGGAAATGTATTTTCTGCTGTCTAAATATCCACCAATGCTAACAAACAAAAAAGCAAGCACTGAAGAATATTTTAAGATCCTCAGCTGCCTACAGTTCATCTAGCACTAACGAGGGGTAGGGCGAGAGGCTGTGTCATTCCTTTGATTTTTAAAATGGTTAATTCTAGCACATTTAAGGCTTAATCCATATCTGGTACTCCACTGAGTCATTTCATTGTAGTCATATAAACAGTAATATTTGAGGCCTCAAGTTTATACATATTTGCATTATAATATAGATACTGTTAAGTTATTCTCCAATAATTTTCAGTTTTGCTTTTAATGACTTGCATGAGTGACTTCCAGTGTTGTTCACCTGATAGAAACTAGGCCTCAAATAGTTGTTTATGATGGTACCTAAAATTTTCCTGAGTTTTACCTTGGCTGAAAATCTGAATCTCACAAATTTATGTGGTAAAAATCCTGGTTTTGTGAAGAATTGTATAAATTTCATAGGTTTATTTCACTCTGATTTTGATTAAAAGCTATGTTCTGATTCTCTAGGTGGTAAGTTTGCACCTACAACTTCTGATTTCCACTGTATTATTCCTTATAGTTAACAATAAGCAAATTGAGAACTAAGAAGTTTACTTACTATCTTGATCAGAAACTTCAATACCTTGATAAGTACTGATGCGTGCACTGCAGCATTGAATTATGCATGACTAGGAAGCTACATGAGATCGTATAAAGTCTGTACTAGCTGTAACATTGCTCATACTGATGTTCAAACTTACGGCCTTGCCTTGGCCTTTTTAGTCCTGCAGTACTGAAGAAAGAACTTTCAAAGCCTCATTTGACAGTTTTCCTTCTTTTAGGCAACCCCAGAAGTGAGCTGGGAAAGTGGATACATATGACCCTTGCTCATTGACACAGACAACTTGTGATGTCTGTGATAAGTGAGGGGACTTAACTGTAGTGATTTATGTCAAATGTACCCTTATTACTGACAGAATCAATGTTACTGCAGTGACAACAGGGTTAAAAGTATTTTTTTATAGATCACTCTCTTTTCATTTTGACTTCAATGCCAATATTTTAAAGTTCAGTTAAGAAATCAAATTACAAATATATTGCATCATTCCATTAACAATCTTTGTATGACCCCCTTTTGGCTTCTGCACGTATATTTATTATTTACCGTTATTTGTGCAATAATTTTGTAGAATGTATTCAGCCTATTAGTTGCCTGTAAACTGTTCACTGAGTGCTTGCTGTGTGTTGTGCTTGTGTCTATGATCACCAGATCAGTGTTAGCATTGGTTTTGCAAGCAGGTAACCAATGTGTTAAGCAAGAGGACTGCTAATGAATTCTGGATAATTCCTGTCAAAATTTTAGTTGCTGCTATGAATGCCCAGTTGCTGTCAAAATATTTACAAATTGTGAACCTAGCTCCTGAGTGCATAACTATTAATAGCAAATGAAGTCTGGTACTTTAAGTTAGAAAAGTAATGCTTTTGTTTCACAATACTATTACCTTGAACTTAAAAGCTAGACCATCTGGTATCAAAACTATTAACTTAATAACATACGTAAAATTTACTTAGGGATAAACATAGAAAAGTGAAGAAAGATGCTATTTTGTGATTAAGGACACTAGATTACATTTTCATATGATTAGATACGTTTCATGTGATATTTTTCTGGATTTGCTATAGGCTTACTGTGTAAGTCTTGAAGGATATAAGTTATTTCCTTTGTGTACAAGACTTCCAACTATAAAATGGGATTCCAGGATTTTCTTTCAGATTTTTAATTTTAAACTTTTACTAGAGGTATGGCTTTGCAGCTGTTGAGCTCAACAGCAAAACTCTCACAGGTTTCCTGAAGTAAGAATGGGCACTACTATATTTTCTAGTTATACATTGGTTTGAATGTCCGAGTTTAATTGTGATGCAAACAAGTTAAAAAATCAGTGACTTATGGCTTATTCATAAAAGTTACAACTTTGCAATTTGACAATTTTAGTTGTCCAGGCACCTTAGTATATGATGATTAGAATAGGTTGGTTGGGTGTGATATGTATATATTTCCAGAAAACTGGTTTTTTTATGTTTGCTAACTCATTTACATTAGAGGACAACTTCTTCTCTTTTCAAAATGTCATTATTTGTTAAAATCAATGTAATATACATTAAATTGTTTAATTATATACAAAATAGATGCAACATGATGTGAACTTGGAATTAGAGGTTAACAGTCTGGTACTTCAGCACTGTAGTTCCATAAAAAGTATGTACTTGAAGGAAAAAGAATGACCAAGAGTTCCTACTGAAGAACTGTAAAAACGTATTGAAAAATATTCCCCCAAAGTAGAATTTTAAACATTAGTGCAAACTTTTGAAACTAGTATTATTCAGCTTCAGCCTTTACATATTAAAAAAATTAAACCTTTGACATTTTTGTAATTACTGAAATGCTTGAATTTTATTCTTCCTGTGCAAAATATCCAAGTTTTCTAAGGTTCAATATTGACAAAGTCAATATTGCTAATCAAAAAAAAGTTTAGTAATAAATTCCTCTAACTTCTGAACTATTTTATGTACTTTTGAGTGCCATAGTGTTTGTATGCTGCTCATTTTGGTGGTTATTATTGCATTATGATGTTATGTTTATGGGTTCAAAATTTAAAAATATATATTTTTATTTGATTGCATGTATTAACCAAATATCATATCACAATACATGAATATTATGCTACTACAATAACATGGCATTGTAAGTTAAAGGCCATCTTAGGTTACCTAATAATATTTTGGATGTGATGTGGCTTTATTAAAACGACTGCACTCACTGTCTTCAGCATTGAGCTGATCTTAAAAATATTTACCATACTCAGGGTTCTAATATTTGAAGTGGTACCTTAAAAATACAAAGAAGTACAAACCTGTACAGCTGAGAGCACATTTGTTAGACTGGAGTATCTCTCTGACTCAGTCAACTTTCTGCTACAGACCCTTTACAAAGGTGTTTTCAGAGTGCCATGGTGATCTCAGCTGTATGTATTATAGGTGGTTGAAGAAATTTTTTTTTTTAAAACTGTCACTAAATAAGCACCTGTGTGAGAGAAAATAAAATGGTTTACTGCTATCAATTGATTTTATTACCCCATTCAGAAGACATGAAATTATTTGACAGAACTATAAAGCAGGCAGAAGTAGATATTACTACCACCCTTTAGAACAGTACCCAGAGAAAGGACATGGTGCTACTAAAGTGGTTCTAGCTTTCCTGAATGCCAAAGGCCAGCCGAGGTCCTTCTGAAAATGTCACACAAAACTTCTTATTCAAAAGAGTGAATTTCATGGAACAGTAAGTCTGGTGAAGTATAAACAAAATTACACAAACTATGATGGACATAATCTGTTAAGGGACAGTAATATCACTGCTTTATAGTGATGTCTGGAATTTAATTTTGCCTAATTCTAATGAATTATTAAGAAGAAATGAATCTGTGGCTACAATTTCAACTCCCATATAACCATATATCTTCTTTCCTTAATTATACTTCTGTGGAATCTGATGTGAACAATTATTCACTTTTGTGATTGTGGTTCAAATAAAATCAAGTAGAGAAGTGGCTAGGAAAGCAAATTTCTTGAAACATGGTAATCTGAAGCTTTATGTTAAATGAGCATAGAACTTAATTTCAGCTGAATTTTGACATCACTATTCAGCTGTCTTTTTGTCCAGAATTTGCTACCGTTATACTGAGTAGTACTGGACAGAGCAAGATAACCATGAGGCTAAAACACATCTCAGCCTAAAGCAGTCAGACTGATGGCAGTCCGTGATAGTAATGCTAATTATATTCATTATTCTGATATCTCTCATGAAATACAGCTGGTTTAGGTCAGTCATGCTTGGCCAACTTGATAGTCCTCTACAATGAGATGACTGGCTCAGTGGATGAGGGACAACACTGAATACTGCTTATCTTGACTGTAGCAAGGTTTTTGATTCTGTCTCCTGTAACATCCTCATAGGCTAGCTGATGAGGTATGGGCTAGGTAAGCGAGCAGAATTGAGTCAGGAGGATTGAAACTGGCTGAATTGGCAGGTTCAAATGATTGTGATCAGTGGCACAAATTTTTGCTGGAGGACAGTCACTAGCAGTGGACCCCAAGGAAGATACTGGGGCGACTGCAGTTTAATGTCTTCATTAAGGACTTGGATGATGGGGCATAGTGCACCCTCAGCAAGGTTCCAGGGGATGCAAAACTGAGTGGAGTGAATAATACACCACATGGTTGTATTGCCATTCAGAGGGTCCTTGACAGGCTGGAGAAATGGGCTGACAGAAACTTCATTAAGTTCAACAAAGGGAAATGCAGAGTCCTGTACCTGGGGAGGAATAACCCCATCCACAAGGCCAGGCTGGGGGCTCACCAGCTGGAAACCAGTTTGGCAGAGAAGGACATAGGGGTCCTGGTGGACAATGAGATGACCACAAGCAAGCAATGTGCCCTTGGAGCAAAGAAGTCCAACAGCCTTCTGGACAGCATTAGGCAGAGCACTGCCAGAAGGTCAAGGGAGATAGTCCTTCTCTTCTAATCAGGACTACTGAGACATGTCTGGAGTGCTGAGTCCAGTTCTAGGCTCCCCAGTACAAAAAAGACATGGACATACTGTAGCAATTCCAGCAAACGGCCACAAAGACAATTAAGGGACTGAAGCATCTCTCATATGAAGAGAGGCTGAGAGATCTGGGACTATTCAGCCTGAAGAAGAGAAGGCTCAGGGGGAATCTTACCAGTCTGTATAAATGCCTGATGGGGGAAGTGAAGAAGATGGAGCCAGACTCTTCTCAGTGGTGTCCCATGAAAGGACAAGAGGCAATGGGCACAAATCAAAACACAGTTGAAACTCCATTCAAGACTAAGGAAAAAAAAATTACCGTGAGAGTCCAGCTGGACAAGGTTGCCCAGAGAGGCTGTAGAGTTTCCAGCTGTGGAGATATTTAAAACACAACTGCATGCAATCCTGAGCAACCTCTTGTAGCTGACCCTGCTCTGAGCTGGAGGTTTGGGCTGACAATCTCCAGAGGTGTCTTCCAGGCTCAACCACTCTGTGATTCTGCATATTTCTAAACTTTAATTTAATTCTTTCCTTGAGACATAAATTATATTAAAAAGCCAAGATCTTCATAAGGTTAGAACAATGTTGAGCTGATTATTCTCTGAAGTAGATATTAAAACAATATTTGTAGTAACTCAGATGGTCCAAAATTTGGTCTACTTGTTCACGTGACTTGTTAATAATCTGATATGGTTTCTACCTTCCAGAGACAGGGGACCACCGGCTAATCCCATGCCCTTGCTCTTCCAGTGAGAATCTTCAATTGTAGACTTCTTTTCTGAGCCTATGTCTTTGAGAGTCCTTTAATTGGTTATAGTGGGAGGATTAACTCAGGAAAGAATGGCCAAGAGATGATATCATCAGTTTTCAGTTGGGAACCGGGATTCATTTATTAAGGGAGATCTGGCCCTTTTTGATAGTGTGAATAAACTGGCCAGGAATGCCACTGTATATAAATATTCATTGCATACAAATATTGTGTACAAATATGACCCCTTTTTGGTCTCATATAAAGATTTGAAAAGTGGCAAAGCTGCCTGTAGATAAATTGGCTTATTGTACACGAGATCTGTTTTGCTTTGTAGTCCTGCCTTATTACAAATTACTTATTATCTTCACCCAACTAGTAAACTCTTCTCTGTAGGCTCTGAGGACTGGGAAATCCTTCCCATTCTCATCTTTACTATTTCTCTCCAAATATGTTTTAGTCATTGTGGGAAAGTTGATTTAGCCACCTGGCCTAAACCATGTTCAGACTATAATAATTTTTCAAGGAAATCCCCATCATTGCCAGATGTCCAGAAGCAAGATCAATGTTGGGAACTCTGAGCTAACCTATGCGTCTCTTATAACATAGACTTTATTCAACAGAGTGTTTGCCTGGTGTTTTTCAGAAAGCTGGTGTTCTTCAGAAAGCTGCAGGCTCTTCCTTACAAGCTCTCTGGAAACCAGGTAGATGCAGTTTAGCACTGGGCTTGCCCCAGGCTAATAAGTCCTGCAGAGAAGCAGAATATAACATCTCAGCCCTGGGACTGCTTGTCTGGGCTTGTTAACATGCAAACTACACTCACATAGCTTCCTGTTTGCTTTACGCCATGACCCGTACTCTCAAAAACAGCCTAACTGTGTGAAATTCTCAATGTTGCTAATGCCAGTGGAGTGGAACTGCACTTAAGTGTTGGCATGAAATTTCCCTGGAGTTAACAAATGCTTAGTCTGTGACTACATGGGCAAGTATTTTAAGTCTATTGCCATAAACTACTTTGACAGTGCACACAAATAAACTGAGAGAAGCTAGGCAAAAAGAAAAGGATGTCTGAAATGCAGGAGCTGTTTCAGTCTGATCTTACTAGTAGCCAGTGGGATGCCCAAAAACCTGCCAAAGGCTGAGAGAGCTAACAAAGGCAAAAGCACATTCCTGGGAGGCATCCCAGTGCTGTTCTGAAGTTAAGCTGTGGCATAAAGAAACCCCAAAGTCAAGACTCCAACTAGAGCTTATCAGGGCAAAGGCACAGAATGGACAATTGGGCCAGATTTTCCTTCAAGAGACTACCACCAAGAAGCCTTGAGCTGTGCTGAGGAGATAGACAGGATCTGTCTCATTGTTAAAAACTTTAGAGGTAACCCATGCCCATGATCTTTGCTGCTGTTGCGGTGCTCCGGTAAATGGAGAATGAGAATCCTGCTTATACATCCTGCTTGTCACAGTATCTGAGTTTCAATATTGTCTGTCTCTTTAATGCTTGTTATTTAATAGCTGGCATCTGGTTAGAAGTTTCTCATATATATACTGCATTTTCTAGCAGATTTTGATAAAGCAGAATTCAGATTTGTCCATTGCTTTCAGGCCTGCATTTTCTTGCTTTCCTCTGGTTCTCAGAGGTCCTTATAATGGTGCCCAAGGTTAAACGTAAATTGCTACAAACGGTTTTGCATTTCATTTTCACTTATTCCTACATCTACAGTGTTCCAGTTTCTCCAGTGCTCTCCAAAGTAGCTTGATTTTCCTTAATCCCTCAATCTCTTTGCATGACCATTTTTTGCTTTAAGGAAACGTATCCTCTAGGACAAAACCAATATATCCAAGGCAGTATTACTTTAGAAAGGTGGCAATAAATACACTGCTAACTTCTTCAGAATATGGAAGTACAGATTGATCATTGCACTGAGCTATTTATTTTTTTATATACGTGAAATTAAACAAAGCATGGTGGTTCTTTTAGGAGTTTCATTTCATAATGTATGGAAAGATTACAGAGTGCTCAGCTTCTGTTAGTGATGGTTTGGTGTATTATATTGGTCCCTGCCATTGACACTGTACTCTTATTCTCAAGAAGTGAAGTATTGTAAGGATCCTCTAATTAGCTAGGGAAGCTGATTAAGCTTTTTAAACAAAGAAATATAGGAACGTTCCTTTGCCTTTTACTATACCTGTATAAGTACATATTCTCAACAGCATTTTACCTTAATTGCATCAAAACAGGTTTCAGTTACAGTTTTTCTAGATCTAAAAAGCAGCCAGGCTGTTTGATTTCTTACATCTTCTCCAGTATTCTCCTTTTCTCTTATTCTCAGTTATTTATTGCTTTTCATTACTAACCACTAAGTGCCTTCAGAATAATTTTCATGCTCATGTCTTCTGCTAGTAATTTCTTATCAAATCTTCAGCCTCGTAATTCTATAAAAATACCTTCTTATTCATAACAATATGCTAATTCATGTTCAAAGAATTGTACCCTGCAATCCATTTCATAGTTCCCCATAAGCATTTTCTATTGATTCAATCAACTTATTTTTCATCACCTAGCAACCTCCAAATTCATAAAACAGAAGTGAATCTCTGCAAGATATTTTATTAATTTTCAACTCATTGTCATAGATATTTTATAGTGTCCTCAACTGAAATGAGAAAGTTATGTTTTGACTTTGAATAATATATTTATCAGGGAAGATTTTATTCCACTGGGGTTATGGTGCATCAAATGAATTTGTTTGCAGTTCAGCAGCCACCTGAGATACTCATTGAAAGTTCAGAACATCTGTGTTTCTCATCAGATTTAGCTGATAACACATTTGGATTGATTCAGAACAACCTGAAGAAAACAACAATGTATTTATTCTTAATCGGGCTACACATTTAAGGGAAACTTGAATTCATAATGTTTGTATTCAGAATTCACATAGTATATAAAAGAAAAATGAAAAAGAAGAATACAATCTTGGAAAACAGAACAAAAACTACTTTATTACTCAGCACCGCCTTTATGTAGGGTCTTTTGTGGAATTAGAGTTCAAGTTTAAAGGCAATAAGGCAAGTTTATAAGGTAGACGCAGAAAGTTATGAAGCTGGTTGCAGAATTATGACCTTCATATGGAATTTTAAAATTCCCAGTGGAATTTTATGGTAGGGAAAGAACTCTTTAATCAAGGCCATGGTTCCATTTTAATTTTAAAGTAGTAAGTTTTGTAGATTTTGCACACTTTGGTAATTAAATAGTTGTCACATAATTTCTGTAGGGGCTATTTTAATAGAGCCATACTGATCTTCTGCAGCAGAATTCGCAAGATTACAGCATCCAATTTCCTGTAATACATACATGTGGAAAAAGCAGACATTTATGAATAGGGGTCGTGAGAATGGTACAACAAGAGGGATTTCTAAGACATGCTAGAAGGAACAGATCTGAAATTCCACCTCTTTCACAAATCTGAGTGTGCATGAGATTTGAATTGGTAGATTGTAACAGCTGCAGTTGTGTAGGTGACCCTATGGATTTGGTTGCCTTTCTAACTTTCTCTTGAAAAATACCTGAGTGTGTTTTTAGAGCCCTATCACTCAGACAAAGGAAACTCTAGTATTATATCCCCATTAACCTTAAGTGGTCCAAATCTACATCTCCTATCTGTCTCTGCCCGATCCTAGGTTTGATAGGCTACATTAGAAGGGAAATGTCTGTTATTCACTTTTTGAGAAAGTGATGCTGAGGTGGAAAAATACTTTTAACTGGTTCCCCATCTCAGGAATGATGAAGCTATTTTCACTTTTGTGCCATTGGACCAAAAAAAAGAGGGAGAGAAAAGGGAGGGGAGGGGAGAAAGAAATACAGAAATCAGCAGAAAATTACAAGAGTGTATATATATATATATATTTAATGGTAATTTAAGGTTTTAGGTACTCATTTCTATTTAAATATTGTTTTCAAGCTCCTAGTTCTTCAGTCACCCCATCTATGCTGGCTTTTATATGAGCAAGATTTAGGGGGCTGAAATATTCACAGACTTCGGAGAGGATGTGATCAGATGTATGGTTGCAGCTGAGTCAGGCTAAGGGATTATGTCCCTCAGGCTGTCCATCCTTTCCCCAGCCCACATCCCTGATCTGCTGGCAGACTTACACATGTTATAGCCCCTCTGTAGCTCAGCTCTACAAAAACAGTCTCACTTTTAACAAAAGCCTACCAAAAGGCTACTATTGGCAACATTTATGCTAACCCAGAGTGTTTTAACAGGAGCAGATAAGGCAGTGACTGCATTGCAGGCTCTGGCTGTCTGAAATGGTGGTTTCACCAGGGGCACCGAGATGGTTGGGGAGGTGGCCTGCGGACAGCAGCACTGCACCTGACTCAGCAGCCACCAGGACAGCGTGCCTAGTTGCCAGCAATGACTTTTATATTTTTTTCACCTTTCTTTCTTAGCTTTAATAGTGCTTGTAACAATTGTCTCAAGCAGACATAATAGTGATTTCTGCCATGAATCAAAATAGCTGTTGCTGTGGCTGCCAATTTGTGTGGTCTCTGAATTTCTGAATAAAAGACAACATTTTTGAAAGGTCAGTTCCACACTGAGGAAAGAATGTGGATCAGAAGATGAAAGTGGCTGACTTTGTATGTTTGCTGTATGATGTTAATCAACACTCCAGAATTTATTAATTTTTCCTTTAAAAAGAAAAAATCCTCTCAGTAATGTGTCTGCCACTGCTTTATTTAGTATTTGGATGGAATAGGATTCTAGCACAATCAAAGGTCGTCTTCCTTTTTCACTTGTTTGACAGAATGAAAAAGTTGTAGTCACTGACAGCATCTTTATTTCACCCAGGGAATGCATTTTATGAAGGTAACACCTAATTCTAGCAAAAATAAGCACCCATCACCAGTCATAAAACTGAAAAAAAATGATTCTTCATCTGTTTGTTTTTGTTTGTTTGTTTTTCATATTCCCAGCCTGTCAGTTAGTGGTGATAGGACTAAACAGAGGCAAGCGAGGAAAGCAAATTTAGCTGTGAAGCCCTGTCAGTGAACTTTCTTTTTTTTCATCAGAATAATATATGTGCTGTCACACATCTGCAGTTTCACTGTTAATTCAACCTTTTTTGCCTGACTGAATTCATTGCATCATTCAAAAAAAAAGATGGACAGGTCATATAGGTGAACCAATATACACAGTTCATATATGGACTATAATATATAAAGCATAAATTACAGAATCAGTAAGCTATCTTACAAATTGTTTTAACCTTTCCAAATAAGATCACACTGTGGAACTTTTGTGCACATTCAAAAATCAGAAAGGACAATATTTAGACTATTTCAGTCAGCATCTATTATTTTTCAAATTTTTAAAATATTACTTACTAAAAAGTCATCTATGGTAGCTCCACAAGCAAACAATTCTCTACGCTTTTAGAGGAGAAGTTGCTAGTATTTTTCATACTTTTTTGTTGCATTGTGGGAAATGTGGTCTTTTAAAGTAAATTCTTTAAAAAAACATGTGAGGATAGTTCAGGGTCACATTATTCACTCTTCAGGTACATCAAATTTTGGTGATACAGAAACAGAAAAAATAAATACAACTTCCTCCTTCCCTCCTTCTCCCCCCAACTATAGTCAATAATAAACAGAACATTTGGCTATACCTTATTTTCCTAAGAAGATCCATCTGTTCTTAGAGTCGGGTGGGTTGCATCACTGGCCTGGTTTGTGACAAGTTGCTAGCTGATCTGAATAAACTCAGATTTTGAGTAAAGTCCACGAGGATTGTTTGAGAATTATATTTCCTAAGAAAAGATTCAACCAGGTACTTTGATTTTGTTCATAATCCCTGTAAATGCCTAATCACAGAAGACTCAGCTAGTCTTCTATCTAGAATTACTAGTACTACTAGATCAGAGCCAATGTCTTAGCTCCATGTCCAGAGCTTTTTGTGTCAATGAGTTGACTGATGTGCTTCTTTTCACATTAACTCTTACCTGGTGTTTGCTTTACATCTCCATGAAAAATATTTCCTTTTCTTCAGTAATATACATTAAACCACTTCAGATGTCCTTGATTTCTCACTCTCCTGCTTCACTGCTGTCAACTTCCCCTCTGAGGTGGTCAGAAAACAAGAAGAAATAACAAAATGATACCCTAGTTTTATGTTATTCCCATAGTCTGCTGTTTAATAATGTCTTAACTTGCATTTTTGCCTTCTGAATGTTTATTTCCCAGATGTCTTAAGAAATTTTTTTCTTCCTGTTCGGGTGAAGAATTTTGAAGAGAAAATGTGTTTGCTCTAATGCCTCAGATTCATGAAATATGCTGTTCCGGCTCAAACCCTGGTTCTGCAAATGCATGCACACATGCGCATAATTTTCAATGTACTGTTTTTGCCGCTGCTCTTACTAGAACTGTTACATGTACATTTATGTCCATGCTTGAGCTTATGCAGAAACAAAGACTCCTGTCCCTCCCCTCTGACCTGAAGTAATGTCATCGCATGGTGACAACAGACGTGGGCCTTCTGAAATTTGTCTGCTTCTGGACAAAGCAGAAATCTTGCTCTTGGCAAGTTGTCATCTTTACAGATTCTCTGTTACATTTCAACAATCTTGGCTAAATCCACAAGTTTTGTGCTATGAAATGGTGCCCAAATTAGCCTGGCAGGTACAACAGATGTGTTCATCAGAAGTTCTTTATTTTCTGTAATGAATTATGACATGTTAGTGTGAGATGCTAAAGAGAAATACGCCTATTTGATGACTAAAACAATTCAAATTTACACAAGAGGGATTAAATCTTTAATTCTATCAGCAAGTAAAAGAATATAGTTAATAACCTTCTGCAGGTCATTGCTTCAACTGCCTAACTTGTTCTAAGTATTTTACCTTGTTTGGTCCTCACAGTGTGTAGTTTTGCTGGCACTTATATGTTGCATAGGACTGCTGTGTGGAACTCGAAGAACTGGATGAATTTTATCTGCTGTTCACCATGCAGTAGTTTACAATAAAACTAACAAAACCTTGTTAAATGTTCATAAAAATAACAATTTCTGATTAACTGCAAAAATCCTCTTTGTTTCAGTAGTAGAATATATGGTGTCAATATTCTGTTCAAAAATAGTTACTCACCTCTCCTAAACTGGCATAGATAATGATAGGTAAACTGAATTTTAATTTCTAGGGTGACATTCTATCACTTCTGAATATTTCCCTATATTTTTCTTATGATTATTTTTATTAATATGAATGCTTAAAGCAGAATTTCAATGAAACATTTTCAGAGTTGTGAAAAAACAATAAGAAGACATATTATTATGTGGAATTTATACTTTTGAGACAAAATGAAATAATGGCTAGGATTATAATTGGACTTTTAACCGTTGTCTGGGTGATTGTGGCCAAACCCATTTTGTAGCTATGCAAATCATGGCAGATGGTCCGTTCTGATTTCACAGCATCTCACAAAGTACAGTATAACCTTCTTAACTGACGCTTTGCTAATCCTCATTCTTTATGAATCTGCACAAAAAAAATTGGCAGTGTTTTCACTTCTACTGAGCAAAGATTTAAGATTAGGAAAAAGTGCTGAGAGAACGATTCATTTATTGCTCGGATATCATTATTTTTAGAATATGTACTTAGTAGGATAAAGTACAATATTATATAGCTGACATGTGTGACCTATGTCCTTATTTTCTGTTCTGCTTTCATGCCTGATAAATTTCTAAGCTTGCTAAAATATACGGACAACTCAGCAGGTACTGAAAGTATACAACTTTATCACTCAGAATTCTTCATTCTTTATTGCAGAACCTATGCATAAACTGATCAACAAGCTTTTGGGGTTTTATAGTTTTGTGTGTAGTTGTGGTGCATGAGCTACATAGTGCATCTGCTTAATCGTAAATTACTGTTAAAATTGTTTGTGAGATTCTTCTTTTTTAGTCTTATAGTAAAAACTATTTTTAGGCAATTGTGGGTGAAAGATGGCTCTTCAATTAGGAATCTCTGCTTGCAGTGATTTTTACTGAGAGTGATTTTATGGATATGATTTTTTTTTCCCCCACATACATTTTTGGATATTTGAACTGGTTGTGTTTAGGACTTCTAAACTCCATTTCAGGATGGGATTAATCTGGAATTCTGTGAATTTGTTAGGGCTTTCATTTAAAATTAGAAGGCACAGCTGAGTACTGCTTAGATTGAAATTACTAGTCCATTTCAGTTTGGAGAACAGTCCCTTACTATAGGGAATCATATACTACAAACTGATGTCAGATCAAAACTTTCATAGACCCCGTCTGGTTCACCTACTTTCATAGACCTCTGGTCCACCTACTGTTTTATGCATTTTTTACTGCACAAATGCACTTAGGAATTGTAACCTGGACTTCAAACACTAAATAGAATTTAAGCTTAAACTACTCCCAGCTGCATGGTTTTATGGGAAAAAAAGCAAGATGCTATGAAGACGGAGTTATCTGTTATTAAAATCTATATAATATTCATCCAGACTAATTCTAAAATAGTTTCTGAATGAATAATAAATATTTACTGAGAGAGTATGTGTCTCTGTTCTTACTTTTTACTTAAAAAGTTAGCTTATTAAGTGATGAATTACTCTTCCTTTTTAGCAACAAAACATACCATCCTCTTCCATTTAGAATCCTATAGTAAGGAACATACTAATAGCAATCTCATGTGAGAATGCTCACATAGCATTTGTTTGATATTTAGATTTCTTTCTAAGACTCTGGGTAGATATATGACCTTTCTACCACAATATCAGGCACAATGCTAACTTTTTGGCATTTGACAATTGTTTTTCCTAATGTTTAAACAGAATATTTGTGTTGCAGTTTAATTTAAGCACATTCTATTTTGTTCTTGGCCTCACTGAGAAGTCAGAATAATTGATGCCTGTCTTTTTATAACATCCTTATTGTTATTTCCTGACAGTTTTGTCTTCCCTGAGTTATCTTTTCTTGAGTCTAAGCATGCTCTTTTATCATCAGCTTCACTTTCCTAACTTTTAATCATTCTCTGTCATTCAAGGCTGTGAACTCTCTACTTTGTTCGTTCTCTTTTTGAAGTGTGACAAAAATGTTGAAGCTGGGCCCTTAACAGTGTAAAATAAAGGGAAGTATACTAATTGCTCATTTTACACATAATGCTCCTAATAATGCCATTCAAGTCTGCATTTGCTTTCTTGTTACCTGTTTTGAAGTATAATCTGTTATCCAAGATATTGGAGTTGAGATAGTTATCCTCTATTTTCTACTGTTTCTTCACATCTCATTATTTGTCTCTATTTAAGTGCCTGTATATATCTTTATTCAACTACATAATTGATGCCAGTCTAATTTTTTCAATTTATCAAGCTCTTATTATTATTCCTTTCCTGAAATATACTTAATGTTTCATTTCCCAACCTCTAAATAATTCATAAATTTGATTAGCTTACTGCCTCCTTTCAATTCTCCAGTCTAAGCCTTTATTTGAAACCCAAAAATCCCTAACTAGGATTTTCAAGGCCCAATTCAAAACTCAGTAGTCCAATGTGGCTTCAGTCATTAATGATGTTTCACTTGGACTGATATTTTGACTGGTTGCACTTGTTCCATGAAGTAGCTTAACGAATCAGGGATACTTCCAAAGGCTGTTTCAGGTAATTACTGAAACTTCCTGAGGAGGCAACATGGTATGTGTAATCTTCTGTCAGTTTCAGATCAGCTAAAAAGAATTAGCTAAATAGCTGGATATACTTGGAGGAACAATATGGTCTAATAAATCTCTGTTGTGCCTCCTTTTTCAATAGACCATATGCTGCTCATGTCTTGCTCAAAGACCTGGAGGAAAACCATTATGATTGCACTGTGACAGTAAAGTCTATCTCTTCTAGTTCCCCATTCCCCAAGCCCCTGTGGTGCTGGGTTGTGTACTTCATGGGTAGCTGGGACTGAAAGGGCATCAGGAACCCAGGATGTCTCCATAGTGAGCAGCGGTCACTCTTCCATATGTTACTGTCTGTGGTTGCTCCCCAGCAGTTTTAGGCATTGCAAGGTGCATACTCAGAGGTTCTTGCTTCTCACAAGCTTCAGCTGGCCATTCTGGGTCTGCATCCTTTTTTATGAAGCCCCTGCTTTATATGACAAGATTTTTAGAAAGTGGTGGGTCTAGAGAGCACTGTCTCTTTGCGTTCCGTAAGGACCCAAGCCCACATTTTCCATGGTAGACAAAAAGGAGGACAGTCCTCTATGTCCCCTTCTTGGCGTCTTTCAGACTACCCAGGAGTAAAGCAATTGTGTGGGGGTTAGAGGCTAATCTCCATGCATGTTTCCCATGCTTAATTAGTGTATCTCTGAAGAATAATCTCACTGACAGTGAGAACATTTCAAAGCAATCTTACTTCCCACAGAGCCCATTCATTACAGCTGCTGAGCTGCCAGGAGGGGAGTGCAGCTATTTCCTCCCTGTGGTCTCTGCTGGAGCTTTGCTGCCAGTGGAAAGAGCTGCAGCTGCTACAAGGAGAGGCAGTAATGCCGATGGGTCTACTCTGTGAACTACAGTGCAAGGGCCTCCTTCCATGTCCAGATCATGAAGAAGACCACGTCAGGCCATAAGTCTTATCAGACCTGGTAAAGATAATTTGTGTTGGTGTTCTGTTAGTTTTTGAGAGGAGTTTGTGGCATTTGGACACTTTCTTCAATACAGATTTCCCCTCCACCCCATGATGACTGGGAAACTTTACTGGTCCTTCTTCATAAAGCCTCAGTGCCTTCCCCTCTTTATGATAGTGCTTACCAATAAAGTCTCTTACTGAAGCTACACAAGTCAATTGTTAAGCAAAGCACACCTTGCTTTGTCATCCATTTCTTCTTCCACAAATGATTTATTTTGACTTCTTTAAGGTTTTCTTATTGTTAAGACTATGCTAAATACATTAGGATGACTCTGCCCTGCAGTATGAACCAGAAAAAAACACCAGACATTGTCTTGGCAGCTAATTTTTTCCGTTCTGTGTCTGCATCTCCAAGTTGCCAATTAAAGTCTGACTTGTGAGGCAGAAGACTTGAGTGAAAGAATGTACTGTGGGACTCAAGAGCAGCTGGAGGAAGGAGGGAAGCACGGCTTAGTTAAAATACACTTTGTTCAGGTGTCTGTCGTTAAACTGAAGTGACAGCTAGTTAGGCTGCTAGCATGTAAACAGGTTAGGCAGATAGGAGGGAAAAAAGGCTAGGCTAGCACTAAGAGTTATTCCGGTTTGCAGCCTCTTTGAAGTAAAATAACAACAAAAAAAATCAGAAAAATAAAAAAAGGAGTTGTTTTGATTTGTTTTGTTTTGCCACCAGACATGCTTCCAAGGAAATTTGAACTGAATGGGCAAAATTATTCTTCATATTAAACAGATGGACCAAAAAGTTGACAAGGATTTCCATATATCCTAAAGAGGTAAAGAAACTTTACCAGAAGCTGTGGCAAGCAAATAAGAGGATTTGAGCATAATATAGTGAAAAACTTTTTCACATAAAATCTGGGCTGGTCATTTTTGAAATACTATAGTGATGGCTCCAAAAGTTTGACAACACCCTTAAGGAAAAATGGAAAAATCAATACAACTATTCGAAAGAAATCTTTTGAGCTTACAATAGCATAAAGATTAATTTTGATTTTCTGTATTCCTTGGCTATTTCCATGTTAATGCCATAGGACTTTTAGGTTTTTGGAAGCTAACTAAGATTGTTGCTTTACTTCTACTTAGACCAGCAACAATACAATTTTCAAATGAGCATAAGCTAGTTACAGACTAAACTTCTACTCCATGTCAGTGGGATTTAGGAACCTAGCTCAATAGAAAAACCCAACATAAGCTGTTTTTAATATTTTTTCCCCTATTACCTTAATAATAATCTCTAATTACAACCTAGTTTTTGTGAGTATTTCTGCTCTCTCACCAGTAAGAATCTGTATCAATAACTACCATGTATTGATTAGGAATATAGTTGTTGGTATAATAGCTAGAGGTGATGCCAAACTACTAGCATTACTGGAACATTTTGAAGAGGATATAACTCACAGATAGTAGGGAGTGTTCTTACACATCTTTCTTAGGGTATGCACAAAAAGAGCATCAGCATTATTTCAGATTTTGAGCTTGAATAACATCTGGGGAGAGGAATATCTTTGCAGCCCTGTTTTCTGCCTACAGTTTTGGAAGATTAATATTTTCTACCACTGACATAAGTTTTCTATTAACTTTATTGGAAGAAGTGACCTGGGCCTTTAATAAATAATGTAAGAAGTCCTTACATTAGTAAAGAACTAAGTAAGCATTTACCGTCACTTCTGAATGCGCCACAGGTATAGCTGCAGATCAAATGAAGTAGGAGTATTACTCAGTTAAATGTTAGTAATATATTTAAGAAACATTCTTACTAACATCTCTAATTGGTTATGGACCAATTCAGACCTTTCTGCATAGCAAGCAGTTACATTTGGGTGCTTTATATAGCTCTAGTTAGCACCTTAAACAGCAATGTTTTCTTTCTCTATTTCATCTTCCCTAAAACATTTTTTTCAGCTTTTTGTGTACTATAATGAAATATGCTTACTGGAAATTTTCCTAGAAATAAATTTCACTCTCCTAATATTTGCAAGAAGCAAGCATACAAAATGAATATAAACAAGTTGGAGCAAACATACCACCAGCAAGCATTTATGCCCACCATAGTTTGTGGTGTAATCACAATTTTTAGATGGTACTGGAACAGCGAGGATGACTTTAATCAGATACATTCTTTTAATGTGATAGCTTTGTTTGAGCCCATGTATTCTGCAATTAGATGCAGAGAAAAATGATGCTGTCAGGACACTGATAGGCCTTAATGGCCCTGACCAGCTTCACCTGTGACTCCCATCCACACCTACTGCCCCAGGGCTCCATTTAAGCCCAGGCCTGGGACCTGTTCTTTCCCTAAGCTATGTTATAGGAGTGCTGGTTTCTGGCCTTGCCTCTGGATAGACCTCAGACCTATGCCCTAAATAGCTTCTCTCCTGGATAGACTCTTTAGATGTCTGTAGCAGCCTTGTCTCCAACTTAATCTCTGGCCTGGTCTCCTCTTGCTCTTGGCTGGACATTGGCCATAGTTCATAGTTCATCCTCTTGCAGTGCCTGGAACTGTCAATGGAACTTGCTGCCGGTGCCTGACTCTGCCCACCTGGCTCAGGTACTGGGGTCTGCGCCCCATTGGTAGGGCACTGCCCTAGCTGGAGTCATCTTCCCCTCAGGAGCAGCCTGTCCTTTGCTCCCTGAGAGATAGCAATTATCTGACTGGTTCCTGATGAAAAGTTATCATATTTCTATTCAGAGAAAAGATGAGAAGAACTTTGGAGAGAAGGAGCTTATCAAATAAATTCATTGAACAGGTCTGTGCCCCTGTGAATCTTCTGGGTTTCTTAATTACAAGAGGAATAGGTTCTATGGCTACAACCCAAGAGACTGTGTTTAGCAGTTAACTAACAAGTTGCATCTTTTAAAGCCATGTTGTCAACTTAAGAGACAGAAACATTTAAATTATTTCAGTTACCGCCATTTTTAATTTCATCATCTAGCGTGGGCCAAAATAATAGAGTAAATTCGGTGAATGTGATCTGATGCAAAGTCTTCGTTTAATGAAAAATATAATGCTTTTAAAATTTGTGGCCAGCTGTTTTAGCTTGTGGATATGGATTTGTAGTTTGTAACAGGAATATTAGTATGACATGAGCACAAGAGAATGGAATTGTCTTTTTGTATGTGATGCATTCCAGTG
The DNA here is from genome assembly GCF_047370975.1 of Nipponia nippon. Lineage (NCBI taxonomy): Eukaryota > Metazoa > Chordata > Aves > Pelecaniformes > Threskiornithidae > Nipponia > Nipponia nippon. The sequence goes on along the minus strand of NW_028262358.1, from coordinate 15,810,254 downwards.
GGAGACCCCTGTCTGCATATGTCTGGGACAGAATCTGGCTCTAAAGCCATTCGAGAACATTATCCAGCAACTACACTGATATGTGTTGTTGACTAAGTTGTAGTTCATCACTCTACAGAGCATAAAGAACAGAACTACAATTGGATTATAGAAGCATTGAGTCTCCCTCCTTTGTGATTGATTTTATTTGTGTTTTGTTCCTGTCCATTGGCTAGTGGGATTGCATTAGAGATATAAGACTTCAGTAATAAATATACAGTCTTGTAAAAACAGTTTCAAAGACTAAATATACTTGTTTGTTTTTGATTAATTGAGAAAAGAAATCTGCCAGCCCTACTTGAAAAATGTCTCATAGGACTGTAATCTACCCAGCCAGGTCTGAAATTGACTATTTAGGAATTATTGAAAAGAACAAAACTGGAAAAAGGTTAACTGATTAATAAAGTTACAAAGAAAGTATATTCCCTTTATTTAGAGACCTAAATTTACAAACGCTTGCCTGCAAATTCAACTTTGGCCCTGTTAATAGTCATATTGATTTTAATGAAATGTCCCACAACATGGAGAGTTAAGCATGTAATGCGTCTTTGCAGGATCAGGACTTACTTCAGCCTACAATTCTGCATTTTAAAATAAAATCTGAGCTCTCTTTTAAAAAGCTTCAGACATATTAAAATGTTGAGTTTCAAGGGAAAACTATCAAAAACACTTTTATCATTTTTCCCTTTGGTCTGTTTATCTTGTCATTAAGAGACTCCAATATGACACTTCGGTCTGAAAAACAAAAACACGTTTTTAAAATCTGTGGAGGTGATCCATGAGACCTGCTCTGAGACCTCCAAAGAAAATAACAATTTTACATAGCTCAACTTTTGTGCATTCAAATTTTCATCTCAGATGAACTTTTATAATGCTCATCTACAAACCAGTCAATCTGTAGGTCTAATATAAGAAGAAAAATGGGTAATGGTTGTAAGAACTTGAGCCAGAGAAATGAAACGATTTCACTGAAAGAAAACAGTAAGTAAAGGGCAGAACTGGGATGAAAAATCAGGTTAGTTGCCCAGTACAACAGGTTGTACTGCAATATGGATTGAGAATAGTTTGTATTTTCAGTTGGTACTTGCTTATTTGTTTCATGAATCTTGGTAAGACTTTTCACTGGTTTAGAATTGTGTATATTTTTATTTACTGAGTTTCTAATATCAGGTAATTTCATATTTATATGTGTATTAGACAAGAAATACTTCTAAGAATGTAGTAGATGACAACTGGCATGTCCCATTTAGGCCTAAAAACCCTTGTTTGCTGTAGGATATTTCAGTAAGTTGAGATTCTTCCAAGATCTTCAGGTGCACTCATGTATGCCAGAAAAAAAAGCATGTTTCTCTCATGAACAGTAGTTTTCTCTCTGACAACATGGTTCCACTGATTTCAAATGAGTTGCTCTCATTTCAGAATGTAGCAGAATTATACTTGTCATTTGGGAGGGGTAGCTCATTGAAAATAAAGCTGTTTAATGTCCTTTTACTGCTGTTCATGAAATATGTTGTGCTTACTAAACATTTAACCATAAATAAGGTGTATTGAAGGAATCTGGAGCAACATAAAACCAAAAAATTGTAGAATAATGGCTGCAGTAATTTTCTTTTTATAGTCCTGATGTGACATAAGAAGCTCACATGGTCTTTAATCAGAAATATTATGATTGTTTTCAAATGTTCTGAAAATTCTGTGCTTTAATGGTTAGAACTTGTTCAAAGCTGGCCTAAGCATATCCTGAAACAGAAATGAGAGAAGCCTAAATTACATTGTGTAATACATTTTCATTGGAAATAATGAAGATGTTTCTGTCTGCCTTGCAGGCGCTTAAATGTATGAGAATCCAAATCAAAATATTCTTTCTACCCACTAGCATTTTCTAAAGTAAATTGTGTTATCAGTTGTATGTCTGGTGAAAGACTGGTTTCAAATAACTAAAAAGAAAACCAAATTATTTTACTATCAAAATACTGAGGTGTGATATAACAGAATTTTGTTGCTCAAGAGAAATTCCTACTAACCTTACTGATGATTAAAGCTGACAGTTCATTTTTTTTCCAAATCCTATTAGACCTTTTTTGTCCCTGAAAGAGGCAAATTCTCCAGGAAGCTTAGAAATGAGGCTATTTCTGCACTGCACTACTATTATTTAGACTTTTTAGAAAGTTTTTTTTTAAGAAAAATCAAAAGGTATCCTTTCTTTTACAAAATGTAAAGACTTGAAGTGAAACTGGGCTCTGTTCCCTTACACTTCATCTCCTTTTATTAAACTGGTTGGCTTCCTTCAAAAATTATATATGAAAAACTACGAAAATTATAGTGAAAATTATATCACATTGGGAAGCTTTCCCTGTAAAAACAGATTATTTATCATTTTCCTTTTAAAATGCCCTTTTCCCACCAAAGTGTCAAAGGAAAACATCCAGTGCAGCTCAAATGTGTTCTTACTTTTCATGGTTTGCCTCATGAAGCGTGGTGGAGAATGGGACATTACATTATAGCTTGTGGAAAGACATACCTAAATGCCTTCAGTCTCCCTCACATCTGGCAGTCAGGGAGGTGTTTTATAGGAGATGGAGAATGCATGCATAAGCTCTATTTCTGCTGCAGTGTTTGAGCTCATCTGTGAATGGCAGCGAAAATGAAGGTCTGGAGGTATGCTCATGGTGGTACAAAAAAAGCCAGACTGTTTCTTAATGCTGTCAAATCTTTGGGGTGCTTTAATGTGCTGGTGAGGCCAATGAGAAGACTCACTGTGGCTTCTGAAGAGTCCCAGCCAGTATGTCCCACCCAGTCCTGGCATAATGTAATGTGTTCACGTGTGGGAAGTGGTGTATCCACCAGGTTTTCTGCCTCCTTGTCTCTGTAGGCCCTAGGTCTCCTCATGCACCTGGGTGGCCTGTAGACTTCTGTCACTAGAGGCCAAAGGGAAAGGTTAGCAACATAGTGGATTTTCTTCAATGTGTAGCAAAAATACTAGGGGGGAGAATGTCACTAAGCATTTACAGTAAGGTAGATCTTACAAAGAGGCCTCTTGCAAAAGCCCACTATTTCTACAAACATTTGGCACTTAGGTGATGTCCCTTTTTGAGCACAGATGAAAAATAAATATTTTACAAAGATCCAGACTTATTGGACAAACATTAGATATGATTACCTTTCAGTAATACATGTGAATGCAGTTTTCGGTAGCTCCATACTTTGCCCATTTCTATTCCCTTGGCACCTTAAACAGAAGTTACTTTGACTGGCGAAGGACAGTCAGTGTGAGTTGATGACACCTGATCTGTCAATCTTTCATGACAGTTTACAGCAGAATCTGTATTCTGTCCCAGGGCCAGAGCTCAATAAATTGGTAGCTAAAGAAGAAAATGTACATGAGTTTTCTATACCAAGATTAATGGGAATGTAAATATGGAAATATCTTTGGTCTGTAGTTCAAAGGAAAGTACAAAAGCAAAACATGTTTGAAGAGGAAGATGTAGGTTTAAATTACGACTTGAAGGATTAATGCAAAAGACTTGAGTGTACTTGCTTAGGATTTTTCATTGGGTTAACAATCAGATGTGCTTTTAATTCAGCCATCTCTTAAATATAGCGGCTATCTTTTCAGATGTTTCATCTCCATCTTCCGTGCTTTTCTGGCTACCTCTGATGGGCTTAGCTGGTCAATGATTACAGATCCATTACTCATTGTTTATCTTGTTTTCTTGAGGAATGACTCTTTAACAGACTAGAATCACTTCAGCTGAAGGCTTTCTCTGGATTTGTTTTTCTAAAGAAGACAGCAAAAGCATGGCTGAGGTTAATTTTAGATGTTTATGAACCTTCCTCGTCTTAGTGTGTACCAAAATATTAGAAAAAGATCTCAACACAGGGTAAGAACTAGTAGAGAAGGAGAAATGAAGAACCAAGGCACAAGCAATCATAAAGCAATATATATTTGTCAGGCTTTCCTGCTAAGTTACTTTAAATAAATCTCCCATATTACATCTCAAAGGATTCCATTACATTTTATACTTTATTACTCCCAATTATGTCTTGAATGAAACAGCTTTTTTGCAGGTTAATGGTGATCATCAATTAATGGCTACTCTCCATCTCTCCATTTCACCCCACTTTTTTCTTTTTTTCTTGAAACCAACTGCAAAATAAAACCTTGTGCTTACCAGAAATAGATATGAATGAGAATACCTTGTTATTGTGATGTCAAGTATCTAGGAGGAAGGCCAAGACAGATGATATGAGACAATTTAACATGAAAGAGGATTATTCCACCACTTTGCAAATACTTCGATACCAGAGAACAGCCATAAGTAAAATGCAAATTCATGACTGTAGATATTAACGTGAATTAGAATTTATACTGACACAAGCAAGAAAAAGGAACTTTGTGTACTATACACACTGGATTTTTTTTCAGGCTCAGGTTAGATTTTTGTGGGTGATTTGCAGTCACCTGCTGAAATCAATGACTAAAATAATTTCAAGTGATAAATATACTAGAGAAAGTGTGGTTTCCTTTGGGGACTTTCTGCAATCAGAGAGAAAGATAGCAATTTATCCAATTACGTACCTTACTCTAATATTGACTAATGGTGTAGTCTCTGTCAGAGGGAAGGAACTAAGGTTCTCAATATGCTTTCTAGCTGGAAGTGTCTGCAGCATGGATATCTGCACTTCACTTGATGGCAGCCTTACCACACAAGCTAGACTGTGTGGTCTTATAGACCTAATAACCATTTCCTACCTGATGGTGACCCCCTTGAAATAACAACATGGCACACAGAAGTAGATACAGCAGGATTAAATTTGCTTACTAGAAAATCTTATAAGAAAAATGTGGAAACCACATGTAAATTCTATGAGATAACCAAGGAAACATCATAATGCTACATCAGAAAATCACTTGGCTGTCTCTTCTTAATACCTCTTTCTGCCTTCCCTTGAGAGCACCACACCAGTAGGATAATACACTTGAAATCTAGACCATTTTTTAACATAAGTTAAATTATTGCTTGTATCCCCTCTTTATCTAGTTGTCTTTAAGATCATTAGTGTGAAACAAAATTCTTCCAACATGTCATACAGCACATCATATCCTTGATTGATTGACTGGCATCAGTAATAGTTGCTGAACTCTGTCTAGAGCACTATAGTCAGAGACTGGGTCTCCACAGAAGCTCTAAAAAGCATGCCAGCTGTCATGAGCGCTTTTAAAATTTACAATAATACAAGAAAAATCTTTATAAATCTGAATGAGCCATTCAGGTTGTTTTGTCTCTTCCCCTTTTTTCTTCCTTATTTTGTACAAAGAGGTCTTAATACTTGACAAGCGCTCATATAGAGATTGGTAATAGAAATAAATAAGTATTAAGATAGTCATTGTAGCTGCCAGAACATGCAAGAAGTCTAACAACTGGTTGACATGCACAATATATCAAAAATAGCATAGAGAGAAATTGAGGTGATCCTTATCATACATAATTTGCCTGACTTTTTTTTTTCCATGTTGAGAAAATTTTGCCAGAAGATAGAAAATCCTAATAGTTTCTCCTATTACAAAAATCACAGGCAACCCTCTGGTGAGGTAAGTCTCTAAAATAGTTATAATTATTGATAATTAAAATAATTTGCTAGCAATCTGCCTGTCAATTTCTATCAGTCTGCAATTGATTACTTCCTAAAAATACCTGTTGGAGTTGCTTTATTTTTTCCTTTTTGTGTGCCATTCTGAAATAATTAGAAATTATAAACTAAAATAAAATGTCGTCATAAATATTAAAATAAAACCATTTCAGAGATCAGCAATATCATGCCATCAACTTCAATGGAAAAAATATTTCTTTAATAACAAACTCCCACCAGAAATCTGGAAATATCCTAATCTTAATTCTTACTCATCTCTGGCTGTCCAATATTAATTTCCATTTGTATTTGCTTCTATGCTTGAATGCTGGTGATGCATTTTAATAAATTCTAACCCTTTTCTATGCCTTTAAAAATGTATTTCTTATGTGCTAGCATCACAGTCTTTCTGTAAACATCATTTTTCAATGTGACTTTTTAGCTTCATTAATTTTACATGAATAAATCAAACCATAAAATCATTCTTTTTAATGATACCTCAAGACATGAAAAATACCTTGTAAGGTAAGATAAGACTTGGAGACAGTCATCTTAATGAGTTGTTGTTTGCTAAGTGGAGTAATAAAAGGTGAGGTGACATTTCAAAGAAACTATGGAGTGTTGATTTTAACCTCACTGATCTAAAGATTCATTAGGAATTTAATATTCTAAATCCAGTATGATATATCACTTTTAGGATTTCATAGTTCAGAGTATTCCATGAGTACTGATTCCTTCCTGTGTTCCTGTCATGTTGAGACTTGATCCTTGGCAATTTGCTGTTTACAAATTAAATGTTAAATTGCAACCATTCTGTAGAAATCTGAACCAAAAGCATGGTAAACAATCTTCAAGACAACTGCAAGTCCACATTACTTATACTTTTAATTGAATTCTGCAGAATGGATTTTGATAAATTTTTGAAGGTGATCAATGATCAAAAAATTGGGAAGCACTGCTTAAAGCTGCCACAGCAGATGCCACCTGTGGCAATTCATGCTTTCATTGACAGGGGTGTAGTGTTTAATGAAGTAAAGAATAATGAGACATACTACTGTCCTCTGATACTGCAGAGGTACTTCAAGAAACATTATTTGCTCTACCTTTGAATGCCTGTGTTAAAAAATGATCATCCAAATGCAAAGAACATTGCAATTGCTGTATTACAATGATGTCTCTGACATGAAAAGCAGGGTAAGAATGTGTGTATGTATATTCATTTATTGCTGTTTCTCAGAATATTCTCCAACATCAAGCAACCTGTGATCAAGAACTTCCTGAGCAAGAAGTGATATTTTTTTATTTAATGGCTATGTAGCGAAGATTTTACATAGGTCTATATGAATATGAAAACACATGAGAAAGTGTAAAGTGGTATTTAAAAACTTGCACCACTTCAGTTTTTATAAATGCTTTGAAGCCACAGCTGTGTGCATCTAAATGTGAGACTTCTTTAATGGTCTAATTAATGATAGAGATGAGTGGGGGCAATTACAAAAATAGAATTCTAATTTAGGCAGAGTAACAGTCTTTTTTGCCAGGTTCTCTATCAAGGTTGTTATTTTCCCCTTTTTTTGGTGAAACAGAATCAATCCTCAACCCAAGAGATTATACTGAAGGAGGTGCTTGCAGATTTATATCACCTGTCTCCATAATTTTTCTGAAGCAACCTCATCGTGTGTACCACCTGAGGAGCTGTTTCAAAATGTCTTCAACTTATATATTGCTATTTGCCCTAATGCCCTAATAAAGCATTTTACAAATTACATCACTTTCTTTGCAACTGAAACATAGCTGTCTCTGGAGATGTAAAACAGTTTTTTTGGCAGTAGGTAGCAGAACTTGGACAAAAAGGAAGGACTGGGTTCAGTCTACAGTAAGAAAAGCAGAATACACACTAGGATGTAAATTTGTCCAGGGCATTTGGAGTAACATACTACTAATAAGAAAAATGCTTTGAATTTTTCTGGGACCAAGTGGATAGTAGCACTTGTTTACAAGTACTTTCCAGATATACTGCAGTAAAAAAGACAAACATGCTTTCTTGTCAGTCAGTTTTTAGTGCAAGAGAAGATACTAAAGTCATGCTTGGATCACCTTTGCTGACTTGAATAAAATTCTAGCAAGAGATAAAGTTTGATTTGTTTTTCTTTTTTTTTTTTTTTTAAATACTATACTTTATTATAAAGTATGCAACCTAGAATTAATAAAGACAAGTTTGTATATGTGTGAAATACATTTTTATTATTCTCACTTTTGGTTGACATCAGGAGTTGGTGAAAATCTTTGAGAACTGCTAATTCTAGTAAAAAATGTGGAACCTAAACCAGACTGGAGGACTACTTGTTTGAAAACATACTAGGAAGAAAGAAAATGTAACACTATACACTTGAAACTGGTCAAGGAATATTTTTAGGGCTTTTATCTATAGCAGAAATGTGTGAAGTTCAATTAATAGTTGATTTTAAAAGTTCTGTAGTGACTCGGAATAAAAAAGTTATTCCAAAGTCACTATAGTCTCTTAATTTGTCCACTACATATGTTATACTGCTTCATATTACCAACATTAAATATTCTGATTAAACCATTTAAATGTACTTGAATAAAAATATTTTATCATACTAGCTTCTTGCATTTTTTTACATTTCTACCTTTTGAACCAAATTAGGACAAAATCAAATAAAAATCAGCATTTTTGGCAGAATGGAAAGCTGCACATTTGATGTCTCCTATTGCATAACTTTGCTGACAGACTATGGCTTGGTGTAGGATCTAAACAATGCAAGTGGGATATGTTTTTAAGCACACTTATGCTTCCATCCATTTTCCACTGAATTTTGATTGCATTTGGGTACTTACTCTGTATCTATCATGGCAGTTTCCTACTCATTCCTCGCTCCTTCAGACAGGTAGCAGAAGCACTATACAGCTTTTGCCTACCACTGTTTTTCCATGGTGTAAACTCAAGGAGGAAAAGAATAGATCAGTTTTTACAGAACATATCCATTTGCAGTGGACTGGTGAATCACTATTTTTTTTGTCCTTGTCAGAGAAAGAAAGCTTTTTAAGAGGATATGGTGGTATCTGACTCTGGTGTTCAGTTGTTGTTTAGGTATTGAGAACAGTGTCCAAAAAACCCAACCATACTAATTTGTACCACTTCAGTTCCCCTGAATATTCTTCTATTCACCATCATTAAGTTTCTAAGAAGTTAAGTTTGAAGGAAAACTGATAGAGATATTGAAAAATAAGAACTTTATGCATAAAAAACTTGAGAATCAATTTATATATACAGTCCCACTGAGCAATGTGTCATTATTGAATTCTCATAAAGATACATGCTGAGCAATTTACAGGATGAACCAAAGTAATTAGCTATATCTGTTGTAATTAGGAGTCAGTCAGTATGTCATCTGAGATAATTATGTTGCAATACAGATAATTTTCTTGAATAGCAGATATTGCATGGAATTATTTGTCTACTAGTATGATGCTACTTCAGTGATGACTAGAAAACTAAGATATTGCAATGACTGAAAAAAAACTTTAACAAATTGAGTTAATTTCAACATTGTATCTATTATTCATATGACTGCAATAATTCTACCTTTGTTTTATGTTTTTCATGGTTTTGTTATGGAAAAGTAGTCTCAGTGTTTAAAGAAGAAGAATCAAAATTCATCTCTTGGTAGAACTTCACTGAAGTCAGCAGAGGTGCTGCAAGCTTGGCTATTTTGAAATCTTATCCCAGGTATGCAATTCTAGATATACTTTGTTTATTGTAGGACTAGGGGAAATTATTAAGGAAATATCCGTTGGAAAATGTAAATTGTTTGCATAGCAATAAACACATAAAAGAATTCATGGGTTCTTATTGGAGGACTTAATTCAGTTTTTGCATATAATCTGACTTGATTAGATCTTTCTTCCACTAAAACAGTTATTTGAATGAAAATTAGCTAAATGATTGTCAAAATCACAACCCTTTTGTTTCAAAATTTCTGGGTTTGCAGTCAGGCCCAGCCCAGTACTAGGGTTGGGGTTGGGACAGAGACAAGTGGGAGTGGGACTAGAAAGGGGCTACATGAGGACAGTGTGGGCTGGAAAACGGATCATCCCCTGAGAAATTTCTCATCTGTAGGGTCGGTCCCTTGTGGTCTTCAACTCAGGCTCAGTCTACTAATGGAATTTATGCAGAAATAGTTCTGCTTGTGTTTATTTGGGCTGTCATGCCTCTGGCTGATGATGGCAGTTTAATTTGGAATGTGGTTTATTTTCATGGAGGCTCTCCCTGGCTACTCTGAATTAAGAGTTCCTGGTTCCAAAGCCAAAGGGCTCTGTTTTCTTGCCATCACTCAATGCCTTAAATTAAACATCTCTGGATCAGCTTCCAACTGGTGAAGACAGACCTGTGGTAGACTTCAACATTTAAAAATAAGACAACTATTGCAGCAGCAGGGTGCCGCAGACCAGCTGTCAATGTCTGTAGCAAAAATGAGGCACTTCTACAGAGTAACAGAGGAAGCTTAAGGTCTGGACTAGAAACTGCCTAGGTCTACTGTTCATACACAGTGAGTCCATGAAGCACCAAGCTAAAAATTAAGTACCCTTGTGCACTCCTGGATGCTAGGTGATGGAGGTCTGTGGCCAGGTGCTTAGCAAAGGAGGATGCAGCAATTGGTATCTCTTGTTTCAATACTCAAGCAATGGCCAGTGTATTGTGACACATAATGGGAGACACTGGTTCTGACCTGGCCTCCAATTAGGACAGTGTGAGTCTTCATCCCAGCTTCTATACCCCAAGTAGGTAGTGTAACTCTCAGGCTGTGACAGGGCACAAACAATCAAGTATGCAAGAGCCAAAAGCTAGAGGGAGCCAGACAAGAAGATGTACATCTCTACCTTTGGGGCAGGGCTTTGAACAGGAAAGATGAACATTTTTCTGACTCCATTTGTCTCTATGTATTTTGTCCTGGTTTCAGCTGGGATAGAGTTAATTTTCTTCTTAGTAGCTGGTATAGTGCTGTGTTTTGGATTTAGGATGAGAACAATGTGGATACACTGATGTTTTGGTTCTTGCTAAGTAGTGCTAGGCTTACACTGTTCAAGGACTTTTCAGCTTCCCATGCTCTGCCGGGTGCACAGGGGGCTGGGAGGAAGCACAGCCAGAACAGATGACGCAGACTGGGCAAAGGGATATTCCATACCATATGACCTCATGCTCAGCATATAAAGCTGGGGAAAGAAGAAGGAAGGGGGGGGCATTCGGTGTGATGGTGTTTGTCTTCCCAAGTAACTGTTACGTGTGATGGAGCCCTGCTTTCCTGGAGATGGCCGAACACCTGCCTGCCCATGGGAAGTGGTGAATGAATTCCTTGTTTTGCTTTGTTTGCGTGCGCAGCTTTTGCTTTGCCTATTTAACTGTTCTATTTTATTTTACTTCAATTATTAAACTATTTTTATCTCAACCCATGAGTTTTCTCCCTTTTACCCTTCCGATTCTCTCCCCCATCCCACCAAGGAGAGGGAGTGAGTGAGCGTTTGCGTGGTGCTTAATTGCTAGCTGGGGTTAAACCACAACAATTTTTATCCAGTTTCAGCATAATGTTACATGTCCTTCCCCTATAGCTTGGACCTTGTGGCAGTCTGTGATAAGAGAAGTTTGGATCGAAAGCCATTCAAGTTTTGGGTACTGAAGACTTCTCCATTAGGCTATTGTGAAAAAGGTGAGAAACCTCCATTTTTTTTAGTCATGGTTTGAGAATAAATTATTATACTACGCTTCTTATGGGGAATTAATATTTAGATGTGTCTCTGCACAAGATTGAATTGCCACAAGGTTAGAACCAGAGTAAGCTGCTGCTGAACATACCTAAACCCTATGATGTGCCCACTGAGTATGGCACTGCCAGTGATATAGGATTGGTTTTCAGCAAGGAAGAACTTACTAACTGTTAAAGGTCAAAAGCTGACCTAAGAACAGTGTGCTACCCAAAGTATGCTAGCATTAGCATTTTTGTAATCAAATCTGATGGTAGACACCTGATGTCCATCGCCAAGCTGAAAGGCTAAGACCAACCATGATACAGCCTTGAGAGTAGCAAAATAGGAAGGTTATGTAAAGGAAGAATAGGTTGAACTTTTCTAAAGCTATTATGTTATTTTAGTTAAACGTGCTCACTTTGTCTGCATCTTAAATAGTAATACCAGTCATATAACATGATTTTTGGTAAGGGCATTAATGGATATATCAAACTTGAAAAATTCTATACAACTGAACCAAGCTCTAATAAACAATATTTATGATAGTAGTGACTGATGAACTCAGCCAGGAGTAGTAGAACATTAATAAGGATACTAAGTATCTAATATAAAGGTAATCTTGCATCTAAGTGGAATTCTTTTTGTAGGAGGAAAAAGCTTTAAAAAATCTTTTCTATTAACAAAAAGGCACGTAAGGTGGGGAATTTCTTCTGTGTCTTCTAGAATGGGATTTTTGCAATGCGATGTTAATATACACAAAGGCATATATCCCATAGGCCTGCTTTTAGCTGTTAAATGCATTGTAAAATCATGGGGAAACCAAATTACATTTAAAGACTACAGTAGGTTATAAATCACATAGTATCCTCACTATACTGTTTAGCTAATTGACTTTATGAATAAGCTGCTATCAGTTTGGTCTAAAAAAAGCTGATAACACTATTTTGGAAAAAAAATAAAAGAAGTGGGAAGCTTATATGGAACTTATTGGTAGGCCTGACAGATGGTTCCCAGTTATTCAGCTATATCCTGTCACCCTGAGAGGAACGCTCTTTACATTAGCCTTGAATTTTCCTCTATGCATCCAATGAGAATGTCCAGTAAAATCGCAGGCCACTGGAGAGTGGACTAACCTTTATCACATCATCTGTCCTTAAATGGGCTTTGAGGGAATTTACCAATGACCTTGTCTGTATTTCTTTTGGGCTCAATTTGTGACAAAATAAATTCATACTTGTTTAGGATTCTCACTAAGAACTGCACCACATACTGTTATTGTTTTCTTTCCATTACCTTTGAATGTGGTGCTTGATACTGATTAATTGCCTCTGCTTTCTATTTGCTAGGTGCTTTTGCCAGGTCCCATCTCTGATAACAGACACTACTATCTGTCTTTTTATATTTTTTATGTGACTGAATTAACTGTTTGTGCTCTAAAACCCTCATAGCCTAAATGATGACTCAGAATTTAACTGAGCCTCTGCTGTGCATGTGACTGAGGGGCTGAGGATACGGCCATAAAGGCTCATTAAGGTCACTTGCTCTGCAGACTGCCGCTTCTCATCCCACTTCAGTGGGATTAACTTAATGAGCTATAGACAAAAATGTTGTATTGATACAGGCAGTATAACGGTCAAACTTATAAAATATGATGAAATTGTAGCTGCACTGGTATAATTCCAGTCCTCATATATTCACACCACAAACATTTACAGTGCATGCTTCCACCTGCTTCTTTCAGTATTATGCTCAGAAAGCAGGTCTGAAATTGACTCCTGTCAACTTTTAGTGTTTCTGAAAAAAGGAAATCATATTAATCCAAAGTATTTATAAAATATTTACTATTTATTTTAATTTACTGGATAATGCTCATTACTCTGAACTTACAGAATATGCATAAAATAAAAAATGAATCTTCAAATATATTATCAAAATGCCAAGATCCCTTCTTTCACATTTCCCTTCTTGTTAGCACACAAACATGAGCTTGATAATAATATACCTTTGTTTAAAAAAAAAAAAAGTCTGTGATTACAGATTGCAATGGACACACAGGGAAACAATCTGTATTGTACAAGTCCTATCTGTTGCATGTCCTGATGGGCTTCTGTATATTCTTCTTTTTGTTTAAATGAATGTAATGCATTCTATAATCGAACACAATCATTGTAAAAGACACGGATTTTTTTTCACTCTTGTGTGGTTTCATTTACAATAGCACTGGGACCAATTTCTCTATTAATTTATGACTCTCAATCTGTTGACCTTGATGATGTTATTGATTGCCAAAGGTTTTTTCAGGTGTCTAATTTTGTGGCGCTAACAGACTGGAACTTAGTAAACATGCTTTTCACTTTCCTTTTGTGATGATGTTAGGTAGTTTAAAAAGAAAAGTACTTATCCCCAAAATAATTATATTTCATACATATGGTATCCTGAAAAGTGACATTGAAACATGGAATTAGAAATACCCTGTTTATCCTTTTGACAACTTCTAGGCAAATCTACCCCATTTACAGAGAAGTAGGTTTCAGTTATTATTCATAAAGATGATGCCTGGAAATTGGCCTGGAATTTGAAAGCCATCATTCAGCCTTCCAGGCTCAGGAACCAAAGAGATTTTGCCATGGGAGTTTAAAATATCATCTGAGTACTTTGATATTCACCTCTCCAAATTTCTGTAAGACTTCTATGTCGAATTCATTTAGCTTATTTGGAGACCCCCAGGCTCTAATAATTATATTAATGATTTGGGAACCAAAATAATTTTCTCCCAGAGATGCATTGTCTATTCAGTGCTAACAGAAATAATGTTTAATATCTTCAGTCAAGTCAGCTGGGACATGATAAAAAACATTACAAAGATGCCATTTGATGAATAAAAAGCTGTTTGGTTTTGTGGTGGTTTTTTTTTTTTTATATATAGGCCCCTGTCACTGGAATTATTCATTGAAAATAATGCTAGAGGTGGCTCTGTGATATTTTGACTGAGTGAGGGACCAAGATAAACCTATTTTATCAAGCTTTATAACAACAGGAATTGGGGATCATGGCCAGGTCAAATATGAGTTGTTTTCTTGTTTCTTCTGGAAGAATGGAGAAATCCCACCTGGTTAACAAATGATCTTTGATTTAGTTATCCCAAACACAGAATACATTTTCTGAGGAGATAACAGTGTCATCACTATCTCACCTGTGGTTGCAGTATTTAACCCTACATACCCCAAGACTTATTTTAAACCTTTCTTCACTTTCCACGTTTGTATTCAATGGGGGGCTGAGAAAAAAATGAGAATGGAATTAACCCTGAGACTGATAAAAATCTAGACATCTTCTTTTACATCTCTTTCCAACCATATGTGCCTTTCTATTCACATAATAAACTCTTTGAACTCAGTAGATGCTTTGGGAACTGTCAGATACAGGGAGAAGACAATGGAGAGGAAGGAGGTTGTTGTGTCCTGTTGCACATGTTGGGAATGCCAGCTTTTCTGCAGATCATGGAAATACAGGAAGAGGGTGGGTTGTCCCATCCCAGCAATCACTTACACCTTATCTAAATTTTACAGTTAAATTTGTTGAAAATTTGTCAAAAGCTAAATACCAAAAATGACTGGTTTAGCCAAACCACCACAAAGATTCAGAAAAATAAAACTTCTGGAAACGTCACAGGGATGCATTATTCAAAGTGTAAGTAGATGCCTTTTGCCTTATTCTCTTTTATGGGCCTAAGTTTAATAACATGTACCATGATGCAGTGTAGACTGGGAGTCCCACGTGGCTCTGTCAGGAGGGGACTTGGCATTTTTTAACTTCTAAAGAAAGTTATGACATTAGTTACCTGAATGGATGCCCCTGTGAGGTATAGTTAAACTGGTTCTTAACACAGTTAAGTCATACAGTTTAGGACTGAACTTTTAGAGGTCTGTTTTTTGTTTGTTTTTTTTCTGAAAAGCTGAAGATTTCCAGCAAGTCCAAAAAGAATATTTTCCTGCTCTAGAAGGAGTGGCAACATTTTTCATCAAAAGTGAAAGTACCTGGTACCTCATTAGGAGTTAGGTATCTGTAGAAGCTATACAAATGTATTCCTCATCTACATATCCTCAAACAACAGGGAACTTCCAGTATAAAACCAGACCCTGCAGCTGCTTTCTTTTGAGAGTCTGAAACAAAAGTTTGGGCACCAAAATTTACATTTGATTTACACAAATCAGAATTACATCTGTCTCAGACCTTTGCTAGTTGTCAGCAGAGTAACTTACTTGAGGTCTGACAGGGTCAGATTTGAATTAGCTGAACTTCTGAATCTTCTTGATATTTCTCCATTGCTGTTTGTCACTCCTGCAAAGCTCTGATATCCCCTGAGGAATGTCAAAATCCATTGGACCTTAGACAGAGGAGACATCCACATATGACAGTTTTGTCAGCATGTTGTTTTAAAGTTCTGAAGAAAAACTATAACCCAACAGTTTCTGACAAAAGAGAATAGAAAACATTAGAAGTAATTAACATACTTTATTTTTTTTAATCAAAACATTTTTTAAGAAAAGGAAAGGAGTGGAAAATTCTTCTCTCCAACAGAATGAATAAATATGACAAGAATAAGAAAGTTGAGGCTGCTTTGGGACAAGAGAAAATAAAGAGGCTAAAGGAAGGAGAAACATGCAGACACCAAAGGAAAAGAATGAAGAAACAAAATCTACAGGACATTTGAAGTACTTACATGCATAACAGACATGTGCCAGCTATTCTGCAAGTTATATGACTGAGAAACTTGAATCTTGACTGCTGATCAGTGAACTGGCATGTTCAGTTTTATAAAACAATCAGGCAACAGTCCTAAGTCAAATGCATTAGCATGAATAATGACCATATAAAACCTGTTAATACATTAATTATTACAGTGTCTCAGACTGTGAAACTTTACATAGAGTTAATTATCACCATGTTAACGAGTGGTGTAATGATAAATACAGAGTGGGTAAGTTCATTTGTTCAGTGCATTTGAGGAGTTAGTTGTTCATTATAGTGCTAAAATTAGAAGTGAATAGCCTCCATTTTCCCACAGTTCCTCTCATCCACACTATTAACGTTAGCGATTGCACTGCACTGTGGTTGCAAATAATTACAAGCTGTTCGTTAACAGATATTAGCTGTGTCTCTGTTCCATATTGTGTAAAGGTGTCTGAGAATAGTGCCACTATTGTCTATCATTTCTGCACACAGGAAGAATTTGGTTTTCTTTACCTAAATATTTGGGGAAAACACGAAGAGTGGAATCTTCACAGTTTCTTGGCCTCCTTCAGTCTTTGATGTTACAAACATCCATCAGACCTGGGAAAAATAGTAACCTGAATCTAGGAATGCCTTCTTTTCAATAGTCATGGGCTTGCTGTTTTAATTAATGTTTTCAGTACCCAGGAGCCAGTTTACAAAAACAGCTTCAGCAGATTACAAGTAGTAAAGCCTCAGTAATGAGAAGGTAAAGCACAGTGGCATCTGAATTTCATGGCAACTCGACGATAAACCTGGCTTCATATTCATACACTGAGTTTTGAACACTGTGCTTAGTATTTAGCAAGACTGTGTGACACAAGGCCAGGCCAAGCATAATGTGCCTCCATTTTTGGGGGTAAAGGTTATAACTGATAGGGTTGGGAGAGAGACAAAGGTGAGAGCCCCACTGGGAGTGGGCCCCTGAGTTGTCATAAAGGAAAGGGTACACTGCAAAAAGATTTGTCCCTTGAAAACATCTTCATCTGGGACAGGGCTGGAGAGCCTGGGAGCTCTGTCCACATCCAGGGCAAGCACTAGGGCCAGGCAGCCCATCATCAGTTCCACTGCAAATGTAGCTATCCCTGAGCCTATTGCCCAGCCCTTGCCCAGGTTCCCTGCTCCATCTAGAGTCTCATTATTTTCTCAAATTATTTAGCTCCCACACTTTTTACCTTGTTTTATATCCACTTTTTTGTACGTGTATACTGGAGACTTTTCGGTGATTGAATGCCAAAGTAAATGCACAGATGAACATGTTGCATAAATTTCTCCTCAGAGAACTTTTTCAGCCTGTCAGCTGCCTTCTCTCATCACAAACTTTTTTTTTTTTTTTTTTTACTATACATTCTATAAACTCTTATACCACTTCCACAATGGCTTATGTATCAGTATTCAGCTCTAGGGAGCCTTTTGCTGAACTTTTTATGAATAATGCTAACTCAGCTGTTGCATCTACCTTTATGTATAACTTTGATTTGCATCTTGTTAGAAGGCAGACTCCAACCCTTTGTGTATTTCGTTGCTTAACTTTGTCTCACATTTGAGACATTCTGATAGTCTTTAAAACAGCAGTACTCTCTGTGATGGCTTTTCCTCCTTCCCAGGATGACTTATTACAATGAAAGTTTTCAGTCATAACCAGCACTTTATAAGGTAGATTTTGTTTTAATTTTGTTATGGTCTTTTAAATTATTATATAACTCATTATCTGTTACTGTCAACAGGTCATTTGTTTTCCTAGCTTTGAGCATACGGCATATAAAATCAAACAACACATTTTGTTTGGTTTTCTTACTGTCTGACATTCCCCATGCAACTTGAATATGCTTACCTGGATGGTGATGCTTAAGCCTGTTCTTAACAGCAACTGAAGTATGATATATAGGACTGGGAAGGACTTTATTGGTAATATTTCACAATTGCCTTAAGTATAAGGAAAAAGGAAATCTAGGAATGGTAGGGGCCAGTGAGAACAAATTATGTTGTTTAAATGGCCTGAGCTTAATATGAACTTCAAGTAGCAGAAGGAAAATCCTATGCATTGTATAGGATAGTTTCATCCAACTGAGCTGGAAGCTGTGAAAGAAAGAAATGAACACCACCACTTAAACATTCTCAATTGAAGTGTCTTTTGTTTCTCAAATTTAAGAAGTTGGATATGCCTTCAGCTTCAAAGAAGCAGAGAAAAATAGGGCAAGGAACGCTGAAGCTGACATTCGTTTTGTCAGGTGACCATTTGCTGGACAATGTTATCATCTGCTCCATGTCTCATTCAAACCACCTTCAGCCCAGCTGTACTAAGTTTAATTGTTTAGGAACAGGTTGTAGCATTAAGTGAAAGGGGTACATAAGTATTTTCTCCAGGGTCTTTGGCAGTTATGAGAAGTAAATACATGGTTGATTACCCAAAATCAAGGATGATGTTGTCTTGATATTAATGCAGTATTAATGAAAAGACTGGGTTCTCACATTGAGACAGGAGAGCATGATGTTTAGCAAGCAACTATCCTGTTTTCAGTGCACCTCTCCAGCACTGTACTCAGTTTGCCATATTCATCCCTCTTATGGCGGTCTGGATGAATAAAACATACCCTGCTTTGGAGGACAATGCTACCAGATGAATCTTATTACTGAACTAGCTTGAATACTTTGGTAACAGTCACAGTCAATCAATCATTCCTATTTCTATAATTGGTAGCATGGTGGAACCCTAATGAAAGATGAAGAGTTAGTAAAAGATAGGATAAGGAAGACAGACTGAGGAAAAGAAGTTCATGCATGCCCTAAGCACATACAAACACTTGCATTTCTTTTTGAGATGCACATACAAGGACATTAATGGAAACTAGAAGAATGGACTGTAGAACCAAATAGTCAAGCAATTAACTTTTTTCCAGAAATCACTGCAGTAACAGAGTTCACCTGTTGGGACAGGAGAGATATTATATGTATCTGTGATGAGCAACGGACACTTCTCTGAAGGCTTCAGAGCAGACTCCATAGTACTCAAAAGTCCAAGTACTGATCCAAATTATCTGTATTCCTAACACTGCAAATGTGTGACAATTTGAAATCACATCAGGGCCAAGTATGCTGTGTTTTACCACATGATTTTAAGGCTTGATGCAGATGGCTCTAGTCAAACCTTGCACTTTTCTGACTATTTTCACTTCCAATTCCTAATCACTGAGGAATATAATATTGCAGAGAAAGAGGAACTTAATGCAATTCATAAAACTCAAAGAAGGTTTTGTTTCAGACAGGAATGAGGAAAGAAGACTCATATGAGTTCTGATAATGGAGTGGAGTCACTGAACATTTGTTTCCTTGCAGTACAGTACCAGTGTGTGGAAGACACTGAGAATGACTGCCAAATAGCCTAATAGCTGAAATAGCTGTTAAAGAACAGTGATATTGCTAACAACTCAGGATTTTACAGGCTAGGAAGTAAGTTTGGACAGGATCAGGTGCAGAGATGAACTACAAGAAAGGTTCAAGGAGCAGAGGCTATTTTGTAAGAGGAGCCCAAGAGAGACAGGCTTGGGCAGCTGAGAACATCACTGGAGGAGAAGATAAGTAAGGCAGCTCTTCAAGGATGCACAGGAAGGGAAAGCACCAGAGAGAAAAAAAAAACAACAAAACCAAACAGAAAACCCCCCCAAAAAACCCAAAAAACTGAACACCATACAATGTTGGCATGAAACCACAAGTGTGTAAAGCACCCATGAATACAGCAAGACTGGAAATCAGGGATTCTGTTCATTACCCAACCAGTGGAGCTGGAAATCAGACTTTGCTCTTTAGTGTTTCTGTTACAAAGCAAGACCAGGGAACAGGTCTAATCCTTCCAGCCAGTTCCTTGTTTCTGTGCATGTTTGCTAGCATTTAGTAACTAAAATCTCCCCTCCCCCCCCCTTTTTTCTTAGTATGTTGATGTCACTACTTTTTCTTTATATGGCACAGTGTGAGCAATTAGGCCCTCTTTGTCCAGATTTACATTGCAGTTCCCAGCAGACAATAGGACTACAAAGAAAATGGTTGTTCTTCTGTACGATACCATCATTAAGTCATTGCAATCCTGAAAGACCCAATGAAGAGCGACACTCCATTGCATACAATGGTTCAGTGTATTTTAGTCCAGCACTAGACTGAAGTTACAGGCACAGAAACAAGGTGAGCAGCTAGAAGATATGTACAGTACAAGGTGATGCCACTATCAATAAACCACCGGAGGGAAAACTTACTGTCTTTAGTATCAATCTAAAAACTGCCCCACAATTTAAAAAAAGTCAGAGTGGATATATCATATACATCAGACTGGCCTACCGCCTAGACTACTGAAGACAAAGAAAGATGTCTTTATTTTTTAAATTGTTAGTCTCAACGGTAAATCTGCAAGATATTTTTTAATTAAGAGTAATAAATTTCAGATAGATATTTGAAAAACATTTAAGACTTTCATTATATATGTACAAGGCGCTGGGTTTTTTGTCAACAATGATAAGTAAACAGCTTACAGGGAAGCAGCATGGTAACAACACAGAGCTGTACAAAACATTTTGCTGCATGGAAATTGTAACACTTTATAAGCAAAAAGTAATGGGACTACTTAGAAGAAAAAGACTCAAATCCTGGCTTGATGAGGTAGCACAAAGGGAAGAATAAAATGCTATGGAGGGAGCACATGGTGTGAAAAATGAAGCTGCATTCTCTGAAGAAAGAGTGTGTGTTTGTGTGTGTGTGTGTGCACCCATTTCCAAGTGACAGAATTTTTAAATGGTCCATCTGTGTCTTGCAGAATAAACTAAATATATTTTACCTCATTGTGAATTTCTGGGCTTAATGTTCTTAGTACAGAAGAAAATGCTATGCAGGGTGTCCTTTCTCTTAAAAAAAAAGTAATCTATCCCTTCCTCCATGATGAATGGAAATCTAACGTGAGAGAGTTCTTAACATCTATTTATCAGAATACAGTGTTGATGTTATTACTAAGAAATGAAGCGTTCATTATTATTTCTGTTCATCTCTTTCCTCACTATTTTCAACTCTTTCTCAACTACTTGAACTGCAAGATCTTTGGGACAGAAACTTGAGTTTCTTTATTAAACTGCTGCCAGAGTCAGCAAGACTCCAGGCTCTGAAAACATTACAGCTACACAAAACATACTGTTACCACTAAGGTCTTTCTACATTTTAGGTAATTCATATCTCCATCAGGCCCTCTGCTTTAATATAAAATGTATTCTCATGAGTATTATTTTCTTTCCAGCATCTCAGACCAACCATGAACTATTTTAACTTAGCTCTTCACATTTTTTCCCACAATTGATAGCCTCACCAACCAGCATTAGCATCTTACATGGAATGAAGCCAGTAACTTACATGTTTGATAAAAGGAAAATTTGCTCTTCAACTTATTAAAGTAACTCAGTTTGGATCTACATCTGAATAAGTCTGATCAGAATTCAGCCTGACATACATAGTTGTCAAGGGTATTGTACATTTGGGGACAGGTTATTACAGTGCAAAAACAACACAGCAAGTACCATTTGGTTTACTTGGCGTTTTACCAGTTGTTAGCATCAATTTTCATCCAGCAGAGGCCAGTTGAAATTGCTGATGTGAAAAGTGATAATTATCTTGATGTGAGATGAATAGGACATTTTAAATTTAGTACTAAAGTAGAGAATAATTTAGTCTCTGTTATAGAAGAAAATGCTAAAATAAAAAAACAGTTAATGCAGAATTAACTTATCAGAGCTGTAACTGCCTAAGAATCATGAAAAGGGAATATAATCAATTAATATCAATTAATATCACATGTCATGAGTAGCTGAAGCAATGGAGAAAATAACATTGCTGCAAAGGCCTGTGAAAGCTTCCAAAACAATCCTCTTCCCTTCTGGTGTCTTTGCCCAGGTATGTTTTGCAGTTTTTGTCTGAATTTGGAAGTCACAATTCGAACACACCCATTGTCCAAGTTGTTTCTTGGTTTATCTCTAAGTTTGTCTATCCAAAGCTGAAGTGATCAGGACCAAATGATAGTTTCTGCAGAGAGATGTTGTTATGCCTCATCTCATCTAACCATTGTCTTGTCTTGCCCTGGCACCAGAGCTCTACTTTACACATATTTCATTTCTCACTTTAAACCATTCATCTCTAACCCTACACAATGTGTCCTCTTAATTTAATTTTGTTGCTAATGCATGAGAGAGATCATTTGGGCTTCTATTTCCTACGCTGGCCCTGCTGAGCTCCTTTCCCATTAACGACAATTTGTGGTCACAGAGTGACAGCAAGATCCCCACCAAACACAACAGAAGTCAGCATGTGCTCTACTCTGTCTGCATCTTCTGATTGCAGGTGCTCTGCAAAACTCAGCCATGTTGTGGGACGTGCCTTCTCACTGCCAAGAACCTACTCTTTTCTCCCTAACTCTCTCAAGGCTCAAAGCTTCTTGTCAATAATATCTCTTCCTTCCTGAAATATTGCCATACAACCATTGTTGTTCAAACTACAATGTAAGCTTAGGGTGCAGTGATTATAAACTTTACTATTTTTTAAATCCTATATATGCTAAATCATCCATTCTAAACTAAATGTAGTTTACAGAGCTGTACATACACAAACTGTACACAGAGCATGAAAACAAATATTTCTATACAAATAATCTGTAAATAAGCAGTCTGCAATTATTTTCTAGCTCTTCTGTGGCAAGAAGGTGTATTTGTCTTCATTTTGTGAGTCTCCTGTATTGTCTTCAAACTTCATTTGTTAGCCTATTTAGTTTTTCTGCTTATGTAACAATTTTCATTCCTGGGTTGCATTCCTGTTGGCCAGGCACCAGTTTAATAATTTAACCCTTTTAATCCTTTGTTTCAGCCATGCTTTTTATTTTCAGGAGTGAAGAATCCACAGTTTTAATATCAAATGCATATTTATTTAATTAATTTCCAGACAGAATGATCAATGCAATAGTTGAGATCCAGCTATGATGTGCAGATCCAGCTATGATTTTCCACCTTGGAACTCATCCAGCCAAAGAAACCCCTGACTTACGAAATTTCAGGGTATAAACTAGGCAAAGCAGTCTGACATCAGATGGCAATGTATACTTTTCATTACTTATCACTAGCAGTTGCAGCTGCTTCTGAAGGTGCATGAAAGGACCTTTTACTAGGGTTCCTTCCCCAAACTCTCACTCGTCAAAAAAGTAGTAAAAAGAAAGCATATGACAGAATATTTCAGGCTCTTATATAATGATGGGGAAAGGTTGCTCCAGTGAGGTACTACTTAAAACTGAACTCTCCAGCTACTTTTCACAGGTCAGATAAACTCTCTGTGCCTTAATTTCCCCATATGGAATAACAGTACATACCTTTCTCACTGGGGAACTGTGCACTTTAACTAATCAACAACTGTAGATTGCTATATAGAGTGGAGCAAACAATCTGGAGTGAAGAGTTTATTCAATGAATTTAGCCTGCTTGCAGAAAATCCTCAAGCAGATGGTGTTGTTATCAACTAGAGAGGAAAAGAGTAAAAATCACTCCAGTCTGAATTTTTCTGTTTTGTTTTATTTCACTTACAGAACCTTCAGCCCCAGGGAAATATTTCTCAAGGAGGAGGAGCCCTTTCTTTACAGCAGTCTAAGAACTGCCTTCAAAAACCCAATGCTCATGGGACCACTGGAGCTCCCTCTGCACGATTCCCAAGGAGTTAGGTGGAGGGGCCTTCCATATGCAGTTTGACTGACAGAAGACCATGGGGGACTGTCCACACTTCAGGGAAGGTTTTACCATATCCAGAAAACCTTTTTAACCACCTTGTCTTGGCTGAAGACTTGTGATAATTGGACAGCCTTTCTTTGGCATCAGGAACTGAAACACAGCCAATCCAGAATGCTTTTTACTTTGAAATATTAAAAAATTCTATTTATCATGCAATTTAACAATGACGTACCACATAAATTCACTGCTTGCTACTCAAGAGAAAAGTTATGGGTTTTTATCATAGAATTTGACTTATTTCAAAGCATTGTGCCTCAGTTTGTTTTGCTTTATGTTTTCAAATGTATTCTGCTGAAGACTAACTTAAGGTTTATATGAATTTTCAGAAAGATATTTTATAAAATACAATGTTGTGCTAGTCACTGCATAGCAGCCAACACATCAAAAGAATGACGGTGTTCTAGGTTATATGGATTATATCTTGAACTGCAATTAATAGCCTTGCAGGGGCCCAATCACATCGTATTTGACAGCTAATGGTTAGTGTGATGATGTGGACTGTTACAAACAAGCGTTCAACCTCTGCTCTGACACAGAAAGTAGACAAGATGTTAGCTTACAGCTAGATGATATAAAGGATTTTGCTGCTGAGTTAGAACTTAAATGGGCTTTAGTTTCTTAAGTCTGAAACTGGGTTACCTGTCTCTACCTTTATTTCTTTTGTCTACAGTGAACCATCTAGCCCTAGAAGTACCTAAAACCCACAGAAGTCCTTATCCTTGATACAGGAAGCCTGGGCAACCACTGCCTTTGGGTCCTGGTTTTCCTTCAGCAGCAACGAACTCCAAAAACCTGAACCCAAATCTCTTGTTAAAGTAAGTCCTGAGCCTCTCTGTGTGTCACTCACTGTAAATGTAGAAATTTCCTTTACTTTTCAGGCTTGACGTGAAGTTACACTAGAGATTATGACATGCTCAGTGCCTATGGTGATACATATTACATTGAGATATACTTGAGATTAAATGTGAATATTGCTAATTAAATGACAAAACAAACATGCTTATTTGAATTGCAGATGGGAGAAAGAGTTAGTTAAACACACGTCAGTGAAAAATAAGACTTGGAAATGTATTTTGACCTGAAGTTCTTCTTCACAAGCCATCTGTAAAGGAAAAGATAATTAGTAATAAACATAATTAGCAATTATGAATGAAACAAAATGCATGTTTTTTTCCACAGATTGCTTGAAAAAAGGTCTCACAGCCAAACACCGTTGGTAAGATTAGCATTGTCAGTGTTTATTTTAAGAAAGCTTGACGAAGGCAAATATGGCTGTCTTTTCTGGTCAATGCAGCACATCTCACTGACTGATAGCTTTGTTTCATGCAAGTATAAAATACAATCTGATAAAAAAACAAGGAGATGTGGCCTTCAGGAAATTACTTCCAAGAACAAAAGAGAAAGGAGGAAGGGGTAATCCCATACGTTGTTTCACTGCTGTTCCTCCAAGCATCATGAAATGTACAAGTTACTGCAGCCAAAATTGACAGCTACTGTATGAATTTATACCTCATTAACACCAGAAAGTGTAATTCCTGGACTCAGCAGAGCCACTGTTTGGGAAAGCAAACTCTGGGAGTAGCCAAATATAGAGTTTTCTGCTTTCATTGCATACTTGAAGTAAAGCCAGTCAGCACTTGACTTGAGTTGTTAAAATCAGCATGGAAAAGTGGAAAAAAACTTCCCAGGGAAGTTAGCCCATGCTACCATTTCTCTGACCAGTCCAAACTTTTCTTTCTTAGGCTGTAAAATGTGTCTGGATTTGTTCCTTAAAACTCCTGATGAAGTGCATTTTATTAGTCTAACTAAAGCAAAATGAAACCTTTTTTTCTTTATTGATTTTGGAAAGATTTAGCTTAACAGCATTGTCTCTAGAAAGAAGACAACACAACACATTAGGACAACTTTGCTTTCCTATGTAGTCATATCACACTAGACAAAGTAAAAGTTAACTTCTCGTAACCAGAGTCAACCACCTTCAAGAAACAGTTATTTATTTTACTATTCCATACGCCGCAGTGTTGTGTTGGAATTCCATAACAGCTTCAAATCAAGCTATTGAAATGATGTTAAAGTATTTTGAGACTGCTCCTAGTTATGTGGGTTTTGTTGAATTAAATTGTTTATATTAAAATGTTATTTGGAAAATTCAGTATGAGTTCTGTGAAAAGCTACTCGTAGACTTTGAAAGTAAAAACACCTGAGTAGCTTTTAGAAAAGAGGGCTTGTTTTATATCTGCACCTGAAATTTTCACCATTTTCCTTTCACACTGCTGACAATTGTGGCAAATATACTGGACACAGAGGTGGAAGTTGATTTTAAAGAAAACCCTGCACAATACCCATTTGTTAGTTCCTGTCCATGAGAAACAGAGAAAATAATCTTTGATCAGGCCTTCCAGCATGACACATAAGAGATGAAGCTCTGCTTTCCTGAAGGAAAAGTCATGACACCATCCTGAAGCTGACAAAAGTCATCAATGAGATTCTTCGCCAAGGTGGACTTTATTTTTTTTCCTTCTCGCCGAGCTTCTCTTTTTATCCGTTTTTCACCATAGAAGTTGACAAGACATAAGTTTCATCTTTATTCAGTCTTAGACTATTTTATTTGCATTTTAAAAGACACCCAGAGGAAACAAATGTTCTGTATCACAATGGGAAAAGCTAAAAAAAAAGATAATGGAGGCATGCATCTGCTAATGAAATGAACATTTTTGAAATTCCTACATATACAGATACCAAATAGAACAACAACTTTTCATAGAATCATAGAATCATAGAATGCTTTGGGATGGAAGGGACCTTTAAAGGTCATCTAGTCCATCCCTCCTGCAATTGGCAGGGACATCTACAACTAGATCAGGTGGCTCAGAGCCCCATCCAGCCTGGCCTTCAATGTTTCCAAGGATGGGGCATCTACCACCTCTCAGGGCAACCCGTCCCAGTGTTTCACTACCCTCATTGTAGAAAATTTCTTCCTTATAGCTAGTCTGAATCTACTCTCTTGTAGTTTAAAACCATTACCCCTTATGTTATCACTATTGGCCCTGCTAAAAAGTCTGTCCCCATCTTCCTTATAAGCCCCCTTTAAGTATTGAAAGGCTGAAATAAGGTCTCCCTGCAGCCTTCTCTTCTCCAGGCTGAACAACCTCAGCTCTTTCAGCCTTTCCTCATAGGAGAGGTGTTCCATCCCTCTGTTCTTCATACATCTTAATTAAGATAATTATTCCCTGGATTCCAGATGTTTAAAAAAAAAAGACTACAGGCAAAATTCTGCTTTTGGTAACATTGGAATAACATTAAAACTTTTTTTAAATCACTGATTTAGTCATATTTACATAACTAAATTCAAGTGCAGAAACCTGGCTGTCATTCTTTGACAGCATATGTCATGTTAGATAAGCTGGACATAGCTATAGAATATGTGTGCCATGTTAGGCATATAGCTGAGGAAAGTCTTAAATTTATGATTTTTATAACAACTTCTTCTGGTTGATTCTATTTTAAAATGAGCCTAAGCTTTATTAAGGGAACAGCTAGTGTTAATTTAGTCATAATTTAAGGTCTGGAGAAAAGAGAATGTGATGAAGATGATGAAGAACTAGACAGTGTGAGCCAATGTGATCAGCAGTTATATGTCAAAAGCCAGTTTCCCCAAAAACAACTTTTAATCCCCAGTTAGTTTAGAAAACATAAGAGATAGTACCTCTAAATGGCTGATTTTGGTATGGTGTTGCCAGAGCTGAATTAGCTTTGTTGATGGAAGAAGTCTAGTTGAGATGACTAATCTACCACAGTATCACTGACAACACTTCATGGATCATGTGGTGCCATGCCTTGACTTTCAGAGGCAGCCACCTCTGCTCTACATGACAGATTCATTTCCTTAATGAATTTGTGTTCTGCTTCCTGTATAGAGTACTTCTGTGGTGTAGAGAAGTGTCATTTCTTATACTTGAGTCAAAGTCTAAGCCGGCAGTGGTTGTGTCCTGGTTTTGGCTAGGATACAGTTAATTTTCTTCCTAGTAGTTGGTAGAGCTAGAGACACAAAACTGGGAGGATTGGCTCTTATACCAGAGGGTCATGCTGCCATCCAGAGGGACATTGTCCTGGTTTCGGCTGGGATTAAGTTAATTTTCTTCCTAGTAGCTGGTAGAGTGCCGTGTTTTGGATTTGAATATGAGAATATATGAGAATAATATTGATTACACACTGATGTTTTAATTGTTGCTAAGTAATGCTTACACTAAGTCAAGGACTTTTCAGCTTCTCACGTTCTACTGACTGAGAAGGCTGGAGATGCACAAGAAGCTGGGAGCGGGACAGATGCGACAGCTGACCGAAACTGGCCAAAGGGACATTCCATACCATATGATGTCATGCTCAGCATATAAAGCTGGAGGAAGAAAAAGGGACATTCAGAGTGATAGTGTTTGTCTTCCCAAGTAACCATTACGTGTGATGGAGCCCTGCTTTCCTGGAGATGTCTGAACACCTGCCTGCAGATGGGAAGTAGTGAATGGATTCCTTGTTTTGTTTTGCTTATGTGCACGGCTTTTGCTTTACCTGTTAAATTCTCTTTATCTTAACCCATGAGTTTTCTTGTTTTTACTCTTTGCATTCTTTCCCCCATCCCACCAGGGGCAAGTGAGCGAGCAGCTGTGTGGTGTACAGTTGCCATCTGGGGTGACACCACTACCTGTTGCAAGCACTGGATAGTTCTGGAATATAGGCTATTTCCTCAGGGATTTTCTCTACACTATGTGATGTCTTCTGCTTCACATAGACGAAAATTTGGGAGCATACCTTATTCCATTATTACCTTGTCCTCCTTCTCTCTCTGTAGACAGTTATTTTCTTATTCGTCTGTTGACTTGTGCATTGACCATATGACAGACTGCAGAGTCTCAGAAAAGCCTTTGTCCTGCTCACCCACATAAAGCCCCTGCAACTAAGCACCGTTCTGGAGCCCAGCAGTCCTTGGAAGCTTCTGCAATGGATGTAATAAAGCTACTTTAATTTTCTTTAGAAAGATATTGAAAGTTAACATGGATGAAAAAATGCATAGCAATTGCATAAAAATCCACATTCTCAGGATTAGACTTCAGTATAGTTGATTTTTAGCAATAAGGTACATACAAGATGTCTTAGCCACTATAATTTTCTGTTAACACAGCTGTAATATGCTGGGTCTAATTTTATCACCAGTTTCTTCTTGTAAGAAGTTTTGAAGTAGTTTAGACTAAACACAAAAAGTAAAAACTCTCCATGCAAAGGTCCCCTGTTTAACATCTTTAAACTTAGCACTAAATTTACACTTATGGGACCAAGCAATGTTATTTCTTGTGGAGGATTTTCAGAAGGACAGTCCAAGTGTTGTATATATTTGGAGCCTGGAGACACAACAGGAGATCAAAGCAAGTAGTAAATAACAGATTAAAATCTCTGTTGTCCTCACAACCTATAAATTCCAGGCAAAAGTCTATTAAAAATGACAAGTGCAGTGCAGTGCATACTGCACTGCGATCCTAAAGAGTCCTGGTAGGGCTGCATAGTTTTACTAGTATAATGCATTATAGGTTAGGCCATATTGTGTTCGCAATATATGTTACATATTTTGTTTTCTTTTTGGATATTCTTCTACTAGTTTATGTTCCTGTTTGGAGAACCTCCTGAATGACAAAATAAAGCAAGTTGCACTGCTTTCTAGGGCCAACTTGAGTTATACACCCTTGCTGATTTATGCTGCTTTGGAGATGAAAAGCAGCCTTTAGGCTGGCACTGTACAATAAGTCTGTTGTAGTGGAGTCATGCAAAATATATATAAGCTGCATCTAAATGAAAGCTCATATAGGTATATTACATTATCATGTAATCCAGTGTTAAATTTTACCAAAGCTTCATATGGCATAAATATATAGAGATCCATTGATGTCAGTTTGCCATGCTAATTTAGTCTGGTTAAAACTGTATTTCTAAGTCTGAGGTTTCAACCAGCTTTACATGACTGCCAGTACATTAGCTTCAGTGAAGTTATACTTATTGTTTACTGACTGAACTGAAAAAAATGTAACCTGAGACATCGTAGAGATACTGCCCTCTTTGCTGAGCCTCAAATCAAAATAGAACTAGGGACATGGTTTAGAGGTGGACCAGGCAGTTAGGCTGACGGTTGGACTCAGTGATCTCAGAGGTCCTTTCCAACCTTAATGATTCTATGATTCTATGACTCTAATTTTAAACTCTGTGTTTCTATATAAACTTTTATTACAGATTTTCTTTTCTGGTTTCTAGGGGTCTACATGCTCAAAAGCATCTACATGCCTTTGTTGCCAGAATCTTCTCCCCAGATTTCATTAAAATCAGTCACACAATTTCCTTTAGGCATTCTCAGCTCCACTGTGACATTTATTTAATGGATTGCAGGTATTTCTATATGCTTTCTAACACCTAACAATTGTGTTCCTTACTATGACTTCCTATTTATCCACTGAGAAATCCTGTGGCACCTCCGTGTAAGGATTCTTGTGTATTGTATATTCTTGAAAAAGTAGGACTTGATATTCATACAGTCTTTGTAGCATTACAGATAAATGGAAATCACAACTGGAACAAAGCAAGCACAAATTATAAAAGCATTAGCACAATCTGCAGTGCTTATCCAAATGGTACCCAAACATGACCTGCACAGAAGTCAGATGGGGTCACAAATCACAAAACTCAGGCAGTAAGAACAATTTACAATTGTGGAGTCCCCAGAGAGCACACTGAACTCACAGTATAGTTAATCAAGAGAAGAATAAGGAAATACTAGAAGTATTTCTGAAAAAAGCAAGTGTGTCTGCTGTGGTTTATATACTTTGAAACACAAAATAATTTACATAGCGTTTAGGTAAGTGATCAAATTCTATGATTATTTCTGCTCCAAAATTTCCTTCATTCGGAAGTTTACTTATATCTGTAAAATGCTATGGAGGATTTGGGGTTTTTTTTAAGTTACTATTATTTTATATTGAAAATGATACTATAGCAGGTCATAGCAGCCCAAACTCAGGCCCTTTTCTGCAGAAACTCTTAGAGTAATCCCTAGATTCTGAGTGGCTACGAATGCATTGAAATGTTTTCTTCTTGTGAACATAAAACACTTGCAAATGCAAAATATTATTGTCTATAAAATTGAAGGGATATTTTTAAATTTCAACATGTACTTAAACTATGCTAGATTTGGGACTATGGATATAGAAGGGCTTACCTGACACACATTTGCATGTGCAAGAATTGGAGACGGAACTTAGCAAATGAATTTCACAACAGAACTTTGCAAAAGATTTGCTTGCAGCATAGAAGTAATCTTTTGCTTTAATTTTGATTTTTACTTTTTCGAGTAACGTGGAATATTCTTCTTTCAAGTGAGAATTATTGAGGTTATCTAAAGCATTTATCTCTGGGTTTCTTCTGCATGCTTCTAACATTTCATAGATAGATAAATAAGAACGAAGAAGGTACATTTTGCAAAGCTTGTTCTATGATGATTGTATGTCACATGACAAGGCATTTAGTCCTTTTATGTTGAATGTAGTTTTGTCTGGATTAGCATAATTTTATGAATCATGATTTGTTTTGTTTTCTTTAAATTAAAAAAAATCTGAATAGAAACATTTTGCACAATGTTTTTGGAAGACATACCTCTATTTTAGAGCCTGATGTCATATATTTGGTGGTTTTAATAGTTCAAAGTGTTCATTCTGAAAAATTGAATGATTAAAAATTTATGAATTAGGTCTAAAATATAAACTTGTGAAGACCCTTCTCTACTAAATTTTCTTAGTCACTTTTAATTACAGAATCAATGTCCTTTTTTTCCTTCTCAGATATTCATAAGCATATAGTGTGAAGACAACTAAAGGTGCTGTGAAGGAAGACAGGAAATAGCAGCCAGCCAGTAATTTTCTCATGATGAGTTTTGGAAAGAAGAGCATAAAAGCCCATAGTTGTAATTGTGATCCATGAAGGGTTATTGTTGTGGGAAACTATTTACCTTGAAAGTTTCTCACAGCTTCAGGCATGCATTCTGCAAGAAACAAGCTAACAGAAGACTTTTAAGGCATGAATAAAATTGGTAGGGAAACAATGGTTATCAGCAATCTATGATATTTCTTTGTCCTGATATTGTTCAAACAATGCCCAGAAATTTTGTTCCAATTTCAGTTCTGCTCAGTTTGATAAACAACATTTCCTAGTCCTCAGTGCAGCAATAGCTCAGCTTCTCAAGTTAGGTAATCAGGCTCAGTTTCAATAACTTAAAATGCTGGATTTCTATCTTTAATTAAAAGGAGGTAACAGAATATATCCTGACAGATTTCAGTGTGCTTATCAGCAAAAGACAAAAGTATATCTGTATTGCTAACAGGCAACTGGCTTGAGGATTGTTGATTTAGTTCTGTCAAGGGGTTTCTGGTAGCATTATGATCTGCACATTGGTGAGAGACTGATGATACTAAAAGCTAAACTGAAGGAAGATTAAGCAGTTTGTGTGTCAGTGAGCACATGCATAGAAATTAGGACAGCAGAGTGAAGTGGCATGGGGAAGTCAGCAATATGGCCAGCAAAGGCAGCTTAGGGCTCAATTCTGGCCTTATCTCCAGACACACATAGTAAACGGGTGCTGGCTTCATGTCCAGTACAAGAGGGATAGAGTCTGTGTGAGGACCAGTGAGTGTGTTTATGAGTAACATTTATAGTTTGCTCATTGGATCGGTTACGAAAGGGATTCTGTCACTTACTGGCACTGGCATTTATGTGAGCCACACGAATGGCTAGGGATGCCAATTAACTTTTGGACCAAACCCTGATGAAGTCAACACCACATCCACTAAAGTACATGCCAGAATTCCCATTTATTTCAGTGGTGACAGGTGTTTCTCTTAGCAGGCATCTCTGTGCTGCAGAGGGATCGTGCTGGACTGCCTACACCGAGGAAAATGCCTCCTTATGTCCTCCATTCCCTTTGCATGGAAGCGAGTGATGTGGGAGAGCTTCATCCATTCACTTGATAAATAAAGGAGGGTACACAGTTCAGACTCCAAAAAATGAAGCCAGATAACAAAAGGTGTTACATGGATAAGTGAGAAAGACTCCAGAGCTCAGCAGGACCTGTGTCCTGTATTCAACAGAAAATATGCCCAAATAATTACACCAAACATTCACTGAGGAAAGCAGGATAAAGCAGGCATCTGTCTTGTGGGGGAGTTGTATGATATGGTGGGCCATGCTAAAACTGATAACGAGGTGTAGAGAAGTTACAAAACAGAGAAACTCCTGGTCCTGATGTCCTGTAACCCCGAACTTTGCAATGAAAGACAGCTTCTCATCAGGCTCTGAGTTAATAATACATTTCAGTTGCATCTCTCCTCATCTGCCATAGAAAAAAATTGGTGTCAATCTTTCAGAGTCAGTAATGTTGCAACTCAAAGGTGATAGCGGCTATGCTAAATAATATTTTGAAACTTCTGTCCATGTCATACAATGGATGGAACTGTAAATAGAAATTGGAGAGTCAAAATATCAAATTCCTCATCTTCCTACCCCTTACACTTACAAAAGAAAGGAAGAGAGAAAGGAAAAAAGAAAGAGTGGAAGATAGGAGAAACAGAGAGAGGGAGGGTGGGTGGGAAGAAGGAAGGAAACTCACCTCTGAACAACACAAGGACCAGTCACTATATGAACAGTGCAAAATACCGGGCGCGCCCAGTTACTTTGCTGTCTACAGTCACTTCCTCCTGCATCTCCAGTTGCTCCCTCTGTTCTCCTACTGCCCCCAGCCTGTGTAAAGCTCTTCACTCCTTACTGAGCACCCTCAGCCTGGTGCCTGCCCTGCTCCCTTGCCTCTGGGCAGGGTGGCTTTTAGCCATGCTATGCTATCATCTGGCATCCTCTCACTTCTTCCCTCACAGGTATTGCCAGTTTTGCTTGTTAAATCCCACCATAAACCCAGCATTTTCTGTGTAGGTTGTGATAACTGCCTCCACAATGCTTTTTGTGAAATCATACATGAAGGCTGTTGTATAGAAATAAAATGTACGGTACTGGTAGCTCAGTGTCGTGGAGGCTGTGGAATCATGGACTGGAGAAAACAGAGGACGCACTTGAATTCTTTCAGGCTTGTCAAAGATCTTAATAATGTTTGAAAGGGACACCAACAAAACTAATAAAAATATTTTCTCACCTATGTACAACTTTGAGCTGATTGGAATTAATCAGCAGAGAAAAAAGCTTGTATTATTCTGTAACATAGCAGAATTGCTGGCAAAATAATGAATGGAATTTAAAAAAGGAAAATTGTTTAATAAAAAAAATTCAGTTTGAAAGTTATATAACACAAGTATGTGATGACTTCAGATTATTTTTTTCCTATTTTTGATACTAAAAACTTCTTCAAAATGTATCCTTTCCTTACAATAGCTTCAAATACATTGACTTTTTCTTATGAAAGGAAATTTTATTTAGGAAAAAAAAAACATATTATTCTAGAGAGACATAAAGAACTTAGGGCAATAGGAACAACAGAAAAATCAAAAGCATATAAAAGTACTGACTTGTATAGCTAATGTGGATAAAAATAAGGAACAAGCAATAGAAAAATCAAGGCAATATGAAAATTCATTAATTAAGTGTTGTCACATAGCATCAGGAAATTAGAATAACTCTGTTTATATCAACCACTGTAGTAAGGAGAAGGAAAAAAAAAGGAATAGTCTGTAGTTACAAAATATTGAAGCTGGCCTTTCAAAGTATCCCAGGAAGGGACAAGCAAAGCACCCTATCCTTTTTGCCATTAAGGATGTGGAGCTCCTAAAATTTAATTCACATTTTGTCTGATTTGTATTCTGGAATAGGCCTTAATCAGATGAAGCTGTTCTGCTTTGTATGAGAGCTGAGAAGAGGCTCTGGGTGTCCCTGGTGGATGCTCAAGCTACAGAATCATTTTCATTTTCTGTCTGACTCTCTAAATATTTGAACAACTTGAGCAAGAATAACAGAGGGATGAACCCCAGAATACTAATTTTCTTTGGGTATTCATTGCGGTTGAGCAATTCTTTGGGCATTCATTTAGGAAGCATGAGACCTCGGTGTTTAAGTCATCCATCATTAGGCAAGGTGAGAAAGGAAGCTGGCTTCCCCACTAGTCAACTTTATCTATCTTCAGGCTCATGAGAGTCTGAAGACCCAAGGTGGTACCTAAATGTTGGATTTAGTGAATTTAACCTAACAAAGCATTCAGAAGTATCCAAACTGCAAGACAGGACATCCTGCTCAAGGTAAAAAGAATTAAATCCTATGTGGAAGCTGGTATTTATGAAGGAACACATATATGTCCCATATATTCTCTCACACATGCACACATACACGTCATATGAAAATATGCCCATCTGAAGGCAGCAGAAGGTAGCAGTAGAGAACTTTTCCTTAGTCATACTGTTTAAGTACACTTATTCAGAAAACGAAGGCCATATATATAGCTGTAAAGACTAGAATTATACAAAGAAGGAAGAAAGCTGTACTGATTTCAGGGGAAGGATAGGTTAATTTTAAGGTGCTCAATTATTAAAAGTCATAATTTGGCATTATTCTAGGCAGTCTTACAATTCTTTTTCAGATGAATTCAGGGAATCAGTTTTGAAGATGGAAGCAGCAGAACAGTCTCAAGGTCTTGCAGTGGTGCTCAATGTAGATGAGCTGCTCTGGTCGTATTCTTACCCAGCCAAAAAATTGTTTGAATTTTTCATAATTTTATTATTAATCTTTTGCACTGGCAGGTTTTCTTAATGATTCAGCTACTGAAGCCATTATAAGAAAGCATGGCTTTCATAAAACTGTAAGTTTTGTGTTTTGTGGCTTTGACAGAAATAATTGAAAATTTGACCAAGGAATATATCAGAACAAGAAATTAGAGGGATTTGGGTTTTTTTGCAGCTGTAATTTTTAGTGGCTTCAAGTAATGGCTTTTGAATGTAAGGTAGTAACACCATAAGCAAGAGAAGCATCACATAGATGTTTCATAAAACAACAGACAATTCAAAAAGTTCTGAGGCAGATCACACAGGCCAAATTCAATTCAAATTCAAATTAAATTCTTGTAAGCTGAAGAAATCTTACAGATTTTTAGTGTTCATCATGTGGCTATTTTTGTTGACATCTTACTTTTTTTCTCTGATCTCAGCCCTTGTCATCCTGGTCAGCTTAGCCACTACAATGTTTCACGTCCCTGGTTCTACTCAAAAAAATACAGTTAATTCAGTCCTAACAAGCTAGAAAAAGTTTTCAGTACTTATTCTGGTTACACAGTAGTTCAGAGGTCTTCTCTGTGTTCCCAGTGTGCAAACTTTCTGCTGATAGAGCTTTAGGCAGCTGATGCAGGTACTTTATCTTCTGAGCGCTATGAGATTTGAACACCTGGTGGGTCCCAGTGCACCACTTAAAATTGCCTGCAACAGCCTGCTTCTGTCAGAGGCCTGGACCCTCTGCCAGCAACCAGATTTCCTCTGCTGTCCTTCCATCAGCCCCATGACTTCCCTGCTGGAACCTAGCACACTTCCAAGCAGTAGCAGGAGAGCAGTGGGAGATCATTTCATCATCTACTGGGTGGATTTCAGGATGCTCCACTGCACATTCTGGACTCCCAAGTAAAGTATAGACTCAGTGTAGGAACCACACAAAACACTTAATGGGAAATATAGCCTTGTCAATGAGACTTTAGGATGTAACCATCTCTATTCCATTTTACATTACATGTGCATAACAAATATTGTCCTTTAAAAAATGTATTTCTATTGAGGCTGAGAAGATTCTTATCTTGCATCTTACTCTTTGTGGGATAAGAATTAAAAGGGATCACACATGGTTGTAACGGATTTTCTGCTGAATGTTGTATATTGCTGTCCTGCTGAATATTGTGTGTTATGTATTACAGTCAAATCAATGGTGCCCTCCAGAAGTTTTGTTTCAGGATGATGTTACTGTGAATTGAAGAAAACGGGGACTTAATTTTAAAACAGAAAATGAGAGATCTTCAGTCAGTATACTTAAAACCTACATATCAAAGTAGCTGAACAAAATAAGCAGGACCATATTTTGCTATCTCACTTCAAATGCAATGGTCAAAAAGATGTACTGGATGGGAAGGCTGGGCTGAGAGTAGTGAGACAGACAAGTGCATTACGGTACTTTTCCTTGTTCTGTAAAAACCATCACCCCAGTCACAGCTGAGGTATTATCAGCACAATTCTTTTTAACAGCTGGATTGGCATTAAATCCATTATTTTATTTAGGCTACTCTAGTATGACCTACTCACATAAACAAAGATCTGCATTATCACTTCATTGATCTGTCTATTTATTTGTTTCTCATCTGACTTTTTGACTGAAATCTGCTAAAACCATATTGATTGCAATGGCCGTTGATGTTGCAGAGATTTATAAAAAGACAAGGAGATATATAAAAAACCCCAGCTAAACTCCAGAATTTCATCCACCAGTGTAGCCTTCCTAAGCTTCTTTGCAGAAGCTGCTGCAATTACATGCTTTCTCACATAGGCTTGCAATAAACAATGACCCTGCTATGCTTCTGTATATCATGCCGTCATCCTACCTGAGGAATTTAAATCACTTAAAGCACACAAACCAAGGGAACTATTGCTGTGCTATAAGCCCATGGCTTCACATTTAGAAGGAAATTAGTGTGTCATGACAATCCCCCACTGGAATGTGATTTTTTTAAATACTTCTAACTTTATATGTATGGGGGAAAGACAGGAGGAAAGTCAAAGGGTTTAAATCACAAAGAAAAATAAAATTAAAACATATTTAACATTAGTAACTACAAAACAAAAATGGCTACTTGTACATCTCTAGAATGAAATGATAACTTCTACAGTATAATGACAACCAGAGCAGGCATTAAAAAACTGGAGAAGGAGCTAGCTGGGTATGCAGTGAAGGCTGAGAAAGATGCCTCGAACACCTCAGCAAATAAATCGTTCCAGGTAAGGAGATTCTTCCTTTGTTTAATGAAGGGAAGCTGGAATAACTTTTAGTTCTCTCATTCTATTGTACAGAATTAAAAAAAAAAAAACAAAACATGGGCTGCATTCAGTTGTCAGTTAATCACAAACTTTAGTTACCCTAGATTTATTAACTCATATTAAATCCCATTTTTCATTCATCTATTCCTCTGTAATGCCAGCAGAGGTACTGTGGCATGCCTGTAGCAAAGTAGCATGCCTGCTTTGACATCAGGCTATGCTAGTTATGTGCAGTATTGAACAGAGGCCTGTTTAAGCTGTGCACTCTTTTTCACTGGAAAAGTACTCATGCAAAATCTTGTCGAAGTATTCCCTATATTTATGTCAACTTTTCACAGAGAAGGTTCAAATATCACTAGGTGAAGAGCCATGGACCATCACTGTCTGACCCTCTATCGTGCACATTAGTGTATCAGTGACACAGATATTGAGGACTACCATCTGGAATGATTAGACTTTGCTCAAAGTAGGCTTTCCTTTAACATAATTATATGAGATGTGCACAACGAGTGGGAATGCAAGTCATTTTTTGCTTATTTTATTTCTGTCTTGTCAAGTGTCTAAGAGTAATCCAGTCATCAGTCTCATAGCTGAGATATTTTTAGTATTAGTTATACAAAAAATATTTAGTGTTTTGGTTTTCCAGGATTGCATGAAGTGCAATCAACTTGATGGGGTATTATTCTGCTAGAATGAAGTTATAATGTCTGCTTTTAACTTGTATGCTCACATTTTTTTTCAGGGAACAGACAAGTAAAATGAGTATAAATCGAGTCACGGTGACAGAAAATCCATTTATTGGAACTTAACCAAAAATCTTATCACTGATACAAATTTTAGGAAAAAACACTTATTATTTCAGAATTTTATCTTGCAAAGATCAAAGAATTTCACTAAATAATACGGAAACATTATTTTGCAAATGATTTTTAAGTTTTATGATACAACACTTATACCTAAAATGCTTTGTAACAGATTATTGATAATGGTACAATTTTAATGACATTTCTTCCATCAAAATACGTTTAGTGAAATGAATTAATGTTTTCAATAGCAAACAAATCAGAAAATTTTGAAAGAGCTCTAGTTATACTGTCAACCTTGCTCAGTACCAGTAGTCTACCTTGGCTAAGTACTCATAAACTAGACCTTTGTAACAGGATGATTTAACATGCAAGGACTATGAAAGTCTTGCACATGTGGGATCTGTAATGCAGCTTCAAAACTCTTTCACATTTCCTATTTTAAATCAGAAGGTCATGCTTTTCCCACCATCTTTAGGGGTATGAGATTACAATAAAAAATAATGTTGACAGATGTTGTTAGAGGCGTCAGATAATTTTGTACAACTTGTGGTGTTAGTTACCATTTGACAACTTTTAACCCAAACAGTTTATCTGCTGGTGGTACTCAGATATAAATGAACAGGATTCTCTACAGAAAACACACTGTAATTCAAATCCTTATTTTAGGTTGTCACAAATATGGGTTGTTGTGCAGGCCTAGAGGTTTCCTGACTTCTGTTGCTTATTTCATGCCAAAAGGGTGTTAGAGATGCATATCTCCAAACTCGATTATTACCTGAGAGTTTTGGGTTTGTGGTTTGTTTGTTTCCTTTTTTTTTTTTTTTAAATTAGAACAGTTGATAACTTCGTTCTGTTTTGTCCTCGTTGTGTAATCGTCTAACAGGTCTACCACCTGAGCATTCAAAAGCACAATTTAGTCTCTTTCTCCCTCTCTATCTCCCCCAATCACACATGCACACACACACTCTAAACTATTTTATTAAAGCTTATAACCACCTGCAATGACAGTTTTGGCAGAAGTGCACTGCTGGCAATCAGTCTGATAAGCAATGACTTGTGATTGCAGTAACGGTAGTGGCACGTGAAGGTAGGGGCAGCTCTGGAGTCTAAAGTGTTAATTGAAAATATGCATTTAAAAGATGCAAATTTTCCAAAAGAAGTGACAGTTGCTGTGTTGAAAGCAATTGATACAGCACTCTGCTTACCATTAGAGCTGGTTAAACAGCAGGATTTCCAGTTCATTGGAAATTTATTTTTTTCTAAGCTCCTCAGTAAATGACCCTTTCTTTCAGTTGATGACATGGAGCGTTTGTCCATTTCATTGCTAACAGCAGCAGTGAAATGCATTTTAAAAGTTTACTGAAGCTTGCTAGGGACTGACACAGTGGTTTGAGAGATATGGCCTCCTTTGGACCCCAGCTGGCTGAGACATCCTCTGCAAACTGTGCTACTTGTTAGCACCCAGCAGGATGATAGCCACAAACCCCTGTTTCATGCTCCTCACCTTACTCTCTTCTGCCATACGTCTCTTCCTGACCCTCTTTGCCCTTTGCATTTCCCCATCAGAGCCTTGCTCAAAGTAGAATTCACGTGTTATTGAAGCTATGCACTACTGCAAGAATCTAGGGACAATTTTTTGTCTCTCTCAACTTTCACAGCTTCAAGTCTAGCTCCTCAAGTGTCTTAGTGACCCAAACTGGTCCCACCCCACAGTTCTGGCACCTGGAGATAGCCAAGGTACCAAATTTCCTAGATGTCAAGCTGTTTGGCTTGCTCCTTTTCTCCAGGTCATCCTTCCCATCAAAGGGTTGGTCATGTGCAGGCTGTGGAGACAGACCTGCCACTTCTGTGAATCTTCTGACACTAGAGACCTTCCTGGATTGCACCTTGTATGGGCATCATAGATTTTCACACTATGCCCTCCCCAGCAATGGGGTTTGCTCCTTTTAACTGAGGTATCTATCTTTCCTTACAATGTTTTTCCTCTATAAATGTTAAAAACAAAAGACACTGAAAATCATTGCATGATGTGTGAAATCAGCTCTGGCACTGGTGACTGAAGGGCCACCTTTTAACCCAACTAGAAGGCACTCAAAGCATTTGCTAGACCCTACAGATAAGATACGCTTTCTTATATCTCATTGTGCAATTACAGGCAGTAAGTGCTGATTTTTGGAAGGGAAGTCACTCCCATTAGTGTTTTCACTTACAGCTCTTCAGCTGACTTCTAGTCACATTGTGATTTCTTACCCCCAGTGAAGTGCAGAGCCCCTCATCCATTGGTGGTAGCTGTTAGTACTGGAATTAGCACACATGTAGTAGTAGAAATGGAATTTACAAGACCCACTTTCTTTCCATCAAAAAACACAATCAATGTGTCACTGGCATACTGTAGCTGGTTTCTCATGGCCTGGGGAAGGCAGTGTCAAAACTCCCATTAGTGTGTTGGAGAACAAGAGGTGCTCATGTAACTGCTTTGATGACTGGCCCCTCTTGCAAATGCCAATCGATCTCTTTCCACGTTGTAGTTCAGGCTCCTCCAACCTTGGCAGTAGCTGCATTACCAGCACATGGGGAATGTAAATGGTTGCAGACGATTTAGTGTAATTAAAAGAAATAGTTGATGTAATTGGCATAAGAAGCATTCTCAGGCACTCTTCTGCAGCCATGTCAGAGAATCGCGCAGACGGAAATGTCCCCTTACGTCCTGTACATGCGGTAACAAGAATGAAATACTGAAGCTGAATAAATGTTCTGAGGTGTGTGTCAATTTATCCTTAGAAAAAACATGGAAAGATGTTAATAATATTCCACCATGAAGTGTCCAAAATATCAAGAAACACCAAAGTTAAGTTACATTCCTGTTATTCTACAGCCAGCTATGGTTCTATATTTTAATAGTCTTTAGTCTCAAGATTGTTCCAACACTTGTATACACCAGCTGCACTGCATGTTTGAGTCAAAATGCTACTATCTCTGCAGCCAAGCTTTAAACAAGAACAGTGTTAAATATCGGATTTGAAGTCTTCCTACATGCATTTCATGCCTCTCAGTGATTTATCTCACCCTGTGCATCATCATTATTATAGTAAATATGCACGAGATGTTGTCATATAAAATTATATATGGAGGGTTAAGGAAAGAAAACAGTGTCTACAGAGATGTTCATTGCAAAGATTTAAGTTCTCTAGAATAAGGCTGATGTACAGAAATTAACTCCTCAATGACTGACATTACATTATTATTCCCTCAACCAAATACTGTATTTTCCCCCAAACAACAGTTCAAACTTAATGGGGGAGGGGATTGGGAAGAAAAAACTTGACCTTATGTTCATGAAATTATTCTGTTGTTATGAAAATGAGATGCTGTTTCTAGTATATAGAGCTAATACACTGTGCTTTGCATGTTGAAGCCATGTTCGAGTATTTCAGAACTCACTGGCACATACTAATTTCAACCCTTCTTTTTTAAAATAATTTTATGCGGGGTTTGATATTTTCTGAATGAATGGGAATTTGGAACAGATAGCATGCAGGATAGTTCATCAACATGAGAAAATTACCGATGCCAGGAAGTGGACGTGGGCAATGGACATGATTGCCTCTACTCTCCATGGTACTTGTGTGGTCCTTGCCAACAGTTTTGGTCAGGACATCTAGCATTTTCCCAGACAATAAGCAGATGTAGTTCAAGAGTTAGCACAGGCCAAAGATGATCCCACATTGACAATCTGAGGTAGTTATCCTGCTCTAGAGGCTACAAGTTTAATAGCATAGACTCAGGCTATTCCATGATGTTAGGACTCTGCCAGACAATGGTCCTGAATAAATTTAGTACACTACAATAGACTTAACCTGAGAGTATGTTACTTAGCACCTCACTTTTCTATATCTGAGCCAATCACTATACAATTGTGTTAAACATTTAAACCAATGAAAATATGCTAGCCTATTGTGTCGACTATAACACTAGTTTAAATGACACTGAAAAATCAAAGGATTCTCAAAATATTTAAGATTAGCTATTCTGCTTACTGGTTCAAGAATAGGGATATCTGGGGGCAAGCACATAACTTGTGATAGGGGTTATAATAAGAAATGGCAATAACTTCTTAGGAATACTAAGCAACCGTGTGGCTAATGTGACCACAAAAC
Organism: Nipponia nippon; assembly: GCF_047370975.1. NCBI lineage: Eukaryota > Metazoa > Chordata > Aves > Pelecaniformes > Threskiornithidae > Nipponia > Nipponia nippon. The sequence continues at coordinate 15,767,211 of NW_028262358.1, read as the reverse complement.
AGGCACTTCTGTGCATGCAAAGCATCCCTATGCGAGCGAAAATCCACTACTGTGAGCTTTTTATCAGGACCACAATTCAGAAAAGTAAAATTAAGTAAAATAAAGACTCTTGAATCAGCAGTGCGAAGAGCTCTGTGGGGATGAATGAGGTGAGGCTTGCTGGCAGAAGCAGGAGGTCAAAGGAGCAGAGGTTGGGGCTGAGTCACTTTACAAGGCTGTACCCTGGACTGAGGAGGGGTATTAATTGAATTTCTCATTAAGAATTACTGTTGGACTTTGTCAAGCACTTGTAATCATCTTTGTAATCATCAGACGATGATACAAAAGCCTTCTCCCTATACAATGCACAACACACTGTATTATCATTTCTAGTAATCACTGAATTTATCAAAAATGCAGTGGTTCTCCCACCATGGTCCAGGCAGCATTCCTGATCCATCAGACCTTGAACAGTAGAGCTTCTTGTTAGTTATGAGAACTTTTGAACAATTATACCAAAAATAGCAAGCCCATTTCTTTAGCCAGTACAAAAGGTGTGTCCTGCTGTTCTAATATTTACAAAACAACTCCAAGGTGGGAACAGTTGCAAACACAAGGGGAAACCAATCTGACAAGGGAACTTAAAAAAGAATAAGACCAAAATGATACCTATGGTTGTTGCAGGTTGTGAGCAGGGGTTCGTTCTGAGAAAGATGAAATCCCAAGCCCCGAATACAAAAGCTATGCAATAAGCTATTTTTTCATTTCAACATGAACCAAATTTTACCAAAACATGCAGTGCCAGACAGTATAAGTTTTTACATATTTGGATCTAAATTTGCTGAACAGAATAAGCTATAAATAGGACAAGATTAGATTACATGTTCTGAGAGTATTTAAGTGTACCACAGTTGGATTGAACACATACATGCACACATAGTATGATCTATGTGTAACGTACCTATATTAAAATAGGTTTGCCTCCTTTCCTTAGATTATTACTATCATCACATATTTTTTATAAGGGATAGGTATGTGATTGGAACTTAATCCAATAACCATTAAATATGGTTCAAAAATATCATCTGCAGTTAGATGCAATAGTATAAACATCCATATGCTTACTGTGTAAATCTATAGCTGGTTCCTTGGGACTTGTAGTAATGCAAGCCGCTTCCTTCATCAGTGAAAAGCACTTTGAGTTTTATCATTTAATGGAGTCTCACAGACTAAACAATACGCAGTTGTTCTCTGTACTGAAGAGGCTTTGAATTACTGTATTCAAATCCCAAAAGCATAGAGTTTGCTTTCAGTCACAGAAAAGAAGTCTCAGGATACACTGCAGATGTTCTTAGAAAATGCTGGATAACAGTGTAGACTGTGTTTTTACCTTCCAGGCCAAATTCTGTTCTCATTTACATGCACATGTGCACTTGCAAAGAACAATGGGTCAGTATTTTCACACATGAATTTGTACATTGCATTGTTTTCGTATGGATAAAATATTCAGTATTTTCTTTAAAGCCTGCATATTGCCTGTGAGCTGAAGGAAGAAATCACCCTATGGAAACACCTTGTCTTTTTTTTTTAATAATTCATTTACTAAGCAGTTTCAGGATGTAATCACAATTTTTTGGTAGTTACCATACAAATAATTCCAGTTGCATAATCCTAACTTCCTCTTAATTTTGCTAGTCTGTTTAAATGCAATAGTACAATGATACATGCTTGGAGCCTTCTCTACCAGATTCAATGCAATGCACTGAAATCTGCAACACACAGTTGAAAATGAAACTGTTTTCAAATGCTCTTCCTTAGTATGAATGTGTACATAATTCCATATCTAGAACACCAGAGGCCATGCATAACCTCATCTTTACATGGGTACATGAAGGAGAAATTGGGCTGACACAGACAAACCATTTTGAAGCTGTCAGTTGCAGTCATGTTTTCAAGGTATCTTGCACACCTCCATAACAGGCCTTGATAGAGGTTACTATTCATGTACATTTATACCTTCTAAGATTTATATGCATGCACAGGTGTGTGGAAAGTGCAGCTCAAAGTTCCATGGGCATGTTAAAGTCATAAGTATGCACTCACTCAAACATATGCACACAAATACCTGCTGTTATAGGAGATTTCAAAAAGAATGCGTATATAAGACAAGTAGATGGTTATGAGCTTGTTCAACTTGTATGAATTCACAGATTAATATGTCATCTTCATTTCTGGTTTCTTAGAAAAAAAATCAGAAATGAGATCCACTACGCTATTGAACAAATTCAACTGAAAATGCCTATACTTTCTTTATGTTCTTAGCATCATAAGCAATGGGCAACCATGAAGTGCAGGCAGTATGTTTATAAAGGAGAGAACTAGTGGAAAGTTTTCTTGATAAAACACTTTTCTTCTTAAAATACGTATTTGACTAAATTATGTTTTGCAGAAACATATTGGTTTCAGAGCAATCCAATAAAATTGTCAAAACTTAATTTCAATTGGGTTGAAAATATTTCATTTTTACCTCAGATAGATATAAAACTTTTCAAGTGAGTTAACATGGATTCCTGCATCCACCTGCATAACCCTAATGTCTCAAGAGTAGACAGTCTTCTTACAGGTTGGGTTGCTGTTCAGGCAAGGTTCTTTTCACGAGAGGCACACCCTGCTACAGTAACCAGCCTCCCCAAATGCTCTGAAGCCCACCGTACATCACAGGGAATATATCCTTCTGGAAGGCTGGCTTAAGAAGGAATACTGTAGGGACTTTATGAATAAAGTTTTAAGAGGTATCTCAGTGGCTCAGATGGCTAAATATTATGGTTTACATGAATCAATATTAAATACTTTATTTCTCATTGTCATCCATGAGTGCAATCTTTCAAGTGACAACCACTGAAGCACCATGCATAGAGGGGCATTCCAGCACATTTGAAACAGCTTCTTAAAAAAAAAAGCTGGGAGAAGGGAAGGGGAGGTTCCCAAACATGGCAAAAGCCATTTCTGAATTACCTTTAACTCTTAATGTAAGTCCAGATGATACTGAGTTAAAATTAATTTTACTGACCTCGCGTTCTCTTTCCTCTTAGGGTGATGAGCTCCTAATGGTGATGAGTAAAATTTTGCTAGATATTGTGGTGATTTCACTGGCAGGGTTTCTCATAGATATGATCATTGTTAAATGTTTACTAATGTTGTTAACATCAAGGTTGAAGACTAAAACCTTTGAAAGTGTTATTCTTTTGTTATAAGCATGCCCATGCTTTACAAAATAAAACATGTTTTGATATGTTGTGTGCCCAGTCTGCCAAAACTTTTGCCAGTGTGGGGTCCCAGAAATGTTAGTGGAAACTTGCTATTCTTTTTAAGCAAGTCACAATTTTACCTTGAACTCTTCACCCAGAAGGGGCTGATGCAATGTAAATGAAAATATTTCTACCCAATCTGGTGACGACTGGAGCGGACTCATAAGGATCTAGACTATTCATATATTCATATAAGCGGATTTGCCTAACTGTTTTTAAGTCTATAGACTCCTTATAAGTTAAATAGGAACAAGAGCAAATATATTGCACAAATATGAAATTATTTATGTGTTAGATAGAGGCAATATCCTTTTCCTTTTAACAGCTATTGAGAATTACACTTAACCATACTGACGTATTGTACAGCAGTCAGTCTGTGTCTAGCCTCTGTTTATCATCATTAAAGTAAATGTTCTACCTTCTATATATTATTGGTAATGGAGACTGTAATACATGCATCAGTATTTAGGAAGTTTCTGCAGTGTCGACTTTTCATCCCAATGCATTTTATAAGTGGATTTATCTATAATAAATCTATGAAACAAATGCATGCAGAAACACATTTCTGAATTTATTACTTCATTAAGTTAAGCTTCAGTAAGGTTGCTGAGGTAAAGTTAATATCAGGGCATGCTATATTGTACAGGCTTTCTAGATTTTTCTAAGCAATGGAAATAAATCACAGAAACATTCTTTGCTGTGTTGTGAAGGCTTATGGGTAATTACCAATGTGGCCATTCTCCCAAACTCTGATGTTTTAGGATTACTTCTATATTTCATTTTTCAGCACTAAAAACCTTTCAGCAGCAATAAAAATGTTGAAGCCAAAGAAAAATCTAACAGGCCATAAAAAGAAATTGACATTATCTTTATTTTTTTGTGAAGTAGTCATATTTTCTCACAATTTCTCTTTTCTAAATCTGCCTTTTTCATTACTAAACATATAGAGATGGGCCCAGTCTGCAAGCTCTATAACCTCCAGGGACCTTCTCACAGGACTCTGAATTGGGGGCCAAATATACAAAGAAAATCATAAATCCTAATTAGAAACCTAACTTGTACTACAATCTTATGAAAAAATTGAGACGCCTCTATGTCATTGCCCAAGTTCTTAATTTTTAGAAGCAGATAGTGCCTTGAGGAGAAAGTGTTCTTTATTTAGATTTGTCAACTATTTCATGCAATTTTGTGAAAGTAGTCTTGCTTTTCCAACCTCTTTGGTCCAGTTTTAAACTGTTGAAGTGACTTAAGAGCTGACTAAAGTCCTTCAAACTATTTCTAGAAGACACTCAGGCCTTTAGGAGTTTTATTGAACATTGGCAGATCCAATCCCCCTGCCTGTGGCACCTAACCACGGCAATGAAATCAGTATTGGTGGTTGTTCTAAGCACCTTATATTGGCAATGGGGAGAACCAAGAACCTCTCAAATGTGACTGTACTCCCACCTAAAGCAGCTCAGCTATATGGGATGAGTTCAAGACATGATGTTTAAGCCACTTTTGCAAATGGCCCTGATCCTTGAAGAGAACATCTCTAGAGATCGGTGCCAGCATACTGGGGAGTGTCGTGCTATATCCTGAGCTGCTAGATAACATCAGCTACCGAAGCTGTATAACCACATGACCATATGGCTGTCCTGATACACCTGGCCTTGCAATCAGGGTTATCAGCCCAGGCCCAATACCACACCAAACTAATTATACATCTACTGGTCCTGGCACGTATTTGTTCAGCTCAGAGTGGAGGCAAAGTAAGGTCCCCAGAGACTTTACCCTTATAGACATACTTCGTACAGAGTATCTCCTCATTGCCAACTACAGTATTACACTCAAACACTGAGTAGAGGGGAAAGATCACCTCCCTTGATCTGCTAGCAGTGCTCTGCCTAATGCAGCCCAGCAGGCTGTTGGCCTTCTTTGCCCCAAGGGCATATTTCTGGCTTCTGTTCAACCTGGTGTCCACCAGGATCCCTATGTCATTCTCTGCAAAGCTGCTTTCCAGCCAGTTGGTCACCAGCCTGTCCAGGTGCATGGGATTATTCCTTCCCAGGTGCAGGACTTTTTATTTCCCTTTGTTGAATTTCATGTGGTTCCTGTCAGCCCCTTTCTCCAGCCTGTTGAGGTCCCTATGAATGGCAGTCCAACCATCTGGTGTATCAACCACTCCTCCTAATTTTATATTATCTGCAAACTTGTTGAGAGTGTGCTCTGTCCTATCATCAAGGCATTTATGGAGATGTTAAACAGTACCGGCCTCAATATAATCCCTGGTGTACATCATTGGTTACTGGCATCCAGCTGGACTTCATGCCACTGATCACAATCCTGTGAGCCTGGCAGTTCAGCCAGTGTTCAGCCCACCTCACTGACCACTTACATAGTCTGTACTTCATCAGTTAGTCTATGAGGATGTGTCACAATCTGTTTGAATCTCTCAAATTTACAGGACAACATACTCTGTAAATTAAACTTTATTTTATGAACTCATTAGGAAAGAAAACAAACACATCAAAGAAGGGCTGAATCCCCTTTGTACAGACTAGTCTAACATGTAATTCACTAACTCATCACTTTTTGTTAATTCATGAAGTTTCTAACTTACAGGTTCTCTAATTCCTAACTTGTAACTCCTAACTGGTACTTCGTAACTCATGTTCCTATGAGCAAAATCGTTACCTAGCCAATGGTGAGAGTGCTCATCCTTCCTCCTCCATCACAGTGTAGGCGTCCCCTGTATCACACAGGCAAGCGTGAAAGTCTCAGCAGTCCAGCTTCACAGTTATTAGCTTCACTTCAAAAAAATTTTTGGTAAGCTGACATATTTATACCTTCCAGCTTGGAGATTTGGTCTATACCATTTCTGTAAGCCATCGTACTATGAAGAAACTGCCAGACAATTAATATGTAATGTTGGCGGCTGCAAGAGACAGCAAGCTGCGGGTGATAATGGCTGCATAATGACCTTTATCCCTTCCTGTCCATCGTGTCCTGCCTTCATGTTGCTCTCACTTTGACCTAATTGCACTGCTCAGCATGTATCAGGCCTTAGCATGAGCTGTGTGTTAGGCCAAAACCTGAGCAGGAGTTGAATGAACAGGATGTCATGGAAGACAGTGTTGAAAGCCTTGCTACAAGATTACTAATATCCACTGCTCTTCCCTCTTCCACTGAGCCAGGCATCTCATTGTAACAACTATCAGGTTGGTGAGGCATGGTTTCCCCTTTGCGACTCTATGCTGACTACTCTAATCACCTTCTCATCCTGCATATGTTTGGAAATGGTTCACCTGACTCTCCTCCACCAAAGGAGTCTTTGTTGCTCCACACCTTCCCACTGGTCTCAGAGGCCTGGGTTTCCGGAAGGTAAACCTTACCACTAAAGACTGAAGTGAAGAAGACATTGAGTACCTTGGCCATTTCCATGTCCTATGCCATTAGGTCCTCTGCCTCATTCAGAAGAGGGCCCACATTTCCGTACTCTTTCTGATTTAACTGTAGGAGCCTTTCTTGTTGTCCTCCACATCCCTCACCAGATTCAGCTCCGGTGGGCTTTGCCTTTCCTAATCCAATCCCTGCATGCTCAGACAGTATCTCCATAGTCCTCCTGGATCATCTGACACTGCTTCCATGTCTTGTATGAGTCCTTTTTATAACTGAGTTTTGTCAGGAGCTCCTTGTTCATCTACACAGGTCTCTTGTTGCCTTTGCTTGACTTCCAGCATGTTGGGATGGACCATCCTTGAGCTTGAAGGAGTTGATCCTTGAAAATTAACCAGCTCTCCTTGACCCTTTTTCTCCAGGGCTGTATCCCGTGGGATTCTTCCAAGCAGATCCCTGAGGAGGCCAAAACCTTCTCTCCTGAAGTCCAGGGCTATGATCCTGCTTGCGCAGCAAGTAGTGGTTGTTGGAGCATACTTTGATCAGGGGCTGGTTGTTGTTAAGTTTTGCACATCCCTTTTACTGGATGTCCCAATGTAAACCAAAAACTACAGCCAAGGGGTACAAAAGAGGAGGAAGTAGGGGTGATTCTCACACTGGTTGCAGTCACTTCCCACAAGAACCCTCCATGACAACAATATTGATGCTTGCAGGTGCAAGGCTATGAGAAAACCAGTGCAAGAACAGCAGCATGAGGACAACCAGGGATGAATACTCCCAAAGGGGCCCTGGAAAATGTTGCCAGAGCAGTGTGGGTGAAAGGGTGCAGGGCTGCAGTGAAAGGTAGGATATAGAGTTGCAATGAAAGGCCCTGAGCTATATAAAAGGCTAAGACACCTCAACACTGTGAAACATCTTCCTCCAGCTCCAATTGCTGTAAAGTGCTATTGCCCATTGCACAGTGGCTACACTGGGCTGTCAGAAATTTAACATACACAGTATTTTCAGGGCTGGAGTTCAAATGGGTTGGAGAGGATTTGTTTGACAACTAGACAATTGTAAAAACAAGCTAAAACCAGTTCAGCCCAAGGCAAGCCCAGTCCTGAGACCAGTTCTGTCAGGTCAATAGGCCGACAGCCTTTCAGTAATAAAGGCAAAAATATCATTTCCTGGACTACATGGACCACAGCGCTGCATGGAGTGAGCTGTCTTCTCTGGGATGTCCAATCATGTACTCTTCTGTTCTTAGTGCATCTCGGATTGAACTGTCATGTGTGCAACGTGGACCATTACAGCATGATGCAGAGCAGGTACCACACTGCATTAGCTAGGTGGATGATCCCACAATTTTATTTGTGTTGTTCAGTGGACTTCACAGACTGATATAGACATCTGTATATACTGAAATCCTTTTTTTTTTTAGCCCTTTTCTCCCTTTTTCAGATAAAATTTAAAAGAATTTTTAAAGACTTTTTAAGATTCTAGTTTATGGAGTCTTACAACATAGCATGATAAGTCTAGTACAAGTTTTAAATATTGTCTGGAAACATGTTTGACAGCTTCTTTAAGATTTTAGTTCACTGTTAGAGGTTATCTGCATTTCTAATGCTAGATTTGTTTAAAGAGCAATTAATCAGTTTTTTTTTTTCTGTTTGTATGCTGCTAAATACCCGTCATAATATGTAGTTGCATTTTCAAGATCAAGAAGATTAGAACTATTTCAAGAATACACTATTTATCTTTCTGTCCTCAGAGACAAAGTTATCAGAAGTTATGGATGTTTGTGAATTATCAAAAGAAAAATGCCTGTAATGAAAGTTACAGAAAAGACATGTAATGAGTAAGGAAAAGTAATTTAAATTCAAAAGAATGAAATTAGTTTCCATAATGAAAGATGCTGTCATATTATATGACAATACTTTAAGTCATATAATGACAATATATTCTTATTGCAACAGAGTGATCTGAATTGTGTAGAAATGGAAAATATTTAAAGAAAAGAACTGTGCAAATGTGATGATTCATCATGTTTCTTTTTAGATAAAGACATACCTAAGAGCTTTGAGTAGGAGCTGATGGTTCTCTGCTCGTCTTTCAGTAGGGTTTTTTGATAAGCTAATTATAAATGTAACAATTTTAAAATCTAGTCCCTTTAAAAAAAATCAGAGGATTTTGAACTGCTTATTAACCTGCAAGAGATTGCTATCAAGCAAAAAAAATATTTGTTGTTTGCTTGTTTGTTTTGCATCCTACACTATTACTTGTCTACTTTCAATGCTGTATATGACTAGGCAGATGAATTACATACATTGTTTGCACAGTATCTCAGCACAGTGTTGTATTTGTGGGGGCATATATTTTTGAGCACAGTATCTGCATCTGAGTGTGTCAGACCTATGAATCTGTGTATCCACGGAAGCCCAAAAAGCTGCAGAAAGATGAGAGCAGGAAATCAGTAGATTGATAGTGAGTCCTGAACTTTGAGTGTTTAGAAACAGTTCTACTCTTACTAGGTGCAAAGGGCACAGAATGAGGCCAGTGTTAAATATATGCTTCAAATACAACTCAAAGCACCATCTGGGATCCACTGGAACCTTATTGCACAATTTGAGCCACTCAGGGCAAATTTACTGTCCATAAAAAATTAACGATTTGAGTAAAAGACATTAGATTCCTGATAATTCAAGCTTCTATTGTTTAAAGAGGTTTTTCTTTAAAAACTCTACAAAGAAACACTTTATTAGGGCAAGCAGCAATCAAAGAGGTTACTTAAATTTTAACTCATAGCATCCAAACTCCAGCTGTTTCGGCCAAGTAGAAGTCTCTGGCCTTTTGAAGAGAATTCCACTAATGTATTTAATTTCATTTAATTAATAAATGTAAAATTATGTGTTTTTAAAGGCAACATTAACATTCCTCAGCAAGAAATTCCTGGTGGCAATTCATCACCATACCTTCAAGTCTAGATAATGCTGATTATATTAACATACCTCTCTTAGCTCAAGCTGATGAAAAGCACACACATGCACTTATTTGTATGGGGAGAATGTAGAGCTTTTAGCTACAATGCTGTGTGTTTAACATCTATTTTGCCAGCACCACCAGAACTGGAGTACTGAAGTTAATTTGGTTAGAAAAGTTTGCGTGTGCGCAGGCTAAGGAGAAAGCTGAGACCTCACAGGCTCCATTGCTCTGATGGAGCTCCAGATGACTCCACAGTATGGTTTGGAGGTGAAATGGGGGAAGGAGAACCTGATTTTTTTTTTTTTTTTAAAAAAAAGCAGTCCCCTCAGGGATATTTTAATTAGTGTTTATTCAGTGCCTTGTGATTCAGTGAGAAAGCAGCTCCTTCAGAATAGGGTTGTGTTTGGCTGTATTTCTTTCCCTCTCTGTCCTCTCTCTTGGAGCAGTAGATAAACCAGTCCCAAAGTAGAAAAGGAAAGGGAGCAAATGGAGGGGAAGGATTTACTTTCATCATTATTGTAATTATATTTCAAGTCTTCATCACATTAACTGATATTCTGGACATGTTCTAAAACAGTAATAATACTGACAAGAAAAATACCAATATCCTACAGTGTTCCTAAGGCAATTGGGTTTGCTACAGGCATTGCAATGTGAAATGTTATGGCCTGTGTCACAAAGGAGGTGCAATGACTTAAAGGTCAGCATAAGCTCATGGCCTTAAAAAGCAGAATTTTTATGAATAAACAAGCTGTTTTGATGCTAATCACCAATCTCAATGATCTGCAAATGGAAACTGCAGTTTGATCACAGATGTTTCCAGCAATGTTGAAGATAAGTACTGAGTTGCTGAGTTTACAGAAACACTTTAAAATGTTTTTGTTTGCTAAGCAAAATAGTCAGCAAATAAATAATTTGAGCCCTACCTCTAAATATAAGAAGATGTAAAAGGCAGAGTCTGAGCTCTATTGCCTGCTGTATTTTCTATTCAGTTAAGGAACTAGTACTAAAAGTTGCCTCAATTTTGGTCTCTTTCACTTATTGCTTTTCTATTTCAGCGAAGTATAGCTATGAAACTAAGATAAGTATTTACTAATCTGATACAGAAAAAGCATGCTGTGATGATTTGTACTAAGGTGCATATAGGTAACAATTTTAAGACAAAAAGTTAATTGTGATTTATTTCTCATGCAGTCTGAAACTGACTCTGTACACATGAAGTAAAAGTGGATTTTACAATTCATTTCAGGGGTTTATATTGGTAAACTACCTTAAAGTTTTACAGTTCAGTCTCAGTCACTCTTCACATAAAATTTAGTTTTCGGCTCACAGTTCTAAAATGTATTGTACACAGTTGCATGGTATCCTAGATTTCTTACGTGGCCTACTTAAGATGACAATAATTACTATAGATAAGTCATTTAGTAACTAGATTCTCTGTATAAACCATCTTACTGTTACAGCTTGGGGCTGTGTCAAGGACCCCCTTAAGTACTAAGTTTAATCTGAGTATCTGTTTTAAGTTATATTCAGTGCAGCAAACACATAAGTATCTGAAATTAAAAAATTGAATCTCTCTCTTTCTTCACAACATGACAACCCTATATATTATTATGAAAGTCTAGATATTCATCCAAAATGACCACCTGAGCAACTTTTGGACCTCCTTCTCTTGCTGACAGTACGTAAAGCATCTGGAAGGGCGTGAGAGATGATCTGGTTCCCTATATTTTAATAAAGATGTTAAAGTTTACCCCAGTATAAAAGCAGTCGGCTGATATAAAAAGCCAACTTCCTGCACTTAGGAAGAAAAACTTGTGTTAACGAAATCTTTCTGCATTTCTTTGCTAAATAGAACCCAATTCTGCAATTTTTTACAGCAGTTCATTTCATGGGATGACATCTTAGCTGTCAATACCAATAATTTTTCTAGACATTGATTTAAGAAACTATGATTACAGACATAGATGTTTTATTGGTTTTTAATGTAATCTGATCAGCTGATCTAAACCAATATGTTGACCTGCAAAAAGCTCACTTGGCTTTGCACATTACTGATCAGTACTCTGTAACTAAAGATTTTGCTTTGTCTCCCACAGCAAAAGGTCTCAGAGTTTCTGAATATAATTTACTAAGACGAAGCGTCTTTTAAATTTCACCTCATGATCTAGAGCTGGTGATGAGAAAGAAATACGGAGGTTCCACAATTCTTGAGAACCTATAAAACACTCTGCTGGCTTTAGCATTTATCAATTTTTAACTACCGCTACAAGGCTTCAAGCAATCAATTATTTCCCAGCTCAGTGAGAGACTCAGAGCTATACCAGATAAACCAGAAATCAATTTTACTGCCTTGTGGCTGGTTTCTAAATATGTTTCTCCTTACCACACTTAAAAACAAACAAAGCTAGATTTTTTTTTTTTTATTATTACAGACATGGCTGAATTTCCTTCATACTTCACTTGATGTTAAAAATTCAGAAAGGGATAAACCTTTTCTTTGTTGGGATATAGAAGCATTGTCCTTTTATCATTGCTTCCTAAAGAAACAGAGAAACAAATCTCTTCTTTTTCATTTCCTGAGTCTGGCAATGAATTTGGGAACTGTTTTTCATAGTGAAGTGTCTCTTGGCTATTTTTTTATATCACCCTTCTGGAGTTCTCTGCCGTAAGGGAAGCATTTGATCGGTGTAAAGGGTGCAATATTTTGCTAAGGAACCATGGGAATTATGATGGTAATTATCAGCATTTTAATGAAAAACATAGTCTCTTCCAAAGGATGAGCAAAACCTTGCATGAAATTCAAAGAAAATGTTATGCTTTTTAAAGAAACAGCAATATGAAAGTACAGATTTAACTCCTTCTGTGCCAGTCTCCTCCTGTGACTGCCTGGGTCTGACTCCACCTGACATCAGCTGAAGTGCTGGGAGCAGCCCATGCCTCCACCAGGAATGCAGGCACTTTGACCCAACACTTAGACAAAGCCTTGGACTGTTGAATTTGTAAGGTGGCACTGAGGAGAACTGCAGCCCAAGGTACATTACACTGTGCTTTTCAATAAGAAGAGAGCTGACAGTGTTTGACCCTGAAAGTAACTGCTGTGATGTGGCTATCAGACTTTGCAAACATGGATGCTTTTGAAGGTAGACTGAACAACTCTTTATTTAGGGGGAAGTTCATAGCCCAGAAGGGCTCCATTCCTCCTCTGTTATGCTTATCAGTTCACAAGTACCATGTACCTTAGTTTTAATTTGCCCTGTGGCTCCATGGAGATTGTTTCTGCATGCCAAAAAAAAAAAAAAAAAAAAAAAAAATCTACTTTTGAAAGATTTGAAGCTTATACAGCTTCTAAGGGTTGTTATTTTGATTCTTTTCCTGTTACGTGGAGCAGGAAACACTTGTGTATGTGGCTGTACTCAATTTCTAGTGGATTTTTTTCACTCCTGAATCACAGAAGAACATGGAATGGTTGAGGTTAGTAGGGACCTCTGGTCTAAATCCCTATAGAGCCAGTCGCACAGGAGCATGTCAAGACAGCTTTTGAGTATCTCCAAGGATGGAGACTCCACAACCTGTCTGGGCAACCTGTGCAGGTGCTCAGTCACCCTCACAGTAAAAACATGTTTCCTGATGTTAAGACAGCACCTCCTGTGTTTCTGTTTGTGCCCATTGCCTCTAGTCCTGTCACTGGATACCACTGAAAAGAGCCTGGGTCCATCCTCTATGCACACTCCCTTCTGGTATTTATATACATTAATAAGATCCCCCCTGAGACTTTTATTCTCCAGGCTAAATGATCCCAGCTCTGTCAGCCTTTCTTCATAGGAAAGATGCTCCAGTTCCTTCAGCAGCTTAGTGGTCCTTCATTGGAATCTCTCCAGTATGACTATGTCTCTCTTGTACTGAGGAGCCCAGAACTGAACACAGTATTCCAGGTGTGGCCTCACCAGTGCTGAGTAGAGGAGAAGTATCACTTCCCTTCACCTGCTGGCAACACTCATAATGCAGCCCAGGATACAGTTAGTCGTCTTTGCAGCAAGGGCACCTTGTTGGCTCATCTTCAACTTGGTGTTGAAGGTCTCTTCCTGCCAAGCTGCTTGGCCCCCAGCATAAATTGATGCACAGTGTTGTTCCTTTCTAGGTGCAAGACTTTGCACTTCTTGTTGAACTTCATGAGGTTTCTGACAGCCCACTTCTTCAGCCTGTTAACGCCTGTCGTGGTTTAACCCCAGCTAGCAACTAAGCACCACACATCCCCTAGTGGGATGGGGGAGAGAATCCAAAGAGTAAAAATGAGAAAACTCCTGGGCTGAGATAAAGACAGTTTAATAGGTAAAGCAAAATAAAACAAGGAATTCATTCACTACTTCCCATCGGCAGGCAGGTGTTCAGACATCTCCAGGAAAGCAGGGCTCCATCATGCGCAACAGTTACTTAGGAAGACAAACACCATCGCTCTGAACGTCTCCCCCCTTTCTTCTTATTCCCCCAGCTTTATATGGTGAGAATGATGTCATATGGTATGGAATATCCCGTTGGCCAGTTTGGGTCAGCTGTTGCAACTGTACCCCCTCCCAGCTTCTTGTGCATCTCCAGCCTTCTCAGTCAGTAGAACATGAGAAGCTGAAAAGTCCTTGACTTAATGTAAGCACTACTTAGCAACAACTAAAACATCAGTGTGTAATCAATATTATTCTCATACTAAATCCAAAACACGGCATTCTACCAGCTACTAGGAAGAAAATTAACTCAATCCCAGCCGAAACCAGGACAATGTCCCTCTGGATGGCAGCATGACCCTCTGGTGTAAAAGCCAATCCTCCCAGTTTTGTGTCTCAGTAAGCTTGCTGAGACTACACTCTGCCCCATCATCCAGATCATTAAGGAAAATGTTGAACAGGATGAAGCCCAGTCTTGACCCCTGGGGTACACTGCTAGCTACTAGCCTCCAATTAGACTTTGTGCCACTGACCCTCTGGTCCTGGCCATTCAGTCAGTGCTCAGTCCACCTCCTTGTCTGCTCATCCAGCCCATACTTCATCAGCTTCTCTGCGAGGATTTTATGGGAGACAGTGTCGAAAGCCTTCCTAAATTCCAGGTAGGCAATCATAGAATCTTAGAATGCTTTGGGATGGAAGGGACCTTTAAAGGTCATCTAGTCCATCCCTCCTGCAATTGGCAGGGACATCTACAACTAGATCAGGTGGCTCAGAGCCCCATCCAGCCTGGCCTTCAATGTTTCCAAGGATGGGGCATCTACCACCTCTCAGGGCAACCCGTCCCAGTGTTTCACTACCCTCATTGTAGAAAATTTCTTCCTTATAGCTAGTCTGAATTTACTCTCTTGTAGTTTAAAACCATTACCCCTTATGTTATCACTATTGGCCCTGCTAAAAAGTCTGTCCCCATCTTTCTTATAAGCCCCTTTAAGTATTGAAAGGCCACAATAAGGTCTCGCCTTCTCTTCTCCAGGCTGAACAAACCCCAACTCTCAGCCTTTCCTCATAGCAGAGGTGTTCCATCCCTCTGATCATTTTTGTGACCCTCCTCTGGACCCGCTCCAACAGGTCCATGTCCTTCCTGTTCTGAGGACCCCAGAGGGTGACACAGTACTCCAGGTGGGGTCTCACCAGAGCAGAGGTCCCTCGACCTGCTGGACACTCTTCTTTTGATGCAGCCCAGGATACGGTTGGCTTTCTGGGCTGAGAGAGCACATTGCTGGTTCATGTCTGTTTTTTAATCTGTCACTACCCCCAAGTCCTTCTCCTCAGGCCTGCTCTCAATCTCTTCATCCCCCAGCCTGTATTGATACCGGGGATTGCCCTGACCCAGGTGCAGGACCCTGCACTTGTCCTCGTTGAACCTCATGAGGTTCACACAGGCCCATTTCTTCAGCTTGTCCAGTATCCATTGCTCTCTCCTCATCTAGTAGGCCAGTCATTTAATCTTTACAGGTTACATAGGAATAGACCCTCTGCATGTAAACGGCATAGAGAAACTTGAAAAAGCAGAACATATTCAGTCTTTCACAGCATTATGCAACTGCTTTTTATCAATATTGAAATGAAAATTTTGAAAAATTCACTTACTAGGTACCACCCTGTATGACTGTCGTGGTTTAACCCTAGCCAGCAACTAAGCACCATGCAGCCGCTCGCTCACTCCCCACCAGTGGGATGGGGGAGAGAATCAGAAGGGTAAAAGGGAGAAAACTCATGGGTTGAGATAAGAACAGTTTAATAATTGAAGTAAAATAAAATAGAACAGTTAAATAGGCAAAGCAAAAACCGTGCACGCAAGCAAAGCAAAACAAGGAATTCATTCACTACTTCCCATCGGCAGGCAGGTGTTCAGCCATCTCCAGGAAAGCAGGGCTCCATCATGTGTAATGGTTACTTGGGAAGACAAATGCTATCATACCCAGTGTCCCCCCCTTCCCTCTTCTTCCCCCAGCTTATGTACTGAGCATGACATCACATGGTATGGAATAGCCCTTGGGCCAGTCTGGGTCAGCACCCCCCCGTCTGTGCCCCCTCCCAGCTTCTTACTCACCGGGGAGAGCAGGGGAAGCTGAAAAGTCCTTGACCAGTGTAAGCGCCACTTAGCACCTATTTAGCAACAGCTTAGCACTACTTAGCAAGAACCAAAAGCATCAGTGTATCATCGACACTGTTCTCATCCTAAACCCAAAACACAGCCCCATACCGGCTACCAAGGCAAAAATTAACTCTATCCCAGCTGAAACCAGGACAATGACACTTCTCCTTTGCCTAAAAAATATTACTAGTTTACATTAAATGACATAAATATCAGTTTTCATGAAGCCTCGGAAAAGGACAGATCAGTTTGAAAGCCTGTGAAATGTAAACTGCTTCATGTATTTATTTTCCTTCCAAATCCTTTCTGGTTCTGACCAGCTCAACTGGACAATGTCTAAAGGGCAATGACATTTTGACCAGTAGTGAACACACAGGAGACCAATGGCAAGGACTATGCACAACAGTTCAAAACATTTTCATTGGAAATGAGTCATAGGTTCAAAGCAATAGTGCCCTGAACCTATTTCTAATATAAACTAGGACATGCTTAACTGTTTAAGCCTGTCTTATCAGGAGATTCATTGCCACTACAGGGTCATTATCTACTCTAGCAAAGGCATAAAGCACATGTTTGCCTGCAAATATTCCTACAGTACTTTGCAGTGAGAACAATTCTGCTTTTACCTTTTACAAGCTGAGCCATTTGTCCATCAGCAATAATTCATTTGTATGTTCTTTCTACTCAGCTTATACATAAACAATCCCCCTCTGCTCTGACTTGTAAAGTTATGTTTTGAGGCATTGCCATCATATTCCAAAATAAGTTTATTTTCCTGTATAAATTTTTACCCATGAAAACTTTATTAAATAACTAAAATACGGAGACAGAGTAAAGGCCTATTTATTTATACTTTTCCACATGTACAAAAAAGTAGTTTAAAGTGCTTTATGCAGTCTGTACCATATTGGATTTCATTAAAATTTAAAGTAAATACTGGTGATTTACAATTTCACATATAAAACCTTTTTTTTTTCTCCCAGAGAAATGTATATACTCTTCTATCAAATTTCACACTAAAATAAAGTGAAAAATAAAGTCTTTCAGTACACCAAAACCTCACAGTGCCAGTGGCTACAGCTGCATTGTAGTTAGACTGCATTGTACTGTACTGCAACCTGAAAGAGGCCACCAAGGACAGAAATTTCAGTATAAGAAAAGCACAGAACATCTGTGACAGCATTTTGCAACCTGGCTGTTCTCATGAAGTGACTATGTTTATGAATACCAGCCACAACCTGGAGCATATACAAACAAATAAATATGTGTCAGATCAATAATTTTGCACAAGCTTTAATTTTGTCCAAACAATTTTAGCTCATATGTGAAATTTATCTGAGGGTTTTATTTTGCTTCTCTTTTGAGTAGTTGGCATGGTATACTTGTTGACCACAGACTTCATTAAAAGATATAACATTGGGGAAAAAAGAAAGCTTTTACATCACGAAGCATTAAGGTTGGTAGTGAAGAACACAAAAGGTAAGAAATACTATAGCAGAATTTGTCAATTCAATTTTAAATCCCCTCTCCTTTGTGTGTATCCATTACATATGCGCAGTAGGCATGGACATTCGGTTTTAATTACATGATCACCTGCTATTTCTTTCACAGGACTCATCAACTCACGGGACACAGTATGCTCACTTAATGAGCAGATTCCCACCTCTAGTTTTTATCTCTCTTATTAAATGTGTACTCCTATGCCTTCTTCACTTTACATGATTAAAATCCTGTTATGGAATTATTAATTTCCTCAAGGACTTTCTACTATACTAGTAGCTGTGACCAGTTCATAAATACACATTTATTTTGCAACACCTGCATGAAGACTGAGCACTAACTACTTTATAGAAACAGTGAAGCACAAAGATGCTTCATTAGCTTGGAAAATGGAACTAACCCAACATTCATAAAGCCTGGATTTGGAAAAAAAAATAAAATTTTATATTAAAGTGTAAAATATAAGTTTTATATTTTATTGGCATAGATAAAATTGACTTTATTTTCTGTCATGAATCCTTATCACATCTGCAGTTCAGGACCATGTGTCCATCTAGCCTCACATTCAATGAGCCAGACAGCTTTGGCATGGCAAAATTGAGTTGCCTCAAGATAGCACAATACCATCATGGGATAATTCAGGTTGGAAGGACCTCTCTGATCTATCCTGCAACTCAGAGCAGGGTCAGCTCTGTCATCAAACCAGATTGCTCAGGGCCTTATGCAGTTGTGGCTTGAAAACCACTGTGGATGTAAATGGCACCTCTCTGGGCAACCCTGATTGTCTTCAGGGTGAAAAAGTTTTTCCTTAGATCTGGTCTGAACCTCTCCTGTTTCAAGTTATGCACATGGTTTCTTGTCATCTCTCAATGCTACAAAGAGCTAGCTCTACCTTTTAAGTCCCTTCCCCATAGGTGCTAGGGGCTGCTGCTGAGGCCCCAAGACACCCCTTCCCCAGCTTCAACAAGCCCTCGTCCCAGAGCCTCTCCTCCCAGGGCCTGGCCACCTTGGTGGGTTCCCCTGCACTCTCTCGAGTCCAAGTCATGAAACAAAATACTTGTTTCCTGTATTGGGGAGGGAAGGCTGGGGAGAGCACACTGGATCGCACATTCTAAATACAGTCTGATGAGTGCTGAGTAGAGGGCAATAATCACTTCTTTCACTCTAGTAAGTTCCCTCCCTCATCATTCCTAGTTAAAAGCTCCCCTCAGCCTGTTGGCTAGCCTCTTGGCAAAGATACTTTTGCCCCACTTTGTTAGGTGGATCCCACCTCTCCCCACCAGTCCTTGATATTTAAAGAGTCCCTTGATCCTGAAAGTCAAATCCCTGTCAACATGACCATGTGAAGCCACTTGGTAACTCACAGGATCTGTCTGCTCCTCCCTAAGCCTTGTCCCTTCACCAGCAGGATCAAGAGAAACCACCCATGGCTTGCAGCCTCACCCCCAGAACTGCATAGTCACTCCTGATATGTTCCAGGTCTCCTCTGGAAGTATCTGGAATAGGTATTGCTTATCTTTAGGCAACCAAATCCTGTTTTTAGTGATCCCATACAAAAAACTGAGTGATTTGCTCAGGATCATATAGGAACATTGTACAAGGGGTATAGCCAACAATCTTGGGCTAACATCATATTATGCTAAAGTCCCTGTGTGAAAGTCTAGTGTATTTGCTATGTGGGACCTACAACAATGTAAAAAGTTCTGGGAAATAATACACTGTTTTGATTCAACCCTAGATAAAGACCATCCTCTCCACTGAATAATATAGACGAAGTGAGGAGGAAAAGAGAGTAACATAAATACTATTAGGACTACTGTATATTGTTATAATATGCTTTTAACGGCTTTTTTATGTTTAATTTCTTTAGTTTTTACAAAGCTGAATTTCCATTATATTCATTTCCAGATGGTTTATGAGCAATTTGGGGCCTCAACAACCTCTTCACAGAATTCTGCTTCTTTTCTGACAGCATTAACAGCAAAAATATTGATTTCTGTAATTCAGACTTTTGCTAGAATTATATGGAAAAAAAGATGGCCAGTAATGAGAGGTAAAATGCTTTAATTGTTATGTGCCTACAACCTCTGTCCCTCTTAACAGGGAGACTGAGACTAAAAATCTTTTTGAAGCTCCCAAAGCTGAGCTGGCTAGTGTTGATATTAAAGAAAAGCAGCTTTGTTGAGAACAGTAGCATCCTGTAATCATTTTAGGACACTGAAAAACAGGACAACCATGAGGAAGGAAGTCTGTTTTCCAAGGTGGACAGAGGCATTGGCCTATAGCCTAAGGGTAAGGATGGCATTGTAATTTACATGTTTTATTTGGAAGCTCTACATTGGACTACTTTTTAATCGAGCAGTAAATCCTTTTACCTGACAAGGATGAAATTGGTTC
Source organism: Nipponia nippon (assembly GCF_047370975.1). NCBI lineage: Eukaryota > Metazoa > Chordata > Aves > Pelecaniformes > Threskiornithidae > Nipponia > Nipponia nippon. The sequence continues at coordinate 15,747,088 of NW_028262358.1, read as the reverse complement.
TGTACTGCAGCAACAGTGTCTGGCCAGTGAAGAGAAAAATGCATAAAACGCAGTTTTTTCTGGTGGGGGCAGACTCAGCCTTACCCATGTATTATAACGTCTTGTATGCAGGAGAGGAAAGGCAGGGGAGAATGCAGAAAGTTGGAAGGAGATGAACTTTGCCTTGGAAGTTTTCCGTGAAAAAGGGACAAAGGCAAGGTCAAAATATCAACTTGCAGAACTGACAGCTCCAATAAGAGAGCCAAATTGGAAATATTAACTCCATTTCATATGACATCCCTCTAATTCAGATTAAGTTGCTGTTACACTTCTGCATCAAAAGATTTGGTTTTGAGTCAGCTTGACACTGTGTCCAGGATATCTCAGGAATTCGGGCAACTTCCACACGCTGTCCTTGATGGGTAACTGGTCAGATGCACCCTTCATGATGACCTTGCTTACCTGTGTGGTATTATGTACCTCGTTGTCAGGGGAATATCCTTCCAGCACAAGACACTGAGACCAACATAAGATACTGTCTAAAGAAAAGAGTTAGGCAGAAGCAGAAAGAGAGTGGACATACCAGATTAATTTGAGATGATTTGCAGTAAAGTGCTCTGAGTGCAGGGTGATGAAAAATTTTTTTATTTTCATTGAATATATATGTAATTCTTTTTGTAGGAGGAATCTAAAGAAACTGTGTTTCTTGAAAAAAATAAATGCACATTCTTAACCTGGTTGTAGTTATTGCGTATTAGTGCCAATAAGCCTACACCAGCTTACTACTGTTATCACGTAAGAGGACTTGAAAAGAGAGTATATAAAGTCACCTGCGTATCCATTTTTAATCTTTCTGTCTACTTACCTCTTCTGCCATTCTACAGTTCAAAAAGGAACAAGTGCATTCACCAAAGGACAAGATACCTTTTTGTTTTTTTAATTACCCATTCATTTTTTTTCCACCAGTCATTGAAGCAATAAGCCTTCCACTATTAATCCCCATGTTCTCAAGTGATAGCTGCCCAGCCCCTGTAACACAGGGGTTTTTCTGACTGAGCTGTTCTGATCATCACCAGTGCATGCCTTTGGTTCATGACAGTGATATCATGGTGCTGACAGGAAATAAGAATGTGCAACAATATTGACAGCTAAAAATACCACATTGTGGAGACTTGTGGGATTGAAAACATATCAATTTTCTGAAACAAACTTCAAAGAAACTTCTGAAATTCAGATATATCAGTGTCATTTATAGTGCTTTTTGGGGGTTTGTGGAAACTAAACTGTTTGCCTAACCAGATTTGTATGAGCCTTTTCTACTCCATGTGTTCAGACATACCCCCAAGTCAAGAAATATCTGTATTCTTTGATTGCTTTTAACCTCAGTTTTCAAAGAGCCATTGAAAAGATGCTTTTCTTCAGCCTATAGCATTTATAAGCATCAGTGGCTAAACTAAAAGTGAATTTTTGTCACACCGATTCGTTGAACTGTCAGTGAACTAAAGAACTTGAAGAAAAAGAAAAAAAAAAAAAGCAGCAACAGTGTGAAAAAAAAATCCATGTTGTTTTGATAGGAAGAGCAAAATGATCCCACAGCATCAACATCCCAGTAAGACAGCACTAAGAATACCTTATTTACAGCAGTCCATCCAGTAATATTCAAGCTTACAAAACAGTTTGAGGTTGGTCAGTTCTTTGAACAGTAAGAAAGTTGAAACAGTAAGAAGTTTAGCAATAAAATGGATGAAAAAATACAATGTCATGAAAGCTGCATATTCTGAATTTAAGTTTCTGGGTTTTAAACAGAATAGAAATAGGCAAAACACAGAAAATGGTGTTCTTTACCTATAAAAAATTGATATTGCAACAATATTGTGCATAGTGACACCTGTGCAGTGATACCACGTGGATGAGATCCTCAGGTGCTTTCTCCTGTTGAAAACAACCACCATGTTCTGTGAGCAGAAAGAACTAACCAGGGATGCTGAGGCATCCTGGTTTCTTGGTAGCTATAAGAGACCCGAGCCTACCCTCCATATGGAACTTTTATAGCAAAACTGGGCTCCACATCTATAAAGTAAAGGAAGGGGTAAATTAATCTGATGAATCTCTGCAAGTTTCACTCCTAATGCTCAGAAAATTTGGCTCGTCAGTGCAGATGACTTTTACTCACGCATTCTGTCTACAGAATAACCAACTTTTCTCACTCTTGCCCTGATCAAAATGCCTTGATCCTTTCTAGCGTATTCCTTGAACCTGAAACTTTATAACAGTGCCACAATTTAAAACTTCCTGAATGCATGGCCCTCCAGGTGTTTTCATATAAAATATAAAGATCAAAATAAGACTAATTCATACTAACACTCAATGCTTGGACAAATGCCCTGAACAAACCACACACATAACACAAAATCCAGAAAATGCACTGAAGGGATCAGTCCTGCAGTGCTACGAAGTAACATGTTGACAGAGTAGATTATTTAAACTGGTTTCTTTCATCTCAAAGATCTACTGTTTTGCTTTTTCATTCCTGAGTGGCTAAATAACGCTTCCAAAGACTCACTAAATACATCTTCACTAGAATTCATTGAGGAACACAATTGCCTTTCAAAGAACTAATAAATTTAAACTCTTAGGAGATTTCATGGAGTTACCTTGACCCCACCATACCACTATTTCACAAATATCTAATAACCTGCCTGTGGGACAGATGAGCATGATTACAGCACTTCAATTTTTTCTTCTTTTTCTTCCCTTTCTCATCAATAACTTCATCGAAGCACCTCCTCTCTAGAGGTTAGCAAATGCTCCTTTATACATTGTTATATAGATGCTCTACTGTATAAAAAATGCAGGAATCGCAGAAGACAAAAGAAATGAAAAACAGTTTTCAGGGTGATGCTCATGTTGAGAGGATTAACATGAACCTTGCATGATTCAAGAGAGAACAGCAAGCTGGAGAGGGTGGTTCTTTCATAAAAGAACACAGCTTTGGCAAGAATGATACTTGAACTTCCTTTTAAAATACATTTTCATTTTAAACATACTTTAGAAGGCTATTAAAGACAAAGTGTTGAGGGACAAAAGACTTCTGGGAAGAGGAAAGAGGTTGTGTAAAGAGGGCCCTAATGGATTTATTTCTGTTTGACTCAAAGGCAAATTCAGAGATGATAGGTCTTATGCACAGTTATCACTCTGAGACAGTCTGCCAATTACAAAAGAACCAACAACTTGAAATCTCAGTTAGAAAATTTCAAGAGAGAAATTACACATGCTGGCAATGAAGGTGGTTAACCACTGGAAGAAAATACTGAAGGAAAAGAGTATTCTCCACCTCTAAACTCTTTTAATAGGTACAAGATGTCTTATCTGAAGCCTAGACACCACATAAACATGGGGATCTGTGTTCAATACAGGAATAACTGGACAAAAATCTATGCTAGGCTACAAGAAGGAGGCAAGACAGCCTGATTTTATAGATTATATGCTTAGTTCCCATTTCTCTTTGTTAAACAAGATGGGGTTAATGTCACTGGCATAAGTGACTGCTTACATGCCTGCTGCATTCAGCTAATGCAGAGTACTTTTAAAGATATAATTTTCTGGAACTCTTTAGTCTGATACTTGGAAGAAAAGCAAATGAGAAAAGGACTAGACTCACAAAGCAAGTGAAAAGGGCAGGATGGAGCCCAGTGGTTAGAGAAGACCTAAGAGGGAAATTTTTATCAGTTTCATTTTACTTATCAATGTATTCAGAGACCTCCAGCGAGACAGAAAACCCTTAGCTAGTCAAGCAGAGTATTTTAATGCTACCTTGCTATAAATGTCAATAGATCAATTCCTTCTTTAAAATGATCTAGCACTAAATAGTAAAGCAGCTACACAAACTGTAGAATCATCACAGCATAAGGACACCAAACAAATGGACAAAATGGCCACACTTAATTGTATTAATCAATCGGTCTTCATTATACCTGTTTCTCCTGATTTGTTTTTGGTACATTTTATCCATTCTGATTAAATTACCTGCACAGTTTTCAAAATGTCACTGTGGTCTCAGCCCAAGTGAGCAGCTGCCTAAAGTGGAGGCTACCACCCAGTTTGGCATGGTGCAGAACAACAGGGGAAGCCTTCTCAAAAGAGGCCCAGTGCTAAGAGAGCCGAGGTGCTGCACGTTAGACAGAATATACTGGCAATGCTACTTACAGAGGCTTATTCAGTGTCTGCCACTGGGCACAGTGCTGGTGTCCAGCTAAACATTTTAAAGAGCCTGTTTTATGGTGTTTTATTCCTAATTTCTTTTAAAGTAAAGGAATAAACCTTTGCCAGTCCTCACACTGTGGGTTTTTTTGAGTTGCTCCTAATTAACAAATATTGAAAATATGCACAATTCAAACCCATGCCAGAGAGGAAATGGGAAGTGTTTTGGCAACATTCACCTTTACATCAGCAGGCACAGCTTAGACCCACCACTAAGAGTCAAGGCTGAATCCTATTTTGAGTCTCATCATTTTTCTAACAGATTTATGACCAAGAGAGAAGATAGCAACCAAGGACAATGGAAACCCCTCTAGCATTTTCGGTGTGTCTCTGTTTTGGTAGAGCCATCTCACAGTACAGTCAGGACCCCACAAAAATGAAAGCACTGGTCATACTCCTCTCAGTGCTGTGAGCTGTTTGTAAGATCACTGTCACTGAACATCTTCTTGCTTGTGGCTAGCACACATTTCCAAAATAAAAAGAAAGCTTAAAAAATATCAAGTCTAGTTCAAATTAGGAAAGCTTTTTTACCCTGTAATTTTGGAATTCAGTTATTCCATCTATGGCTTAGCTATGAGTTACTTCGTCCCCCACTTTGCTTCAATGATTGCAGCTGTGATAGGAATGGGAGTTTTAATGACATAAAGACTTAGCAGAGAGAAGGATAGCAGACTCGGGACAAATGAAAATGATACTTGTGACTTACATTCACCAGTCCTTATGAAGCAGTAAAATACTGCTGTCTCAGAGATTTCAATAGTATTAGAAAACAGCTTATTTTTTAACTTAAATATTTTTAGTAAAGTCTAGGAAAACTCCTTCAACAGTCATACTCACACTATGGTTCTCTATCCATTTTTCACAAAGGGCTATATTCTGGGCCTAACTCAATCATCTGTGATATTTAAAGAAAAGGCTTTTGGGTAAAGCTGAGAGTTTTTTCACAATGCCTATTTGCTAAGCAAACAAAAGAAAAGTCAAGTTAAAATCAATGATGCTTCCTACTCTCCTGAAAGATAACATGCAAGCAATAAACTACTGTGTAAAATGGTACTGTCAACTGAACGTGGGGCTCTAATGGCTTTCAGTCTTTGTCATATATATCACACATCTTTGCAGTTAACAAAGCAGGACCAAGGTCCTAAAATACAGTGTTCAAAATCCCCGTCCTCTGCAGATACCATCCTTGGAGACGAAGACAAGGAGAAGTAAATTTGGAATTGACATTAAGCCAATTCTACTCAAGGCTGCATCTAATCCACAACCCACTTTTGTATATTGACGATTGCTGGTGGGGACTGGAAAGTAAGAGGGTTTTTAATTGGAAATCTTAAGACAAAGAAGTGGAGTCAGAAAGCAAGGAACACTATGTTGTAAGTGTATGACATGGGCACATACGTATCAAATAACTATTTGACATCAGTCTGTAACTCCTAGGGACAGGCTGGTGAGAATCAGTACAGCGCTACAGAAGTCAGTGTAGCAATGACTATTTGCATAAACTGAAGATATATCATCTGGAAGGTAAAAAGGCAGAGGCTGTGGCATGTGCAGAGGTATGATCCTCTCCCATATATAAGAAAACAAGCCTATTTTACTCTCTTTTTGTACTGGACAGAGTCAAAAAGTAAGCTTGATGGAAAAGTTTCTTGATATATAAGACCATATAACTAGTACTTCCTGTGGACAACTGCATGTGAAGAGCCCTTCAACTGAGAACAAAAGCACAGGGGCATTTTCTTAGACTACAAAGTTTTCAGTTAGTAGATGGCATTTTTGTCCTTTTTCTATAGATCATAAGTGTAACAGAGGTTACATTTCGGCTTCAACTTGCTACAGCAATATGTTTAGCACCTGACATCAAGAGGCAATGGGCACAACCCATAGTCTGTCTGATCATAAGGAAACACTTTTTTACTGTGAGAGTGACTGAGCACAGGCACAGATTGCCCTGAGAGGTTGTGGAGAATATCCTTAGAGATATTCAAAAGCCATCTGGACCTGGTACTGGGCAACCAGATCTAAGTGGCCCTGCTTAAACAAGGGGGTTGGGCAAGATGACCTCCAGAGGTCCTTTCCAACCTCAGCCATTCTGTGTGATTCTGTGATTCTGTGACATTATAACAGGAAAAGGAGGAAATGTATAGATGGAGAACTAACTGGTGGTTGCTGTAACTATCAATCAGATAAATTGAGCAGGAACAGAAGGCAGAGGAGCCCAACACTGATGTGGTAGCTACTTTCAAGTCCTGTTTTGACTTAGCAAAGCCAGATTCCAACTGGCTGCTCACCAGTACCTATCCTTACTTGGGTAAATTGTAACTCCTATGGCTCTGGCTACGTGCCATTGTTGCTTTCCTGCACAGAACAGTCTAGCAAGAGGCATCACTTTTTGCAGAAGAACTAATTTGCAGCATGAAAATGCACCTGTTCCATTCTGTGGTTCAAGACCCTGACTGACGCTTTCTTCAGTTAGCCCTGCATTCCCTCCTGTCTGCAACTAGACATGGTGCATCAGGTGCACTTGGCTTGGAGGGCTGCTTCATGCGCAGTTGAATTCCTCATGCTTTTTGCATGCACTTGAGAAAGAAATGGCAGGGCTGGAGAACTAACACGATGCATAAACCCTGAGCCATGTAATTCTCTTCACTTGCTGAGGTTAGTGATGCAGGAGAAAAGCCAGAGTAAAATCCATCAGAAATGGACTGCAAAATAACCGTAACATTCCAAATAAAGCAAAATTCTCAGTATTCCACCCACCCATTTCCAGCCACAGAACAGATCTGGGTGCAGGATGTATTCTGCTTTTTTTATCTGATCTGCCAAGTCAGGGTTGCATTTGTGAATGAAATATTTTACATGAAGATGGTACTGGGCCATTTACAGCCAGCACTTGTTTATGTTTTGACTTGAAAATGAGCAGTCTGCTGGAAATTTCAAATAAAGAGGCACTTAGAGTATATAAGATATTATGAAATGAAAGAGCAAAAACATACAAGATAAAGAAGTTTCATACAAGCATAGTTATTCTGATGCAAAATATTGAGATGTAACTGTCGCTTAGTATGTCTTACAAAAAAAAAACCTCAATAAAAAGCCTGATGGAACTGTTTAGCAAGTAGATTAGTGTGGCTACCTTTCTTTTTGCACAACCCCATTTCAAATCATTATGTAAATATCTAAAAATGCCACAGTAAAGGTCACATCAGTTATTGTCAAATGTATAATGAACATTAAAAGAAAAATGTCTTCCTTTTCGAACTGAAATAATCTCTTAGCATGTGTCTCTCCTGCTGAGATTACTTATGGAAGTTTTTATAGACAGTAAGGTCAATTCCGGCACAGTTGTCATATGTAATTATAGCTTCTCCCTGAAATTGTATCAAAGAAAAACTGATTATTATTTCAACATCAACCATCTTGACAATTACAAGTATTTGCTCCATAGGGGAAATGGATGCATCATGTCATATTTATACATAGCGTCATGCTATTGGAAATATAAGCTGTTAGCATTCTCTCTAGGTTTCTTGTTTACTCCTCCTGTATGAAAATTTTACTAATTAAAAGAGAGAAGACTCCCAGATGTAATGTACATTCAACACAAGTTAAGTCTGGGAATGTGGCTGCTAGTTTCTCAACTGTGAAACCACTGCAGTAATATTTCAATGACTTCAGTAAAAATTATGTTCTTGGAAAATTCAGAAATACTATAGTGCCTTATTGCACTAAGGTATGGCAATGTAAAAATTAAGTCACTCAATGAACCTTAGCTCTACCCAGGATAAGTAATATTAAAGTATCCAAGTGAGAAAAAAATGTCCTTACCTTTATAATCTGAAACTGCAAACAAAATGTATATTGCTTTAAAAAGTACTGCATTCATATTACTGTAGTGGGTTGACCTTGGCTGGACACCAGGTGTCCACCAAAGCTGCCCTATCACTCCTCCTCCTCAGCTGGACAGGGAAGAGAAAATATAACAAAAGGGCTCATGGGTCGAGATAAGGGCAGGGAGAGATCATTTACCAATTACCATCACAAGCAAAACAGACTCAACTTGGGGAAATTAGTTTAATTTATTACCAATCAAATCAGAGTAGGGTAATGAAAAATAAAACCAAATCTTAAAACACCTTCCCCCCGCCCCCCTTCTTCCCAGGCTTAACTTTACTCCCGATATCTCTACCTCCTCCCCGCTGGCGGCACAGGGGCATGGGGAATGGGGGTTGTGGCCAGTTCATCACACATTGTCGTTGCCGCTCCTTCTTCCTCAGGGGGAGAACTCCTCACACTCTTCCGCTGCTCCAGCGTGGGGTCCCTCCCATGGGAGACAGTCCTCCATGAACTTCTCCAACATGAGTCCTTCCCACAGGCTACAGTTCTTCATGAACTGCTCCAGTGTGGGTCCCTTCCACGGGGTGCAGTCCTTCAGGAACAGACTGCTCTAGCCTGGATCCCCCATGGGTCCACAGGTCCTGCCAGGAGCCTGATCCAGCTTGGGCTTCACACAGGGTCACAGACTCCTTCAGGCATCCACCTGCTCCAGTGTGGGGTCCTCCACGGGCTGCAGGTGGATATCTGCTCCAGCATTAACCTCCATGGTCTGCAGGGGGACAGCCTGCCTCACCGTGGTCTTCACCACAGCCTGCAGGGGAATCTCTGCTCTGGTGCCTGGAGCACCTCCTCCCCCTCCTTCTTCACTGACCTTGGTGTCTGCAGAGTTGTTTCTCTCACATAATCTCCCTCCTCTCTCTGGCTGCAGTTGCTGTTGCACAGCAACTTTTTCCTCTTCTAAAATATGTTATCGCAGAGGCGCTACCGCCATCGTTGATTGGCTCGGCCTTGGCCAGCGGCAGGTCCGTCTTGGAGCCAGCTGGCATTGGCTCTATCGGACATAGGGGAAGCTTCTAGCAGCTTCTCACAGAAGCTACCCTTGTAGCCCTCTCCAATACCAAAACCTTGCCATGCAAAGCCAATACAATTACATAAGGTCAAAGGCAAGGATAAATTTGTTAAGTGCTTCAAAAATGCATTCCCATAAGGTTACAACATATTTTCCTAGTTTTTTGTAATGTTTGGTTTGAGAATAATGAAAGATTCCCATAAATTATTTACCTTATCATAACAGCACTGCACTAGAGACAAGTGTCAGTTGTATTTCATGTTTGCATGTATTAAAATACTCGCATTACCTGAGTTATCCTTTTAACCTAATCTGAGAAAATTTCATTTTCCAACTTCTGAAAGTTCTGATAGCTGAACTTCGGTTTGCCCAAATCCACATTATTTATGAAGCAAAACACAGTGTACAAACCTCTGTATGAATGTAAGATTAGATTGCCCTTCTCAGCCATGTTCCTTTTTAGCAACCCTGCACACACAGGGTCTCACCCAAGTCTAGTGTAGAGCTGAATTTTAAGCATATTTCCTCTTTTGGGAAGGTGAAAAAAGTAAAAGTTTTTAAAGTTTTCACTTTGCTGTAGCAATCATGCATGGACTATAACTCTAGCTTTTCTGGAACTGCTACAGTCTGGTTTCTTACTGCAGCTCCCTCCTCATGGATCTCCTAGACCGGTATAGACAAACAAAACCAGGTCATTTGTAATTAATTCTGATCTTTCAGACTATTTGAATACTCTTTAGAACTGTGAAATACAGCGGATTACAGTTAGAGTTTTACTATGGCAAAGCCAAGACTGTGTTTGTCAATTGAGTGACTAAAAGAAAGTTGATATGCTCCATCCAGCTAAAACCAAGTCATATAATACAGCATGCTTTTAATATACCAATGTAAAAATTTTTTTTGGATGTACCAAGAAAGTGAAAAGGAAATACCGGGGCATTTATGTATTTAACTGTGAATACTACACAGACTTTTAATATTTTTAATAGATGCAATATCTTACTTCAAAAATGTAATATTGGGTAGCTTCACATACTGTGCAAAAAACAATATTCATGATAGAATTTCCTTTCCTTCAAAAGGTCCCTTTGAGGCAACTTTAACAAGACAGTGTTCTTGTTAATGCTATCATGTGGAAAGATTCTCAAAATACACACAATGCAAAAAATCTAAAAATAAACAGGATATTTTAAATTTCATTCAGTAGTTAAATATTTTAAAACTTATAAAGCATCTGTCTTGAGCTGCTTGTCCAACCCTCCTCCCCTTCCCTGCCTGCTTGATCACACCATTTGGTAGACAGGAACAAAGAGAACATCTGCCATCAGATGTGTGATATGAAGTGAAGATATTTAGGCACATCAAGATGTTTTTTCCCTTTTGAGAAACTCTCCTTATAGAAAGTTGCTGATTGTCCTAAATCTCCAGGTGTCTGAACTGATATTTCTAAAATGCAAGCCAGTCAAAAACAAAAAAACCCACAAAACCTTGAGACAGTGTCAGGGATCTCCTATGATAATGCCATGGAATCATTTTTATATCACAGCATCAGTCACAGATGAATCATTAATTCTATATCAGTTTCAGTCTCCACAGTAATGCACAGTAAGTCCTATACCTCTTTCTCCAGGTTTTTACCTCTTTTATACTAGGGCTTCACCAGATCTGAGCTAGGGATACAGGAATGTTAGCTGGATTTGTTTCATCTTACCCACACACACACACAAGCACAGCCATCCACAGGCATACTACTGCTGCAAACAGTATAAGGCAAGCAGCTACACTTAATCTATATGTATGTAGCATTTTGCTATCTTTCAGATCAAGGGAAATGTAACAAAAAAAAAAAAAAGACAAATCTAGTTAGGACTTGAACTTCAGAATTTTCATGTCACCCACAGGTATAACAAAACTGGATAGATTCTGCATTTTTTTTACCAATTTCTTAATTTGTCTTTATTTCAAACTTTTCTGAATTCTGGGGGAGAATGTGTGCAAAAAAAAGAATATTAAAAATTATCCAGTTTAATTAATCAATTGAATGTGTGAATTCAAGTGAAGCTACTCTTACAGTTGTCAGAAGAAATCATCGGCCAAAAACGTCACCAAAAATCAACACAGTCTTTTTATTAATGAATTTAACTTCACAAACTTCTGGTGAATGAACCCAGAGCCAAAGTCCAATTAAATATCTGTTGTCACGGAACGTGACTTGTGCCAAACAAATGGAAACGTATAATCAAGACAGAAGTAATTAAGAGTACATCCACAGTGACATCCAATGTCTAACTTCTTGCCATGCAGTTAGCGCCAATGTTGAACTCCGCTAAAGTCCTTATTTTGTGCATTCAGCATTCAGGTATACTCCAAGCTCCTCCACACTGGCCTGGGGACAATCTGATCTTCTTCTGGCTTTGCATTTGCTAAAATACAGGTTAGAGATGTCAAGTAAAAAAAGGCGAGAAGCCAGGAAGTGTGGGATTGCTCCTGTCAGACCAGCTGTTTTAGAGGCTTCTGCCTTGTGGTTATTCAAAGACAGCATAACGATGGGTGGTCGAGAGGGAAATGGTTGGGTTTGGTTGAGCTCAAGCTCAAACACAGAAATTCAGCAGGGGTTTTTTAGCTGTGGATCAGACAGAGGGTATACAAAATTCATTGTCAATGGGAATAAAATAGTTTGATGAGAAATTTAAAATCAGCCCAAACTGCCAGAAGACCAACAATCTAAAAAGACTTTAAGAATGGGAACAAAGCAGCAGAGCTAAGGAGAGGGGGTACGGGGGAAATAGGAGCAGTTCCAGGGACACACAATGATCTGTTATTCTAATTGTTCTGCTTATTATTCTGTAGACACTCCATCAAATGTTCTCCATGGTTATCAAGCATATGTTTTGAATACATTATGTGAAACAATTAGAAGTGCATGCTTCCTTTTCTATTAATAGAAAAATGCCAATATTAATCTTATTCTCACAGTCTTGCCAGAGCTCTCCTTTGGCTAGACACTCCCCATGCAGCTGTATTGGACCCCAGTCCATTTGACCTCTTCCTATTAAGTTCCCCATTGCTTTTTCAGGTTATAAGACTGGCGGTTTTTTTAGCCTTCCTTGCACATTTCCTCTGCACACCTTCTTGCCCATTACCCTATTACACAGAGACCTTGACCCTTGTAACTCCAGTACACCATCTATTTCTTCTGCATCTCTGGCAGTGGGCATAGACTTATCATGTCTAAGGAAGGTCTGGGTTTACAGGTCTAGGGCAGCTCTAACATCGGGGACAGTGAGGTCTATCCCCACCAAAACGTGATCAAGGATTACTTTGATAAAGTCTTACCTGAGATATTTCCCTCTTCCACTAAGCAGGGATGGCAGCAGTGCATATGCCAGCACCAACCCTGCCACAGCAGAACTTGAAATGCATGTCAGAACCAAAAGTATCTCCTGCCTGCTCAGCAGCACCCTGGGGGGAAGAGCCCTGCCAGCTAAAAGGCATTAGAGCAGCCACTGCTTACATACAGTGTGGTATGTGGTTAACGAAGCTGGAAAGCAGGAAAAAACTTATGGACAAAATGGAGTTTACAGTTTATTGGGTATTCTACTTGCTTTTTCTGTGGACATACAAACAACCTGCTAGCAGCAGATTTTCTCACAGAAAACCTTTTCAAGAAAAGGATATAGGGGAAAATCCTAAAACCCACTTATATTGTAATGATTATTAATGTGACCCCAAGCTCAATGAGTACAGAAGGTCTTTATGTTCCAACATTTGCTTATCCAAAGAACTCCTGGATAGAAAGGCAATCTGGAACAAATGTTCCTTTCAATACTAACCTGAGGTGGAAATATAAAATGGTCATGTATAGAAAACACACAATCTTCAAGAGAATTTAAAACAGCTTCTCCAGACCACCACAATCATATTATAACTTGTCCAAAATTCAAATATCTCAGTCATTTTTTTTCCAAAGGTTTTGAAATTTGTTGTTGCTGATGATGAACATGGGAAAAAGAAATGTTCATGATTTTCACAGGAGAGAAAAAATTCTGCTTCCCCCTTCCCGTATGGAAACTAATGATTTAGGGAAGAAAACTTCAAAGTAGCTTTAAATTATTCTCCTTGCTTCTGGAATAACCAGTCTTTTGCCAGTCTACCATGCAACTACAAGAATGTCTGATAGTTCCGACACTTTTGAAGAGAAGCTGCAAGGGGCAAGAAGAGGGAAAGGAGACTCTGAGCAGAAAGGAGACCCTAAGCAGGGTCATTCTTTTACAACACATTAGATCAAGCTTTTAAGAAAAATTGGTGAAACTTGTATTTTTACTTTTGACACTTTTAATTTATGACCTAAACCACAGAAATTTAGAAAAGAATGTAAACCAACTGTACTATCTCTGTAGAATTAATAAAAACACTTTTTGGATTTGTTATGGCTCATTTGTGTAATACATGCCTTTCAAAACTAGAGTCAGTGACAGAAAATCAGTGAGCTCTGGACTCACTTATTTCCTTAATGTCTTAATAGCTTTGAAATTCCTCTTTTAGTGCCACCTTTCCTTTTTGAGTGAAAATGATAGGCAGTTCCATTTTAAAAAAAGGAAAGCAACCTTGAAGCACAGTAACTTGGGATCTTAGTATAAAATTTAAATAAATAATGTGTTGCCCATAAGTCGGCAAGAAAAAACTCTTTATTCTCAGGAGAAAAAATGAAGAATGGCAAAAGCACACTCAAAAGGCAAATCTGAATTAGTACTCTGAACTTTGAGGCCGTTGTCTTTGTCATGATTTATCCACAAACAAACAATGTCTTTGCTCAAAAGAAAAAGAATACTGTGCTAATACGAATATTATTTAAAGTACAAAATTTCTGGTAATGTAATGTTAGAAAATATTTATGAAGTAAAAAAGTTTATGTATATTTATGAAGTAAAAGTTCCTCAAAATCAGTTTTTACTGAAGGGTATGATGTTTATATTTTCAAAATTGTTGGAGGGGTTAAACAATGTGGTCAATACTACATTTATGATTATATCAAACAAGGATTGTTAATAAAACTCAAAGGTAAAGAATATTTTTAAAATAATATCTATTTTATTGTTGATTTGCTTTTCCCTTTAAATGCTATACAATAAGTTGAATAATCATTTTTAGTACATTTTGGCAAACCCTTCAGCAAAATCTATTTGACTTACACTAGGCCTTGAAGAAATCATCAGCAATTATGGGAAAAGAAACTTCTTGAATGATTAAATAAGTTATTACACTGAAGTAGGACAACAGCATCTGTCCCAGTTTTTGAGACAACAGGACGTGATTTAAAAATTCATCTCTTTCACACATGATACCGTGACAGACCGAAAGAGGGCTGACACAAAGAGGGCACACAGAATAATCCCTTCCACCACAAGATGCATATCCATATACTTCATTTATTTTATATTTATTTTTTCCTCCTTTCTCTGGATGGGGACATAAAACTCATCACTACAACAACCACCACGCTTTGTGGAAGCTAAACCAGGCACACACATAGGAGCCTGGCTGATGTTTTTTAACAAGGCTCTGGCAGCCCGCTTCCTTTCCCAGCCTTGTGCATGCATCTCTCATTCCCAGCACTGCTTGGGGTTCTCACTGTAATACAATGGCTTTACAACACAGCCTGAAAACTAATACCATAAAATCAAATATTTTAAAACATAAATGATTTGCAACATTCATTACTAGGTAAAACAGTTACAGGGGAAGCAAGATACAGTTTCTGGGGTTTAGCTAGCATTTCTTTATGTTAAATGTTCATTCCAGCACTGACATGGGAAACAGTTTTACTGACATCTACACTGGACTATCCATATGACTCACTAACAGATCTTCTGTTTACAAAATAAATAAAACAGTAATCCAAAATAGACAAAAATATCTAAATTTTTCTGGATGCATCAGCTCTTACTTTACATTGAAGACACTGCCACCATTAAATACAAGTTTATACCTCGGATGGAGACAATGGAAGTTAAAGGCACTCAGTACCTTGCAGGACAACACCATATGATATTACAACAAAACATAGGAATTTTTCCTTTAATTCATATTATACTTTATATTGATATCAACATCACAAAGTTGCTTATTTTAAGATGAAAGGGGTTTTTTCCCTGGTACAGACTGAATAAACTCTATGCATATCCTGTCATGCCACTATACTGAAATTCTTCTGCTTCTTTGGATCAATCCAAATTTATATTAAAACATACTGATTTGGTGACAAGATCTGTTTATGAAAAGGTCCAGAATGAGTACTGCAATTGCAGGGCTCATCTTCCACTAGCAAGCACTTCACTACCTGTGCTACTGATGTTCAAAACTCATCTCAAAAGAAGAAAAGTTTGCACATACTGGTCTGAATACTTTCATGGGTATTAATCTGGAGGTTCTGCTTCAAGAACTATTGGAGATTGTAATTTTTTATTTTTTTCAATTTAGTTTGTAACACTGCAATAATGAAAAAGAAGAACCAAGAGATCAGATAATTAGAGCATTATAGTTATAAAAGCCCTATAAGTAATTTACTGTTTTCCACTTCTGACCCTAAATCACTTGCTTACAAAAAAGGGAAAAGGAACAAATGAAATGAATGCCCCTGCAGCTGGTGGTAGTGAACTTAACACAAGCAGCTACATCAGCCGGTATGACCTGCTCACAGAAAAGCAGTGAAAAGGGCATCCAAATGCAGTCTAAACTATCTGCTAACCCACCAGTTTACTGCAGTATTAGCAGAAATGTTTACCACAGATTTTCTGATTCTTTTTTGTTGCAGAGAGAATAAAGCCCATGACACTGAATTGTGAATATCCCAGCCATGCAGGAGAATATTGTGGAAGGCAGGTTGTCCAATATATCATATGCAAAACACTGTAAATAGAGTTACCCCTGACCTTAAGCAGAAGAGCATTCAACATGTGCAACCACTGATTTTGTAACTGTACAGCCCTCCAAGCATGACTCCACCTTTATCTTCAGTATGACTACCAAATGCAGACTGATGAGTGTCCATCTGCATACTGCAAACTGATGCTGAAAAAAAAAAGATTATTAAACCAATATTTACACGCATAACAGAAAGCGATCATTGTACATATTGCTCAGTATATTCTGCAGGCAGATCTCTGAAATAAGTTCAATGTCTGGCCCAAAAAATAGAGACTGCATGTCAAATATTGTCATGACTCAAGTTAATGCTGTAGTTACAATGGGAAGAAATATACCATTAAGTTGGTTGGAAAGTTGTTTGGAATACAGGAATTGGTATTTTGTAAAATATTCAGTGGATATGGGGTTAGCATAGTCATTCTAGATTTGTGGCATGTAAATGAGATCAAAATGTACCAGTATTCATTTTCTTGTAGTGGGAGGAGGGGAAGAAGGTGACTGTACAATACTAACTGTAAATAATAAAATATTCAAAGATATGGCAAAGGCCAAAATGTGTCATCTATATAAATGGTTATGACACGACTGACAGAGAGAACAATTTGTCCCCTTGCTCTGAACTTCAGCAGGAGCCTACCTGGCTGGTCTATGGTGGGGAGAGGAACCTGAAAGCCCCAGGAGCTTATTGAAGACTCATGCCAGTAAGTGCAATGTTTCTCTCTAAAATATTACACATTTTAAGTGCAATCTTCATATATAGACTATGCAATGTTTTCAAGAGGCCATTATGATTACATCATTCAAGTACTTGCAGAGGGATTCTATAGCATTTAGCAAAGCATGGCATGCTTCAACACCACAAGTTCCTGGAGTTGAACCCGGAGCATTTAACCCCCTTTGAAACATCCTGCAAAAGTCAGCATTTAGGTAAAAAAGGCAGGCAGCAGTTAGTAACTCCCATCACATCTATGTTTATGCTTGTTCCCAGCAGCTGGGTCCAGGCAGCCAGAGGTATTTAAGAACATAACTTCCTCCACGGTCAATGGCAGGTAGCTGCAAAACATCTTGGAAAATCTGAGTCCGGGCCCAGTCAACAAAATCTGGACTAGTGCACTGCAGGGATCATTCTTCAAATGCCGCAAGTGCACGCACTTCATTTCCACACCGCCTTAAATCCCACCTTCATACCACAAAGCTACCCTTAATGGTTGCATCTGCCAAACTCTATGTTGTGGCCATGCGGACTGTGTTACCAAAGTGTGAATAGCATGTAGTAACACTGTCTCATGGATGATACCTCAGATAAAAAGGAAAATGTGAGAAATATTCAAACGACAACTCTTGTGACTTCCACTTAGGTCTTGTGTTAAAACACAGTTTGCAGAATGAATGCAAAAACTAGCCTAGAACAACTATATAGAGTCCCTAGGAAATGTGTAGCTGAAAACCACATCCTATTTGCTGGTTCTCACGTTTTAAGAGCAGTTTATCACACATTTAGAAAATGCACATTTTCATTCTAGTAATTAGCAGTCAGCGTTCTGCCCTTTAAAGCTCTCATGCTCAAGGGGATCTCAGAGCTGATGTCTCCTCATGACTTTAAAACTTCTCCTGGAGCTTGCATACAGAAGGGAATACCCTGTGTTTTTTCATGTGTTTGTAGGTTGTGGTCTCAACAAGCTCATAAACATGTCTAAGGCTGACTATAATTTATCTTGATTTAGCAAGTCAGCTAGTATAAAGTGTTTAAAATAACTGCTAAGTTGTTCTCCCATTTCCAAAAGGCATTTTTGGTGCGAAAATGTAGTGGAAATTCTAAAGAAATATTAGCACAATAGGTTTTTCACTAGAAATCGTGATTTTTAGTGGCAAAAGGAATTAAAAAGGTTGTATTGCATATTGACTTAAACACTGGTATATGTCAGAATTACATGCAGATCATGGAAAAAACTGTATTTCAAGCACCACTGACATTCATTTCTGCGTTACTATGTTTTGCGTATAGTAAAATTCACTAATATAGCACTGTCTCAACAGTTCTAAACAATAAAAAGTCTGAAGTCAGGCACTATAAAAAATCTCGAACTTTTCTTTTTCTAAGCTTTTTAAATTTATATATTCTTTCTTTTATATTTTCTTTCTGGCTTTTTAATCTGCATGGCACACATTTTCCAAAGTTTCTTTTGCAGTCAAAAGGGGAGATTTTTAGATGTTTTAAAATAAAAATCAAAAGGCTTTCATATTTCCACACCCCCAGAAACTAATGCTTTAACAAACACATCAAATAGCCGACTATTTATGGTGACAATGTAAGCTTGTCACATAGGTCATAAAATACCTGCAAGAAGTGTCTACATAATGCTAATGTCTTGCTTAGATTAAAAAGTACAAGTAGATATGGCAAAATTTTTCTTCTTTGGTGTATGTCCAGGTATTTTAAGTCATATAGTGTATGCAGATTAGCAATAGCTTGGCTCCGAAGGGTATCTTCTAATGTCTTCTCATGGCAAAATGCCTTCCAAGCTTAGTATCACTGAGACAGTAATATCTAGCCTTGCAGGTATGTGAAAAAATATATCTGTCAAGAGGATGCCATTACCTCCGCTTTGTTTGATGTGAAAATTTTAAGAACATATTACATGAAGCTTTTTTTTTCCCCTTAAAAAACAGCTAAAATAATAATATTAGTATAGGAAGACAAAGCATGGAACAATGAAAGTGGGTAAGAATTTCTATGCAAATTAAATGTGTGCAGAACATCCTAATTGCATGGCCAAGGATGGTCTAGTTACCTGCCTAATCCACTACATGGCAAAGTTGGCAATATGCTGGTTTTATCCAGATTTATGTACCATTTTTATAGCTTCAAAGGCATAACTTATATTGGAACTTCAACTGGACCAAGTGACTCTAGGGTAAAGCCTATATTAATTATCAGTTTCAATTGTTTGGGAAATATGTGGGGGGTGGAGTGTGTGCAGAAGTGCTCAATTTCCCTAGATTTCAGGGCTGTTTAGATTTTAAGAACTGTGTGAAAAGAACAAAGAAAACACCTTTCTCTATAGTTTCAAGAAAAATCCTCATGCAAAGCTATGAAAATCTTCCAGTGGTTTCCAAAATGGGAATGAATTCAGCAAGTGCTTGTATTTTCAAGGCAGGGCTTGCTGTATCTCTCACCACAAAGAACAGAGAAGACCCAAAATTACAGAAGAAGCTTTAGCGAACTATGGATTTCATTGCACCTTCCTGGACTCATTAGTTTAGCTAACGGCTTCTACTTGTTAAGAGGCTCTGTGGGTAGCAGCAGCAGCAGCAGCAGTCACTGATCCTAAAGCAGAAGCACCTGCAGAGACCATGGTTCAGGCTGTATCTTGGGCTGGAGATGACACTGTAAACTGTGGTTAGGAAATGTTCTGTTTATTTTCATTTTATTCACATTTCATTACAATTTTGTTTTCACTTTCAGGCCAACTTCACACCTCTCAGGCTTGCCTTTTGTACCTCAAAGGAAAATGAAGAATTTTGGGTCATACGCTCTTTTTACTTACATCCCTTTAACCCCCATTCAGGCAGGGTCATATAGCTGCGAGGGGGAAAAGATACCCTTCATGTTAGCATCCCTCTGTGGAAGATTTTTCATTTGCTTCTATATTTAGTCATTTTGAGCAATAATAGAAACTGAAGTCTCACCTCCTGGAATACAGTGCCTAAAACATTTGAAATGCTTTTGCTGAAGGGTGCTGTTAGAGCTTCTATGCTTT
This sequence comes from Nipponia nippon, assembly GCF_047370975.1. NCBI lineage: Eukaryota > Metazoa > Chordata > Aves > Pelecaniformes > Threskiornithidae > Nipponia > Nipponia nippon. The sequence continues at coordinate 15,727,255 of NW_028262358.1, read as the reverse complement.
ATTTTTCCTCTCCGAATCCAGCATCCATCTCTTGCAGTACTGCATAATGAATATGAAATTTATTTTTGATGGATATACAGTCAACCAGCAAAATCTCCAGGTTCAATAATGAAAGCAACAATAGATCCATAGCTGTATACATACATGCATTGCCTTTGCGCTTCCACTGAATACAAAATATGGATGATTGAAGGGGAGGGCCTTAATAAGGTCCCAGTGTGGTATAAGGTTAAGCTGTGTGGGGAAGATTTGAAGATGTAGCAGAGTCACCTACACACCCTCTACCGCAGTAGAAGCTGTCCTTAGAGAATTAAAGAGTCCCAGAGGAAAATCACTAGAGTAAGGGTTAGCAACTTGAGCAAACCTCTGCTTTGATGGTGTAAGGAGAGAAAAGTTTTACCATCTCCAAACAGTAAAAGTGCCAGTGCCTGCGGAATTCGTTTCTGTAGCAATAGTCCTTGTCCTTCCTTGTGCATCTGTGTCAGAGACAGAGAGCACAAACTTTCTGTCTTCCTTCAGCTCTTCACAGAAGCCCAGCTAGGAGTTGCAAAGCAGATACATCACCCATTAAAAAAAAAAAAAAAAATTACTTCCACATACCTTCTCCATGTTCATGGCACTAGCTGGCATGGAGAAATTTAAGCTGCTCCTCCTCATGGAGGGGTCATTGCAAATACCCAGTACTACAAGAACTCCATGTTCTTCTCCCCAGGTAACAGCCTCCAGCTGACAAGATGTCACAGTTCAGGGGGTAGTGTGACAGCTTCATATCAGTTTGTATCATGTCATGGTTTTGGCTGGGATAGAGTTAATTTTCTTCCTGGTAGCTGGTATAGTGTTGTGTTTTGGATTTAGTATGAGAATAATGATGATAACACACTGATGTTTTAGTTGTTGCTAAGTAGTGCTTACACTAGTCAAGAACTTCTCAGCTTCCCATGCTCTGCCAGGTGCATGAGAAGCTGGGAGGGAGTACAGCCAGGACAGCTGACCCAAACTGGCCAAAGGGCTATTCCATACCATATGACATCATGCTCAGTATATAAGCTGGCGGGAGTTGGCCGGGAGGGGGGGACAGTGATTCCTGCTCAGGGCTGGGCTGGGCATCAGTCAGTGGCTGGTGAGCTATTGCATTGTGCATCACTTGTTTTGTACATTCTTTTATCATTATTATTGGTGTTTTTTTTATTCCTCTGCTGTCCTATTAAACTGTCTTTATCTCAACCTGTGGGTTTTACTTTTTTCTCCCTGATTCCCCCACCGGGGGAGGGGGAGCAAACAGCTGTGTGGTGCTTAGTTGCCAACTGGGGTTAAACCACAACACATGTAAAATAACTATGCATGACACAGCAAGAAAGGAGAACACAAGTGTACCACTTTTAGACAAAAAAACTTTGCATGTGAAAACAACAGTGGACAAACCTCAATTTCTTTTACAATACAGTATTTTCTTACCAACTTCCTCCTGCAAAACCAAAACCAGAATGAATGCTGTTGCTACAGGCTGTACTGTATGATCAGAACTTGTCATTTTGCTGTCCTTCGGTGTCTGTGGCCTTTTCTCATGCCTGAGAGAAAATGGATGATCCACCAGCCAGATTGCCAGGACAAGTCATTCAAGAAATTGGATCCATTCCTTTCACTGCCAATGGGACCTGGAGCAAGTCATGTAGACCAAGCTTGGATGTGATGATAGGAGCCCAGACATTTCTAAACATCTCATTAGCCATCACTGCATCACTGGGACCCTAACTGTAAACGAAAATACCACTCTGTGCTACAGTGTCCAGTTTGTAACATGGGCATAAAGACATTTCCTACCTCAGACACATATTTTGGAATGTAATACATTAAAGATGCAAATTGTGATGTAAGTCCCTACACTAGCTTCATGGAGCAAAGCTGAGATAAAATCAACATCATTTAATTTGACATCTATGCACAAACCTCATAGAGTGTGTAACAAGTAGTATAGCACTGATGACTGACTCAAAAGCCTACACACCCTCAAGAAGTGGAAAGCAATCTTTATATTTTTTATGTGCTTATCTCTATAATATCTGAAAATATTACACATATCCAAACCCAGAAATAAGACTTATAACCTCCCTTTTTTTTTCTCACTTTATACTTCTGTGATCAGCCACAGAAAATAGCTTGTTTGGTTTGTATGCTTTGCCTTGTTTGTGTGAGTGGATGTGTTGTGTGAAAAAATGACATCGAGTCAAAAAATGATAGCTTCACATGCTCTTTTCAGAGTGAAAAGGCACATGGCCAGTCCGATCTCCCACTGCACTGAATTTCATAGTAATTGTTTACCTCTCTGAGGCACTTGCTACTTACCTGTGCAAGTTTTCCTTGTAGCTGACAGTTTCAATTTTAAAGCTGAAAATTCCTCCCAGGAAAAATCTCCATGGAGATTTTAAATATCAGGATAAAGACCTTGAATCGGCCTGTATTTTTAATATTTGGTGGAGTGTGCAGAGCAGAACAATGGGGTGGGTTTTGGGGGTTTTTTTTTTGAGACCAAAGGGATTTCTGTCCTTGAAACTATTCAGACTATTTTCAGAGTGTGAGACTTCATTCCTAGGTGTAAAGAACTCATCTAATTAGCTCTCAAGGTCAGGAAAGCATGTGTTAGTGTGTCCTACTCTGTGCTGGCAAGGATAACAGACAGGCTTGGTTTTTCGCTTTTTTAAAATTGCTTGTATTGTTGTTTGGGGAATGGGTTTGTGATTAGTTGTTTCAGATTTGTTTTTCTATGATATCCAGGAAGGATCCAGCATTGGAGGGTAATGGCAGGAGAGAGCATGGTAGAAAACAAGTTTTCCTTTTATGTTTTAATTGTTGCTAACCGTGTGGGTTGACTTAATGTGCAAAATATGTACACACAGCATGTATGGACAGATAGGAACTCATGAATTTTATGCCCTAAAATGCTGGCATGTGCACCACTTTCTCCACAAAATCTGATCACAAGAACTCACCACTGAGGTCAGCCTAAAAAATGAAATCCCTTATTACTTTAGCATCAGTGTTCACGTACTCACATGAACAACCACCTGCCAACCATAAGGCAAGTGATCCTACAACTGTGTTGTTAAACTACAGATAATAAATCCTGATGAGAAAAAGGATATCTTAGAAAGGGCTGTCATATTACACAGATCAAAGCTGGATCCCATCTTCTAAACCCAAAGTGAAGGCAGAGAAAGCTTGTTTCTTTGCCCAGTATACTATGTACATACAGCCTTAACTGCTTCATGGACGTAATGAATACTATCTGAGGAAAAGATTAAACCTCTGAGATGTGATTCCAAATGATCACGTTTCATTTGAATACGAAGAACAAATGGTTAATATTTTTATGTAACCAATTTTCTACCGATTGGAGTTCTCATTTCCCAAATGAAAAATTATCCTTAATAAACAAATTGTCATTAGTTAAATGAATAAAAAATGCCTAGAAACGAGGAACTCTATTTTCTGGGATTTTTTGGTAGTAAAACCACTTGTTCTTTAGGAAAAAAGCAGTTTCTAAGCTGGGTATGTCTGTGAAAGGTAACTATGAAACATTCACTTTATCAACTTGTACTTTCACTCTGACAGGCAGATGGTCAATAGTTTGACAGTGACCACAGCTACTTACACTGCACTTCTCTTAAGCTTCACATCTGCATGGTATCATTTTCAATGTGAAATAATGAAGTAGTAGGCTTAATTAGCTTTTAAAGTATCTAGTGTAAAACTGCCAATTTTTACTTCATAAAGCTACCACCCATCTCGGGAAATGGAATAGACTGAATTTGCTCTATAAAACCAAATGGTTGTAATTATTATCTTGAACTCATGCAGCCTTATTAAGTTATTTACAGTAGGATACAGTTCTTAAACAAAACTTCCCTTTGAGTGCCTGAAGTTTGCAAGCAAATAAATAATTGTCACAGTCCCATCTCTGCTTTGATAGAACTGCAAGAGCAAATAGGATCAAACCCTGCCTTAGCCAAAATCTCCTTACCACTCTGTAGATGTTCTGCCTCTATTCATATGGTTGGTGGACAGTGATCCTGGCTTTCAGGAAGGAGCACCACTTGTATTTATAACCTTGATATTTTTTGAAGATCACAGGCGTTCTTGATGAATAAACCGAAAAAAAAAATATAGAACCAAAGTCATTCAAACTTTGTCTTAGAGAAAAAGTAAGCCAAAACAAAACAAAACAAAACACCTATCAAACTACCACATTTACAATGTAAATGTAAAACAAAACAAAACAATCTTATTAAGGGAACATTTTCCTACGCTGAATTAGGAATCTCCCATGTTTTAACTAGGTGGTCATCTGCTCTATGACAATAAAAGGAAAAGGAAATATTGCAGTTGGGCAGAACGGGATGTGCCCTTCTAGATCTACGACAAAAGAGTCCCAAATGTCACAAGAAGCCTGCTATACTAACCCAGTGTGTCCTGTCTGATGTTTAATAAGCTGGAACTGTCATTCTCTGAGGATTTTCCTGTGGGTTTTGTTCAGGCAGGAAAATTAGTCTGCCCAATTGTAAAGGAAATCCCAACCTGCAGAGATCTTCTGAAAGCTCAATGAAAATATAAGCAGTCCTGATTTTTCAGAGCTTTTAAGAATGAAGACAATGAACTACTGGAACAAGATTTGAAGGGAAGCATTGAATTTTACCTGTTGATGTCTCTAGACCAAAACTAGATATTTTTCCTCAGAATCATTTTTAGTCTGACACAATTTAGTGGATTAAACAAAAAAAAATGTTCTCTTTTATTCCAGATGTTAGGCTAGATATTGTATCCAGTTTTTACAGTTTTGCCATAATGTAAGGATTTCTATAGGCTGAATAACCCATAATGCCTTCTGAGATGCTTCAGCTCTCATGGCTCAGACAGCAGTTAAGTGCAACTGTCAACATTAGTACCGAGGCACAGCAACACAGTAATTATTCTTACATCCTTACCTGGAAAAATTGAACTATCATTAAAACTATTCACATGTCTGTAGACAAATGACTGACAACCTGAAGCACCTGGCTGTTCCTGGTATGCAGAGATCAAGTAAGGTGTCTCTGAAATCCACGTTAAGAATAGGAAGTTGACTTTTGGAAGGTGCTGACTAAGAGTGAACAGCAGCATCTGATTCTAAAGCTCTGAGTCTTTACTCTTTCTGGTAAACAGATGAGACTGCATTTAAGGCAAGGGAATCGGAGATTTTTTTTTTTTCTCTTAAAAGTCATAAAATTGTTGAAACGATCATTTTCATCTTACTGTGCTTTATTTTTGTCTGACAGTGTGGCAGAAGGAACTCAGGGAATCAGCACATTATTTTTCTTTTTACATGTTATTTTTTAAATTGCAAGTTCCTCGGGATCTGATGGTATTAAAAAAGCAGAGAGGGAAGAGAGTCAATGGGACAACTGACAGAGATCTTTTCTGATGGTAACAAGTTTATCTTGTAAATAAAAATGGTTTGAAAGTTCTCAGTTACCTGAAAGAGCTCAAATCAGCATTTGGTGGCTGTAATCTGAACAGACACACACTACTACATTCTGGTAGTAGGGAGAATATTAGTCTGCAACACTGAATATAGCAAATTCATAGGCTGTTTTTAGGATGGCAGCGAATTTAGCTGAAAGGCAAGGGTTAATCCACCAGTCCATGCTCTAACATATGATGAATAATAACATTTCTCAATGTATTACTTTACAATGCAATACTTTACTGGGCAATACTGTCACCAGCTTCCTCTCTTCCCTTCCCCAGCCCCAACATACTCTTTCACGACACAGCTTGGTTTACAGAAAAACTTATGAAAAAAGTCAGAAAAAAGATTCTGGAGTATTTATTAGTGATGGTTCAATGTAAAACCAGTCACTCGGGCATTGGGAACTGCTGCCCCTCCCTGTCTGTGCTAATGGATATGGATGTACTAGGTTCACAATGGCTTTGTTACAGGCAAGCATTAAGTCTTTGCTCCATAGGATCATATATTGGTCATATGGCCAATTCTTGATTTGGAGGCAAGTTCAATTTTCTTTTTTTACGGGGTAAGATTACCATGGTTTTGGTTAAGTTGCCATTTCAAAACTAAGCTTCCTGAAAGACCCTTGTTTATTTCAGCACAAATTTGGATCTTGCACACTTATGGTGACCTCCTTCTAGTATTTAATTTAGCTAGATTCCATGCTGATATTCTTACATCCACCTTCTGCTTTCAGTGTTGTTGATCTTAAAAGACATTAACTATCACTGATGTTATACACCAATAACAGAGTGGCTTAAGCAGTCCTGCAGAGAATAAACCCAGAGAACTGGATGACGAATTTGCTTTTCATGCTTAGTAAATCCTATTTTGCTCCACACATGATTCACCAAGCATGTTGTTCAGTTGGAGGGGTTTCTGTTTCTCTGTGCTACCATCTCAGCTGATCTAGCAGAGACTCTGGAGTGCCTCTCCTAGCTTGGTTTGAATACTGGGACACAGATGTGAATGAGTGAAACAAAGGTAAGGGGAGAAGGGTGTTTGTTAGTTCTTTCAGATGAAAGTGTTCAGGTCTCCTCAGGTTTGATCACATGGTTTCAATCAGATGAGGGGCTGTGGGTAAACAATCAAGCTGTAGCTGTGTTTTTATTTTCTATAGTTGCATATGAATACCCCAAAGCCAGAATACATTTCTTTCATTTCATATGCAATATTGCTTATTTTTAATCCTGAGTGCTGTGTGGCCAGTCATGTATTGTGATTTTCCAGGGAAATCCCAAAGGCTTTATTTTATGGATAAGGGTTACAATACCAGATTCTACAAAGCTAACAGTCTTATCTAGAAGACAAGAGAGACAAAGAAGGAGATAAACGTTAAAATAGATTACTCTAACTTTTAACGTCACGGAGGAATGACATGGACAGATTTATGAAGCTGATGGTACTTTGTCGTGGTTTAACTCCAGCCATCAACTAAGCACCGCACAGCTGCTCGCTCACTCCCCTCTCCCCTCAGAAGAGTAAAAGTGAGAAAACTCGTGGGTTGAGATAAGAACAGTTTAATAATTGAAATAAAATAAAGTAAAATAGTAGTAGTAGTAGTAGAAGTAGTAGTAGTAGTAATAGTAATAATAATAATAATAATACACAAAGCAAGTGATGCACAATGCAATTGCTCACCACCTGTTGACCAGTGCCCAGCCCAGCCCCTAGCAGCAGTCCCCCCCATCCTGGCCAACTCCCCCCAGCTTATATACTGAGCACGATATCATATGGTATGGAATAGCCCTTTGGCATTTTAGGTCAGCTGTCCTGGCTGTGCTCCCTCCCAGCTTCTCGTGCACCTGGCAGAGCATGGGAAGCTGAAAAGTCCCTGACTGGTGTAAGCACTACTTAGCAACAACTAAAACATCAGTGTGTTATCATCATTATTCTCATACTAAATCCAAAACACAACACTATACCAGCTACCAGGAAGAAAATTAATTCTATCCCAGCCGAAACCAGGACATACTTCCACATGAAGCCAAGGAATGTCTTTTTTATCTGTGTGTAGATGAGAAATCTGAAGTGATTCCTACTGATGGTAATTGCATCCAAATCTGAATTCATTAGAGATGAAAAAAAACAGCACCCAAAACGTTTCAAAAAAGTTATCCTCAAAAGTATGTGTACGCCAGCAAGGCTTTTTAAAAAGAAGCTTAAGATGGAAGTCTTTCATAGGAACATCAAGAGGTGTTGCTCCAGTACTAATAAGTACTAATAAGTCAGCACACATTTATAACAATGCAATAGGATACAATTCATGGTTCGGAGGCAGTAACAGCCTAAAGTTTGTGGCCAATTTCCTATTAATGAAAGATTATCTGTCCTTTAGAACTTAGGTACTTAAGTAAAACTCTATCTCCATCTTTGTGAATATATCTTCATTTAAGGAAACATCGTGTGTTACATACACATGCATAGACATGTGTCTTTAAAAGGGTAATGATGACAAAGTCATGTAGAAAGAACAGAAAGTTGTCACATCAGCAAATAAATGTGTAAGCAATTAAAAAAAAATCCAGTAAGTTGTGGGGCTAAGTAAAGAGCAATATAATGGACTTTAAAAAACAAATCTGGAAGTACAAAATATAAAGGCTGGTACCTATAAAGAGAACCTGAAGGTGAACACTGGCTTTGTCAAAGTTTTTATTTGTTTAAAACAATTGTGAGTAATTCTAATAGCTTACAGGAAAGCAAGACCAAGAATGTACACTAAAAGGGGACTTAATTGTCCTATTCAAGTGACTCAGCATGTAATATCTGAGGTCTGGAAGGGAGTAAAATAGGTCTTATGTAATCTATATTTTAATATTTCAGATGTTCTGCTGTGTGTACTGCTGATTGGAAATTACGGTCAGATTACAACTTGTGCCATGTAATGCCAGCAGTACAGATATTTAATCTTGGTGGTATTATTAGAAAAAATATTACTTTGATTATCCATTTAAATTATTTATCCTTTCTGTGGCCATTTTCAATTTCTGAAAGGCCAAAAGACTGACTTACACTGAGCTTTAGGAAATCTAAGGTCTTGAGCATATTTTTCCATTTGGAGTTTCCATTTTTCCTTCTATAACTTTCTGGTTCATTGGGGAATGCGTGGCATGGCAAGTTGTTCAAATGTCCCAGCATTTGAAGTAAGCAGACTGGTAAATGTCTAAACTGTCATGCATAACTACTATTCTTCATAAATAAAATATCTCAGAGTGTTTAAAAGGACTGTTGTTCAGGACTCCCAAGCTGTTCCCTCCCCTTGACTTGTAAGCACTTATGCCCTGAAGGATGAGTCCCTCAGCACTTAATTGTCTTCAGCACTTTTGCTAAAAATCATATGCTCAGGCTTGCCTAAGCAGGGAATAGACTGCATAGTAGTCCATCATGTGAATGAGACTGCTTCTGTGGTAGGGAATGCTGAGTGAAAATGGGATGAGCTATCTTGCTTTGAATGGGATGAATAGTCATCCCAGGGGTTAGTTTGGAGCAGCTTCTGTGCTGTAAACTCACACTCCACCATACTGCACCCTAACTGCCTCATGTACACAAGACCTCTGAGGACCACTGACAATAAGGAATGTAGTATACAGTTTTCAGCCACAGGTATATTGGACTGTAGATGGGTATGTTTGTCTTACAAACACAACCCCTTTAACTGAAGGGGTGGCTCATAAAGAGTTGCATCCACAGATGGCAGGCAGCCTGGGGGCAGTCAAAGGGACTCAGAAGAGACCATGGTGATGAGCATAGTATGAAAACCTAAATGAAGGAGAAAAGCAAAACCAAAAAGTGTAACGGATGAAAGAAGTCGCAGCTAAGATGTGTACAGAACAGTAATTGCCGAAATGTCTGTTTGAAGAAATCATTCCTCACATGAAAGATATCTAACAGTACAGGCTAACATAGCACTTGCAACGTTATCCCAAAGCACACAGAAGGAATTACTATTTTACTTTGTCTTACAATGTTCACAGACTTTTATGTAGCAAAAACTACTATCATCACCAAAAAATAGCTCCTAGATGGCATAATACATAGACTCTTTAGAATACTGTTGATGGTAGGAGTCTGTCATTCATGCCTACATAGTCGTGTATAGTGAAAGAACATACATTATCGTCTTTGCAGAGCTGAAATATTCAGTTGTTTACCATATGCAGTGTAATTTCTGACTAAACATAAGGAACTCAAAATTTGCAATGTACTCCATCATTAAGATAATTATATGCAATCTTGCTATAGTTGAGATATCTAAATAAAGTATAAACCACGGATTTAACTTCAGTGTGGGACCATGGATCATATATAGAATACTTAAGCCCCAAGCTTCAAGAGGATTAAACATTACTTAAGTCTAAGACCCTGTATCTAAAATTTAGTAAAAAGAATAATTTCTAACATCTACTGTACATTTGGAAGAAATATTTTTAACGTTGGTTAAATAACTACCTTCTATTTTTTATTAAATTCTGTGTTATCTTAAAAATACTTGTTAAGTTGCATTTCTGCACATCCCATGTAAATATTATTGTACCTATAATAATTAAAAATTTATATCTTTGTTTAAATTAAATGCATACACTTTTCTGATTTCTAAGCAGGGCACTTACATACCAAATAAATCCTAAATCCAAGCAGAGCCTTATAATCCCATGTTAGGAGACTGTATGGTACTTTGTTCTTAGCAATGAGACAAACACACACCCTTTTCTTCAGAGCACCTCTATCTGATTGCCAGGGTCACACAAAAACATGGACAACAATGAGGAAGGAAAGTAAACTCCAAATAAGGCCTAACAATCTCTATTTTCCAATTCACTCATTATTTCTTACATCTCAGATGACCCAGGACATTGATTTCAGGAGTCTTTCCCACTCCCAAGTATTTTTAAAAATACCTAACTAGATGAAAACATACTTCATAGTGTTAATTGCAGTTTAGCATTATTAATGTACCCATTCCCTGAGTCACATAATAAACTGGAGAGAGCGACAGAAAGAGACAGTTTTTCTTACATGTAATCTGCAAACATCACATTGTTGCTGTTCAGTAACTGGATAATATTTCTATAGCATGAATTCTAGATACTGACAATACCAAGCCTTACCCTACGTCTTCGTAAAAGTGTAATCCCTTTTAAAACCAGTATGTTTTTCCACATACAAAGATTGCATAACCACACACTGTGCCTTTACTTATTCCTTTTTGAGTGTTCAGCATCTGTGACCAGAATTTTGTCTTGAATTTAATCTCTGTTGTACGAGGAGCAGCTTCAAGCAACCCTAAGGACACGAGCTGGCACTCTGCAGAGCTCTCCATCGCAGCAAGGCTCTCCATAGCACAAAGGCAGCTCCCTTGCCATCACCCACCTGAGCTCCTGGGGTGTGTGTAAAGGAAGAACAGTGTCATGACTGGCTACAAATTACTGGCGTCTTAAATAACCCACATGGTATAGAACTGCCTTCAGGCTCTTTCTACTTATTCTGGGGATCAAAGGAGCACAGTATTGCTCAGGGCTATATTTTAAATGGTATTTAGATGCTATAAGATTCACGCGGGTACTTAGGCTGACAAATGTGCCTAAGCATCTGAAGTCCATTAGCCTCCTGTTTTTGATCTGTAAACCTATGCACTTTCATAAATTTACCTATAAGGCTATTTGCATGTGAGGGTGTAAGTGGATGTATGTATACATTATCACTCACATACCTACTGTTCTGAAGCTATGCTGTTTGCTGCTCAGCTACCACTGAAAACCCAAGCTGTTTCTGCCTTTTAAACAAGTAAAATGGCAAGCAACTACGAAAACTAAGCGATGCCCATTATGTTCAGCTGAGCAGTCAAAAAGTTAACAAGCTAAGAAACACTTGTCAATAACAAAATCTGAAATTTGTTTGTTTCAGCTGGCAGTTATAATAGACATTTCTGAATCTAATGCTGAAGGCAACCATCTCGCTGAAATGTGATGTCATGTATGACAGGAATGGTGTGACAGACTTCCAGAGGGGAATATTAACTTGCCAGTTTACCACTGGTGGCAAATTTAAGAGAGAGAAGGAAAAATATTAATATTGAATATTTATAAAGCATTTGCTTGCTTAACTGTTTCTTCTTTTAAGTGTCATTCCAGTACTAAAGAACAGTTTAAGAATGCTTTCAATGTGTCACCAAAAAAAAGGAAAAGTGCCAGATCTCATTGCTAAGTCCCTGAGCCACCTAGTCCCTTGTGAAAAGAGATTAAATGAAAGGAGTAGGAGACAAAGAACACTGTACGATTTCATCTGAACTTCAGATCCCGGCAGCTCTATTTTGCAATTTCAGATAAGTACACCCAGCACTTATTGAGTTATAAATTGCTTTTCCACATTGTTTAAACAACATGGGGAGCAGATCTACACTATTCCCCTATGTTCCAATCAAAGTCAACTTCAGTTCCTTCTTGCTCATTTTGTATTTATGTGCTGCATTTCTGCAAGCAATGCACAATGTATTCCTGGGTATTTGATTGTATTACATTTCATTTGTCATACACATTGCTAGGCCAGTCAGGAACAATTACACAAAATGGTGCTGTAACACTTGGTGGAAACAATGTGTCTTTGAACAGTTGCATTGCCGATAACATAAATTATATGCCATATACACAACACTTGGTATTTGTCAAGGCTTTGATACTTAGGTGCCTCTATTAGGATTAATATGTTTCAAGAAACCCAGAGCACTGCAGCAATTAATCAAGTTTCCATAATTAAGGTAACCTTGATTTAAGCAAATTATCCTTAAAGCTCTCAAGAATCAATGGTTTAGATAAAACTGCTCAGTCAGTAACTCTGTGGTCTGTAACTGGATTCTTAGAGTTGATTTATGGAATAATTTCCATATGTGAGTCCTCCCCTCAATACCTTTAAAATTCAAATCTACTTACCAGTCCATACAACTGTTCTGCAGAGGACAGCCCTGGGAGCCACCTTCCAGCCCATTAGGACTTCTCAGGGCTGAAGCTGCAGTCACAGTAACCTATGGCCACAGCACCATTGGCTATATAACACGATTCAGTAGAGTACCGCTTCCTCCTCCTTAAGCATTTATTGAAAAAACACCCATCCATATGACTGATCTTAAAGTCAGGAAAGTCAACAGCAAACTTATAATGGATTTCAATGGGAATAAAATTCGGTCATGCACAACCATCCTATGGGTTGAATTAGCAAAAGTGTTGTACATCTCTAGAGCCTCTTAGACATGCAGAAGAGCCAGAAATGTTTAAACTTCCCAGCCTTCCATGTGAAAAAATAGGGAAAAAATTTAGGTTAATTATGATGTGAAATGAGATGAACAAGAAAACCTACCATCATCACTTTCCAATGGAAAAAACAACTGGAAAAGGAGAACTAGAGAACTGTTTTCATCAGATTGTATTGCATTCAGTTGGTTAATCTCCAAAAATAAATAAAAAACAGGAACAGGAGAAACAAACACTAACTGCCTTGAAGAGATGTGGTAGAACAAGGGTCTAGGGAAGAAACAGTTCAAATACTTTTACAGAGAGCAGTTCAAAAAAAATTGCAGAAAAATTGAGTAAGTCCTGCATGGAAGACAAAGTGAAACTCTATTAGCTGTGACGAACCTGGAAGGTGTTTTGGAGCCTTTTACAAATCTGTTCTTAAAACCTTTGTTTCAGTGGTGGAACACAGAACACACAAGCAAAGAATAAAAGGTAAGCACTCTTCCTTCACAGGAAAAGTAGAATGTCAGTATGATCTGTGAAATAATTTCATTCAGGAATTTCCCTCTCCATGCTTATAAATGTGTGTTTACTTTCAAAGCTAAACATTGATGGCCAAATGGTCAGATAGCAGAGGCTGATCTGTTGTATTACAATGGCTGGCACCACTGCTCCATCTCACCTAAGAGGATTCACAATTGTTATCAAGCAAGTCATGAGTCCCAAATTCCTTACTATTCATACCCACTGAACTCCAAAGAGTAAGAAGAAAACAAAAGAGAATTTAATAGCAGAACTCGTGGAAAGCAGGATGAAGTGTGAAGTACTTCTTGTAACAAGAACAGTAGTATTGCAAAATTTCTCTTTCTTCCATAGACATATTTATCAAATGAAACTGGAAAGAATACAGTCTTAGGGAAATCTGAACCTAATCCAAAGTCCATTGAAATAAATACAACATCTCTTATTGACGTCCATAAGCATTGTTTTGGGTCCTGTGTATGAAAAGTGACTTCTCCTGTGAGGGAAATTAGCAGGCCATGTACACCAGCAGTATAGCTAATACTGCTCTCCCAAGGGGGGGAAAATAATAAAGAAGCTGCACAAACAGATTCTGACTCAACAATGCTCCTGCTTGTGCATGACAATCAAAGATAATTGCAAAGAAGATAGGTCACCTTCCATCAAGCCACACTGGGATTCATTCTTAAGCTCATGGTTAGATGAAGACTGACACAGCTGGATGAAACATTTCTGAGATAGATGCTATCTATACATAGACAGATGCTGAGATTAAAATATGTTTGAGAAACACTGAGAAGCTTAAGTAAAAAAAAGGTATTTTAAGTTTTCCAGAAGATGAGCTGCAACATGTTCAATTTCTTCTCCTGTGGTCCTAGATTTCTGCTGCATTTAAGTGCCAAAGTGTGTTTCTGCTCAAATCAAACTCAGTATTTGTCTGTCTAGATACATCTGTACAGGTTGTTCTGTCTGTTTGAACTGTTGGCCAGGCAACACCGCAGATTTATATGACCACGGTACCTCCCTCACGTATGTGAGGCTGGAAAGGAAAACAGATCAGAACCTCATAAAGAAACAGCATAGCCTAGTCTAAGTGGATCTCCCATCAGGTAATCTGACAGGGGTCTGATCTGAGGGCCACAGAAGTTGTGGATGATGCACATGCTCCTTAATACCTCCAAATGTGAGGTTTGAAATTGTCAGAATCATACTCAAAAAGCATGAAATATTCTATTGCACATAGCTGGCTTCAAGGAATTTGAAGACTCATATTTTGGAATCTCAAGCCTTTCTCACTCTTGTAGGCAGAAGGCAGCTGGTCCCTTTCTACCCGACTCCCTTTCTCCTCAGTCAGATTGTACAACATACCAAGAAGCCATTTTATGTATCATCTCAAGACTGAGACACTGAAGCCTGAGAACAGTTAATGAGATTTTGGTGACATCAAATATAAATGTGAAGCAAAACCCCCAAGATTTAATCAGAACATATTACTTAAACTTTATTTGGAATCTAACACCAGTTCCTAATTGTATCTCTTCATTTGTGTCTAAATGTAAAGTTCATGCCAAAAGAGCAAAAAGTAGATGCCTCTTGAATTCGAGTCTGTTAGAAATTACTCTACCACATTTTGTATCTAATGCTGCATAATGCATAAAAATAATGTATACATATTTTGTCAGTTAGATGTATCTTGAAGTACTTTCCTGGAACATCCAAATACAGTATAGCAAACTTAATCCTGAAATGGAGCATCCAAATACAGTATAATAAACTTAAGCCTGAAATTGGATTCACAAGGACAGACCTCACAAAGACGCCTTGGTTTGTCAGAGAATATGAAAAAAACCCACCAAGCGGTTACAAGCTTAGCTTCATGATCATAAAGTGTACCCACTCTTCTACATGTAGTTTATTAATGATTTACAAGAGGCGTAGTAAGCCACTGGCGTGTATCTTTTTACACAGCAAAAATCAGAGTAACAAAATAAGAAAATGACTAGGCAATGGAAAAGAAGAAAATATTTATTTTCAGCTGAGCTTTGCTGTAAGTGGACTATCAATAAAGCAACAAGATGCACAATAACCATCTCAGGTAAGAAGAAAGGGTCATTAGCAGAATAGTGAAACGGCAAAGTGAAAAAGAGATTGTGAGTTAAAGGTGAGAGGCCAAAGCAGAACAGAAGCAGTCAGGAACATACTCCACAAGGTAAAGCTCAGCTACAGCACTGAGATTTTAAGTTATGACTGATTTTATAACTGAACTGAAAAGTCTGTTGAAGGCAAGCTGAAATAGCAATGCTAAAATGAATGACTGCATTCTATAGAGAGGGAATCCTCTTCAGCATTCACAACCACACAGGACCATACTTGCCAGTTTAAAAGCAGGTACTATTTTCCCATGTGACAAAACTACTTTTTGAATTTTAAATTTCACTTCTTCTAAGAAGACATTATCCCATACTGGGATTTCACAAACAGTTGAGCACAATTCTGTTTAGAATTAGATATATTATTTTTAAAAGCAGAAGAGATGAATATATGAATAGTAACGTGTTATTGCTCTTCATGAGTGGTTCATATCTGACTTGATGGAAAGAAGATAATTTTTATATATTAATTATAAACCAATGATTTTCATGTGGAGGAAGACATGAAAAATTCAAGGATTTCAATCAAAGATGGACCTAACTTGGTTTCAAGATTAGAAGTAATTGGTAATTTACCGTATCACTAGACAAGCCATTCCAGAGGTTAGTAACTAATTGCTAAACACGTGAAGTTTATTTCTAATCTGAATTTCTAATGTTTGGGTTTTTTCCTGTTCTTTTCTGTTGCCTTTAAATGGTCATCTGCTATGAGGTACATTTCAACACTTCTTAAGCCTTGTTTGGAAAAAAAAAATAGATTACAGGCCTCTAATGAAAAGAACTTTATCTTTGGAACTTAGATCAGGTTAAGAACTCTTAATTACTTTCTGCATGCTTCCTAGGGTTTTTTTACACTAATTAAAGGCAAACTTTGACATATTTGTCTTACTTATTTCACACGCAGAGATAATATCAGGATCATACTAACTGCGTTATTCTTGCTCACATACGTAAGAATTTCATTCACTGTCTCAGTTATAGCACTGGAATAAAAGCACATGTTCAACTGCTATTGCCACTATTTTGCAAAACTTCACAGGGCCAAACTCTTCCAACAGTTTGTATACCAAGTTTATCCACATTTCAGGCCACAGGAAACAAAGAGCTCCAACACCACAGAGACCAGAATTCGTCAACAGCCAGAGAAGTAAGGGGCTACTTTGGAGCAGCTTATGGACACTGTTTACTTGAGCAAGCAGTGAACCTGGGAGTCAGGATATCAGTTTCTTCCTGGAGAGAGAGCAAGAATGTAATTTTGACTTAATTATGACCTACTGTAGTAATGGAGAATTTTCCAGTGGGAAGAAAATTTTAATCCCCTGTCTGTCACTTCTCCAGCATTAGAAAAAGCAGTGTGATACAGCCCAGATGTCCTGCAAAATATTTGCTGATAGACATGTGGCAGAAAAGCAGAACTGCAGAGATTTTAAGCCAGTCCGTCTACCCCTTTGTCATTCTGCAGCCTTGATATCTACAACCCATTAGACTTCTCATACCTAGAGGACTCAATATGAATCTGAAATTCTTCATTCATATCAATGCAGTGTTAACCTTGGCAATGTTAATCTAAAGTTATTGCTGTTACCTCCACTACTGCTAAACAGAATAATCAAAAAATGGACAGTCTTATACAAGAAGCTTCATCATTCTCTTAAGAAATAACCTTGGTTTTCAAGTGATGTTTTATTTTCAGATACAGCGCAGCATTAACACCTACTACTACAGTGTAGAGTTAACACCTACTACTTTAATTTTTATGCTAAAATGATCCCTGTAATCTGGTTTGCATGATGTGTCTGAGGGCTGTCCTTTTTCTAGAGGTATATAAACTTCAGGTTTCAGATGCTCTTTGACTTGTAAAAGAAAAAATTTTAAAAAAGCTATTTTGGAAGTTAACTATTTTGTTTTCACACCTTTGACTAAAAAAAGATAAAAAGAAATAAAAGACATCCTACCAAAATTTTGAGCATTTTCTGTCTACATTCTGTCTAGAAATAAAGCAAGAACACCTTTCTGCATGAGATCCTGGCATTTCTTTCTTCAGTTTCAGTGACTGCTAAGGAAAACTGAGGTGAGTAAAAATGAATAAACCATGGAAAATTATACTTAGAATCTTTCTGATTTCAGAGTAAGTTGTGTGTAACTTCTGGCCAAGCATTTCTGCTTCCCCCAATCTAACTCATTCTAGTTTTTATTCCTGTTTCTGGATAATGTCCTAAAACTGATTTTTAATTATTTTATTAACAAATAACTGTGAAAAAATCCTGAAAAATAATTTTGCAAAAAGAGATTATATATTTAAACATAAGCCTAAAAGCAGTAACAGTTTAACGCCTCCCAATTCCTACCCCTGACTAATAAGTGGTCAGCAAGTAAGTTCCCTTTTAATTTATAATTTGTAAAAATATACTCTTCCAAAATACTTCAAAAAATTCTCATTAGTTAACATTTCCAACATGCACTGAAATTAGATCTGTTAAAAGGTAAAAGGAAACATTAAAACTCTCAGGTTTTTGTGTGAAAGCTTTGATAAAAAGCTATGAACTGTATTAAAGTGAAAATCTATATTAATTAAAGGAAAATACAAGAGACAGGGCAAAGTTCCAGCACACCAACAGAAGTGACAAATTATAAAAGAATTTGTGTCACCACGTAAGTGTCTGCTTATGTGTATATAGGTTAATGACTAAGTACAAAAAGGATTTGTACTTTGAATAATAAAGTATCAGAGCAGAGAATTGAATCTCTTAGATAACCTTCTTCCCTTCAGAAAAGGCAACTATAATGACAACTTGTGCTAACTCAGAAATCACACAGTTCCATGAAAAGCCTCTACAGTAACTACATAATGTAAAACAAAATTATTAGATGTACTACTTGATTTTCTTCACAGGCTATAACATTGAACAGATGGTGGTCCATCACTAGTCTGACCCTGATAGTTTCATTGGCTTTAAGTAACTTACTGTGATATAAAGCCCAGTGAAGGTCAGCCAGTATGAACACAATTGTTGTTACGATAAGTTACGACAACTAAAATGTAAGCTCTGTAAGAGCTCTCATTTCACAAGACAGCCATGAGAATGAACAGTTGGAAAAAGGCAAATCAAACATTCCTCACACAGCTCTCTTGTTGCTAGGAAAATTCAAACTCTAACACAAGGTGTTAGAGCACTCTCAGATCCCTTTCCTTGGGGCCATGTTTGAGGGGCTCGGGCTAAGTGACAAAAAGCGACAAAGCCTAGAGCTTCAGCTGGAGTGTTGCTGCAAAGGGACTGCCAAAGAAGACGGACAAGTTCTCAAGGCAGAAATCTGTCTGCAGCCTACTTCTTCCAGCTCCGCTCCCAACTAAAGCTCTAGAGTACCTCTCTCCCAGAACTAATCATAAACCTAACCCTAATAACAGGCAAGGGCTTGAGTCTAAAACCAAAGACCTGCTCTACATTAAGAACTTTTCAGGGGACACTTCTTTCTGCAGCCTACCCCTCCCCTTGGTAGCCCCTTTGTAACCCAACCCAAGTGGACCTCCAAGCTTTTTCTCTCTCAAGCCCAGCCCTAATACCAACTGGGTTTAGTTTGAGTAAGAGGCATTTTCTAAAGCTCCAGATGGAGTGGGGCTGAAAAGGGGTTGCCAAAGCAAGCGGTAAGCTGCAATCACATCTCTTCTCTGAGAACTTCTTCATTTGGCTTGAGCATAGAAGCTTTTGCTAAGGCTGCTAATGGAAGGCACAGGCTGCCAAGAGTTCTCCATTAAGAAATTCCTCATTAAGGACAGGGATGAGGGGCTTGTACTAAGGCTTAACCTGGACCTGAAGATACCATTGGTCTCTAATTAGGGTTTGGTTTTGCTTAGTGTTTGATTTGAAAGAGACAGCCTAGAGCTCTAGTGGGAGTGGAGCTGTAAAAAGGCTTACTAGGGAAGGGGTGAGTTGCAAAAAGATTTGTCCCCTGAGAACTGGTTCATCTAGTAAAGACTGGCAACTAATTACTATGAACCTTCTTTACCTTCTAATTCTTCCTGCAGCACATCTTAAAGTTATCTGTGTGAGTTTATATTGAAAAGAACATTTGTTAAAGGATATGCAATTAGCTTACCTTGTAGTACTTCATCATCTTCTCATACTGTTAAATATTGTGATCACTCCTTCCATGTTTTCCTGCAAGCTTTCAATTCCATACACAGTTACATCAAGGGCTGTTTGGATTTCCTTTCTGGAAAAGGAATACATGACAACTGATGTTTCCTCATAACAATCTGTGAAAACAATTACTTTTTTTAGCCTAAATCTAGACCTCAGCAGTGTCCATTGTTTATCTTTTCAGTGCTTAATAACCTAGGAGGACATACTTAATACACATAGCAATACTGGTCAGAGGTAGAAACTCACAAAGACGTACGAAGAGGAAAGCTGCAGCAGGAAAGTGCACCAAGGAAACAAAGTTGTTGAGGAGGGAACTTTGGTTTGCCAGTAGTTTGTGCTCAGCAAATTTTTCTAGCTTTTTCTTACTAGTAAAAATATGGAGAAAGTTCTTCCTGGCCCTGATGTTGTTGTAATTTACAGCTTTCTGCTGCTATCTGCAGTGAAGGCCTGCTAATAGGTAAAGGCTACCAAACCGCAGGAAACATAGGTAACCAAATGTCCTCAAGCTGAAATATCTGCTTTTCACACAACTGTAGATATCCCCAAAACAACTGCAAAATTGGTACCTGACTTATATTTCCTGACATGAAAAACTAATGCCAAAAGAAGCACAGTTGTCTGTCTGTTTTCTGGAGAGGAAAGGAGTATGAGTCATATTGGGCAACAAGAAAGGTGCAGCCTACAAGCCTCCAGCCATGTGTACAGCAAGGAGACAAGACTGGTCCAGGAACAGTGTGGATAGTTCTGATTCTGTTGAGATACCTTGGAAAACCGAATTCAATGCCCGGAGCTGTGCCAGAAAGTCCCCACAGATGATCCAGTGTGTAATATACTGTTTGACTGGCTTATGAATCAGCAGACGATTGACAAGGAGAACTGCCAAATGGATAATTACATTGGGCTTTGTAATAGTAACTAAAAAGTTGGAAAAAATGAAGCCTGATAGAAGTCATTCATAACTTTTATCACTTGTCATGCAGCATCCATTAAGTGCAACGCCAGAATGTATATTATTTTGCTATAAAGATGCTATAAAGATCAGTATTAACTGCTGCAGTAGAACAACAATGGTAATTTGTCCTCCACTTAACCTTCTCCTAAACCCCCATCAAATTGATTCCAGCCTGATACAAAATATTACCTATACAATGGCTCCCAGAGCATCAGTACGGGAAATGCAGTCCTGCTTCGCCACACAGCTTGATGGGATTTACAGATACCAGAGCATGGGTACGACAAGATCTGAACATCCGAAAAACATGAGCTGTGAATGGTAACTTCTAACTGATTCCTTACGAAAATAGTACTGTACTAAAAGCGTAAGTTTGTTCAAGATTGTCCTGCCTGCAACAGTGTTAACTTAGGAACTGTCACGGATGAGTGGTTAGGCCACTTAAAAAATCACTGTCAAAGACATTTGCAAATAGTGATTTTAATAGAAATCTATAAAAGTGTGATTTAACGAAGTTTGATGGCAAGGTTCACTCTATTACTTATTAAATGAATGGAATATATATAGATAAAGAGAAAGAAAGAGGAAATCGAGCCTGAAGAAAATACAAGGAGGAAAAGGGGAGCCCTCCCGTTGAGTCATGAGGTTCAGAATGGACCCCCTTGCTTTCTAAACTCCTTATCAGGGAGGAGCCTAGGTGTGGCTGGATCCAATCCTAGTCTTACATTTTGTCAACGGTTTATGTCTAAGGATTATGTATGTTCAGCAGAAGTTTAAAGTTTGTTTGCAGCAAGGAGAGAACCACAAAAATTTAGCAATAACTGATCATTAATTAATCTAGCATCTACAAAGTGATTAAATGCGATTTACTATAATATTTGAATTGATTCACACACACACACAACAGGCCTAAATACTCATTATATGCGCACTTAAAGGTACCTATTGAAATATGCGCAGTTAAAAGCACCAATAAAAATTCCCCTCCCGGTTTAGTGAAATAGTCACTTTAAATGACTGCCTCAATGGGTCAAAGTCGAGCCTTGAGGAGCAAGGAGCGCCAGAGATCAGCTCATGCAAACTTAAGAGTCTGCAGCTCTGAGAGGTGTCCCACTCAGAGGGAGATTCTGATGCAGCCTGCTGCAGTCCAGGAGAGCTCAAAAGGGTCTCACTTGGTACCGCTATTTACAGAGTCACAAGATGATTTACTTTAGGCATCAGTAAATTTCCATTCTACTTTCACAACCTATGTTGAAAATTACTAAAGTTCTCAAAAATTCCAGTGATGCTGGTACAGATCCACCTGAGTGACAGCCTAGATAAGACAGACCCCAAAGCTGCCAAGTGGCAACTAGTACAGATAAAAAAATATGTTCCAAGGTTGTCAGGGCTGCCTCCCTGGTACAGACAGTGCTGCTCCCACCTCAGCCATGTAAGACTTTTGATACGGTCAAGGGACGCTTAACCGCCAAACTCATTACACAAAGGCCAAGTTTTGACAAGAGTTACTGAGATTGTAAAGCAGCGTCATTTCCCATGCTCTGCCAGGTGCACAAGAAGAACAGGGAGGGGAGGAACGCACCACCACAGGAACTGAAGATTTAGCAGAGCCTTGGACTAGCAGACGATGCCTCCACTTGAAAAATAATGATGGATGCACTAGTACAACAAACAATTTGTTCCCAGATCCAGGGTCTATTCAAGAACCACAGTCCCTATTATTGAACTGAAATTATTAATTTTTTTAAATCAGCCTACGCATAAGGCCTTCTAACATCTCTCAAGTGGCAAAGTCTACTTATAAAAAAATCTCCAGCACGTGTTAGTAAATCAAATCCAATTGTTCTACTTTTTCCTATTATTCATGTCAACATTATAATTCCCCCATCCCACCTTACATTTGCTTTAGAAATATAGGAAAGACCTTAATTCAGCTCCAGTCCATGGTAAAGACATGAATGTCACATTCTAGAGAAGGACTTTTGATCAGTTTAACTTTCTATTACAGTTAGACATTTTTGAGCAGAGACATGACTTTTGAAGACTGCTTTTCATTAAATTTTACCAGTTAGAAAAATGTTTTTACAGGGGAAATAAAAGTAGAATAAAACCAAAACTATGACATGGAGAATTGGTAGTGTGAGTGCAAGAAAAGAAAACAAATGCTTAGTAATACTTACAAGAAAGTAACTGTTTCTGCTTATAGAGGAACAAAAATGTGTACCACTAACTGCCTGAATTGCACTAGTTAATCTATTTCCACGTCTGTGTGCATTTGTATTTCATGGCCTGCTAAAAAATACACTAATTAAAGCTGTTGACCTAGAATGAAGTAAACTGAGCAATAAATAGGCCCTATCTAAATCAGAAATTAAAATGAAGAGTTGCTATACTGGGTTTCTCAATTCAGTGAGCATGGTAAAAACCATAATATGACAAAAAATACTTTGTAAAGCATCAGTGTAGTCAGATTCTCACATGTGAACTGTCTCCCGAAGAACAAAAGAACAACGAAAATACTAGATCTGATCCTGCAGAAGTTTTCTCTGAAGCTGTTATACTGAAACCAGCAAGATCATTCATGAAAATAAAGATTTCATTTTAAATCTTGGTCTTCGGTAAGAAGATCTAACTGTGCCTTCACATTTTTCATCGTCTACCTTGTAGACGGTAGATTACAGGGAAACAGCTTACAGGGAAACAAATGATGATGCTATGACTATGTCAAAAAATGATCAATTGAATGAAGTAAAAAATTACTTTACTGCTGAATGCATGTACAGGGAAAAGACAGTGGGAACAGAAGGTCAGTGGTTCACTCTGTGGAGCACTGCACAGCCTAGTTTAGATAATTAGAATTAAAATAAGCAGTGTTTTATAGGAAAGAATGAAATCTAATTTGTAGCCAGGACAGAAGAAATTGAGTTATGAGTACATACTACTGGGGAGGCTGATCACTTAAAGGAAGACATGATCAGTCAGTAGGATTTGGGCAAACATTCACAGAGTTGTAGTCCTCAAACAGACGATGTCAACGGTAGGAGGAAAACAAGCCTCAGCGTATGATATGTAACAGTACAAAACATCTTCCTTCACTGGGATGCATGGGAGAGTTGACAAGAATGGGAAGAAGTGGTAGGTGTTCACTGCCTTGAATCAGTTGCAATGCCTGGAAGGAGCTGAAGAAGAAATTCTGTGAGGCACTATACCCGCTGGATCAGGCAGGAGGTGTAAGGGATTAATGGGCAAATTATTTTTGTGGCAGGGAAATACAAAGCAAGGATTGCAGGAGCAGTAAGATTGATACTTTCTTGTTAAGTTATTCTCTTTGATAACTGAAGACAAAATATTCTTGTAAGGAAAAGAGTATATTTACTTCTTTATATATATAAAATTGCTTCTTATATGTAAAGTTTACTTCTTTATATACACTCCTTTCACCAGTCCTTGTGCATAAAAGTATGAAGAACACCATTTTCTTCTTAATATACTAGAAGGGAAGTTTTATGAAATTTAGATGGATTGAAAAAACTAGTACATTTTCTACAGCCTCAGTGTTTGTAAGATAGGCCTTGTCCTTCTTCAGAAAGGTATTGTAGTGATTCCTTCTTCTTTGTTTTAATGTCTACAATGTTACTTCTGGAAAGTTAATACTGGAGCAAGACCAGAAGATTCACTGCTCTGATCCTTTTCATAAAACAGGGGAGGTTTGTCATTAACAATCTGTAGTTGTACAACGCAGTAGTCAACAAAAAAAAGAGTTAAAGTCTTTCAGCTAATAGTCTTCCTTTATTTTATGCTACTAAATAAAAACAAAAAACCCAAACACACAAACAAAAAACCCCACAGGATTTCTCTAAGTCAGATTCTGTGAAATAGCAAAACCAGATATCACCTGTTCTAGCTGATCTCTAAAGATCTGACAACTGGTTTCAGTATCAGTTGTCTCTTTGACCTAGATTGGAGCTGTATGTTTTGAAATCTTTTGCCTTGTCTTGAACCATGGCAGCCTATCGAAAAAGAAATAGAGAGCTGTAGTGGGATAAATAGGCTTAAATACTCAGAGCGTGTCATCTATTTCTGAGTACACTTGAATTACTTTGGTGAATATAAACGCAACTACCCAGTTCTGAGAGTAAGTGGAATGGTGTTTGCCCATCTTCATATTCATTTTTTCTTCCTTTTGTTTTAAAGGAATTTTCTGTATTTCAGTTCATGTCCATCACCTCTTGTCCTTAAGAACTGGAGGACCTCATGTTTCAAAAGCATTTTATTATTTCAATCCTAAATATATTTCTAGCCAGTTTTATACAAATTTTCTGTGTGCAAACACAGTCTCAGATTAAACAGCTCTTCTCCCATCCTGGTATTTCTCTTGACATATTTACAAAGTGAATCACATCCCTCCTTCCATCTGCATTTTGCTCAATCAAACAAGTCAAGCTTGTTTACTCTCTTGCATGATATTCTTTCCTTTCTCTGATCATTCTGCTGTTCTGTGCCTGCTCTAGTGTATATTAATTGTTCTTTTACATGGACAACCAAAATTACACATAATTCCAAATGAATTCGCAGCGCAGGATAGTACTAACTTTTCACCTCTTCTAAAAGGCTCTTGACTTGTGTATTTACAAGTGCAAAATATTAGTAATACCCATATTCTCCATCCCAAATGCTATAGTGACTTTCAATCAGATGAGATGGTCAGCAAGTGGTCTCTTGTGCAAAAGAAAACATGGAGAGCAGGCTCATTAATCCTGCTTTTCTAAGAATGTGCAATTGTATTCCATTCTACATTTATCTTTGCATCTTGTTTTCTTTACCAATTGTTCCAAAATCAAACAAAATACTGGGATGAGACTAACAGATCTATGGTTTGTCTAGATTACCTTTTTCCCCCGTATTTTCTTAATCACACCTGGCCCGTTGCAGATTCCAACATGGAACAGTTTGAAGAGGACTTGGACTTATACTTCTGTCCAGCATGCCTGTTTCTTCTCAGTGAATGATTTTGACACTGAAAAATAAAGGACTTCCTTTACAATTTTGTTTAATAATATATTCAGAGTTCTAGAACCATCTGTGTAAATCCCTATAAAAAGTAAACATAAGGCAGCTTGTCCTTATTCCTACAATTCTTTGGACAACCATATAAAACCATCAGACCGTTGAACAACACTGAAAATTTCCAAAGGAGAAGAACCTCCTATGTGCTACCAGTCCCTCTTGCCCACAGCACTTGCATGTCACCTCACTCTCCCCAGCATGTGAATTCCAGCAGAATACTGCTGAATGCCATGATTCATTCCCTGCTGTGGATGGCTGCTGTGAAACAGCATTTTGAATCATGGTTAATCACTACCTGCTTGACCATCACAACTGTGTTATATAGCTACCAGATGGCAGCTGCAGAAAGTACACCCAAGTCTTTCTTTCTGCCTACTTATTAATGTCATATTCTCCAGAAAAACAAAATGTATTTGAATCCTGTCATTTGTTTGCATGTTACTTTTATTTTACTTCTAACACGAGGTTAACACACAACAGACAGACTTACAGCTGTGCACTTTATTTCCTTATTAAGATACTAAGCATTTTCTTGAGTTTAAGTAGTTGTGCACTTCTTTGTGGAGAGTATAGAATATAGTACATTATAAAAATACATAAGGAGGAAAACACTATTAGTCAAATGCAACATATTTTTAATTGAAATATGTTTTTTTACACACCATGTTTGAGAACTTCCCTTATCTGTACATCAGCTAAGGTGTTAAATGACACTAAAATACATAAATTGTGAGCCTTTTCAATGTCTAAAACAAATCTTGAAAATAAGACACTAAAGTTTCTTCCAAAAAAGAAGTCAGTGATGCTCTCAGAAAAGTACAATACTGGAATTATTACTGAATATGCAACTAGCATCAAAGATTCATCCCTTCTCAAATTGCCTTTAGCATCCACAAGAGCTTTTGAAAATTATGGAGCTGTGATGTTTAATTAGGTCTTTTCTTATCCATGGTCAGGTGGGATGCTGTGGCCTTCTCGCAGCAAAACAAAATACACCAGAATTATGTCATCTTACTTACAGGCTACTACGTTGTTTTCTACTTGAGGAAATACTTGAAAACAATTGAAATCTAAGCATAAGTAGAATTTTAGGTGCCCTTATTTAAAGCAATATTACAGAGCACCTTTGACTTCCTCTGAAAAAATGTAATGACTGTTTATCTTCTTCTGGAGAAAGTCAAGATAAATATTTGCCACAGTTTTCAAAATCATCCTAATGGCAACGAAGTACTTAGAAGAGTTTTTCTGAATAATGCATATATATATACAGGTACGCTTAGGAACTTTAATTGATGAAATGTAGAACTAGATGATTATTAATCCTGCATTTTTTATGATCTCCCTTGCTCACTGACCGCTGATGCTCCTTAGATCGGGCTACTTATTTTACAATTTCTGAGATCTTTCAAACAGCCATGACATAACTATTAATTTTTAATTCTATCTCCATCAGACAGAGAACTTTCAGGAACAGAGTTAGCTTTGTCAAGCTATACAAATGATATCAAAGGGGCTGTAAAGAAATATCTATTTAATGCAATCAGTACTTTAACGCAGAACAAGGAATTAACCATACTAGTGACAAAGACTAGGGACAAAAATTCAGGGTTTCCTTTAGTACAATACCAAAAACAAGGACATATTCAATGGTATAAGCAGTAATGAATCCAGGAAAGGCTTTTTTTTATTTATTTATTCAAGGTGTATGTGACCTCTGTAAGTAACTAGCATGAAATCATGGCTCTGCAAGTATTTCATTCATGGGAATATCTGATGGATAAACATTCTGAAAATGAACTGAACTGAACATAGATAGAAGAGTCAGAGATTAAAAGCTTGAAGGATTTGTTTTCTCCTTGTCAGTACCAGGAGTATCATAGAATGGTTTAATAA
Source organism: Nipponia nippon (assembly GCF_047370975.1). Taxonomy (NCBI): domain Eukaryota; kingdom Metazoa; phylum Chordata; class Aves; order Pelecaniformes; family Threskiornithidae; genus Nipponia; species Nipponia nippon. Next base: position 15,699,764 of record NW_028262358.1, on the reverse strand, counting down.
TGATTTGACATTAACAGTAGTAATAATTTTAGTTAAAGAGAATAGCTAAAATGTAATTGCTATGTATATTTTATATATATATATATATATGAAAATAGATTTTAAGACATGAAACAAACTTCCACCTAGGATAAGAATGATTGCTTGCCCATGAATACTTCAGCGCAAAAAAGTCTATTTTATCACTCAAAAATCTCTATCATTGACCCTGGCACAAGAAGTGTGCTAAAGGAATGTGTTGATTCCACAGCTATTGGGATGCATCATCAGTACAGAAAAAGGACAATGCTGGCAACAGAAATAGCAGAAGTAGGATGAAATTTCACTGTAAAAAATTTCATGTTGGTCAAACACTGGTAACAAATTTCTTCTAAACATTTTTATTAATAACTTTGAAATAACAGACAAATGTACCGACCTTTTCTGGACAAATACTGATCTAATCCAATACCTAAAATGTTTATGTTAGTCAATCTTAAGTTCTCATTTTATGTCCGATATTTCTTAAAACCAACATGACGAGAAACAGGAATGCTGACCCATTAAAAAAGAATAGTTACTATTTATTTTGATTTTTCACACCTCTTACTTTCAATCAGCAAATACAGTAGTAATAAAACATCTTCATCCCAGCACAATCAGCCTTCTTTTGTATCACAACATCAGCTGCATATTTCAGAATGGGAGAGAAATATAACTAGATCCTTGAGCCTTCAAAAAATTATGTATGTGTTTTATCTCCTAACATTGTGAATAGAATTGGTGAGGAATTTTTCTCATTGATTTTTTAAAGAATCCTCTGACCCTCTTTCAAATTCCACTTGTTTAAACTAAAACATTTGATTACACATTTACCCTTGAGATTACCTTAGCTCACTTCAGTTTCTGACTAGAAAATTTTGGGCACTTGGTAAAAACAAAATCCTTCACAATTTAAATTTAACTGAGCTGGACCAGAGTTGTATTTTTTTTTTCACCATTTTGTGTTTCTCTCTGTCCTCAGAAGGAGCTGTTCATTATGGGCTGAAATGAAAGGCAAAACTCTTATTTGAGTTCCATGCTGCCCAGACAAGCCCCATTAAAAACCCCTGGAAAAGACAGAACAAAATAAGGGTTTGCCCCTTCTGCAGACTTGGGGAATGCTGTTTATTCTGACATTGTGAAAAACAGTGATTTTATTGCAGCTCTCCATAGTTTATTCAGAGGTTTGCAGTAACAGAAATAGTTCCCATCTTTCCAGCAAGTTGTCTGAATCTGAATTTGAAACACTCGTAAGTGGAAACACCTAGCACAGTTAAAATCTGCTATTCCTTGAATATAATGCTTTTACAACACCCTTCCACATAGTAAATGTTAATTGGCTTATCACATGAAAAACAATTTCCCCAAATTAAGAGCAGTTTAAGAGTTAACTATTACAGCTTTGTGAATTCTCATGGAACTACAAGGACTATGTAGTTTTTTAAAAATTACAAGTTCCATCATTTCACACAAAAATAACTTTCCTCAATACTCTTTTTAGAGCTGCAGTGAGGGATAGGCTATATCGATTTGATTAGAGGAATATTTTCCTTCCCTTGAGATTGCCTTCCTACACATCTCTTGCAGAATGATTCATAGGGCTCAGTCATTTAGACTTGCAAATGTGGTATGGGACCTCTTGTCAGTTGACAAATGGTTGTAGTCACATTTAAACAAAGAAAGAAAAGACAGAAATTATACCATGGAAGAGATTAAACTTCACTCATTCTAGCCATCACAATTCCAGTGCTCCACACTCATCCATTGTTGTGATTACTCTAATTAAGGAACTTCACTGGCTTACTGGGTCTCTTAGTTAATACACATTGTCTGAAGTGTATCTTGCCTATCCATGGTAGCAGAAACTGAGACAGAAGCCATTTTGGTTCATGAAATGCACTAAAGTAGTTGTCTGCATTGCTTATGCTTGAAATTTTGTTGTACAACATATTTAGTGTGCTTGAGTAGTCGACTTGGAACAGCAATGTGGAAATGTCATTCACCTGTCATGTAAGCTGAACTTAATTATACAATAATTGCACATCCAATACACTGAAAGTGAAAGGAAGCAGCATTTCCTTGTACTTACCATGAAACAAACATGTATTATTCATTCACTTAGTTACTATACTGAAGCACTATTACAGGCATTACCATTTTGCTTTAAGGTACAATAAGTAATTTATTAAGTAGTGATGCAGATGTTTATAAAAATGCTAAACTGAAGTTCTGAAATGAACTATTGCAAAGGGTACATGAGACTGACAGTCTAGTTCATGGTCAGATAAAATAGGCAGTTATTAAGGTTGGGTAGGACTGCTCAAAGGAAATTTTTGCACTTTTCCACAACCCAAGGTAGAGATACTCATGAGGTGTCTGTCATGAAAAACAAACAAACAAATAAACAAAAAGTCTCCTAAAAGTTTCAAGAAAGAAATGGTCAAGGTTTCACAATACTTTGGTTCTGTATGTCAGCAGTTGCTGATTTGCTGGGGGTGAGCACTATCTCATGTCTCCTCTTGCCATTTCCTCATCACGGTTTACTCCAGAGCTTTCAGACTGGTTGGTATTGGTATCACTTCTGTAGTGCTTAACAGTGATGCTACTGCCTCTGTATAGTTGCTTCATCTATATCCCCCAGCAGTTCCTGTGTAGCATATGGTACTGTGCTGACTACCTCTCCACAGCTGAACCTTATCCTTACACCATTTAATAGACTGTTCTGCAGTAGGAGGGAATTCATGGAAATCACAACAGAGGTGACGGCTAACAGAAACAGGAAGGAAAAATATGCCATTGAAGAGAAAAGATATACACAACTGCCTAGAAAATTTAAGGGATTTGAAATATTGTTTTATACTCGTACCATAAAAATCCACGGCTAGTTCAGAATGCACTTATCTACCTCAAAAATAAGTCTTACATCATTCAGGAAAGAAACGTTTAAGATCGACATATTAGTGAAAACCAACATCACGAATAGTATTAAACAACTCCCAAAACATTTGCTGATGTACCTACTTTCAGCTTACAAGATTTTATTCTGCCTGGTTGACTGAAACAGAAATGAGCAGCTGTACTCTAAGTGACATGAGATATTCAGTTGTTTTTAAATTAGACACAACAGGCCCTGCATAAATACATATATATCCTTTTTTTAAAGGATCCCACAGCCCTTGAATGGGCCACAGGATGAAGGTCAAGCCAGTGTGGAAAGAAACTGCTCTTTGCAGAGAACTGTTCAGAGAGTAAAGTGAGAAAATAAGAGCTTTGATTAAACATGGACCTGCAGCTAAACGATGAGTTAAATCCAACCATTGTGGAAACCTGAAACCTGTGTGTGATGTGCAGGGCATTATGGAGGGTGGACAGCTGCCATCGAGGTTAGCGTTGGCAGTGTACCGGGAAATGTAAGTGACCCCCAAAGATTAAATATTCTGTTTTCAGCTATATCACCCCCCAGTGGGGATTTTTCTCTTCCTTCTTATTCAAGAAACTACCTAGCCATATAAGAAAAAGGGGCCTTGCCTGTTGGCTGGCTCCTCTACTTTAAATCTTAGCTATATTATTGGTGTCAAAAGATCTCTTTTAGTCCAGTTTGAGAGAAGTTTTCTGTCAAACTGTAATAAGATTGTCAGACTAAAGTAATGGTAAACAGAAAATCACAGATTTGACATACAGAAAAAAAAAAATAGGGAAAGCCTCTTAATTCTTCATCAGCTCACTGGAAAATCATTTCCTTATATATTGAGGGGGGAACATGAGCAGCTTTATTAGTTTGTATGCCAGAGCAAAATGCCTGAGCAAACTGTGACAGTGGACATTGCTATACAATTTAATCACTTAGTATTGCAAATAATTAAATGTTCTTCCACACCTTATTTGCTTCTCTTTTCAGACACATATATAGCAATACACTTCACCATATAAAATAGATTTTTCTACATATAAGAGAATATGAGTAAATATAAATTGTGTCTGACTTCAAATGGCTGAAGAGGATATTCACAGAATCATCGTTATTCAGTTAATACACATGCCTGAAATAGAGCTTTGTCTTCCATATAGTCAGTGACACCTATATGCCACTTGAGTGCTTCGACTCATCCTCTGGAAGCTCCACTGAATGATAACTCCATAAGTCACTAACTCAAGCACCCACTTTTATTGGCATGTACTGAAAGAGTAAGGTTCTTTTCCATGATACTCATCAAAGAACACTGGGGTTTTGTGTATTGCTAGTTTTCCACCCTAAACCCTGCAGGCTTTTATAAAGACAGAAAATTTTGCAGAAACTTCTAACCGGACTTCACGATGTAAGAATCTGTAGTATCCCTTTGGAAAGATAATAAAGTTTCGGGCTCAGAAAACCAACTGCATCATAAAGTTACAGTGCTCAATCACAGTAACTGGAAGATTCACCCAACTATTCACATTCAGCGAAACAATCTATAAATAGCAATATCCCCTTTCAGTTAGATATGGCTTTATTAGCCAATATCCTTCAATAAAAATGTCTGAATATATTACAGGTGGGTAGACTTCGGGAATTCACTGGACTAGGCCTGGGCTAGAAGTAATGCATAAGAAACTCTCAGAATTCACATGGTATTTCTAAGACCATGAAAATTATTTTCCAGAGTCCCATGTATATGAGGTGAATTTTTTATGTCACCCTATTTGGATCATTCAGATTTATTTTAATGTCTAAAGGAAATAACTCATTCAGCACAATAACAAGGATTTATTACAGCCTTTGTGGGACCATACTAAGTGGAGCAAGCAATTGAGTATGGTCTTTCTTTCTAATGGCATGATACATATGCAAGGTTTCCCAGTACTCTGCATCGACTAATGAGTGAAGCATCAATTCAAGCATACCAAACAGCTTCATGCATTCAACAGCAGCTCACTCAGGGTCATCAGTTTTAGAATTTCTTCTATTCAGAAGGACTAAATACAATATATTTGTATATATAACTAGATATGTATATAGCCAAATATAGTTTCAGATGAGAGCAAGTACCAGAGTGCTGGGCAAGAGAAATCCCTTTAGATTTTTCAAAAGCAATGAAGAATATTTAATAACAACTTCTACAGGCACTAAAAATTAAGAAAATGCAATGCCAGTTTAGCATCTTATTATTTATTCAGCACAATTTGCATGTCTCTGTGTCCAGTCCCTTTGCATCAGCCAGGGTGTAGGACAGAGGACAGAAACTCACTTACATTTCTTTAAAACTGCAAGAATTCCAGAAATGCAAATGTGATCATGTTTTCTTACAGCTGTTAAATTGTCATAGCTGATGTATTCTCTAATGATATGAGTACAGTGAACTACAGTTACTGCCACTCCCTAGTGCTCACTGCTTTCTCAACATTCAAGGACAGACTTACAACCAAGGAAAGCATCAGACAGTGGGAATGTGAGCTGGGAATAGCGTTATATTCAGAATGTTGCCCGCTCTTGCAATTTTATCACACATTTTTAATAATTTGTATTTTTCCCAGCAGTGCAAATGCTTGTAGTATCATATAAGTATACATTCATGCAACTACTTGAGATTTGCAGTTTTCATTAAAAAAAATAAGCCTGGTTGTAACCTCAGATCAGCAGAACTAGTAACAGAGAAGGGCTAATGAGAGAAACTAAGAGGATATTTAAAATTACTGCTGCATTTGGCCTGTCTCACAGTTCCACAGAGGGATGCTAACCCATGGATTATTGATTTTTGTGAACAGCACATTACAGTACTACAAACCCCACCTTGGACAGAGAAACACTGAGAAGAGATATGACAGACGTGAGAAAAGAAAGACTACCATAGACATGAAACCCCCTTATACAGGTTACTATTGTCACTCTAGGCCAGGGGACTACAGTTGTTAACATTCTGCATCAAGTAATGAGTGTTTTTAAGTCATCACTTTAAATCAGATTTTGAAAAGATGGAGTAGGAATGACTTAACAATGTGATTCAGATATCATTAGCGCGTATCTAGCAAAATTCAGTTTCTTTCTGACACTACTTCAGTAGCAGGTAAGTATCACCAGATTGTTAAAGAAATGGAGCATAAGATTTCTCTCACATGATAATGCAATATACAGAACACTTACCCAAGACACTGATATTACCTGTTCCTAGGGGTATGGGTCATAACACACTATGTAAAAATGTATGGTTAATTAGTATTGATATTTTCCTGATAACACCTACTTCCTTTCATTTGCAGGTCTCCATGTGTTTTATACGTACAGTGTTTCCACTTAACCAGAAGCAAAGACTGAGGCAGATAGAGAAGTGACATAGGAAGACAGCTCAATATGCCAGTGGGATACAGAACTCAGATCTTCAGGTCCTAGTGTATTGCTGAAGCCCTTAAACAACTGCTCTTTTTCAGACTGCTAGTTAATTGCCTTCTCATGAATGGTGTAAATGCCTCTTCAAGCAAATTCCATTAGCATTTTCTTAGAACAATGCCCTATGATCAGGAAAATTACTCATTCGACTACATACATGATGTCAAAATCCAGGGCATTTATCACCTGTATTAGCAAAACTTGCTATGATGTTATCTTCCGCTCTAAGTACTAGGACTACAGCAAATCCTGCAAGCTGGTACGTGTCCTTTTCCTTAAAGGCAAGTATTCAAAACACAATGAAAATGACAGAGTTATTTACTATATTATTTTCACAGTGATGGAAAATGCACAAAAGCCCCATAAAAGCAAGAGCCATTTTTAAAATTCATTATAATTCTTTTTTTTCTCCTTTAAAATTCAGTATTTTGCTCACTTCAGAAGAGGCTGCATATATACTAGCTACGGTGCCTTCTTTAAATTGGGCTTATAATTTAGAACATAAACTGAGACTACATGCAAACTGTTAAAAGACTCTCCCATCCAGTATATTTAGAAGACCAGTGTATTTCTATGCCAAAGACAAACTTTCAAGAGACTAGTTTTACTCAATATTTGCTGGCTGAGTTGCAAAAGACTCCTGTTTCTCAAACCTCCACCTTCAGCTGAGCAAGTTAAAACACTTTGACCTTAATCCTCCTTACTCAATTAATAACCCTGCCTCACAGATGTATCTTCTCGCTGTTGATTCTTCACATTTGAAAGACCAGATAGAAAAAAAGTCTCTCAAGAAACTTCTTGTTTTCTCTTGTGGTATCTTAAGCATGTCTTTGTTTCTTTAGTTTACAATATTTTATCATCACTACAGCAAAAATCCCACAGAAAGCCATAGCAACAGGCTGATTTTATGTGGAGAGTGATCAGTCATCCACGGCTGGAAGGAACAGTGAATCCCAATTTCATTTCAAAACCTAATGAAGTTTCCCTCTCAAATCCTCTTGATGTATCTACTAATATTAGGCTTGGATTGAAATATAAGATTTCTTCCTCAAGACCTGTCATGATCATCTGAATCAGGGTTGTTCAGAATAGAGGAAAGGAGGCCAAAAAAGGGGAACATGGTAACATTTTCAATGACACAAAAATTGATTAGAGAAAAGACACAGGATACAGGAAGGGGGTTTTGATTAAAAAACACATCAGTTTTCAATGATAGTGATAATGAACTGCTGTCACAGATTGTCTGGGGAAGTCCCAGTGTCACTCTCTTTGGCAGTTTCTAAGAAAAGCATAGCCATTCATAGCATTAAGAATGGAAAATCTGTCAGGAATGACATAGGGAAAATATTCCCATACTGGACTAGGTGACCTCATGAAGTTCCTTGCAGTCCTATGCCTCTATGATTCTAACAACTTTTACTTATATAGCACATATTACACTATCAATCTAGTCACGTATTTCTCACAAAATACTTATGGAAAGACATATCCATAGACAAGTACAGATTTGAAATAAAGAATAAAGATCAACTTGGCCTTATACTGGTATTTGAAAGAAAAACTCTATGAAGTTTAATCCACTTCACAAAAAGTATTGGAGCATTTAGGGTGCTGCTCTTTAATAAACTAAAGTCAGCTGTGGAGATTAAATGGCTGTGGTAGGAGCACAGATTTATTTTCCTTTGCAGCATTCATTATTTATTTCCATTAAGTTTACTCTACTTTCACAGCACTAAGGGACTTCTGCTTTCTGTGTTGTGTTGTCTTGTTACTATTGGGACATCTTATCCATTGACTTCATTGACTATTTTATCAAGCATCAGATAGAGTCATTGTATATTCTCCACTCAGTTTTACAGTCAAGTATCCCAGGACCTTCGTCAAGCCCCCGTGTCATTACAGCTGCTGAAGACCTACTTCAGCTTCCACACTGCATGAAATAGAAGGAAGCTGGAATGAGAGTGGGTATTAGTCACAAAGCTTTGCTGAAGTCTTTTTCCATTTTCTCTTTTGACTGTTCTTTGGCTTGTTTCTGATGTCAGAACTGAGTAAAGAGATAATACAGTGCTACTCTGACAGCCCTATGCTAGCTGGAAATGCAAGCATGTTCTCTGGAGGTCATTTCTATCCCTTACTGTAGGCATAGCTACAGCTGTATGTTCAAGGTGATTTAAAGAGAATTATTTTAGTGAAATGCTTACTGCTGGTGCCTTTGCTAACTGTTCAGATTTTATGGGTTGAGAAAGTATTGCATCATTTAGCAAATACAGCAACGAAAGTGAAAAGCAGCTGGTTATGGTAAGGAAACAAACCAACACAAAAAGCAATAATAATTTAGCTTGTGATTGGAAAAAAATAAGTAATTGAAGACAATGATTGTGAATAAGCCTGTCATTTCAAGCAGAATATTCAATTGTCTGCTAAAGCTAATTATTAGCACATTTCAGCACATACCTTTCCCACTTTTATGGCCATATGGTGCCCTTACATGCACTCTGAGAACATATGAGAGGTCTAATGTAAATTACCTCAAGCGCTTATATGCTGCTTTGTATATTCAGAAATCTTGGCTGGATATACTCTGGTCTTTTCAACACTATGACTAGAGAGAGCATCGGGAGCCACCCAGAACCTCTCTCCTAGCAAATTATAGTTAGTCCTTGCACTGACAGAAGGCACAGGTGCAGAAGCTTCTTTCCGCAACTCTGCTGCTGTGAGCCAGACTCTAGCAGTAGCTTAACATCAGATATTTCTCCTTACCAGGAGTCTGAGTTTTGATTCTGAACACTCTATTCATGAGTCCATCTAGTGGATAGTAGGAGATAGTATATTTCTACATACACATATAGTACACATATGTGTATCTCTAAACTCTTTTTTTCCCCCTATTCTAATCATAACATTTTTTAAAAAGATTAAAAACATGACAGTTTGGCATTGATTTGCCTAATTTCTTAAAGATTAACACCCACCAAAACCACTAAAATACTTGTGTATGTACCTTGCTTAGAACTTGGCTGCAGAAGCTAAAAACTCCTTCCTTCCAAAGGCCAGGGAAGTTTTGGAGATAATGTGAACTGCGGAAAACAATTGCTTCCCTTTGTGAATGATACTGAATTCCTCCAAAGGATTTTAGGGAGTCTGGGATTCTCCAGAGCCTTGTGCAATCTTCCACACGCTACCCTTGAAGCCTCCCTTAGTGCTCAGAATGTGCCATATTCAGGGCTACAACTGGTCACTAGAATCCAGGGGCAAACATAAGCATTTAGTGGAAAATGCAAATTCACTGGATTCTGCTTCTGACTTAGCCTTCAAACAAGCCCTCTGATCTGTTTCCCTCCTCAGGCTTAGCCCTTTCAGACTTAGGCCCACAGGAGTTTCTCTTACTTTTGCATTTATATATTGTTGGGCAGTGAGCATGTTGGAGGATAACTACAGGGGGGAAAAAAGAGTCCAGTGCTGTGCAGGATCCACAGGCCGTAGAGAGTTCACAAGTGCACCTCCCAAAAATCTGCAGATACACAAGTACAGTGTCACTTTTTGAATATTCTGTTTTTCAAAATCTAAGATCAACTGGGGCCTTCAAAACATTTAATATAAGTTAGGAAAGGATGCACTAGCCCTTAGTACTTTTTTTTTTTTTCTATAGCAAGCAACTAATCTTGCGTAAAATTGAAGTTTTCTGCAAGTACCTCTGGCCACTCCAGTTTCTGAGCTACACCACAATTTCGCTGCTAATACAACATGATGGTCATCAAACCTAACAAACCAGCTGCCAGTTCAGAAAAAGCGTTATGCTGAAACATTGGCACTGTATATCAATTTGATGCAAACAGCTATAAACTTTCAAAAAAGTAAAAAACCAACGAACCAAACCAACACCCCACCCCCAAAGCAGTTCATATATTACTTGACAGTTGCAGAAAACTTCCATTTTTCTGCCTTTGACTAGCAAAATTTTATTGTTAAAGTCCAGTAATTTCTCTGTGAATACATTTTTATTCTCTTTATTTTTTTTCAGTTATTCTTTTCCACTGCAATTCTTGTCCCATGTGTTGTTATTACTGGAAATAAAAGTCTAGTTACACTGGATGCAAAATAAATATTAGTCATTCACAGTATGAGAAAGTTGGTTAAAAGCACCACCAGATGAATAAGGCATCTTGCATCTATTATATACTTTGTTGATCTTTGGGTGAGTGCTCCAAGGAGATGAGTATCATGCATTTAGGAGAGTTTCCCTCTCAAAAATAAAACCACTCTTACTACCAATAATTGTTGAAAGAAATGGTCTTAATATTTCTATTCTGGGAAAAGCTGAAGAGCAATGAAGTTGTTCCTTCTCCACCCCCATTCCAGTCCTTTCTCCGAACTGCAAACATTTCCCACAGCACCACCTGCAGAACTATCTAGCTGGGGGCTAGAATTATATTGGGGGAAAGATTAAACATTAAATCTAGTATGTTACTGTAAAGGACGACAGTAGCGCTATCTCTGCAGACAGATTAATAGCTGTACTTAATGCATGTTCAGTTACCAGTCTGCATCCAGACATATGGACATTGTGTATCATTAGGTGGAAGTAAGACTTAATGCTCCTACAGATATTTGGCTAGAAGTAAGTCTGGGTAAAACTGAAAGCCCTTTATGATACAACAGGATCCTCAGATACCGATTTTTGAAGGAAAACCTTAACTTGGACTTTAATCTTGCTTCTGTCGAAAAACCTATGAATGAGATATATCTGTATTTCTAGTATTTCAATGAGGGAGAGGCATCAGATGCCTCTAGTCGGGGGAACATAAGTATTTTCTACTTTATATGCCGTGTTATATGTGATGGGTCTCCCATCTGGCTTCCAGCAGCTCCTACAGAACTACATCCTACAAGACATCCACTCCTTTACCTGTCAGCCAAGTTACTCAGATACTCAAGGACATGTAAGGTGGCACCAGATAGCTATGTTTAAGAATCTGGATCAGTTCCCAGATTACCTGCTGGGCTTGCTGAAGATGAAGGTATGAGTGATAGTATCTGAGGTCATCATTGTTCTTTACTGCTGGTGGAAGCCATTTTAAAATACATTCTCAGGCTAAAAGACAGCCTCAACTTTGTAGCTTCATATCAGCAAGAGCAGATTACACCAACTGGTCCCACATTACTGTAAAAAGCACTTTTCCATTTCTGCTTTCTCATGCTCTCCATTCTCACTGTAGTGCTGAGTTCACTTAATTTCAAATCCTACCAAAATTGCTTCAATTTAAGTAACTAAATTAAATTCCTACCCGAAGAACTTCATTTACTCAGTTATTTATACTTAATATTACCCTTACCATGCCTCCTCGCTGGTCTTAAACATAAGTCCATTCCTGATTTGTTTAGATGCAATATTGTAAATTAGTGTAAATGACAGTTGCATGACAATTTTCAGTAGCTGGTGAAAGAATTTTATTCTTAATGCACTATTTTTTGGATAGTTCTTTTTGTCTTGTAAGAAAGCAAGCAAACTAATACTGCGTGTCAGAGACTGATCACACTAAACCGTTATTTATTATTCTTTAACTTGAATTAAAACCTTGAATTTTAGTAATTGTGATGAATTGTTGGTGAAATTTTATTCCATATTGCCTTTTGGTGTGCGATTTCTACTTCCATTTCTAATTAGAAATTCTCTAATTAGAAATTTTGTCACCTTTATTTCATTTTCCTTCCCCACACACTTACTTTTCACTGAGGTTTGAAAACATTGTGTGAAGAATTATTTCTGGTTTCTTTCATTCAATTCTGCAATGCTATGACTACGAATTTTGGAGCAAAGCTAGACAAAGTCTGAAGTGTTCAATGGAAAAGGGAACAGAGACAGATGAGGAAAAGCGATCATCTTTCTGATCCTTGAAATGGTTGCTTCATGTCTTCATCCCTCTCATCTCTGGAGCACCTTCTAGACAATGCTTGCTGAGAGCTATTGTCAAATGGTTGACTTCAATTCTTCTAATGTATATGCTTCACTCAGCAATAATGCTCAGGAGCTGTAAATCACTGAAAAACTCTGCAATGTCAGGCTTGAATACTCCTTTGCGTACGGAAAAAGGTGTTACTACTAATAGCATTAATCTTCTGCTCTTGTGGGTCTGATCTTACTGTGAAAAAAGTTTTGCAGTGTCACAGCTGCAAACTATACCCTTTCATAGAAATAAAACGATGGAATCCCCTGGGAAAAGAATATGGGCTTACAGATGAAGAAAGGGACTAAGAACAATACAAGCTAACAGGGGGTAGGAATATACTGTGAAATCATCAAACAGTCCCTGCTTATAGAAATCTTCAATTATTTTCACATTCAAAATACCATGCACAATGAGCGAAGAATGACAGAATTGTATGGATTTGTAAAATTTAGTCTTTATCGAACCATGGAAAACCTTAGTCTAAATTCACTAATTCTAGAAAACTTTCACTATCGAATTTGATGAAGAGTTTAGGTGAAAAATAAAGTATCCATTTTTTCCCCACACATAAGGCAACCATGAATATTTCATGATTACTTGTGAATATAAATATTTATATTTATTCAAGGATGATGTTTACAAGAACAAAAAAAGACAAAGAACAGCATGTGATAGGTAGCATTATTCTGTCTGCTTCACAAGAGGCCTGCTAGTTCTACAGAGGCTTACGAACCAGAAATTAACTACATAGATGAAGAGCAGAGCTAAAGCACAGCCTTACCCAGTAAAATAATTGTATTGATTTTTAATAAATATGCTTGTCATCTGATATCATAGATAAACATTGTTTTTCTGAAGACCTTTCACTACAATTTTCTTATGGACTCAAATGACTGGAGCTAACAATTGCTTTTATCACTTTCCACCGCAGGTAATACATACTAAAATATCCAAGAATGAAAGAGTAATCTTTATTTACATGTACTACCTTCCAATTACTCCAGCATAAGTTCTCTCATACACATTGCTATTTTTATTTTGTGCTTGAAATACAACAATGTAACCAACACAACCCATCTACATTGGACATATGTATTACATTTTTAAAAGCTATAAGCTTTCCTCAGAAAGATGGGAATTTTTATATAAGACAAGTAAAAAGGAATTGTCAGATATTTTATAGAGAATAGTTCAAACAGGCTGGCATTTTCTTTCATATTCAAGAAAATTTACCAAATTTAGACTATTGGACCTTTAAAGTTAAACTCTGTGTGTATATGTGGTTGACTAAAACAATGGTTAGAAACCAGCATGCGCATGGCTGGGTGGATGATTTATCAGCCAATGAGCAGAGTTCTTCTGAGTATTTGCCACAAGCGATTTAGCTGCAAATGATTATTTAATTTAGCCTAGAATGTGCGTGCATTCCTCTGGAAAAGGAGAGGGGGATTGACTTGGTCTTCTGTATGGGTATAGCCATGGGAGCGGAGGAGGCCCCGCCAGTTTTGCTACATACATTAAAATAAAGAGGGGAAAAAAGGGATTTGCTACCTTTTGCCTGTATTTCACACAATTTAAAAAAGCATGTTGCTGACATCCATAAATGTAGAGAAGTATCTGAATTCTCCTTTAAACTATTCTTAGGAGTACAGAATGGTTTAAACATACTCTCTATGCAATTTTGTTCTCATTTGTTTACATGTTTTTGCATGCACAGAAGCAACTTTTTGTAGAAGTGGCTTGTCTCAAAGTTATTTCAATATGAGGTCCAAGGGCTACGTCTGAAAAACCTCATCCTAGTTGGTTCAAAGGTAACTACTAGAAACGAACAGAAAGGGAACAATTATGTTCTTTGTTGGGCCAACAACAACAGATTTTTTTTTTTTAATTACCTATCCTTCGAAGAGTTTATTAAGAAGCCTCACATATGGATCAAGCCAAGCAGTGCTAATTTCCAATAAAGGAAAAAATTTGTCAAGAACTATGGTACTTGGAGTAAATGGAATAAGGGAAATGGAAATAAAGATGAGACCTATAATTTCAATGAAAAGTTTCTACCCGTTTAAAATGTTAAGACAAATGACAAAACAGTGTACGAAAAATGAGTGATCTGACACATTATCATGTACAGACACCCTTCTATTCCTTTATCTTCATAAATTATACTTCATTAGAAATATGCTTGGTTCATACAAACATACGTTGCTTCAAAGAAGCAAGCAGGTATCACATACAGATACATGTGGATGAGACCAGCACAATCAACTTGTGTTGGACACCGAAAGCCTTGAAAAGTACTTTAACAATCAATACACAACTCATCACCACTTCACAGATTGCACAATGCACACTAAGATAATTATTATCCCTATTTTACTCTTACCCAGGCACATTGTACTTCACATCCTTGATCCTAAATATCAAGCTTTCCTGTTCCCTCCACTATCCCTCATCTAAGACTACATCAAACCAGAAGATACATGATTCATGAGATTTTCAATTTTTCACAAATGACCGGTAAAGCATATACATGTGAGTAGGATGCTAGGGGAAAACAGAGAATAAATTAAATCACATATATGCATTCATATACATACTATAACTTCAGCCCACGTATCTCAGTTTTACTTTGGAGAACTCTGCAAATAATTGCCACAGCTACCAACACTACTACAGCTTTATCAGTGCTGGCAGCCCTAGTGTAGATGGCACCCCAGCAGCTGTCAGCAGCATCATGTCTATTAAACCAGCTCAGTGCCAATCTAATTAACACAGTGCTGAAACAGCTGCTAGTGCTGGAGAGCTGTGAATATTGCAGCTCCTCACATCACTAATGTCAGTGGAGCTGCAATAGTGGGAATGTTCTGTAAATGTTCCCCAGTGCAGAACAAGCCTATGTTGGCAGTGACCTGGATTTCTGTCCTTGTTGGACATAATACTTAAAGGAAGGTGTCAAACTCAACTCGGTACTTAAAATCTAATTAAAGACTCCCCATCCTACATGTTTCCTTACAAATTTTCAAGTCCTGCATTTCTGATGACAAACTCCTTCATGTGTATGACTTCAGCACTGATCGCCCTGTTATAAAGAGAGCTGTACAGACAATGCAACGCACACAATTGTTGCTCAGCGCTGAAGAAAACCTTGTGAAAAGGCCAAAACTATTCTGGTAACAGGTCTCAAAAGGGCACTATCTGGTTTTATCATTTCTTAATGAAAGAAGAAGGAGAATTCACTATTTTTAGACTATTACAATGAAGTACAATTGTACATATCTCAACAGAGGATGCAGAGAATCTTCGATGTTGGATGCCTCCCCTCTCTAGTCACTTGGATTAATAAATGTGCTACCGTATCTTCAGAGAGGCTTTCATGACTTGTCTGAGGAAATCACTATAATCACTTTTGTCTTTTAAAAAACGGCAATTATGGAACAATGCTTCAGGATGAGAAAAACAGATGAAATACCAACTAAGTATAATGAACCAGACAAGAGTGTCAAAAAACCAAATTGTTGTAAACATGTTTCCTCCCTGGGGGAATGGCGTCCACCAATCTGCAACTCCTATTACACAGAGGGTAGGGGAAAAGACAGGCCAATGAGCTCATAGGAAGAGGCAGGAGAACCTTTTAACTGATGTACAATCATTTTCTCCTTGAACAGAAGGGATTTCGGAAGATCTCCTCTCTGTTTCTGGTGCAAACCCTAACAGTCTTCCCAAAGACAGGGCTCATAATAAAGGCACAAGTGAACTTTTAGCAGGGAAACAGGAAGACATGAAAGACAAAGAGTCCAGAAAGCACTTTGGAGAGTTCATATTTTGCAGGATTGAATTAAAGGGAAGAAAGCTCTGCCTGATGTCTCTAAATTAATCAAAATAACATTTTCTCTTGAGGTACTGCAGAGATATAGCTCAGGTTTAAGTATGATTTATTACAGTGAAAACACATTCAGGACAAGCATTGTCTCTTTTCCATACTTGCATAGCATAACAGGACTCTCTAGAGCACTGCCACTATATAAACATCTGATGACCTGATCTGAAGCTTCACATTTTCTCCAGTGAACTGCATAACTTAAGTGACCCAGTTAAAACATTACTATGAAAATTTTCCTCAAAGTCACTCATTTATTTGGCAGTACTTAATGAAACGATAGTAGAACTTTCATGTACTTTTTAAGGGTAGACTCGATATGTGCTGTATCCACCTCCACAATACTGGAGTAAATGGTCATTTCTCACTCAGCAGCAGAACTAGGTTCTGTGAGATCTATACCCCTGCCCCATCCCCAAAAGATGATGGCTGGGATTTGTGGACACAGAATGAAATCTCCATTCCAGTACATTAGGAATTAAGAGAGTCTGTCCCCAACCATAGCAGCCAGTGCAGATGGCCTTCTTCTAAAGCTCCTGTTGGCACAGAACACTGGCAGATTGTTCAAAAAGGGATAGATTTGGGGAGCAACAAAGCAGCCAAGGATAAAAATTACATTCAGCTTTGTTCCATGTGCAAACGGAAGTCTATTATGTGCCCCTTTGTTTCCTCTGTTTCAGGAAGCAAGAGATTTTAAAAGACTGAAGTTTAAAGACAGATGCTATAAAAAAGTAAACATTATTTTTCTTCTCTTGGCTCCACAGAAATCAGGAGCTGTCATTCCACTGAGATCCCTTGAAGAGAATTTTTAATTTGGGGCTCTGATGGTTATGCTGCTTCACAGATATGAATACCTGTAAAGTTTGAACTCTCATTTCAATTTTAATCCCTTAGCAGACCTATTGTTTCTGAGAAAACAACAGATTCTTTAAGCTCTTCTCTGTGGGATTATTTGCCTGAATTCTTGTCTTTATATACCTAGAAATTATACGCCCTTTTCTACTAGCTGTATAGCTTAATCACAGTTATGTCAGTGTATGAATGTATGGATCTATACACACAAATATATTCTGCCTGTTTACGTCCACACTCACTGGACCTCTTGTTATTATACCCACGGAAACAACAGGGCTTACGGTGTTTTTTGCCTGTGTGACCTACAATGCTCCCACCAAACTACACAGCAGACACTGTCTTTCCATTCTGTACATACAATGACAAGGGGCCTGAATATAGTGGGAATCGAGGTACCACAACAACAGAAATACATATATTCCAACAACACAATTTTTTATTCTAATGCTCAAATCAGAATCAATGACAAAAAATCCTATTCCCAAGGACTTTCACACCATTCCTCTCAGCTTGATCTTCTACTATGCCAAGATGCTTTGCAATTCAAAGGAAATGATCATGTTACGAAAATTTATCTTTCTAATCCCCTCCAATAACCTTCTTTTAAATCAAAGCTAATTGTTTTTGTTTTGTTACACTCACGTATTTAAAAAGCAGTAGTAGTTTCACGTTCTAGACAGAACCAACCGATACAATATGCCAAAAGCTTTTTTAAAAAACTATTAAGTTGTATCATTTGTTGCTGAAGATAAATATTGCCTTAGAGAAGACCCCAGCAGATATTTAACAGCCTACCACAATAATAAATAAGATAGGAAGTGAAGTAGAATACATATTAAACTGCATCTGCATACAACACACTGTACCATGGCTAAGCAAAGGGAGAGCATTGCATCTATAATTCAGCTTTCATAAATAAAGTATACCCACACGGTTGCTCTGACCAAAGAAAACTACCCTTTATTAAGACAAAAAGCATAGCAAATTTATAACCAAAATCAGCATTAAATTGTGAAATCTTACACATCAGCAAAATAGCCATGAAAATTCCTTATTTCTGTAGCAGTCTCATGACTTATCCAACCCTTTCAGTTTCACATTGATGTCACTTAACCAGTTAATAATTTTTCACTGTTACTTGCAATTTAATCCAGCGTTATTTTTAAATACCCTTTAAATGCATGTTATATAACTTCTGTTATTAATTTGATGTGCTAGAAAATAACTGCATTTGTTGCCTGTGTGATATTAAGTTAATTGTATGTCAAATAGATTTACCTATGATATAATTAATAAAAATGAATGAGTATTCTTTTTATATTTGCATTACAGTTAGCTTTTAGACAGCACAGAAATGTCAAAGCAATGAACAGCCTAAAGCTAGGTTTTGGCTTTTTTATTGGCAGACCTAAATAGAAATATCCTCCAGTAATGCCCAGAGTTGATTTAATACTCAATCTGTCAGCTAATCTTTATGATAAGTAAGTCAAAGCATGGTAAAGGTAACTTATTTTCAGAAAACTTTTTCTTGCCATCAGCTTGTATTTTGAATTAATATCCTGAATATAAATGTCATGATTTGCCAATAAAGTACAAATAAAGGAAGACACAATGAAAGCCTTTTACTTCTTTTGGCACAGGAAGGCAACTGCATTCTAGTAACGTGGTCACCTGTACTGTTACCATGGTTGAAGGTAACACAGAATTTTATTTATTCTCACATTATGAAAATAAGAGCAAATGTTCTAGATTCCCTGGAAAAAATAAACAAGCTAAAAGTGCATTCACAGTAGCAAATACTGGATTCTTGCAAAGTTTTTCTTTTACTAGACTATCCAGAAATATTCCTTAAGCATGAAGGTTTTTTTTATATATTTACTTGCCCTGTTTCTTCTAGTGATCTCCTTTTATGTGGAATGAATGTTTATAAAAAAAATAAAAGGAAGATGATAATAAACATGCAGTAACAAAAGGAAAATCAAGTACCTCTTGACTGTGCTTGCTACAGGTGTTGAATGCAACATTCAAAGCCACTCTAGCTAAAGCAACCAGCAGGTAATCTTGCTGTAGTTGGAGCAATGGAGCAGAAGTGCAGATGATGGGAACTACAAATGAGTCAGTGACAGTGGATACGCACTCTGACACACAATAAACACAATCTTCAGAGCTTATACAAGGGATTACACACCATCGTCTTATCATACTTCACCTTTTTATTTGTTCATGTACTCTGGAGCCCAAGGCAAGCTCCTAGTAAAATATCAAGCCAGTTCACAGTTCCTGTAACTTAAGCCCAGAGGAAACAACAGTAAAAGATGGGAATCACTGACACAGGAGCCACTTCCTTGTGGTCCTGGCCATACATAAACCACATCTACATGTAGACAAACAAAACACGGTTCTGTGAGGTGCCACCTGCGCTCACCTAGTTCCAGCAATGGAGCGTTTGGCTACGCAAGCTATTGCCCAATATGCTGCCGTGAATGCAAACGTTTTTAATGGGATATCATGCCAATTTCCAGTGCAGCATCTAAGCAAGAGAACACATGAAGCAAGTGCACAGGAAGAAATCTGAGCCTGCATAAGAAGTTGAAGAGGCAGCAGCAACTGAACTATTTCACCAATCTGATTTCAGCAGGCCTAGCTGATATTGTCTGCAATCTTACTCATTGCTTAATAGTGGGATTTTTGTTTATGTACTTACATTTCCTACTCACTGTGCACCTTTTTGCTCACAAAAGTTCATTCCTACACTTTTCACTCAAGCTGGAAAATGCAGTACTTTTCTTTGGTATAATGTTCTTCCTTTTCTTTTTAAAATGCATTATGAAAGTTATTCTATAAATAAGAACAATGTATTCCACTGAGTCATTTTCTGAATGGAACAATCACTTAAAGGGTATTTTTTTGTTCCCACTCAGGGAAGGGTGATGGAGGTTCCCTTTAAGAGACTTCTAGAGAATAGACTTATCTTGTTATAAATTACCTGGTACCTAACTTCCCTTTAAAAAGACAAAGAACTTCTTGTTTAAATCCTTCCCGCATGGCTCAAAAATGTGACAGAATGGAAAGAATACTTTTTGTCTAAATTAGCTGAATGTTGATCAAGAGCACTGATCTAATTTTGGGAACTTATTACGCAGCTGGCACTAACAAAACATGTACGAAAGGGTTTTGTATCCATTAATCCATATTTTACAATATATAAAAGTACTGTTCTGACAAAATAGTAAAGGGACACTCAAAGAATGGGTTTTACTTCTGAAGTAGTCCTTTCCAGACTCGCCCAAGCTAGCTCTGCTAACCCAGGAAAAATACAGGAACTTCTTGGGGTGGCTGAGGATCAAGGTACCTAGACATGAGTTGCCTAAGATTTGAAAGTTGTTCATGTTCTTGCTGGGGCTTAGTGCACCTCAAAAAGTCCTTTTACATGCTTTCTAGGGACCCAAACTGATATATATGCACACCATGGACACTTTGTGCTAGTCATTTCATCAAAAAAATTCTTTTCCATGCTGTAAACATACCCCAAGAAGCAGTAACAGAGAAAGGTATAGATAGATGGCTGGGATTAAAGATGCAGAGCTGAGACGAATGGACATGCACATGAACATTCAAACACCTTGACTTTTGCTCGCTAAGCACAAGAGACATTAAACTGCCTTTTCAATCATTACAATCTGAACTAAAATATGGAAATACTGAATGGACTCTCTTGCAAATATCCAGTCTTGGGAAAGGAGCAATGGTGAAACCTACTGTTAACAGAAATAAGTGTTGATTATGAAGAACGGATTAGTTACCTACAGAGGACACACCTGAATTAAAATTCAATGTGTGGCTATAACCTGAACCCATTTCACACAGGCATAACAATCATTAACAGTGAAATGAAATTAATCACTAAGAAAAAGGTGGCCTTGGACATAGGGAGAATGTTGCATACCTTTGAAACTGAGAGGCCTGGAGAAATGAAGAAGATAAACTACTAGTAAACTGGTTTTAAGCAAAATGTGGACAGATAGGCTACTCAGAGAAAGAACAAATAAAGGGACATATTTATCACACTCTAGCCTATGTCAGAGGGAGCTTATGTGAATTATGCTTTTTTCAGTGTTGCAGTCCAAATATGGCAATATTTAGAACCTTGAATTTTACACTTCTCTGTCTGTTGTCTTGAATCTTGGAGCAAGATTGTCAATTTTTGTTGGCCTTACTGAAATTAGGGCAGCCAGTCAGATGTAGATGAGTCGAAGAACTGGGTCCTTGCTTTTATCAAAACTTCTGTAGCTTTAAGACAACCCCAAGAAGAAATGACAGACATCTTAAACCCTCATCTGAGCCTAAAGTAGTCAAATTAGTATGAGCCAGACCACTCCCCTCTTAGAAAGTGTTGTACTCAAAGCTACACAGCTACAACAGTGCATGCAAGGACTTCAGGGGAAATATATTTAATGGAGCATAGACAAAGCACTGAGTTTTGAAAGTGCTAGGTTTGAACTTGTAATTATTTCATTTCAAGCCATGTTTGTAAATCATATGTAAATTTGAGACTTGGGCCATGAGTCTAAACTCATTTGGCCACAAAAATAAGTGTATTTATTAAATCAGTCATCTCTCCATGAAATGAACTACTTGCATATTAAAGTTCAGATTCTGGCTAATTCTAAACTTTAAAGCAAAACTAATGAAATATTATTACTGAAGCATTTCCAAAGAGATAATGATGGGATGAGTGATAAGATGTTAGCGTTTGTTTGGCTAGACACACACATGCACACATTCTCACGAACAAGCAAGTAGAGGAACCAAGGAAGAGGTGGAAAAGACTTACTTATCTTAACAGAAGAGAAGGTACACTACACCTGATAAAAAGATCAAGCAAATTACTTCCCCTTGGGGAAATGGGGTAACAGGCATTGAGTTACAACTGCTGCAGCATAGCTGCATGTTGCTCATTCTGGAGAGATGAAGACAGGCACAATCTAACACTAACTTAGCAAACCGAAGAGGAAGCAGAGACAAAGAACTCCAGTCTCTTTCAAATATTAGCCTTCATCTTAAATGCCTGCTATCTTGTAGCTCATTAGGTAGTATTGTTGTGTCATAAAGCTCCTTAATGTCACTGAACATTGCTCCCAAAGGTGGAGAAGGTTGCAGTAACAAGCAGGGGCTTCTATGCTTTAGTTGATGATTAAAATAACCTGTCAGTCTGTAAGAACAAGGCTATGGCCATAAACTTTCTCTTCTGTGAGTTCACCTTTTCATTAGAATCGAGAGCTGTGTTCCAGACCTGTGGCAGTGAGCCAGTAAAATAGGACTTCAGCAAAATACTGAACATTCAAAAACACATAACAGAAATTGCAGTGGAATACTTCTCTGATGCTTTGTGGAAGTAAAATGATGTGAAATATGTTCTAAAAGTGCAAAAGACTGCACTACATCCTCACATCCAGCATTATACTTAGAGAGGAAGTCAGAAAGACAAACTATGCTTAAAAACCAACAGACAAAGCTTGGGAAAAAAATCCAAATAATTGCCTTTTCATTTGTTTTACTGATGATTTCTTTACAATTTTAACTCTCTTTACAGAAAACTACAATTCACAAGACTTCTTGTAACTTCTTTTGCCTTACTTTGTTTCAAACTGCTGATGCATCCAGGCAGATTGCTTTTTTAATGTAGAATCAGGGGGAACAATGTCTCTAAACGCAGAAGTCCTAACTTCAGTGATGTGGCATGGAAAACATAATGGCTGACAGCTACAAGTTACCACCTAATAACAAACCTCCCACACTACTGATACAACCACTCCGTGAAGGTAAAAAGTTCATCATTACACTCACATTAAAATAAGCTAGTGTAAGTAGCAACTAACTCCCCAGTAACAACAGAAATCTGAAATACTGAATCAGTTATAGACAAGTAAAAGTCCCCAAGAATTTTTCAATCTGATGATTATTTATCAGGATGTAGGTCAGCCTTGCAAAGACATAAGCACACAAACGTGTTGAAAAAGTTACAAAGGCTTCCAGTTCAGCTAAAAGGGGTCATTTTACTTACACCCACACTCCAAGCTAAAAACTATATTGAAATAAAAAATAGTAACATCACTGATCACTGGAAATAAGTGCTCCACATGTAATTTGGCAAGAATATAGAACTTGAACAATTGCTTAAAAAGTGTAAAAACGACAAAGAAGTACTAATACATTTATATGATCCCTAACCTTGTCAGGAAAAAAAAAAAAAACAAAACACAGACCCAACTGTTTTGATTTTAATGGTTTCTGTCTGCTTTAATCTGCAACCCTTTGGTCATAAATTAGTTTAGCATATCTTCTTTTAGTACAGTTGCTGTTTTCTTCCTTTGAAAAAGGAAAACTGTGTGTTCCCTGTGTTTATTATTGTAGTCAGATCTGCTGCATCTTCAAAATTTCTTCTGAAGCCTTGCATACTATGAAGGTCAGACTAACAGGGCTACAGCTGCCTGCAACCTCTATTCCCCTCCACCCTTCTTTAAAAGGTATATTTGCTACATTTGCCATCCTTCAGTCATATGGAAAACTCTGGTACTGAAGAACTACTAAAATTATTTTTAAATATTACTGTTAAAATAAAAATTGCTAATATAAAATGTATAGCTGTTCACGTGATTCTAACAAAGAACATTTTTTGTCCTTTGCCTTAACTCTAGATGTGGCAATACGCCAATCCATACATTATTTACCACCAGCTGCACTACCTCTATCTCATCATCTTTACTAAAAACTAAGGCAAAATTGGACTTTAGCAGGGTTAGTTACATGCAACAAGTTTAGTGTGTAGGTCACTCTTTAAAAGGCTAGGCTGCAATGTGTACTATTTTGCCTCTAATTAAATAGTATACTCGGGTAAGTTGTGTTGACAAGGAAATAGCTGATGGTAGCAATATAGAAATGGATTCTGTATAACCCATTATATTTAACTCACAAATGATCATCCTCTTTGTCTTTTTTTTTTCTTCAATGAACTGCTATAAGACATTAGCTCCATGTTTGTGACCAGTCATAATTCAATGAAAACAGAATAGCATATATCCAAAGCTTAAAACATCATCACTCGTATAATACAGATGTTAGGACAAATACAAAAAAAAGGACCTGTATAGCCATTTAAGTTCAAGCCAAAACAACATCAACATACACTGGTGTTTCTTCTATTCTCTCAGATGTATAGCTCCCACATAGCCATCACTCTATATAATACACATTTCTAGTGACTGTTCTATTGAAGTGTTATGCTTAACTTGATCAAAACACTTGAGGTTAATAATTGCAGTGTTATTGAACATAACCCTCTCTCTCATTTGCTGTACTACAAATATTCTGTGTATGGAGTTTAACTGTGTCTTCTAGTGATGCATGAACGCATCCAACTGGTAAGCAGTAACATTTACTATGTTGCAAACTGAACTTATTTTGAAACACATAAACCGTGTTTACATCCCTTATTTTAACTGAAATGTAGATATGCTACAGTAATATAACATCTCTTTATAATGCCTTGAGTACTTTTTTTATGAAGCCTTTACTGTGTAACAGACATTAAATCTTTGTAGAGCTCACGGATATTGCCAGTGTACTCTTTTGGCCTCCCTAGAAATACTCAAAACTCGGACTTGAGGAGTTGTTTTCTTTCTAAATGATCCTTACTTGCAAATGTACTGCTTGATCACTAGCTGTGATCTGCTCTGTATTCCTGGATGAACTGTGCAGGACTTAGCCCACCAAAAATGAATATTGATTGTTTGGTTAGAGCATCGGCCTAGAACATAAGGGTTCCCTCTCTACACTGATGTCCCTGCTTCAATTATTTCATTAGTCTTATTGTGACACAGAGCTGAGATTAATTTTTCCTGAGGCATTTTTTATTCCTGGATGAAAAAAAGCACATAAGAACTTAATATTAATAGTACTAAAACTGAACATACTGACAGAAAATCATTATTTTCTGGATAGACGGTTACAAGTATTTCTCAGTTATGCTTCCTTCCTAAAAAAATATACTGTGAAGTTTTTTAGAAGTGTATTCTTAAAAACATTTAATCAGGTTACCAAAACCAGGTATATGTCTGCAAACATAATTTAAATCTGGTTCCTTTTGGCACTATAAAGAAAGAACACCGATTAGATTCTTTCATCTCTCATGTCTTCTCAAGTAGAACAAGACTCCAGTGTTTGTGTTGTAAGTAGACATTGTCAATATTATTCTGTGAATATATTATTCCGTAAATGTTGCGGGTTTTCACTGAATATAATTCAATTAATATTTTTGCAGTATTCATACTCATATAAATTATTCAGATAATAATGGCAATATTTATCAAATAATGAATCTTCTCTAGTGTTTAACCAGTCCTAGCTGCAGACAAAGTATGCAGAATGTTTCAGTCTATACAGAACAAGCACAAGTTATCATTACAATTAATCATATGTGGGCATTTCTATTTATCTTTTTTTCTTATGAGCCTATGACCCTGCTCTTACTATGAGTATAATGAAGCCTTTGCCACAGCTTCTTGCAGTTAGTGGGAATATTTCCTCTGATTTTCATGGTCTTTGGATCAGATGCTCGTAATGGATCACAGATAACTGATGGTACGCAGATAGCCCTAGTTTTCTGACAAAAAAAAGAAAATAAACAAAGGAATTAATGTTCAGGTTCAGAAAAGCATGAAAAATACTAAACATGGACTTAGTTTTAAACAGGTGTTTAAGATATTTCCTAGGAAGAAAAGAAATGGGGTTTAAGCTTATTCCCACCTGATAAATACGTACTACATTGCATGTGCCACTGTCAAAAATAATCTTTCCTCATGACTAAATGCAAATTGCTGCTTGACCAGTCAGAACACTGATAATTACCAAAACTAACTACACTTGTGTTATAGAACAAAAGTGACTAACCCAGGTCACTTAATAACAATGATCTACATTGTGTTGTTCTTTTATCTGAATTAGGCTTGGCAAAACAAGTCACTTCTTCACACTTCTGTTCTCTAACTGATTCAACATCAATACAGAAGATAACACACTTGAAAATAAGTTTTAATACCATACTTTTCAAATCACATATAAAAATGCAGATATTTGATGAGAAGTAAAATTCCGGACTCAGATACCTATTACACTGAGGAAAGTATGTACCAAACCATGCCCCCTTACTCAGTGCCAAATTCCACCCTCCCAACCTCAGTCTGCACCAGCATCCAACTGTCACACAAATTCACTTGAAACAGAGAAGTTGTGCAGACATTCCTGTCTAGGACTTCCTCACACAAACACATTTCAGCCTTTTTATTTTGATAATTGTCCTTAGCTTCTCACAGAATTGAAAGAATTTGCTATCTGCATACAATGCGCGATCCCTTGAACAAGAAACCAGCTGATTTATCCTTTAACTGGAGTGCAGTCAGATTCCCTTCTGCACTCAGCCTGAAAGACCTTGTGAGATATTTTCCTGTCACTAGGAACCCCAAACATTCATGAAATGCAAATCAGACCCATACCCCCATTCCCACATGTAATGAGGTAAGAGAGATTTTACAATAGCCAATATTCAGCTTGTATCTCAAAATAAGATGATAGCTTTTTCACAGACTTTGAGCAATACCAGGGCTAAAACACCCTAGCAAATACCACAAGATCCAAGATAAAAATCACAATTTTTGCTGGGTATCATCAACACCCTCTTTTTTTCTTGAAAGACTTCCATTCTTCTACCAATTTTATTATTTTCCGATGGAACAAAGTGTTCTAGATGCTTGTCTTATAAAAAGGCTTTAGTGAATAACTCTTATTTTAAAGATTACAACCAAATGATCTTTTTCTTCTTTCCTACTGAGATTCCTGACTTTTGTAAGCCTCCGGATTTCAGCTCTACTGCAGGAGAACAATAAAAAAACTTCTTGCTTATGAATTTTTAAAATGTGAAATGCAAGTGCAAGATGAATAGAATTTTGAGCACACACTATTACACTATGAGCGATTACCCAGAAAATGTAGGGAATACATACAAATACTTACGCATTTAAGATGATTGCTAACCCTGTCTCACAAAGCTGTTTTTTCCTGCTGCTTTATTCCGCATTCCCTTGGTCATAAGTTAGTTCAATGCATCCTTCTTTTCACTGTAGTTGTTTTCTTCCTTCAGAAAGGAGGGGAAAAACCCTAGGCATGTTTTTTCTGTTTATCCACCAGTAATATATCTGTATGTCCTCTGCTAATATTTTTTTACTTTTTTGCTTTGAATTCACTTAAAGTGCATATTCAATATAACCCCCATTTTCCCTTTATAAACTATAAATAACTACTGAATCAAATACTGTTACCTGGATATATAGATTTCTGATATTTTGATTCAGGAAGCAAAAGCAGCCACCTGAAAAAAAACACAATGTATGTTTCATGTCTAATTGTCTGAGTTATTTAACTATGACCTCACTTCACTTGCTTCAGGAATGACATGTCAGGATCTGCATATGAATTAAAATTAAGGTAGATTACCATCACATGTCTGTATGAAACTTTAAGCGTTCTGTGTTTTCAGCTTTTACAAATAATGCTTTATTTACATGCAACATATATGAAATTTATTTTGACCACGAAAAATGTATCCCTCACACATAACAATACAAAGTATTGAATGAGGCACATTAAAATAAAGACGTGTTCATGTAATTCTAAGGTCTTTATAGTTTAAAAATCACCTACTAAAAGGCTGTTAATATTTTTTGCCTGTGAATACAAGAATTAGCTACATTTTCTTCCTCAAAAGAAAGCAACAGGCCTGTCTGCCAGTTTCTTGGCAATTGCAGTTGGTATTTGAAGCAGCTTTTTCTTTCTTAATAGAAAAGAACAACTAATTCCAAATCTACAAGTGAGACTACAGTAAGGGGGTACATACTAGCTACAATCTATTGCAATGCCTTCTGCAAGTTTTCACATGGGATTGTTTTGTACAGAACTAAATATAAACAAAAAAGCACACACAGCATCCACTTTACCTCTACACTTTTAATTAGAATCAATCACAGAATGCTTTGGGATGGAAGGGACCTTTAAAGGTCATCTAGTCCATCCCTCCTGCAATTGGCAGGGACATTTACAACTAGATCAGGTGGCTCAGAGCCCCATCCAGCCTGGCCTTGAATGTTTCCAAGGATGGGGCATCTACCACCTCTCGGGGCAACCCATCCCAGTGTTTCACTAGCCTCATTGTAAAAAATTTCTTCCTTATAGCTAGTCTGAATCTACTTTCTTGTAGTTTAAAACCATTACCCCTTGTCCCATCGCTATTGGCCCTGCTAAAAAGTCTGTCCCGCTCCAATGTCGGGGGAGGTTTCGATACGATCCCAAGGACGAGATTAAGATGCTGGAATCAGTCAGATATCATACAACCTTTTACTTTTATTTGAGGGAAGAAGAGAATGGAGGGAGGAGGGAGGGCAAGGGAGGAGAGGAAAAGAATAGGGGAGGGAGAGAGAGAAAGAGAAGGAGGAGTTTATCACCACCACTTCGAGTCCGAAGATCTTCCGCTGGGTCTTCGGTGGCCTCAGGCTTCGTCAGGGACCGTAGGCGGGGGGACGGGGGGACCCCGACGCTGCAGGAACGGAAGGAGTGGTCGCGCCCCGCCCAGGGGCACGTGTGCTCCTTATATAGGGGCTCGCACGCATGCGCGGATCACAAATGCGTACGTGCAGCTCGCCAGGGCCGTGCTGCCCCCGCCTCTGCTCTTTTCGCGCCTTTTGTCCCTGCCGCGGCTCTTTTCGCGCCTTTAGTCCCTGCGCAGGCGCATGAGGTTGTTTTTCTCAAAACTGTGAAGAAGAGGGTTTTGTCGAAGCGCGACGCTGGATGGCGCTACAGCGGCAATGTCGAGACAAAACGGCATTTGGTACCGGTTCTCTACACCATCTTTCTTACAAGCCCCCTTTAAGTATTGAAAGGGTGCAATGAGGTCTTCCTGCAGCCTTCTCTTCTCCAGGCTGAACAACCCCAGCTCTTTCAGCCTTTCCTCATAGCAGAGGAATTGAGATGTATGTAACCTCAGATGCAGTGAACTATATACTGGAAATTGGGGCTGATAATCAAGCTCTTTCGTGTTTGTCTTGCAAAAGTAAGGCTTACATTTCTATTTGTTTGACAGACACCAACTGGAATGAGCCCTGATTTTAACAGTGGTTCTGCAGAACAAAACTCCAGGTAGTTGAGTGTTTGTATAGCAATCCTCACTCCAGATCAGCCTTTTCCTATTTATTGAGGAGAAGGTGCTGAGAGAGAAAGCAAAATGTACTGCCTTGTTTGGAACAACAATATAACCCTTAGCAATGCTAAAACTGATGTACCTTCATGAGTAAATTGACTCGTGGGTAACTTCTAACTTCACTGCATAATGATTATGCAAGCAACTTCATGGGATTACTCACATAAATAAGTGCTCACTAGAGTAACAAAGGGCTTCATGCTTTAACTTTCTTTCCCTTTAATGTAAGGCTCCTGTAACTGGTAACAAAACACAATTGCAAGCAGATGTAAAAAAAACCAAACCACAACCAAAAAAACCAAAACAAAGAAGTATGGGCTAACTTAACAAAGCATGCAGGGAGTAAAATTTCTTGTTCAGCATCATCCTGGCAAGACGACCATTCTGTAGGCTGAGATAGCGTGAACTGTCCAAGGAATAACTGCAGTGTTCACTATTGCTATACTAGCAAGAAGTCTGCTGCACACAGTTAATTTTTCCTGCTGGCAAATGCCAATTCTATGTCAAAACATGGTGTTTTCATTTTGTTTTTTCTTTCATGGATGTGTAAGTACTTTGCCAAAAAATTTTTATTCAGTAGTTTATTGTATTTAGCTCACATCCCACATTTCTTATGCAGTTGTTGGAACTTGCAAGACTGATATTTACTCTCAGAAGACTACTGAAAAGTCGTAAGTTACCCTGTACGTTGTTATTACATTGCCTCTACTTCTGAAGACAAGGTCCAAATAAAAGGCAGGAATGCCCTTGACTGCAGAGGGAAAAATACAGCTGCCTTGGCGAATCCTTCTGTGGCTCCTGATGCTGTATATATTAATGGCAACATCTGTTGACATTAGCAAAGAGGAATGTGGAACTAAACTTACCATCAAGAAATCATGTTTTTGTCTGATAAATAGGCAGTAACAGCTGTTTTTACAGCTGGGAGATTTCCTCTAACCGTGGGACCAGACACAGTCAGTTCTTATCTTGGACACTCCAGATTGTTTTGAACAATGCTAGAATGAACGAAGAACAGAAAGGATTGTTGAGATTGCACCTTTTCTTATAGTAAATGACAGTATGATTTGCATTTTTCTGAGTCTTCTTCCACGTGCTGCCCAATTTTTTTTTGTGTGCTGTAGTCGGAGAATGTCTTCAAAGCACCTCAATAAAGGACATGCTCAGGACAGCAATACTCTTAGATTCTGTGTCTGACTGATTCTGCTGTGTTCCTTACCAGGTAAGTTCTCAAGGTTATTCCCAAACTTCATCCCACTGGCCCGGAATAGTAGAATCACAAATTATGGTAACTTCTCTGGGCATGATGGGAATAGGCAGTCCCACACGCGCCCTGCAGCCAGTCTCCACACATTTTCTTGACGCACATTTCTAACTGCAGCACCATGAGCACTTGCAATGTCTCCTGCTTGCTTTGCCTGCTCCTAACAAGCCATTTCAAGGACTTAAGGCCTCTCTTGTCTGCTCACATGCTAACCCATTGGATGACCACATGTTTGTGCCTGTAATGCACTCACACAGAAGGTGATTGCGAGGGCCATGAAAGTGGTACCAGCTAAAGGTGAAATGACTTACTTAAGGGACTTTTCTAGTTGGAGAAGATCGTAAAACAATAATATTTTCGGCTATCAATAAAAATACAGGTATGTGATAAAATAGGAAGTTTCAGGCTCTCTTCCCTCCAAAATAAGCCGCAGCCTCTGGACAGAAGCATGAAATGGTCTTGCCCAGAGCCAGTATTGCATCACATGGACCTGGTCTAAAATACCTCTAACAAAAACTCAGCCTCAGAGAAGAGAGCAGAAGATAAATCCTGTGACTATAACCAGACTGAGTTTATAACTCAGTATCTCTCTTCAGTGAAGTTACTAATAAGACCATGGATTCAATTTCTGTCCTGGGGCCTTTTCAAGCTGCTTAGGTCATTGTTTTAGAAGTTTGAGGCTTATTCAGGAAGCGATCAATTCAAGAATGGAGCATATATTTTAGCTGGTCAAGAGAATACATGGCACAAGGTTACATCTGTCAGTGTTTGAGCCGACATCCACTGAAGCCCACGGACAGCTTCACCAAGATTTGCATTCTTCATGACGCCGTTCTCCAACACCCTTCATCTGGTTAAGAATACACAGACTAGCCACTTAATGCCACTGTCCAGGAGAGGATGTTTGTCCCAGGTAGTATTTCATGCTCTGATAGCTGCCTTTCTGAAGGGTGGAAGTGTCCATGATGAAGGTGTTTTTCATCCTAAACAGGGCAGAGCAAAGGTGTGATGCTGCACAGCCTCTCCCTCTTATAGGGAGGGAGGTCCGTGTTCGTTTCTGGGTCCGGACCATGATGTTGCCTTTCTCCCACAGCATGAAGTGTTGAGGCACATTGAGAAATCCAGAAAATGCTAAACACTAAGTTGCCACTAAAAAGCTGGAAACTCTGTACCTGCGCTCTATCAGAACATTCATCCACTTTCTCCCTGTCCCATAACAAAAGGTAGCCTTCCCGTTATGACCACTGCTTTGGCTAGAGAAAAACACACACTTCTAATCCTCATCGCAGTAGCACAGGGTCATGTGCAGAAAGGGTGGGACTGACTGTGGATGCCACATGTACAGGCATGGGGAATCTAGAGAAAGCCACGCACACTCGTGACCAAGACACAGTAGCTTTGGGACCTGGACAGACCTCCTGGGGCATGACGGTCCTTGCAAGACCAGCTTTAGAAATCTGAGGCCTGGAGCAAAGTAGAGGTACCCTTAGCGCAAGAGGATCTGCTAGGATCAGGTGGAAGAGGAGGAGACTAGAGAACACTGAAGCAAAGTGGAGAGGCACCTTGTGCCTGATGGGCCCCGATGGGGCGCACCCTCAAGTGCTGAGAGAGCTGGCACGTGGGCTTCTGAGGCCACTCCAAAAGGGAGATGTGCCTGAGGACTGGAAGAAAGCAAGCACCATGTGTGCTGATGAGCAGTGCCGTGGATGGACAACTGGCTGAGCGGCCAGGCCCAGAGGCTGCTGACCAGTGGCACCAGGTCCAGTTGGAGGCCAGGAACCAGCAGTGAAACCCAAGGCAAGGGGAACTGCCAGCAGGTGGAGGGAGGTGGTCCTGGCCCTCTGCTGTGTCCTGCTTGGGGCTCCCCAGTGCAAGAGAGACATGGCCCCACCGGAGAGAACCCCCAGCCCAGGGCCCCCCCAGTGCCCCCCCCCCCCCCCCCCCCAGTGTCCGTTGGAATGTTGGTCAGTTGGAGCCAACAGCCACCAGGGCCGGCAGGACGGAGCTGTGCTGGCCCGGAGCAGCGCTGGGAGGAGGCAGGGGCTGGCCGAGCAGCTCAGCTGCGGCACCGACACCAGCACCCCAGTTCCCATCCTCGCTGTGGCCGCCTGGGCCGTGTCCTTGGTGCACGGCGAGGGTCCTCCTGTCCCGGGCGGGATGGGCCAGGCCAACTGCTGCTGCGGCTCCAGGTGGGCTCTCCCCGTGGCTCGGGGACACGCGGGCATGGCCGGGCCCTGCAGCAGCTGCCTTTCTCATGCCTGCCACTCTCTGCTCTGCAGGGAGGCTCTCAGCGAGGCCGAGGCGGTGCTGAGCGCAGACGTGCGGCTGACCCGGGGCCGCAAGAGGAGCGAGAGGCGCCTTCTCCTCCTCCAGGAGGAACTGGTCATCGCCAAGTTGCAGTAAGACCCTCAGAGCCCAGCTGCCTTTCCCCAGCCCTGGCCCTGCCACCAGGGCAGGGACACCCTGCCACCAGCCCCAGGCCCCAGCACCTTGCTGCTGGATGCACCCCTGTGCGTCCCAAGGCAGGCGGGGGACAGGGCTCTGCCCGGGGGGGACCCCAAGGAGCCCACCTCCAGCTCCCTGCCCGCCTCTCCTCTCTGCAGACGTGGCACCACCGTGCGCCCACAGCTCCGCCTGGCCCTGGACAAGCTGTGGGTGCTGAGCGGCGGGAAGGAGGCAGCGGGGGAGGAAGAAGAGGAGGAGGAGGAAGGCAGCGATGAGGACAGGACCTCCCTCATCCTCGTCTGGCCCACCGGCTCCGGTGTTGCCACTTTTGGGTGAGTCGTGGTGCCACATCCCATGGCAGGGCAGCAGAGGTTCCCAAGCACGCCCCGGCGGCCATCCTGTGAATGGCCTCTGCCCTCCGTGCAGAGCCCGGGGCAGGGAGCGGGCAGCACGCCCACAGGGATGGGTTGGGGGCATTTCCACATCCTGCATCCCCTGGCCACCTTTTGGTGCCCAGAAGGGAAAGGCAAAAGCAGCTGCTCTGGCAGGACACAGGGAGCCAGGGCTTGGGCAGCGCCTCTGTCCTTCCCCAAGGGGCTTCATCCTGCCCCTCTGTCCTTCCCCATGGGGCGGGGCTGTGCAGGCGCCCGCCTCTGCCCACGGGCTGGGGGACAGCGGGGCCTGACGCTGCTTCTCCTCTCTTTCTGCAGCTCCCGGTCCCTGAAGGAGCTGTGGGTGGGCACGCTGCTGGGGTAAGCCGGGGGGATGCTCCAGGTGCAGCCGCACAGGGGAACACAGCTCCCCAGCTGGGGAGAGGTGCCCCCGCGGCTGCGGGCAGCTGTCGGGCAGAGCCGCCTGACAAGAGAGAAGAGGCAGCTTGGGGCTCACCCAGCTCTCTCCCTGTCCCTTCCCGCTGCACAGGACACCAGAAGGAGCAAAGAGAGCCCGGGTGACCCGCCTGCCATCGATCAAAGCCCTGGAGAAGGAGCTGAGCCACCGCCATGCCGTGAGTGTCTCTCTGCTCTGGGCTCTGTCCCCACGCACTGCTCCTCCAGCTGAGCACAAATGCATTGCTGCTCACCTTCCACTCCTTCTCTCGTGCCCAGTGGACGCCATTCAGCACCAGCAGCCTGGAGAGGCGGATGGAGGGCCAGGCACAGGTGAGAATGGCTGCCTTTCACCCGCCTCGGGATGTGCGGCAAGGGGGGTGAGCTTGTGCAGGAGGGAAGAAGGGTCCCACGGTGCCCCTTGGGGAGCGGAGAGGCTTGGAGAGCCACCAGGAACGCCAGCATGTCCTCGCCGGCCGCGCTGGGAGGAAAGCTGCCGCGTGGGGCAGGGAGCCCAGGACAGCAGAGGGCCCCGGCTCCACTGTGCTCAGGCTGCTGGTGCTGGGTGGCAGCTCGCCGGTGGCCCTTTCTGCTGCGGGGCTGCTCTCTAAGCGCAGCCTGGTTCTTGCAGGCTGATCCCAAGCAAGGGCCTCCGACGGCCCCAGCTAGCAACGGAGGGGGACTTTGCCGCTCAGCAGGTGAGTTTTGGAGAAAAAGGCAACCTCCTGCCACTGGTTGAGCTGTGCTCACTTGTCCCCTGAGTGTCGCCATGCAGGTGTGGCAGCCCAAGGGAGGACGTCACCTGGACGAGCAAGGGCACCTGCTGGGCAGCTGCTGATGGACGTGGTTCTGTGGGGACACGGAGCCTCTGCTGCTGCCCACAGCTTGGAGCCTGCGAGCCGGAGCCGCTGAGCCGGAGCCACAGTTCCAGCTGCTGCCTCCCTGCCCGTCCTGCCGCAGTGCTCAGCACCGTGCTGCGGGCGCACTGGCCTGGCGGTCTCCATTGACGGGCTCTTGCTCTCTTTTCCTTTGCAGCAGGAGCTTCGTTGTTTTCTTTCCTAATGAGCTCACAAAATCCAGTTGACTTTACAGAGTACACTGCCCTGCAAATGGGAGAGATCTGGCTCGGATGGGCAGAGGAGCGATGCTCTCTCGTGTGACGTGAAGCAGGAAATACGGGATGCATGCTGAGCAGCGCAGAAAGCACAAAACACGGAGCTGGTGTTAAAAAGTTGGAATTAAGGAACAAAGACGGAGTTCTGGGGAAACTCCGTCTCTGGACCCTGTCACCAAGGTTCATCCTCTTCCTCCCTGTCCCTTAACAAGAGGTAGCCTTCCCATTTTGGAAAGAGGCAAGATGCACTTGTCATCCTCATTGCGGTGGCCCAGGGAGAGCTGCAGACAGCGGGAGGGACTGACTGGGGATGACCCAGGCATGCGGAAAGCCACACACGCCCCTGACCGAGGCACAGTGGCTTAGGGAGCTCCTTGCTAGGCAGATGGCAACACTGCATTCGTGCCGATTGGAAACCCAGGCCGCGAGGGCTTCCCCACAAAATCGCTGACCCAAAAGGGAACACCAGCGTTGCTGAGCACCGGAAGGCAGGACCGCGCACAGGACAAGGAAACGCAAACTGTTGCGATGTCCAGTTCCCCACTGCCACAAGAATTCATCACACGGTCACATCTTGGGACGGATTCTGCTCCCTCTTCAAACTCTCCTGCCCCTCACGAGGCTATGCCAGTACTTCAGGCTGGTCCAGCTTTGGCCAGTCCTCCTGGGGCATGACAGTCCTTGCAAGACCAGCCTTCAGACATTCCAGGCCTTGGAGACATCGGGGAAAGGCTGGAGCAAAGTAGAACCATCTGTGCAGAGGCAAGGGTTAGGAATGGGAAAGTCTGCTTGACACATTTTCAGACACCTGGGTTGAGACCAAGGCTTTGATGTGTGCAGTTGAACTTGTTGCAGCAGTTTCGGATTTAAAACTGCGGTGACATCTTTGGGGAGGAGACGGCTCTTTTCCTGTCCATCAGGTGAGGCGTCACCAGCACCCATGTACAAATCCACAGCTATGAGAAGGAACTGAGGGTTGTCACAGGCTGAGGCTTTTGGTCCTATTCCTTATTGTGCTTTGGAGGACACCTGTGCAATTGGAGGAAGCTTCTTAACACTCAATACTTGAGAACAGTGCTTTCCTACTGGTAGGCTTCCCACACAGAGTGATAGGATTCACACAGGAAAAGTCAGTACTGATATTCTGCTTCTGCGCTTCACTTGCACCAAGGAGATGCTTTGCGAACGCTGCTCCTACCTCACTGTCATTTCTTGCAGGGCTGGGCATCGAGCACTGTCCTCTTAGCCCTGCTTTTCCCATGGCCTCTGTTTGGCCACTGCCTCTCAGGGCACGAATGCTTTGCTCTGCAAGATGAGCTGAAGCTTGAGGGCCTGGGCTCTGACTTTGGAAACCTGCTGACAGAGATGTCCTTTTGCAAACCATTTCCATTCATTGTAGCAGACAGGACAGAAAACCGGTCATCAGAGGGCCAAGAAGACAGCTGGTGTAAGGCTTTGGGTGGGTTTTGCTTTAGCTGTTGTCCATTTCCAAGAAGTCACTTTGCTGCACATACTTCTGCTTTCCAGAGCTGCTTTTGGAAGAGCGAAGTGACCCTGCAGGCGAAGGAGACACAGAGCATCAGGCAAAAACCTTCCCTGACACACCACCCTCTCTCCTCATCCTCCACAAAGAAGCAGGGGTAGATATGGTGGTGGAACTGAAAACAGGAGTGGTATGTCAGATCAACAAACACTGTGACGTTTCTCATTTATGAGAGTAGTTTCTGATAGGTCCAAGTAGCTGCTGTGCCTCTTCCTGGCATTAGATCTCTTGTGTGTTTGTTTTTTTTCACCCTGGAATGATACAGAAGAAAAAAACAGAAAGGTTGTTTCTCAGATGCATTAGGGATGTGCTTCATCAAACTAAATACCTACAAGAGGTCAAATAGGAAAAGACAGATTTCAAAAGAAAAGGCTCCCACCTCAGAAGGCGGTATTGCTGCCAAAGGTATAACAGCAGAACTATGTCTCAGGAGGGCAGAAGAAACCCCAGCAGAAAGAAGTTGGCAAGCCTTTTCTTGTTCTCCTTTCCCAGCACTTCTCTGAGCTCTATCCTACCCTCAGAGGCCCCCTGGTCTGTGGTGTCCTGGCCTGCAAGGGGCAGCCCATCAGCTCCTTCTGCACATCAGCATGCCAGGGCTCGAATGTGCAGCTGCTGCAGCTGCTGTGAGCCCTGAGCAGGACTGCAGGCTCCCAGCTGAATAGCCCCCACAAATTAACTGAGTGTCATACACTCGTGTGAAAACTGTGTTCAAACATAAGGCCCTTTGAAGAAAGGACGTCATTCCTCCTGCAGACTAAAATCCTCTGAAAGTGACAGCAAGGCTATCAGTCTGCAGCTCTACAAAAGTTAACAGCAATTTGGAAAACAGTAGCTTACTACTCCAGGTGTCTTGCTGTAGCATATGGCCACAGAGACGTTGCAAAATGTCTTAAACCCTCACCTTGCCTGAGCGAGATAAGGAGGGGGGAAAACGAAGGACTACATCCTGCGAAGGTGGGGTAGTGTTTCTCTGAACCTATCTCCCCTTTTGTATGATGTTTCATTTCTGCGCTTGCGCGCCAGATGGGGTTGATGATCGGTCATCGAAACAGGCAGAGTTCGCGTGTTCTGATGCCACTATCCCAACCCATTTCTAGAGAATTCTTACCACAAAATGCGCATGCTCCAGTGTTACCTCCCGACTCGTTTCCAGAAGATTCTTGTCAGAGT
The DNA here is from genome assembly GCF_047370975.1 of Nipponia nippon. NCBI lineage: Eukaryota > Metazoa > Chordata > Aves > Pelecaniformes > Threskiornithidae > Nipponia > Nipponia nippon. The sequence goes on along the minus strand of NW_028262358.1, from coordinate 15,662,035 downwards.
GCGCATGCTGGTGGTGGCCAGCAAACCCATCCCTTAGGGGAAAAAGACTTTACAAGAGCCACATAGCAAGGAGGCGGTGTGTGCCCGCCACCTTGAGGACCTTCCTGCACGCCACGTCTTACCGACATGGGATCCTAGGGCGGTAATGCTTTACTCTTTACCTCATACTTTTTATCTCTTTCCTTCCTATTCTTTCCTCTCCTTTCCTCGTTCTACGTCGCTATAAGGGTGTCCTGGTTTCAGCTGCGATAGTTAATTTTCTTCTTAGTAGCTGGTATAGTGCTGTGTTTTGGATTTAGGATGAGAATAATGTTGATAACACACTGATGTTTTGGTTTTGCTGAGTAGAGTTTACACTAGTCAAGGACTTTTCAGCTTCCCGTGCTCTGCCAGGTGCATAAGAAGCTGGGAGGGAGCACAGCCAGGGGGGCTGACCCAGACTGGCCAAAGGGACATTCCACACCATATGACATCACGCTCAGTATATAAGCTGGGGGAAGAAGAAGGAAGGGGGGGACGTTCGGCGTGATGGCGTTTGTCTTCCCATGTAACCGTTACGCGTGATGGAGCCCTGCTTTCCTGGAGATGGCTGAACACCTGCCTGCCGATGGGAAGTAGTGAATGAATTCCTTGTTTTGCTTTGCTTGCATGCACGGCTTTTGTTTTACCTATTGAACTGTCTTTATCTCAACCCGTGAGTTTTCTCACTTTTGCTCTTCTGATTCTCTCCCCCATCCCACCAGGGGGGAGTGAGTGAGCAGCTGTGTGGTGCTTGGCTGCTGGCTGGGGTTAAACCACGACAAAGGGTCAGACGTTGTATTTGTGTGTGCCTCTAACAGGTGTTACAATCATATATATCCTTGCCAAATCTTGGTTCAATTATAACATCCTTGTCACAGTTGCCAGTTGGTCTTAAGCAAAAGTTGATCACACTTTTTGAACCTTTGGGTAATTGTCGTTACTCCTCGTTGCTGCACAGAGATTTCAAAACAACCTCCCCTTGTCCCACTGAGTGGGATGGGACACTTGCTACCTGTTAACTTCAACATTTCTGGTTCAGGCGCCTGTATCTTCGCCTCCAATCACCCCAGACTGGACAGCAGACTCCCTGGTATGTCCAGGAAAACTGAAAATCATTTCAGAGGAAAGAAGGTAAAATGAGCTCGCTTTGGTTAAAATAAGAACTGATTCAAGTTGATCATGGCTTTACCTGCCTAATAACACTGTGGAATATAAAGGTTTGCAGGGTCTTCCCAGAAAAATGAAAACTAAAGAAACAGAAAGAGAAAACAGGCCCGCGGAGAGGAGAGTGAAAGCATACCAGAAGAGAAAAGGAGGAGGAGAGAAAAAGAGCTTTTGGGTATCAACAACTGAAAAAATCCAGGAAGGTCAAGAAGCTCATGTGTGTAACAGACTCTGCTGTCCATCTTTCAAAACACTGAACACTGGACTAAGTATATGAACTATTTCTATGATGCACAAAGATGGCCCCAGATAGGAAGCAGGCACCTGCCTTTTGGAAATAACATATGTCAGGAGGAAAATGTCATTCCTAATTTTGCAGTTTCTGTTTTGCATTTATTAAAGTTCTGCTTGCTCAAGGGTAAGCAGACACCCTGGCAAGGTCACAAGAGTCACAATTCTTAGTTATTTAACCTGATACCTAAATAAAGAGGCAAAGTAAGTCCCACTTTTTTGTCCATGTCAGTTGGCAATCCTCACACTGCCTTGTATCATCTGAATCCCAAATATGCAGCAAGGATTTGTTCCAAGTCACTTTAGACATTAAGATAACTGGCACTTTTTAAAAAGGCCAAATTTCATGTGAGGTGATTTAGAGGGGAAAACATCTGGTCCCTATACAGAAGGGCTCTAGTCTGGTGCCTTCATGTTTTTTTCCATGCACAGCCCACTAGAGAGCAAAGCAGTCTGGGATAGCGCAGTGCAAACCCAGACACCTCAGCATGGTGTTTTGCAGAAAGAGTGACGTAAGTCCTGGAATCAACACAACACCGGCCAGGTACGTTGCTCTGCCCGAGGGACCATGTTTTGCCTGCAAACCTGGGTTGCTTGCAAGGGACAACGAGGGATGATGCTGTGCAGAATTTGAAAATAACTACATCGTAGCTATCCAGGGGCTCCCCATCGAGCCCTGCTGCGTGGCAAAGGGGCACTGTAAACCTGTGTAAACTTACAGGTCTCTAAACAGGCTATTACCCATGTTGATAAGGCACCAAAGCAATCCCATAGTCAATGCTAGTAATAGTTCTCTCTTCTGGGCTATAAACAATTCCTTTTTAAACTGTATTTCCCAAAGAAAGGGGAGGAAAATCATGCCTATTCCTGCCTTTATGGTTTTATCAGTGCTTTCTGACTTTATCATTGTAGGTGCCGATTTCCTGTTATTGGTTGGATTTCCTGGCTGAGCCACTGTGACTCCTGGGGTCCTGCAGTTCACGTCCACAATAAAATTATATTTTTTCTTCTTATGACTGTGTCTGCCATATGATATTCTGGAATAGGTACATTTTGTTTTGTGGTGAATCCTAGTGGAGGAGTTTGGGATCATCCATCATCCCAGAATCCTTTCCAGCAGGCATCAGGACTGAGTTCAGAGGCTTTATGAATAAAACCAAAACACAGAATCACAGAGAATGGTTGAAGTTGGAAGGGACCTCTGGAGGTCACCTGGTCCAACTTCCCTGGTGAAGCAGTGTCACCTAGAGCTGCTTGTCCAGGACCATGTCCAGACATCTTCTGAATATTTCCAAGGAGGCAGATTCCACAACCTCTCTGGCCACCCTGTAAAAAAGTGTTTCCTGATGGTCAGAGGGAACCTTGTGTGTTTCAGTTTGTGCCTCTTGTCCTGTCACTGAGCACCAATGGAAAGAGCTTGGCTCTGTCTTCTTTACACCCTCCCTTCAGGTATTTACACACATTGATAAGCTCCTTCCTGAGCCTCCTCTTCTCCAGGCTAAACAGTCCCAGCTCTCTCCGCCTTTCTTCATAGGAGAGATGCTCCACTCTCTTCATCATCTTAGTGGCCCCTAGGAGGTGATTCTCTAATACTAAACAGCTTTCTCGGCCTCCTCTACCCTCCAGGACTTTGACCCTTTAAATCATCAAAATATTTAAATATTCAAAAGAAGCTTTTAAATTGCCTGGAAATTATCTCTAACTAAAGGAGAGTGTCAACAAATAATCAAAGCTAGACAAGCAGACGACTCAAATGGGTACAAAATGTTCTCTCTGGTCTATCTTCTTATAGCCTGCAAGTTTAAACCCCTCATGACTAAGGCAATACTCCCATTTCAGATTTTTTTTACTCAAAGTATTTACAAATTCATATAGGATATTACATATAAGTCAAGAAAGGTAGGGAACATGCTACTGCTTTACTACTCGATGGCAATAAATATGAGACATCATATTTTCCAGAGACGTAAGCTTATTTGTATTAGCAAGAAAACTGAGAAATTCAATATATTTTCCCCTTGGTACATCTACTAACATTCCCGCATCTTTCCAAATAACCACATACCAGTAGGCTGTACAGGAAAATCACTGATAGGGACTTTGTCATCTCAAAGTAGAGTGGGGTTGGTTTTTTTTTCTGCTGACAGTATCTCAGCACCCTCAGGAGACAAAGGACAGCATCATGTAAGCCTGAACCAAATATGTTACTGAAATATCTACCTTGTGACTCAAATGGGAACACAGTGGCGTATTTTCACTATTTTTAATTTACGAGAGGGTATCATTTCTTCACACTAAAGATATCAAACAGAGAATACAGAATGCAATAATAGGACTGCAAAACCAATTCCTAGTCCCGTTCCTTCAAACTTTTCACAATGTTCAAACTGGATGGAGGCTTTTCAGTTTCTAATTTATTCTTTCTTTCCCATTAACATAGGTATATTTCTCAAGATCTTTCAACTTGGTCTTCTACAAGACAGATCGATAAAAACTATGCAGTAGCTGCTATAAATGGTTCAGAGATTTGTTTGTATCAGGGTACACTGCAGGACTTCCTACAGTAGGTATCTACTTCCTCATGCTCCCAGGAACTCCATCACGTTTACCATCACTGCTGCCAGTTGCTCTTTTCCTTGCTTCTTTGGGTAACTTTGATGGGAGTCTTTGTTGTGGAAACTTAAAGATCCATAAAAAACTTACAAGGGTAAAGTAAAGTAGAGTTTACAAAGATTAAGCACTGGAAATTTCTAAACAGAGGGTTTCCAAAAGGGGAGAAGAGCATGAAGCTGGAAGTCAATCACATCCTCTACACGAAACACACATACCTGAGGTCAAGAAAGGTATTTTATTCCTGTCGCCAATGGGACAAGCACAAATTCAGGATTGTAACAGGAGATCACTATTTTCTTCAGACTCGTGCAGCATACAATTTTTAATTTTTTGCCCTTTTGATATGTATCGAGCTCCAAGCAAAGCTCGAAAAGCTGGCAGTATCTCTGAGGGCTGAGAATTTGTTTCACTACTGCTTCTGCTGATTTCCCCAGATGGGGAAGAAGAAAGCTGGGAAAGCCCTTGGCCCTGCTGTTTCTTGCTTTTTGATGTGTCTGACTCTAATCCTGAGTAAGGGTGATGCTCATGAAGATCGTATGTGCCTGTATTTCTTATCATTTCTGTTATGACTCAGCACTCCTCAGAGCTGAAATTAATCTACTGCTGCGCAGCATTAAACCACCCAAAACACCAGGAGGTGCAGTACTGTATGTCAGAATATTGCTAAAACTATGATTCAGAAGATGGCCTTAAGCAAGTCTGACTTGGAGAGATTCTACGTACTCCAACATGCTATTGTGATTAAATTTAGCACATATGAATACTTCGTTGTTTGTTTGGGTTTTAGTTGTTTTGTTTTGTTTTAAATAAAAACCACCAGCAGCATCATATTGGCAAAATCAATTCCTCATGGACTGTTCTGGATGGTTTGCTATTTATGCCACATCAGTCTTGATTTTACCCTTCTATGTATCCCTTCCCACAGTTCAAAATACAGCAGCTTTTTTCAGTGAAAAACAATTCCTGTTTTTTTCCTCCAAGTATGCATTAGAACACTTGAACAATAGAGTTAAGAAAAAATGCTAGAAACTTAAAATTATCCTCCATACCTAAAAATGGTGTTCCACTTAACTGACCAGAAATATTAATATATATTTTAGCTAATTACTAGTTTTCCTTTCAAAATAGTACTAATGTTTGAACATAAATGGTCAGCTGTCCTCAAAGCAATCTACTCCAAAAATTACATCTGGAATTTACTCATAGAAAAACAGAAAAAAAATTTCCACAGGTATGACACTATCTGAATGTACTGGTTTTGACTGGGATAGAGTTAAACTTCGTCCTAGTAGCTTGTATGGGGCTACGTTTTGCATTTGCGCTGAAAAGAGTGTTGATATCACAGCGATGTTTTAGTTACTGCTGAGCAGTGCTTACACAGTGCCAAGGGCTTTTCTGCTCCTCCGACTGCCCCGCCAGAGAGCAGGCTGGGGGTGCACAAGACGCTGGGAGGGGACACAGCCAGGACAGCTGACCCCAACTGACCAGAGGGATATCCCACACCAAATCTCCGTTCCAGGAGACGGCTGAACACCTGCCTGCTGATGAGAAATAGTGAACGAATTCCTTAGTTTGCTTTGCTTATGCATGAAGCTTTTGCTTTACCTATTGAACTGTCTTTATCTTGACCTATGACTTCTCTCACTTTTACCCTTCTAATTGTCTCCCCCATCCCACCAAGGGAAAGTGAGCAAGGGGGCGTGTGGTGCTTAGCTGCCCACCAGGGTTAAACCACCACACTAATGATGTATGACCCAAGAGAAGACTTGGATTCATTAAAATACTTACATGCAGAGATTGTGATGCTATTGCTTCAACTGAGTAATGCCTTAACTCTGAAACTATCATTTGAGCTACATTTGGTCAAACACGCCCCTCAAAACCACCAAAACCAAAAAACCAAACCCCACTTCTGGCACGAAGTTATATTAAGCGTGACAACCAGAATCCATTCTTTCGTTCGCAGTTCAGAAAACCATTCAGTCTTCCATTTATGTATATATAAACACTCTCTTGATTGTTTATGGATTTAAACACAGGTTGAAGGCCTGCTATCTCCCACTGGGCTTACACACACAATTAAAATACATGCTGAACTCCATTTTGAGTAGCCCTTCTGCTCTGAATCAAGGCTGTTAGTCAGTCCTATTTCAGATGGGAGACATTGCTGAAATATCTGAGGGAAATCTGAGTCAAAAATGTATGACTATAGGGGGTCTATTCTTACTGATAAATTATAAAGGTTATTGTTCATGCCTTTCTGTAATCTTTTTTGATGCGCAAAATACTCTGCTTCCATCACGCAGAGAACTCCAAAAGCAACTTCCAGCTAAAAATCTCAGCTATTTGCAACCAGCTTTATTTTTAACATATCCAAAAACTATAGAGAACTGTGAGCAAGGGACATACGGTGTGTTCTATAAAAAGCAAGCAACTGCCTGCCAACAGAGTTGTTATGATTAATTGCCAGTTCAACAGAAGGTAGGAAGTTCTGAAGCAAAGGAGAAGGAAAAAAATGGCCTGGGAAAATTTAAGAGGGTCAAGCAATTTAACTGGCTTGAAAACTATTTGGTAACCAATTAAGGCAAAAGAGAGCATGATAAAGCTACATTAATTCATAATGCCTCGTGGATAATTACAAGTAACTGATGTACATTTCAGACTACGACAGGTTTCTTAAATGTCTTCTCTCTGCAGATCTGAAGGTGAACAAGCACTCCAGGTAAAATCAGACTAATCCAAAAATAACAAGAATTACCTATATTCATTTATAAAAGTAAATGCAAGAGAATTAATATGACACTAAAAACAACTTTAAGAAATCAGCTGCTCTTCAGTTGTTTCAGTTCACATAGATACACATTAAAAGCGTATCTAGCCTACAAAGTCAAAATTATAGTCTTAATTCATTCCACCCTTATTCATATGTGCTGTCATCTAGTCTGCCAAAGCATTTTACTCCTTAAGTTCTCTGCTTTTATTCCCTGCACAAGGTCTATGATAGCTTTTGAATAAACAGTTAGTCACAACTTGTCCATTCTCCTCAAAGTAGCCCTGAGGACTTCAAATCATAGAAAAATTTAGGTGGGAAGGGACCTCAAGAAGTCATCTAGTCCAAAACCATACTCAAAGCAGGTTTAATTAGATTAGGTTACTCAGGATCATGGCCAGACAAGTCTTGAACATCCCCAGTGATGGAGATTCCACAACCTCTCAGAGGAATTGTAAGCAACTAGTAAGGTCCCACTAAAACACTTTCTCCTTAAGGCTGAGAAAGCCCAGCTCACTCAACTTCTCCTCATTCATCATGTTTCAGGCTCCTGACTATCCTGTTGGCCTACCAGACTCCCTCCAGTATGTCAATATCCTTCTTGTACAGGGGAGCCCAAAACCAGACACGGTATTCCACAGGCAGTCTCACAAGTGCCCAATATAGGGGATGGATGACTTTCCTGGACCTGGCTAATGACTGAATGTAAGCAGTTAGGTATCCTCAAAACAATCTACACTGGCAACTGCATTTGCAATTTACTCAGAAAAATGGAAAAAATATCTACCCTTCTTACAAATACAGCCCAGGACGTAGCTGGCTTTTGCTGCAAGGGCATGCTGTTGGCCCACTGTCCACTTGTTGTCCACTAGGACCTCCAGATCCATTTCTGCAGAGATGGATCCTTTTCTTAGGCAGATGGACCCCAGCCTGTGCTGTTACATAGGATTATTTCATCCCAGATGCAAGACTTCACATTGACTTTTATCAAACTTCATAGGTTCCTGACTGCCCTGTTCTCCAGCCTGCCCTGCTCTCTACTCCTCCCCGCCCCAATTTGCTGTCATCCACAACTTGCTGAGAGGGTACTCCCGTCCCATCATTCAGGTCACTAATGCAGAGATTAACTGGAACTGGTCCCAGAACTGATCACAGGGGGATACTGCTGCTTACTGTCCACTGGCTGGACTTTACACCACTGACTAACTCTCTTAAGCACCGCAGTCTAGTCAACTTTCCAGCCTTGTTGCCTATTTATTCAGCCTGCATCTTACCAACTAAGCTTATGGAAGACTGCATCAAAGTCCTTCCTACAGCTTTAGTATAGAGAATCCACTGCCCTCCCCTCCTCTACAGCGTCAACCACCTCATGACAGAAAGCAAAAGGTTGGTCAGGCATGATTTACCTAATTCTCCCTGGTTAAACTAAACCCATGCTGGCTGCTCCTAGTAACGATCTTGCATTTCATGTGTTTAGAATGTCTTCACAGAGTATTTGCTCTCTAACCTTTCCAGGGACTGAGGTGAGGCTGACTGACGTCAGAGCATCCTGCGGTCATAGAAGCCAAAGCCCTGCCTGTACTACAGCCAACAGTGTCTGGATGAGCCCACTTCTGTTTGAGCTTTTCCTGCTCACTGAAGGACGGAGGCCACCAATTGGTCCCCCTGTCCTTCACCCTCTAGAGTAACTCTTGATATGTTCCAGGTTACCTCTAGCAGTACCACTGGTGTTCACGTAAAAGAGCAGAAAGTGCTAATAGTCCAAGGGCTGGACAAGCCTTGGCAGCATCTCTGCAAAATCCCAAACCCCAATCCCTGGCAAGGACCAAATGTTCCAAGACATCAGATCAGCATTGGTGCCTCTGTCCTGCACAGCAGGGTGTCTCCTGTAGCTATCACCTGCCTTTTCCCCCAACACAGGGACACTCAGGTTGGGCATAGCTGGCTCTGACGCATCCCCCGACATGTCTTTTTCATCCTCACCAGGCACCGTACCTATTCTGCAGCTACAGCTCTGTAGATGCAGCAGGAACCTTCTTCCCGTTGCTGGAAATCAGAAGCTTCCAGCCCTCCGTACTCTGACAGCCACCCTTTGCTACCTCGTTGCCCACGGGCTCGTGCTCAGCCACCACGCTTGCTCCAGCTACTGCAACTGCAGAACTTCCACACAAGTCCCGTCAGCGTCCCCTCATCCTGTGTGTGCAAACCCTGCTCACCCGGCACCCGGCACTCTGGGTCACATCTCCCACAGGAGATCTCCCTGCCGCTGCCCCAGCCCCGGGGAGATGCCCGGGCACCCTGTCAAGCCCCAGATCGGGGCAGTGTCACCCACCCCCCCCCAGAGCGCTGGCTGGATCAAGGCCTCCCCTGCGCTAAGGCCACCAGCACTGGAGCACATTCTCCCTGGTATGAGGAGGCTGTCACAACCCCCAGGCAGGCCCACACGGCTCCAGCACTGCGACTGCCCCCGCCCCCCCCCCCCCGTGGTAACTGCTCCCTCCCCGCCCGCCTGCGGCGCTAGGGGAGCCCGCCTGCCCCAGCAGCAGCCGCCGGGGCCAGGTAGCCCCAACAGCACTGGAAAGAGACCAAGAGGAGACCGAGACGGCCGCGCACACCGAGCGCCCCGGCCGCAGGCGGCCTAACGGCTCCCTCAGCGCCGTGCGCGCCCCAGCCGCCGCCGCCACGGGGCGCACAGTGCGGCTGCGCGCAAGCGCCATGGCGGGAAGCCCCGCTCCCCCGCTTCAGGCGCCGAGCCGCCTGAGGGGAGGACGAGACGAGCGCCCCCCCCCCCCCCCCCCCCCCCCCAGCCCGCCTCAGGGCGCGGTGCGGTCCCGTCCCTACGGAGTGAGAGCGGCGATGAGATTAACGCTGCGAACTTAATTCTCACTTCGAACAGGTCGGTATTCCCTTCATGTGAAACGGCGTGAGTGCCGCCTCGCGCAGCCAGCAAAGCTGTTCCTGTGAGGCGGGACAGCATCCCGTTATAGGAAGATAAACGTTATACACCGTGCATGTCCAGAGAGCAGCTGTGATGAGTGAGGAATTGCGATTAACTGATGAGTGGCAAATGTGAAGGTACTACACTGTGGTAGAACAGCAGGGTGTAGGTATGTGTAGAGGAGCAAACCATCTAAAGGCACAGCAGTGTGTACATACCCTCCTGGACAACTGCAGGCTGACGAATTGGCGCAAGCCGTGAACATGAACTAGCAAATTATTATTTAACGCTGGCCCTCTTCCACACTCATGCTTGAGCTGTCACTGCCGCGATGGGCTTGCATTTAACTTTGTGAAACCTGTGCAATGGGCTTACATTTAACTTTGTGAGATGTGTGCTTCTCCAGAGGGGTTTTGGTATCCTCGACTCCCATGCCCATCACCCCCTCAGTATGACAGGGGGCTAAGTCCTTGTTCAGCAACACTGACACACACCTCATTTTAAGGATCGTTTAGGGCTTACATGCTACAAAATAGTCCTGCTGCTACGTGGCACAGTTTTCTTGGATAATCCACGTCTGCACACAGTATAATCTATTTGTCAAAATGTAGTACAAAATCCTGGTCCCATTGAGCCTTACGGGACAGACTTTTGTCAAAAAATTGTCATTAGACTTTCCTATAAGAGGTCCACCTTCAGAACCTGGTGCAGGTTCTATCATAGATGGAGAGGGCTGGAGTTTGCCTTGTCTTTCAGTTCTTCAGCTCTCTGAATCCAAAGGTAAAGTATGAAAGGGGAATGTGCTATTCATTGACAAATTAGCTGTTATAAAAGATGAAACTGATTATCCTGTCATTTAACTGTGACGTCCCCATAATTTAGACATCTCTTGCATAGGAGTAGCACATTTAGGAGTTGAGGATGAAACTTTCTCTTCAATTCACTGATGACATTTTCAATTTCTAAAGGCCTTCTCCCTTGTTCAAAAACAGTATTAGTGATTCTAAAGAAATATAACAAGGCAAGGCAAACCAGCTGAGGTGGAGCATGAAATTACATTTCTCAAATATCATTAAGATTGGGTTAATTTTGTACCATTGGACATTCTTGACTTTAGTCACAACAGTGGATTCATTTGCCGACTTCTTGGTCAGTGGGTTAAATTTGGTCATGATGACTTTAATCATTACTCTACTTTACTGTGAAAGGTTGTTATTAGTCAAATGTGATGGGAGCAGCAAGAATAAATAGCTTATTACTAATTTGTGTCAGTTATATATGAACTCAGTGCTTTCCTTCTTTTTCACCCATGTGAACTCAAATTGCTTTCAGCAGGCATGCCCCTATTTGCCATTTAACATGGCAATTACTCTCCTTTGTCTGCCTTTCTCACAACTGTGCCTTTCTTTGCAGCTATCTTTTTCTCTTCCTTCTCTGCTGTGTGACACCAGCGATGTGTTTATTTTACAGACGAAAAGGTAGGTCTTTGCCAGAAATTCATAATCCTCTTTTCCTATCAGTACTTACGCTCCATTTCAAGCTTCTCCAATAACTTCCTACTTTTCTACATTTGCCTTGCTTATACATATATGTAGTAAAAAAAAGCTCAAAACTTACTCAACTGTGTAAATCACACATTTTACAAACTGATTCTTTAGAGCTGAACAAAAATTTTATTGTTATGTTGTCTACCTTATGTCAGGGAAAGGACAGCTGCGTTATCATGCAATGTGCTGACCCTGACTACCTTTCAAGGACATAATACTGTTAGTAAAGGCAGCAGTTAATCTGGAAGGTAAAACCTGGAAGGTTTTACCAGGTTAAGTGAGGATTTTTCATCACTTGGAAAATTTAAATCAATGTGTGTGTGGTTTTGTTCAACCACTAGTTAGCTGAGGAATTGAGCAGTTTACATTATCAAGCCTGTAATTTGCAGAAGGCTAGACATGCCACTTACAGTTATCCTTCCTGGCTGACAATGTCCATCTCTAAATGAATAAGAGCAATGTACATAGATCATAAAGCAGGAAAGTAACTATTCTTACCATGATTATATGTATGTTTGATTTATGAGTGGTAAGAAGAGTTGCTGGAATTCCTTTCAGTTTTGTTAGGAAGATAAGAAATAACAGTTGAAAAACTTTCCCAAGAGAATTAACATTTTGGAAGAAAATTCATTTTCTTTTATTTTTTTCTAGCTAAAGAAATCATTAGCTAATACAGAATGATGGATATTATTTTCTTAGTAAATGTATAGCAGTACAAATCTTTGAACTCCAGACCTCTTGTAACAGGGAGCTACGACAGATTCTCACAGTGCTCTATTTTAATTTGTTCTGGATCAATATAAGTGAACATTGAATATTTCTATCCATTTCATCTTAAGAAGCAAAGAAGGACCTATACACTTTGCTCATAAGTCAGATAACATTTAATTCAAAACTGTTTTCAGATCTGACAAATTTTGGCAAATATTCTCTGTTTCTAATCTTGAATGGGATTAGGTCCAGAAGCACAAGCATAGTACAAGACAACCAACTTTCCTACTCAACTTATTTCTCTGAAACTATGGAACATTATAATTTTAAAATGGAAGCTCAGAACATATCATCATCAGTCCATTTTTTCCAGTTCTGTTTAAAGACCTCTTTGAAAAACATAGTTAACTTCTGTTTCATATGTTAATATCGTATTAAATTGCCTTATTGCTTTGTGATGTACAGAAACTTTGACGTTGGCTTTTCTATTTTATTTCAAGAATTCTTTTTTCTTGTAAGCTTGAAAAAAGAATCTTCCACTTAAATAAGTTGATTGCAAGCAGTTTCAGTAATTGAATCCCTAGATATTTGTCTTTATGCTGGGAGGTTTCGTTTAACTTTTAATGGATTTTTAATGCTGAAACAGTTTCATTTAAAACTGTTGCCATAAAACATGTTAGAATTTTCTATTTTTGTTGCAGGATTTTTTTCCCTAAAACCTTTTTAAAAGCTGAGGTTTAAGACGATATTATTACACTAAGAAATACTGTAAAACATATTCTGAGAAATGAGAAACATTTCTACGAGATAGAACTGTTAAAACCGTCATGCTGTCAATCTGTTGCAGAGCATTCACCAGTACTAAAATTTTTACATTTAAATAAAATTACTAATAACTGGAGTATATTTTCAGTGTGAAGAAGAATCCTCTGTGACCAAAATGTATAGGCACTGTAAACCAAAGGCCTATCTACCACAAAGTTAAGAAGTCAGTGGCTGCACAGCTGCACAGGAGTCCTGTCATCAGAATGGCTTACCTAAGCCCACCACCTATTAAAGGAGGATAACATACTTCTGCCCCTTGCTTGCTTCAATTCCACACTCTGTAAAACCAGTCCCAGTTCACCCTCTGCTGTTCCCTGGTGTGGAGTCAGCAGGATGCAGACAGCATCCTTCTGCGCTGTGAATTGAGGTCTAATGGGTGAGGGGTCTGCAGAGGGGTAGGAGGGGTACGAGGGATGACACCTCCTACCTCGCAAGCCCAGGACATGCTCAGTCCAAGGACAGGTGGGCCCCATAAGGCAGCATTCAGGAACCAAAAGATGCCGGTGAGGGCTCCCTGCACAGGGCTGTGCTCCATTGTCTGTGGAGGGAAGAGGTTTGATGACTTCAATGTTTATCAAGATGAGTGCTTTATAAGTTCATATACCCAAAAAGTACTACTTGAATGCATTTTCTGGGTACAGAGAGCAGAAATTTAGTTGGTAGTCCTAAGCCACCAAGCTAATGCAGCTTAATAAGATATTGCCTGTCAGCTGAGCTCTGGTAACAACATGCATGTTTTGATCAGCCTGAGTTGCAAAGCAATTCAGCTAGATAAGTATCTTCTAACAAAAAAAGTTTTAAGGATAGAACAAGCCTTCTATGACTGTCTCTTGTAATTAATCATTCACACAGGTCTTCTTGTTGACATGGTTTGACAAAATTTTGAAGTGTTCCCAAGATACAGGACAAGTGACTGGACCATAAGAGGACAGATAATTCAGATCCAGGTAGGTAAATATCCAAACTACTTCAGGTAACGTAAAACTGAAGTTTTATTCCTCACAAACCAATCACAGAAATGAAAAGTTACCATTATTTTAATACGACAATAGGAAAGTCAGTGGCTTTGTTACTTACTCATACAATCTCGTCCTTAAAAAACATCTCCTGTTTTCATCGTTGCAGTGAAATTAATTGTTCTCTTTATACACCTTTCAAACTCTCATATATCAATGAATATAAAATCAGAGTACGATAATCTTCAAGGAAGAGTTGGTAGCTCACTTTTATGCAAAGTTGAAAAATGGCCAAATCAGGACTTATACACACATATTGACAGGGATTTTTTCTGATTTTGGTTTTTTTTTTTTTTTTTAAGAATTCATTCCTAGAGTACTCTCAGCTCTTCCTAAGCTCATTTCCTCTGAAATCAATCCATGTTAAGACATTCAACATCACACGGAATGTGTTCTTAAGTTCCTGTATTCTGTTCATCCATTATCCTATGACTTGCTTTTGAGCCATGGGAAAGTTGTTGAACAGAAGGAAAACATGTTTTAGCTCTTGCTCATACCATTCAGCTAATCCTGTGATCACACTCAGGAAGGTCCTCCACTAAGTCAGAGCAGGTACAACAAAATCTGGATTTGGCTTCATTGTGCACATTCAGACACAGTGTCTGGAAGATGACTAAGCCAGACTGATACTTAGAATGATGCGTAGCCATTCTCAGATTGTTTAGCATAATGCATTATTCTAAAATCTTTTGAAAATACCAGCTTTTGGACACTCATAAGGTTTTTAAGAAAGAACTCTCCAAATGCATTTTAAAACATTTTAAGCCTTGTATCACTAAAAAGGAGACCTGAAAAATTAAGTCACTGTAACTTTGCAATAGTGGCCATGACAGCATATGTTTATTTCTGACATTCTAGGCATTTTGAAAGTTGCATTTATTTAGGCTCCTCTCCCTAATGAATGTCAATATATGGGGTCACAAGCCCACCTTCCCAGGTCTTAGTCCCAGTAAAATCAAGAGGGTTGTGTGTAAAGCAGTTACAATTTCATGTAAGTAAGCAGGGCAGAAATGTGCCACGAGTATGCTTCATTTCTTACTTCTAGAAATAAGCAGGTTTGGATTCTGAAGAGTTCCAAACACCAATTTCCCAAAAAACTTGAAAATTAAGAACGGCTCTTTTAGCCAAGTCACATCAATTTCAGTATCATCAATGTAACTGAAATTTTACACTATCCAGAAAGATCAGTCAGTTCTAACTTTGCAGAAACAAAATTGCTGGGAGAAAACTTCTTAGTATATTTTTTGCCAAGAATATGCTTTAATGTCTTAATTGTCTTGTTTTTTCATTTTACAAAAATAACAAGCAAAAGGTAACAACAGAGAAAGAACATGCTTTCTTTCATTGAAACAAATTCATTGAAAATCTTTGTGTTATCCATTGGGATGTTTGTAATGTTACATTTTTAATGAGTTAAATAATTTTTTAGTACCTCAGTATAAATACAGAATTAATTTATATTAATCCCATAAAAATACAGATCACTGCCTAACTACTACTTAGTTACTGTTTCATAGTGTACTGCATCGGCAAAATTGTGAGCTCAATGAGCTAATAGAGTCTGTTTTGAAATATGGTCTTGATTTTGTGAGCAGCTACCCAGCATTGTAATCTTACAAAATCAAATATTTGTCTCCCTGTCTGTAACAAGAAGATAATAATTTACTTCACAGGAGGGGTATAAGGACGGGACTGATCCTGTCAGTTCCTATATCTGTATCTTGCTCTATAGTCAGAGGAGTTCAATAACTGGGGGAATGCATGGCTGAGCCCAGTGTTAGCAAAAGGCTTTGGAGATGAAAGCATAGAATGCTATTTTTAAAAGATACATTATTCAGCCTTCAACTGTGAAATCCCTGCTGCTATGTAAAGAAAACATTAATCTTCCTTTAAAAGAACAGTGTGTGGGTTAAACATTTCTGATGGCAGGACTATGCACAGCATGTGGGCTTTAAGTACAGATATAAAAACTAGCCTAGAATACTGTTTCACATATAGTGAGAAAACCTGTACTATTTGGTTGAGCTAAACACTTATGATGAACTTTGAAGCTGATGTCTGCAAATATACCTTGACACCTGACTCCTACTGCATCCAGTGGACATTAAGCACTGTCGTGGTTTAACCCCAGGCAGCAACTAAGCACCACGCAGGCGCTTGCTCACTCCCCCCTGGTGGAATGGAGGAGAGAATCAGAAGAGTGAGAAAACTCGTGGGTTGAGGTAAAGACAGTTTAATAAGTAAAGCAAAAGCCGTGCACACAAGCAAAGCAAAACAAGGAATCCATTCACTACTTCCCATGGGCAGGCAGGTGTTCAGCCATCTCCAGGAAAGCAGGGCTCCATCATGTGTAACGGTTACTTGAGAAGACAAAATGCCATCACTCTGAACGTCCCTACTTCTTTCTTCTTCCCCCAGCTTTATATGCTGAGCATGACATATGGTATGGAATAGCCCTCTGGTCAGTTGGGGTCAGCTGTCCCAGCTGTGTCCCCTCCCAGCTTCTTGTGCATCCCCAGCCTACTCGCTGGTGGGGTGGTGTGAGGGGCAGAAAAGGCCTTGACTTTGTGTAAGCACGGCTCAGCCATAACGAAAACATCTCTGTATTATGAACGCTGTTTTCAGCACAAATCCAAAACATAGCTCCATAGTAGCTACTATAAAGAAAATTAATGCTATCCCAGCCGAAACTAGCACAAGCACCTAAATACCTCACAGGAGCTGAACCTTATGTCTTGTGGTTGGTGCTTGGCTGGGATTTAGATTTAAATGACCAAAATTGCCATCCACAGAGACTATTCAACTGCTGTCCAAGTCTGGAAGTGCGTCAAGTCCCTAGTCAGATTAATTTTTAACAGTAGAGCATGTGCCAGAATTTCTCCTTCTTAGCACTACCAGGTAACTCAATAGTTTCCCCACACAAGTTCCAGCTAAGTCCACAAACTAAGCCAAAATTTCTCCTTCTTAGCGCTACCAGGTAACTCAATATTTTCCCCGCACAAGTTCCAGACAAGTCCACAAACTAAGTGTCCCACCTTTTTTTTTCCCATCCTAATCTGGCAAGCAAGTAACAGCAAATGAACCAGCTCATACTGTCTAAAATACAGTCTTTAAGACAGAGCCAAGGGAAGGAAGATGGTGGCGTCCCCCATCCCATCAGCTGAAACAGCAGCTTCATTTTTAAAGGTTTTATCCAGGAAGACCAGAGTTCAGATCTTCCTGTCCGGTGGGGTCAAGTCCATCTCCTCTAATTTCACTAATCAGCCAGAATATTATGTGCAGTGAGGAACACACATTCTCAATATTTCCATAGAAGCTATTCTCATTAGCACAGAATACATAGTTAATGGGGACAGTGTGTACCTGGCTCTCTAGCCTAATACTCAAGACGTGCACCTGGAGGGGGAAGTCCTGGGTGCCTGTTTTGTTTCCAAGGACAAGGTCTATATTTTGCTTGTACGTTGTAAAATGCACTGACAGTCCTTAGATCTAGGACTTGGACCAAAGGTTCCTCCTCCCAGGAGAAAACAGTAACTGTGTACCACATTCCCATGTTTTGAAAGCAAAGAGTATTTAAGAGTACATAGGCATCTACCTGTAGGAGAATCCTGAGTGCAGAGCTATTTCTAGATATCATTCAACAAAATATTTAGACTCCTGCTTGAGATATAATGAGGATTTAAAACTCAAAACCATTTTCCTTGTTTTTCTATTAGCAAATTAGCTGGTTTCCTGATTACTTTGCTAGTCTTCAGGTACTCTTTCCAGAGCTACATGAGGAACACTAGCACTTAGTGTAGTCCTGCGGACTTTGCTTTAGCAGAGAGATCAGGGAGGTCACACATATACAAAGAAGGTATTGAGGCATTTAACTTTCTTTTGATACTACTACCCAAAAAAACCTATTTAACTCTCTGGAAATTCCTGGAGATACCCATACTCCATTCTCAGCAAACCCCTTTCTTCATTAAATAGCAGTCTTATTTCTGGGCAGGCTGCTTTCCTTTCCTCCTCTGCTAATTCAATGAACACCTGCCCCCCTCAACCTTCACCCTATATTTATTCTCAACACAGAAGACCACCCCCCGGTATTAAATCCAGTTCTGTCATTGTTTTACTGACACAAGAGACAGTGAACCATGAGTCATGGGAGAGTCCACACGTACATATTGTGGCTAAGGGGGAGGAAAACCAACTGTTGCTAATTTTCATCTGTTATCAGGTTGATCAACTTTCTTCCAGTCACAGTGATATCACTGACCTCAGAGGAAAGGAAAAAAAATAGCAACGTAAAAGCACATTCACATTTCATGAATATGGTCATGCAAAAATTTGGGGCATAAATACACTGCAGACAACCAATAGCCTTTTTCAGCAGAGAAAGATCATGCTTTGGGCTACCATGGCTACATTGCTGTCTCTACCAGGGCTAGCCCATTCAAACTACTTTCCCGGGCAATTCTGCCCCTGGCCATCACATGACTTTTTTCAGCCCATAAAGGGTTGAGTTTTTTTCAAATATAGGTTTTTCAAACCATAGACATAGAAAAGCAAAATACAATCAAATTCTCAATTGGCTTATTTTGTTCTCACAGTGGTTTGTTCTGTATGTCCATGTTATACTTGAACTAGCAGTGACCTGTCACTTTTAATGCTAGGAACATTTGAGAAATCGATGAGAGAGGGAGGAAGACATACATTCTTCTCTCTGCAGCTGTCTTGCTCCCATTTAGGTGTAAAAGGAGTGCTGGTACTAAGTACCGAAAGTCCTGTCTATTGTTATTTTAATGTCTGTGTGATCTCTTCTTCTCTGGTCAAATAGAATGTTCCTCTGTCTCAGACTTTGATTATTGTGCTATAATTTCCCCGTAGGTGTCATTCATCTGACAGCATGCATTCAAATTACATTTCACTTTTCTTTTGAATGAAAAAAAAAAATCTTGATTCACACACAAAATATTCATGTCACAATCTCCAGAAAAGTAATTGTGTCCTTAAAGTTCAGACATCGCCTCACCCCTGGGGCTTGTATATACCGGTTTAGATGGTATACACTGTTTTCAGCCACTGCTGTGGATCAAACACAACTGCTGGTTTGATTTCTAAGCACTGTCACCGTGTACCATATGAATATATATCAGCAATGTAAATTGTCTGAAAAGCTGGTATAGCTGATCTCATTACATAAAAGGCACTTCTTTTTATTAAGGGAACAATAGAAAATTTAAATGTCTAGAAAGCTTTCTTGAGAGCTGTCAGGTAATCATCATACTCATGGGGAAGCTGGTGCACAGTCTTCCTTCTGCGAAAATCACTCCTTTCAAATCTATCTTAACTATATAGCTCAGTACGGAAACATACATAGCTGCCTGGAACTGATACAGCAGTCACAAGCAACGTGATCCAGCTCCACCAAATCCAGCAGCGCTGATCTCCAGCCCTCACTAGGATTTCGATTGGGTCTGTGATGGACCAGTTGCGCCAGTGGGTTAGACTGCACCCAACTGTTTAGGAGAGTACATGTGGGAGGCTGAGCACTAGTGGTCTTCTCCATCTAAATCGTGTGCAGAGGTCAGCTTCACCTTTAGGAATCACAGCTTGATCGGAGCACTTGGATATGGTAGGCACGGCTACCATCGCCAGTGCAAGCCAACAGAGGACAACACATGCGATACTCGGCGCTGCTACGACAAGATGTCTTCGGTTTGTCAGCCTGTCATCAGCACAGCAGCTCCAAAAACTCCCTTTCCCATGGCTGGCAGATCTGCCCAAATGTGAAAGTGTTGGCCCTACTTAACATTTGTAAAACTTCTCCAGTATTGCCTTAGCACAGTTTGGGACATTTTGCTATCCGTCCTTTAACCATAGTCTCTATGTTTCAGTGTGTGTCAGTGGTTGGTGATGCTCTGGCTGGTTAACATTTAAATTCTGTCCATGCAGCCATTCACTTCACTGATGCAAATAATCCTGCGTGGCCTGACCCACTGCCCCAAAACCTTTGTCTCAATTCCATAAATGCTGCAGCTCACTGAGCTATGCTTCTCTCTTGGGTAACACCCACAAATACAAAGGAGCATTCTACAGCTCTGTTGAAAACGATAAAATGAGCATTAAATAGTATTGACACAATTAGAGCCCAGCGGGGTTTCACTCTTAGCCAACTCCTATGAATAACAGATACCTTTAATTCATGTCTCTGGTTTCTAACCAATTCCTTATCCATCTTAATAATGTATTACCTCACCCATATTTAGAGAACTTTTACAATAATCTATCAAGGGAAACTTTATCAAATAGCTTTCTACAAATCCAGACATATTAGATCTATTAATTTAATTTAATAGCTGCTCCACATTGTAAAAGCAACCACTTCCTTTTTCTGTAACGGTGAGAAAAAAAAAATAATGCTTCAAGTCATTACATTAGCCTCATTCTGTTCAGATTATATGATGCGACTGCTTCAAAGAACATTTTTTAATAAAACCTGCCAATTTGCACGTATAGAAAAACTGTGCTTTGGTGGTTGGTGTCCTTAACTCCTACAATGCACATTCCCATTGAAGCTACAAGTCCATCACCTTAAATAGCTCCTTAACACCAAAAAGAAAAAATGGTGAAGAAAAATACCACTATCTCCACCTTCTTCTGTGTGCCAGAGAGAGCAAACTGAGGGAGCTCATGGATCATTCTCATCTTTTTTTCTCAAAGCACAGCCCCAGCAGAAAAGTCTCATATTTTATTATAAAAAAGTATATTCAAAACCCCTGCAGCTGCAGAGGGAAGTTTTAACATGTTACCCTTATGTTTTCAAAACTCAGAATGTGAATAAGTTTAACTCTAAATTTGTTATATTTCTTAAAACCCAGGCGTATGGAAATCGGACTTGTATTTAATCAGCTGAGCAGTGGTATTTTTCATCAAACAGGAGCAACAGTTGAGCTGGTTTGTTTCAAGAGGGCAACTAACCTATCCTTGAAGAACAGTATTTGCCTCAGCTGAATATTTGGTTGATGTTGATTAAAAGGATAGTATCTTGCATTTTTTATATATAAAGCCATTTATCTTGTGAATCTGGAGTTAGCAGACTCAGTATTCCGCAACTGAAAACTGAAAATAACATCAAGCCTTGTAATACTGTTAAGAAGGCTTGATACATACCACGTTGAAAAATACCTTAATTCTTCTTTTCTGTTTAAAGTGAAAAGACTCAAGGACAGAGCAGCTCCTCTTTCATCTTGAAAAGCCTGCCGTACACTTTTTGTATCACATACTTGGAATTGTTGACTACTGCTAATCCAGATTTTAAAGGGGAGTTTTTGCCCTGAAGAAGTTGGTATAGTGATTCAAATTTCAAAGAGATCAGAGCAAACACTGTTTTCTTCTTTATGTTGTGTGATTTGGTATACTACTTATACAGAACTTGTTTAGCATAACTTGCTTAGCATTAGTAGCTAAATTTGCTGAAGCCTTAGGCTGCAAGCTGTGAACTTTCACCTAGATATGTTGAACTCTCACCTAGTCAAGTAGGCAAAGAAGGCCCCAGAGCCGGTTCAAGCCAGAAGATAAGGAAGCTACATTCATTAACAGAAGCTGCAACCTTAGAGATAACAAAAGAAATGGCCTGCCTAGAGACAATGAAAGGACCCAATGAAGAATGGGAAGACCCCAGATCCTAATATTACTACTGGTCTGAACTGTCACATGAGGGGTGGGGAATTTAGATTGTAAGGGTATAATTGCCCAGGGATTTCTTTGTTCGAGGTCCCTCTTCGGAGGCACCTGGCTCGAGCTGTGGCGCTACTAACAAAAAGGACTTTATAGAAGAATCTCTTTTCAGCTTATTGATTCAGCAGAAATGTAGAGTCGAACCCTGTTATGGTGGCTGGCATGCGTAATTTCCATAACGTTTGGTTAACTTTGGATAAAATGTTAAGATGTGTCGGTCTAATTTCTGATAAATGAAAGCAGTTGATGTTTGAAAATGTGCTGTGGAAATGGCTGGCTGGCTGTTCACATCCAGGGTGCGAATCAGCTATCAAGCTTGAAGGCATTTTAATGATGCCAATGTTTTAGTATTGACTGTTAAATGAAAACAAAGTTTTGATTTTTAATGTGGAATATGGAACTGCTACTAAAGGTTTGGCTAGGACTTCTTGTTTCATCTTATAAATTCATACAATCAGATTAAGCTATGAAAAATGAACTGTTAGACCATATTCATTTTTGATGTAGTAAATCCACCTGAAGTCAGTGGAGTAAAATGAGATATAACTTTGACCCAACAGCTATATTTATTACAGTTAAGTCTAGGTTTAGAGACACGGTCTTTTCTGTTGGCTGTTCTTTTTATTCTGACAAAGAATTATAGGTAGGGCTTCATCTTTCTAAAAAATTACTGTTATACTAAATTAATGTCTGATCTTTTTCTATTATTAATATTGAATGAACTCTCAGAAACCATTCATTGTTGTTTATGATAGTGCATAATTATTTAAAATTATATTGATGTGTTTTAATAGGAGCTCACACCCTACAGAAGATTTCTCCCTCTATTTCAAGGAAGAACAATTTGTAGGATTTAAAGGAACATTGTTGGCACCTTTCTTTTCCTTTAAAAACTGAAGAACTTTTAGACTACAACGTTACATATGAATAACTTTTTATGGTTTTGTATCATCATTCCTTTCCTTCCAAAAGGTTGAATGATGTTTTATATATAGTTATTGTTATTAACTACTCAAAAGAGCCCTGGGAGTTCAACCAAATCTCGTATGAGCAGACTTTCTCCTTGCATCTATGCTACTTTGCCTTGAGTCAGGAATGGAAACAAGACAGGAAACTCACATGCCGAAAAGAAGCAGCGCTTGAAAGAGGAATTGTGTTGCGCTCATGGTCTATGACGGATGAAAGATGGGTACTTTTCCCAGCAACTACTAGTTTTACTCTGAGCAAATCACTTAAGTCTTCATGCTACAGTTTTCCCTTCTGTAAAACAGGAGCACAACTACCTTTTGTCTCTCGACCCTTGTTAGAGTGTTAATTCTTAGGATGTATTTCAGACTGTATGGCCAAAGGAAAATAAAGGTCTTGATCTTAATCAGAGCCTCTGACTGGTACCTGAAATGCAAATAATGAATGCTAACTGAAAGTGAAAATCCTTGGACTTTTTTTTTTTTTTTTAAGTGTTCAGGTCAAGTTTGAGATCATTCTTATTTTACCTGAATGACTTTGCTTGTTTTTTAGTTCCAGTTATGTCTGAAAAATACTTGGCACTGTAATCTTTAATGTTGCTCACTGGGGCATTCTAGGATCATTATGAGGCTGAATATGTCCTAAATTCAAGAAAATAAAAGAGGTTTTAAAAAAAATTGTTCTTCTTTCTTACAGGCTGCTGTGTTTAGGAAAAGAAAATACTTCTCAGCGGTGTGTCTTTCATTTGGTTGTTCCAAGTTTAGCAGGCACAGTCTTTTTTCATTTAATAGGCCAACCGTAATGTATTGCAATTAAAACAAAGATGATCTTATTTTTGCATAAAGTATATATTTGAATTTTATGTTATCCTACAATGATATCACATATGATTTATATGTGGCTGACAAAGTTTGCAACTTAAAAGACTGGGGTGCTTTTATTCTTTTTTCATTTTTACTCTTTCATTAATTGGGAAAGGAAAGTAAGCAAGAGGTAACTGATCCAACAAAGAGAAGGCTTATGGGTTTGTGGCATCAGAAGAAGATGCTGCCCTTTTTGCCACTTACCGTTTCTGGTCACTCAGGTTTTAAAAGTGCATACAGGTCTCCATTATAAATTGAAGTTCCTGCCTTGTGATTTAACGTTATCATAAATGCAATCTGTTTGTAAGAACAAATTTCTCAGGCCACAGGTGCATGTGGCTCTGTATCACTTCCAGGAAAGGAGGGGTTTTTTTTAACAGCTACTCTTTAACACCTAAATTAGGATGCTGGCTTTCTGTTTAATGGATGGAGTACTGATGAGATAGATTCAGAGCACCCAAGTTTGATCCTGCTCTGAACCACTTCCTGCAGAAGACACACTTTAGACACTAAATAAACAGAAAACCTATGATGACCAGGTTAGTAAAATACATAACTAAGTTAGGTGCCCAGTAAAATAACTTTTTCTGTAAAGTGTTCAGCCTGAGCATAAACTGGTGTTGCCTGAAATTGAATCCTCAGAGGAAACTATGAGTGCTCTCAGGCATTAGTGTTGCATCAAAGTATAAACTAGCTAAAGAAAATGTAATTGCTTGGTTCAAAAATACATGTGTGAGAAATCATTTTTTAGAGAAAATAGGAAATGACTTAAATGAGGAATGGACAGGAGCCACAACAGAGCTAAATGTCTGTTACATTTTGACCCATACATAGCAGGGAAGTCACAAAGTGCAGAGATGATTTTCCCTCAAATATTCCTCTAAAACAAAAAAAAACTCTTTTTGAAAGACCAAAAAAGCTTATTTTAGCCTTAAAATCCAAAGATTCCAGGAAATCCTGTGCTTGTTCAGCTCTGCAGGTCAGCTATTGCACTAGTTGTATCTTTTATAGTAGGCAATACATGATGCTTCAGAGGAAGTATAAAGTAAATGACTTGCCCAGAGATATTTTTTTTCCTAACAGCCAGAATTAGTGCACTAGGTTGTGTTCAAAGGCTTCACGTTTACAGCCTATAGAAACAGTTTATCTTTTGCTTCATTCTGTTATAGCTCTATACTTCTTCCGGGACCAGAATCAATACAAATAACAAAGTAGTATGAGAGCCTGCAACTAGGCTGGCTGGATAAAGTTTAAGTACTAATAAATTAAGCAAAACCTCTTCAGATTTCCAGATTAATTCATTGACAGGAAAGCACTGGAGAAGCACAAGCTGACTGACAATTGATTTCCAAAACAAAAGTCTGCATTCTTCATCTTACCATATCCACCCCGGCTCTACTCTGCATCACCAACATAAGTTAGAGAAAGCAGCATACCAACATTTCTTCTCTATTTGCAGCAGTGGAATCACATTCTTCTCAAGTGCTTTTAAAGTTATATTTTTAGCAGACGCTCTTTCCTTTTAGAGTAATTGTGTTAGGAATGTATCAAGGGTGCCATGTTAGCAAAACTTACCTATTTTACTAAATGTCAGAAGCATACCAACAGCAGCTATGGCAGCAGGAGGAGAGCCCTTTGTCTGATCATGAAAGCTGGGGATTGTTTTGACAGAGCAAGATGAAAAGTTGAGAAAAACACTACGGTTGGTTTTATTTCTCCTCTTTCTCTTCTTAATGATCCTGGAGTTAAATGACATCTTTACATTTCCTTTTTTTTTAACTTAATAAAAATGAAAAAATCAAGGCAAAGAAAATACTCTGCTTTTTGGGGTAGATTTCCAGACGTGTGAGGATAGAACTAAATTATCCATGAAATAAGGATTTTTAACATTTACTTATCGATGTAAGTCAACAGGCACATTTGCTGAATTACTACCATGCAGGAGAACTCACTCCCAGCAACATCAGCACGCACACACACACACGCACACCCCTATGCACGCACGCATGCAACGCACAAAGCACTTAAGGTAGAATAAAAGTCCCTGCAAAGAATGGTACTAGGACTTGGCTTCACATAAAAATTCACCTCTTACGAAGACACTGTCCTCCTGTTATCAGTTTGCACTATATTATGACAGTTAAGCCTTAGCATCCATCCATCCATCCATCCATCCGTGCCCATGGGTGCAAGATTTCAAATGTCCCCTACTTATGTCTGTGGCTCCTGTACAAATAAACCTACGGAATGCAGTCCCACATTAGCAGATAGATCCCTTGCCACTACGAAAATGTACATGAGAAAGTCGTAAAGTATTTCAGATAACAGCAAAAATGATACAAGAGAAGCTTCAGAATGAATTGCCACAACTCAGAATATGGAAAAGCTTACTTTCTGCCCTGCCTGGTTAGCCACCTTGTCTATCAAGTCTAAAAGGGGAAAAAAGCAAACAGAGAAAAGCAAACACGACCTACTCCAATATGATTCTGTGGTCTGGGAAGAAAAAAACTGCTAAACTCCCTCCTGGAGCTCATATATTTCTGTAAATATACAAATATTTTGCACTGCTTTCTAAACAAAAAGATTACAGTTCGTCATGAACCAGCACCACTGCTAAGAAAGCAGAACACTGATATAAAAAAGAGGAAATTTCTACTTCACTCCAACAGGAATTTAAACCTAAGGAAAGCATTTCTGATGTAAAAGCACTAATCAAACAAATGGTCTGACCTTGCATGACAGAAAATATGTGAAGAAAAATCATTTTAAGCTCCCTGATGACTAAGCCAATCAATTTGCTATCCTGCTCTTCCTGTGTTTTTTGGAGATGCACTTCCTTGTAAAAACGTAGGGCCAGACAAAAAAGACAAAAATGATTCATAATCTAGGAATCCTTTAATGGCAACACATGTATTTTTCTAGCACAGACACAGAAATCCACTTGACACCCTATCAAGAATGGAAGAAAGATAACTTCTCTGTGTGTAGTCTACCCCGTTCTAGAACAACAAGGTCTTTGGGGGATTCAGCGCTTAAACTTGGCACAAAGAGCAATTCACATTTCTAATTTACTCAAGTCCTTTTCTGGTGTGCCTTTGAAAAGAGAACAAACATATTTGTTGCTAAGGAAGGCCATACAAATATTTAAAGTTCTGTTTGGATTATGATTTTGCAACATGAATGTAAAATGAAGTTGTTTTTTTCTCTTTCAGCAGCTGAGTCCTGAAGAACATCAGTGAGTGAGTAGCAGCTAACTTAGAAATTTGCACTGTAGCACTTAATGGAGAGATAAAGGAAAGATATCAGGACAGCCAAGATTAATTATGTACTGATTTAGATGCCACAGATTTTAGCACTGATACAGCAAGAAAGCTTGCTCTTGGTTTCAGGTTGGTTAATAGAAAACGATTATTTAGATTACAGTTCCAGTAGAGATCTCACCCCTAACTAAAGTCCTATTGTGCTAAGCATTTTAATATAGCATGGAGTTTCCTGTTCTGAAAACTTGCTACAACAGGGTACCGCGGTATTAAGTGAATCACTGCAAACCACATAGCACAGCTGATACAGGCTCCAGTTCTCTAGTCACAGTTCAGTGTCCCAGCCAACGGGCTACTCAGGCTTGTGCAAAGGTTTGGGATTGTTGGGGGTTTAAGCTCCTTTAGTCTCTTAGGATTTTTCCAAAGGCTGAGCTTGTGCTTATTAAAAGTTTAAAAGAAGGGTGTTCATGTGAGCTGAACAATGAACTGGTTGGTCAGTGTACCAATGCAAGATTCATTCCTATGTGAGAATAAGTTACCCATACAGATCCAATTATGTAAGTCATGGTTATTAAACAGCTACTGAGTTTGGATGTGCAAGTGCGTGGTACTGGAATAATCTCCTCCCTCATTTCCTTTTCATCACCTTCAGCAACACTTGGCCATTACTGTAGCTTATAAATATTGCGGAAGTAGTACCAGCTAGAAATAAATTTGCTGTTGCAATTTCCAGATTTAAAAAAAAAAAAAAAACACCAACAAATTCTGCAGCAATAGGGAAATTAATGTTTGACACCGTGTGTCCCATACTAAAGAAGAAAATTAGCTGATATGACAGAAAGTGGCAAAATTTAAGTTTATGAGTTTAGATCAAATGTTATGAATCAACTTAAAATAGAATTCAACAAATAATTTAGTGTATGCCCACACTGTCATTTTAGTCCATTCCTCTGGTCCCCTGCCCATGTTTCTCACTTGCCACTTCAGTCCCTGCTCCCATTGGGAGTGAATCAGCTGGCTGGCACTGAGGCGAAGCAGAGACGCAGAGCTACGCAGCTTGCCGTGGGCTGCTCGCTGCTCCAGGCAGGACGGCTGCAGACCACCTGCTTCCAGCAGCGCTAACCCTGAATGGTACAAAAGCAAGCTAGTCCCTGTTAACTGGCTTTAGTATCAGTGTTTTGATTTGACGTAGCTAACTAATATGGCTTAAGTAACCATAACCATGCAGAGGCTTCACTAAAAGATGGTGCAAATGTCTCTTTAGATAATGGTTTCAGGATAATAAATCCCCTAAAGCATCAAGCAAAATGTATCTGTTTTTTAATGGAAAATAAGCTCTCTATGAAAGGGAAAATGCCATGGAAATAGCTAAGGAGCTGGTGGAACGTGTCCTGTACTCCTAAGGCCATGTCCTTAGCTGATATGAACAGCTTTATGTTGAACATAGACTCTGACAACACTTAGCTCCAGAAAAGGATGGCACTGTTGTAACACCGAGCATAACTTTAGGGGCATTGCTGCCTAATTTACCTTCATCCCCAAGGTAGTCCTCAAAGCTTCTTTTTTAATACAAGGATATTGAGATACAATTTACAAGATATTATACATGGTAGGGGCAAGGGGGATATCAAATACAGTCAGTGATAATATGCCAGTGTAGTGGTCTAAAGCACACATCGACTTTCGACATGAGGCCCAGATCCCAAAAACTACATGGGTGTTTGCAGTAGGAAGAATGTAAATGTCTAAGAACAAATGAGGTTGAAGGGGGGGGGGGAGGAGCAAGTATGTGAAAACCACAGGCATCCAAGTTTTCCTCTTTGCAGTTCAGCTACCAGCCATTTACCTATCTGAAAGCTACTAGGGATAGCCCATTGAGTAGGAAAAGACACATAAAATGGGAGAGTTTTTTCTGTGCTTTTTGTTCAGTGTGCTTGTCCTACAAGAATGGTAGTGGTCCTACAAGTTTCTGATAATGGACATCCTTTGCTATGCCACCAGTTTTGTGGAATAAAATGTTCTTTACACAGGCATCCCCTCACGTTAATTCTATCATTAATCCAACATGATTCAAAACTGGGAAAAGAGTGTTTTTCTCCATCACATTTGCTTACACGCCCTGTTGTCAACTGTTAAGTGTTTAATGGGTCTTTCTCTATTTGTCTCCTGGAACTGTCCTTCTAAACAGTCACGTGGCAGTTATTAAAGTTACAATAGGGAATACTGCACCCTTGCACCACAGACATAAAACACAATGCAAGTTCAACATTCTTTACAGAGAAAATCAATAGATCTTCTAACAAAGCCAAACCTTCAGCAGTTTCTTATCCAACTCACAAACCCCTTTGGTTCAGCAAGTACAAGATGAATGACAGATAGCACTGAGCTAATTTCAAGAAAACAGCACCAAAGCAAAATCCTCAAATGGCCTATTATTCCTGAAACCATTGAATTTACACATTCACTTGTCATTGTGTATGGGGCTGTGTCCTGTTATATGGTTAGGACAGTTATTCTGCTGATTAAATAGTACATCAATAAAGCCGTCTAATGCATCATTATCAAAGCTTAACCTTGCAAGTATGTTAAAATATTGGCGTTAATACATTCTAAATTAATCAATATTTTATTAGGACAGTGGTTTATAAATGTACTTATTTCCTAGGCAATCCACACTTCCTTTTTTATTTCTTTCTTTCCTTTAGCTTTGCTTTATTGCCTCAGTAATAAAAGGGTGTTCCCCCTCCCAAGCCCACACTGAATCATTGCAAATGAATACATTTGCTCATTGCACTGCCACCTTATACTTATTATCCACATAAGAAGAGTTCATTAAAAACTTTGTTAAGACTTGATTGCTTTCTGCTTACATATGTAGAAGCTCTAATGTTGGCAAAAAGTACAATTGGGTGGTTATGGTAGAGGGGTTAAGCGATTACAGTATGTCAGTCTCACTGACAGTATGTTTCAATAGTTAAGAGAATCCCAGACCACAAAATTTCCTCATAAGGAGTTGCACCCAACTAATACCATCATCGCTGCTGTCTTCTGATAACTCTCTCTGCTTCTTCATTTACATATTTCTTTCACTCTGCTAGCAGGCTGCAGAAACTACTTATTGTAGCATCATAGAGGAAGGCTTCACTATCATTTCTGAATCTGTTTTCTTATGAAACAACTTTTTTAATCCATGTAGTAAAGTAAAGCTGATGCTGATATGTTGATTTCACTGAGGTACACATAAATTGTTTATTAGATGAGTACTCACAACTAGATGTTACACGTGAATCTAGCCAGCGTGAATCACTGAGACAGAATTCAGCAAGAACAGCAGCACCGTGAAGACAGGATGCCAAGGAAAGTTCTCACTTCACTGCATAGCAGAGAACTATGGTTAATATAGCAAGAAGTCGTGAAGTAAAACAGATGGAAGAAACATTCTGAGTGTTAGGGAGGAAGCCAGAG